>NC_071289.1:37518617-38118617 GCF_943734705.1 Anopheles coustani
ACACGGAGATCTGCACGAGCAGTGCAAGCGCAAAACGATCCTCACCACGGCCAACCACTTTCCGTACGTAAAAACGCGCATTCAGGTCGTCCACCGCCAGCAGATAGTGCTCGAGCCAATCGAGGTGGCCATTGAGGATATACAGAAGAAGACGGCAGAGCTGGCCACGGCTACCACGCAGGAGCCGGCCGATCCAAAGATCCTGCAAATGGTGCTGCAGGGATGCATCGGTACCACCGTCAACCAGGGCCCAATGGAGATGGCTCACGTGTTTCTGTCCAGCATTGCGAACGGAAACACCATACCGACGAAGCACCAGAACAAACTGCGACTTTGTTTTAAGGATTTCTCCAAAAAGTACGCATCAACCGCATTGGAGCGGTGGTGGGTTCTTAATTAAAAATATTTTTTAAAAAAACGCCCTTTTCGTTCTAGATGCGCCGATGCGTTGAAGAAAAACCGTAATCTCATCCTACCCGATCAGAAGGACTATCAGAAGGAACTGGAACGCAACTATCAGGTGTTCACCGAACGCCTTTCGCCGCTTATTACCATCAGCCCTTCGCAGGCCCAAGGGTTAGTGGCGGTAAAGAACGATATGCACAACAACAATCGGTTAACCTGTACGCTGCGTTTTTAAAGCGAACCCCACGCACTATACAATGCTCTCTTAATCCTCTCTATAATTTAATTTGCAAGAGTATCTCACCGTTATGATTTATTCGGAAGCGGAAAACAATTTAACCAAAAAAATATCATTATTCCTGTAAGTTCATTGATAGGACAAAAACGAAGTCGGGAGACAGTACGTGTGCGATTATTGCTAATCATATTTGTCATATTTGTAGTAGCGTTAAGATATTCGAAACATTATTAAAATGTTCATTTTGTATGCACAAGGTAGATTAGTGTGAACGGTGCACAGAACCGATGCGTTTGTTTGAACATAGAATATTTGTTTGATCACACAATACAAGCACCTATTAAAACGTTGCTCTCTATACCTCATTTGAAGTTCAATCTTGAATATGAATTTATCTCTTTAAGTTAGAAAAAAGAAGTTGGAATTACTGCCACCGATTCGTATATCTCTAGCAATGCGAGTAGTGAGTGCCAAAGAATTGAAAATAACCAGCAACATAATGCAAGGTTCTAGAAGCATAACTAAGCAGAACAACACTCGCGGTTCAATTAGATTGTGTTTGCTTTCGCACCAGATTCGAATGGTTCTTGTTCTACTTTCAGTTGAGAATTTATGCAAGATTCTCGTTTTAAGTAGACTATTCTGCTCTCCATCGAACTTAGACAGTAATTGTCACTTTGAAACGCTGAGAGTTGTGTTTGAATTGATACTAGGGTCAGCATTGCTTGAAATGCAAGAAGCAGGAAAAGCGTGTGGCAAATACTTTATACGAAAGAAGAAAATTCAACAGTGAGCTTTTTCATACGTACCATGGTAATAAACATAACATATTATTGGCAATACAGTTTAATCCACAACTTATGATTGGAGTGAAAGAAATATTACATTCTGATGCCCAGATGAATAACTTCGCACTTGGGCCAGTTTGGCCCATTACATACAATCGACGAAGGCTTTCCATATACATTGGTAAAACATCCCAAATTTTATCTACAAGAGGCGAATATAATTAAAGGAATTCTAGCCTTAAATTCTAGACATTTGTTTGTGATATTTTCTCATTTCTTCTATAAAAGAAAAACTCCAACAACTTTTGGTTTAGTAGAAGTTTAAATATTGATTTAAAAAGCATGATAAATCGACAAAGTCTAAACTATTTGGTAAACATACGTAAAACATACGGACATACACATTCGACTGACTATCTTTATGGCAGCTCGTTACACATACGAAGAAAGTTAGTTTTGCGCTAGATAGAGATTAAATGAAAAATTACTTTTTGAACCGAATTAAAAAACGTAATAAATAGAAGACAATCGCGCCAGAGAGCCGTTAAATTAGGGTATTTCGCGTGTATAATTCAACCATAAGAGAGTACGAGAGATATTCCCACGGATGCAAAGGGAACACTTCTTCTACAGATAAAGCTCGGTTATGCCTTACGGTCAATGTCGAAGAAAACACCCTATTACTCCTTTTCGACTTAAATTAAAAGAGTAGTGTCATAAACGCGAAAATACGAAAGTACCGTTTACAATCCTTAAACGGACTGACTTCCTTACAGCTCGTCGTCAAAGTGGTGGATGTTCTGCAAATGGTCACCGTAATCGGTGGCTTCGCTTCCCACGAAGATATCGTATTTTTCGATAATCTCTTGATGGGACAACCGATCATCATGGTCGTCGTCGCTGGCGGCGAAGAGATGGTCAACTTCATCGCTAGCTACCTCGCTGCGGGGGTAAAGGAAAAGAATTGCAGATTAGATACAACCGGTCACTTTTTATCCATCACTAAACGATTTACTTACTCATTGCTCGGTACAACCCAGGAAAGGATTTCGTTTCCATTCAAATAGCCATCGCCATCCCTGTCAAAGTCCTCCTTGAACTTATCCATCTCGACCACCAGCCACTCCTTATCGTGGTCCATCGCATTGTCCCCCACAAACTCTTGGAAATCGATACGGCCATCGTTGTTCGTGTCCTTGTCACGAAGCGTTTGCTTCAAAATGATTGGTAGCATCTGGGGGAACTCCTCCGGCGAAACGAACTGAACGAATTCGGTCGCATCAAGCATGCCGTTTTTGTTGCTGTCCGCCGCATCGAACATCTCCTTATCATCTTGAATTAGCTTGCGTTCCTCCTCGTTTCGTGGCTCCTCGAATACACGCACACCTTCCTCGTCATCGCTGTCCATGCCATACGTTTCCTGCAGGTACTCTTCCCACGTTACCGATTCGTCGTTGTTCAAATCGACATCGTCGAATCGCTCGGAAGCTTCCTCTTCCGCCAGGCTCTTGAATGAACGTAGAATCCACGCCTTCAGCTCGTGGCGGTCGACGAAACCGTCTGAGTTTTGGTCCATCTTCGTAACCAGCACAGCCAGGCGCTTCTTCGACTCTTCCGGTGAAAGGTTGTCAAATTCTTCTGCCTCCTTCACACTGCCCAGGATTGCTTCGTGGTCAAACTCGGAAAAGTGTTCGTCGCCTTCCATATGATGGGCATCCCGGGGTGCATATGCGCCATCTTCCGTACGTTCCCTGTTGACCGTATGCGAATGCTTGTGTGTCGCTGCACTCTGCACACAGGCGGCAATCAGAAGAATGTAGACCGCCGAAATCCACATTGCCATTCCGTTCCTCTGCCGCGGATAGGAATCTGTAGCGAATCTAGAATCCGTTCAACGTGGATTCCTTGTTGACCGCAGAATGATCACCAGAAGGTAGCCAACGATTGTGGAGGAAAAATCGTGATCGTGATGTAAACAATGTACCTGGGGATTACCGAACAGTGACAGTTGTTCCATCAAGGTTGCTCATTAAGGTTCCATTTGACATTTGTGTAGAAACATCATTTTTGTATTTCCTTTGCACATTTAAATTGACGGTTATGCTCAGTAGCTTTTACACCTTTTACCACTATTTAGCGCGATGGCCAAAGCCTTTAGTGACACCGTCCAAAACATTAATACGATCGCCGGAGCTATTAAGATAACGCAAGCGTCGTTTAGAGACTCCATCCAAAGTGTATTGTGTATTTTTGGTAGGCTTTTTTTTGCCATTTACACCTCATAACCTACCAAAGCGTATTCGGCACAATCGCCGTACGAAACGTCATGTGGCTTCGATTGCCAAAATTTGTTTTCTTTTTAATGAAATCGAAGCAACTTGTTCGGGAGCGGGAGTTAATAAAAAAGCTTTCTCGGGTTTGGGTGTCGGAATCGGAGTGAAGTTTATAGAACAAGTTTTTAAACGACATCATGGAACATGGTAGGAAAAGGGCAGGAAAGGAAACAGGATGAGACGATGACCCTTAGCGACAGGCGCCGAAACTGCAACTCAGCGTTAATAGTTGGTCGGTGGCGGTTGGACATCGCGGCGATCATCGGTTGTTACCGGGTGTAACATAGTATCGGTGGCCAGTGTTCGATAGCAGCGCTTGGATCGACCGACTCGGGGTGGTTAACCGGGGCCGTGTTAACTCGCATCAGACAGTAAGTACGTGTGTAAGAACCCACAGCAGAGTTCTTACTGATGATGATTTTTCCGCGCTTTTCACACATTTCAGTGTCTCGACAAGGAGGAAGAAGCGGCTTCAAGTGAACATCAACGCGTTCTACGTGTTTTCACTGGCCATCACGGAGTGGTGCTGCACATCGTACATCGAAGGAGCCTACTACGATCCATGGTCGCTGTTTGCCAGCACGAACCAGAGGAGGGGTCGGAACATTTCAGGTTGTTTCGCCTGATCGCCTTCCGAACCGGACGATAATTTATTATTATTATCGATATATCAAAAAAATAAAACAAACAAAAATATTTTCCTCCATGAAAATAATTATTATGGGAAAGAAAATATATCCTGAACTCAGCTCATATACAGTCTGTTCTCGAGTTACGCGGTTCTCGACTTACGCGGATTCGGAGATACGTGGTTTTCAAAACT
Organism: Anopheles coustani; assembly: GCF_943734705.1. Lineage (NCBI taxonomy): Eukaryota > Metazoa > Arthropoda > Insecta > Diptera > Culicidae > Anopheles > Anopheles coustani. The sequence continues at coordinate 37,523,205 of NC_071289.1, forward strand.
TGACAGTAGATTGGGTTTATTACATCGATTTAAATTCCTGAGATGTACAACCACACGAAAAAATGTGTAAATTACACATTTGCATAACTTACGCTTTTAATTTCGTTTGTTGCAATTTATGTAGTTTGAATACGCTTGCATTGCATTCATATTAATGGACAAAGAAAAATTTTGAATATTCGATGATACATGTACACAATAGCTCGATCTCTTAACTCCTAATATAAACTATGTGTCAAGCAATATTCGAGATACGCGGAAATTCGAGATACGCGGATTTCTGTGGAACGCAAAAACCGCGTAACTCGGGAACAGACTGTAATCTACTACGAATGGGTATACGGTTTTTGCGCGAATAGTCAGAAATAGGTATTATAAACGCACAGTCACGTCAAAAGCGTTCTCTTTTGAGGTGTACCGCAAGTGTAAAGAGAATTGTTTTACACTTCTTTTCAGAAGTCGCTTTACGCCTAGATTGTATAGGAAATCTGCTGCAAAAGAAGGGGTAAAAGAATTCTGAAAAGAAGAGCGTGCAGTTCTGAAGAGAATTCTTTTACCCCAAAATAACGCCAAAATTTCTCGTTGGATACTACCCTACCACCGAACGTTAACCGTCACCCGTTCAACCAAACCTACATACGTAGACGTTCAACCGGACTACCCGGGTAGTCCATACATTTTGTATGGGAGACTCCGTTTTCCTGTTCTTAAGACTTAGTAACTTTTTATCTAGACGTCGGATCGATTTGAAATTTTCAGTGTAGATGCTTGAGGATGTTTCCCACAAAATTGTGTATCTTTTATAATTTTAATAATTCATTGATTATGCTAATTTGAGGTTCCAAAAAATTTCACCCTTCACATCTATGACCCAAACCTGTGCAGCTTGAACATTTTAGATAGGACTTTGCATTTTCTGTATTTCAGTATACGTATCTTTGATCATTGAATCTTAATTAATTGAAATTTTCAGAAATTTATTCAATTTTTTTTCTAAAAGTGTTCTAGAAATGTTCAATGTTCAAATAGGATTCTTTCATTCGAAAACACGAATTCAATAATTTAAACATTTATGCCTTACTATTAGGTATTCAAATCTTAATCTAATATTAAATACAAGTATGCTACACATCATTTTGTTCAGAAAATTTGCGCCACAAACACGTTTATTAATCCGTTTCTAGTCGACTATGCGTGTGATTCAAAGTACAACAACAGCTAAGTAAAAGTGAACGTTATGGAAAAACTCAATCCTTAGAATAGACAAAACCGAACAGACTAATAGAAGAATTACTAGGAACAGCATTTCTGACGAATGCATTTTAAAAAAGAATTAAATAACGGACAAAACTCTGTTCACAGTTGAAGCATGAAGATAGCATGAAGCGACTAAGAGTTTATTAATTTTTAGAATATTTTATGCAATTTTCCAAAACATTTCAAGTAGTTAAGTATCTACGAGCAAATATATCAGTACTAAAATACAGAAAAAGCAAAGTTCTATGTAAAATATATGAACTACACAGATAAATGGTTATAGATGTGAATGGTGAAATTTTGTGGAACCTCAAATTAACATACTGAATGAATTTTTAAAATTATAAAAATTATACAATATTTTGGGAAACATCCTCAAGTATCTTCACTGAAAATTTCAAATCGATCCGACGACTAGATAAAAAGTTATTAAGTCTTAAGTACAGGAAAACGGAATCTCCCATACAAAATGTATGGACTACCCGGGTAGTCCGGTTGAACGTTTGAGGGGTATCAACCCAAAAACGCAAATAAAAATTATTTAAATTCCTTGGAAATTTTTTTTTCTTTAGCAGAACGATAGAAAATGAATTTTTCTAGGTATTCTATAAATTTCATGCCGATACGTCAATCCAATCAAAAGTTAGAACAAAACAAAACTCCAAAAACTACCCGGGTAGGCGGTTGAACGGGTGACGGTTAACAAAGATCCAGGGTTGTAAACGCAATTGGTAAGACGGGGGAACAAATGCGGATTTGTTCCATGGGTCGCCAAGAAAAATATAAAAGAAAGGTATATGCATCTTGGCTGTCATTGTCAAGCTGACAAGAGAGTTGAATAAGTGAAAAATGTAAATATTTGTTCGTTGTAGTTTAGCAAGCTGTTGAAAGAGAAAATAATCTTTCTGTGGTACCTCATAACAAACTGTCCTGATTCGTCAACTCAACGCAATATCGTTCGGTCCGCATTTGCCAGACAATAAATTGCCAGTGAAAATTAACTTCGTTTGAGGTTTTTACAGATGGCAGCAAAGCATACATTTCTTCGCTTTGTGGAGGAAATTTCTAGTGGTTTTGTTGTGTTCGTTTGGAAATTGTCACTTGATAGTCGAAAATAGGGAGCAATTGCGTTTGCGTTCGCTCGTCCGTCCGATGCCATATGTTACGGGCGTTTTTGAGGACAGTAAGAATAGTTTTATTTGTTTAATTGACCAAGCTAGGGGTATTGGGATGGGCGAGTGAGTGCAATGGTGCGAAGTGCAATAAGCCAGCGGTAATTGAAGACCAACACACTACTGTGATGGCCAATCGACCGACGTGCTGAAGAGGAAGGCCGCCCGTAGAAAGCAAACACTGCCAGTCCCGTGAACTAGTGATGAGAAAACTCCAAAATTTCAGGAGCAGATCAGATCATTTGCTCTTAGTCAAAGATCGGATCAGATCAGAAGAGCATAATCGTACTCCAATGCCATGCCGCTACGGGTAATGGCGTCACTAGGATCATAATGGAGCAGATCAGATCACATCGCCATAGGCCCGCCGGCAAAGAGCATATTGGATCAGATCAGAACACATCGCCTTACCGCTACGGATAATGGCGTCACTAGGATCATAATGGAGCAGATCAGATCACATTGCCATAGGTCTACAGGTAAAGAGCATATTGGATCAGATCAGAACACATCGCTATACAGCTACGGGTAATGGCGTCACTAGGATCATAATGGAGCAGATCAGATCACATCGCCATAGGTCTGCCGGCAAAGAGCGTATTGGATCAGATCAGAACACATCGCCATAGCGCTACGGGTAATGGCGTCACTAGGATCATAATGGAGCAGATCAGATCACATCGCCATAGGTCTGCCGGCAAAGAGCGTATTGGATCAGATCAGAACACACCGCCATAGCGCTACGGGTAATGGCGTCACTAGGATCATAATGGAGCAGATCAGATCACATCGCCATAGGTCTGCCGGTAAAGAGCGTATTGGATCAGATCAGAACACATCGCCATAGCGCTACGGGTAATGGCGTCACTAGGATCATAATGGAGCATTTGCTCTCATATCTTCGGATCAGATCAGATCATATAATCAAGAGAGCAGATCGGATCATAAGAAGCTATTCCTTCTTCTCATCACTACCGTGAACGCAGCAGTCTAGAGAAATCGGATGTGAGAAGTGGTATCTCTGAAAACCCGCTACGCCATTCGGACTACGTAACACAAATTGAATTATATTTTCGTGTGCCCCGTCGCCCTCTCGTCCCCTCGTGTGTGGCACCTTCGCCCGCAGTAGGCTGACCGTTTTTCCCCGCTGAAGGGTCGTAACACACACACGCACAATATACGCGAAAATCGCTGGTTTACGAACGAATGAATCAACGATTTTGATCCGCGCTGATGTTTTTATTCTAAATCACCTTTTTTCTGTTTGTTTTTCTTTTCTGTTCTTCATCTTTGCGCGATCCCTTTCACGTCTATCGTCCATCGCTTTCTAACTGCTGTCGATTGCGTTCGGGCTCGACGATGTGTGTGTTTGTTTCTCAGTGCGATAGGCAGTAGGCGAGTAGTGGTTGTGTGTCCCGCAAGCGAAGAAAACGAGCTGTCAAGTGGCAAGATGCAAAGGTAAAAAACTGCTGCTTGCGAGTAGTGAAAAAGCCTCGCGACGGCGAAGACGACGACGACGACGACGGAGTGCGCTGCTCGATTGTGTGATCCGGAATTCCCTGGCTGCTGGCTCGGCATCGCTCAGTGCAGTGTGTGCAGAGGAGCACAAAAGAGAAAGTCGGCAGTCGCTGTGTGGCTGATTCAGTTCGTTTGTTGATTTTGTGCGCGCTCGGAAAGCAGAGACTGCTTTGGAGAGGGTTCGTGTTGTGGGTTTGCCTTTCTGCCTGTAAAGTGCTCCGTTGACATCGACGGTGTCATTCACTGGGCAGTTGGGAAAAACCAATAGAATAGTGTTGCTGTTTATAAAGTATTCAGTGTCATCGTACCGTGTGTTTGTGAAACGAAAGCACGGCCAAAAATGTGCCCCTAAGTGGTAGAAAGTGTTTAAATTCACCCGCTTCCCAACACTGGATTCCCCGTGTCAAGTGCGTTGAACCGCGTTCTCTGCTCTCGCCGCGTCCGTTCTGCGGAAAAGCAAGAAAAGCTGCGTGAGAGGAGGTGCGGTGGTAGTGCGGGTGAAATTCAGGCCGCCGCAGCACATCTTCCCCATCGCAACCGGAAGTGGTCGGAGATAGGCGAAGGCGAGTGCGACGCAACAAAGAGTTTCTTCCTCGGCGCGGGAGGGCATACGTAAAAGCATAACAGTCGACGTGAAAAAGAGGAGAAACACAACAAACCCCAACCCAAGCGCGAAGCAAAGAGAACACAAATAACCACCACCATGGCCCTGGTGCGGAAGAAACTTGATGACAAAATACTGAAAACGCTACGGGAGCTGGTGGCCGTTGGCGGCAACAAAGAATGCTTCGATTGTGGCCAGAAAGGGCCAACCTACATCAACATGACCATCGGGTCCTTCGTCTGCACCAGCTGCTCCGGCATACTGTAAGTTTTAGCCCCGGCCCTTCCTCTGGACGCCGTTAATTTGATTTAAGCGACCGTCATGGTTTTCCCGCGCGGCTTTCCTTCCGCTCCGGTTCAAGTGCGGGTTCCATGAAACGGTTAAGCACGTTCTTGTAAACAATGTGTCACAATATCGTGCGCGAGCAAAGAACTGCTCTCGACGCAGGGTTTTCCCCAGCACTATCTGACCACACACGCCGGGTTTTGGGGAGTAAATAATCCAAACAATTAGGCGGATTCGCAAGGAGAGGCTGGGGAGGGTTGAGATGTTGGACAGGATGCACCGTTTGATAAGAAGAATCTGAATGGTAAAGGGTCAAGAAGTAAAAAAAACAAGCTGTTCAAATTCTTCTGGCGTCAACAGCTTTCAGTTTTGCGACGTGTGATTCATCTTAGGATTGTATTTTTATTTTAGCATTCGCAAAACTTTCCCTGTTCGCTTGATGATTCACGATTACCGTATCACTATGCAAATTGTAAGCATCTTGCTATCATGGTTAACCCATAGGTTTGTTTATGTTTTTATGTGATATTTGTATGTACAACACATGAGATTAGAAGTCAATCACCACTTGTAGTGAAATACAGAAAATTATATACATTCACTTACATGACTGGAACTGTTTATAAAAGTCAGTATCATGCTCAACCTTGAAGTGAATTTAAATAGAATTGATTCAAGCTTCCTTAACGCGAGGCAAAATGGTAGGAATTAAATTACAACATGCATCTGCTATATTTTACATCCTTTACTTCGCCATCCCAATTGTAAAATTTCAAATGAAACAAATTCATGTGTTGTAACACTGGCACGAAATTTCAATTTTAGGTAGAAACTGTAAAACAAAGGTATTCTCTTAGGGATCCCTCACTAAACAGGGATCCCACATAACTACGTGAAAAAGTTAGTTTGTAAACCAAAACGTTACGGTGAGCGCACTTTATATTATGGCAGCAAGCAATTGAATTTAATTTTCATTTGTACATTGCTAGAATGTCATTAGATAGGGGTAATAACCAACCAAGGTCTGACAGTGTAGGGCAGTTCCGTATTACTCCCAAATGCTATCCGCCTCGTATACTTTAGGGAACCTTTACACGGTTGACCAACGTCTTGTTCATTGGCTGGGATTACCTAAGCGCATCGGAATTGAGCACATTCCAGTCCCATTCCTTTCCATTCCTTTTCGGCACAAACTGATCTCGCATAGTCTCGGCATTTCCACACATCGATCGTGCCTTGTGTACGTGTACACTGGGGTTTTCTACGAACGAAGAAAAGAAGTCGGAGGTCGTTCGCCCGTAATTGTCAATTCGTTACAGTGCGATGCACACGCGAAGACGCCTGAAGACAGCGACGATCTCGGGGCCACTGCCACCGGGTTGACGTTGACGGACCCAGCGCGACATCAGCTCCGCTTCTTAAGGCTCTTCGCGTCGTTTTGTCAGCAACCAGCTACCTCTCCCCGCACACCCTCATCCCCGCTGGGCCCCGTTGCGGACGTGGTAGAAGTACATTTCAATACATCCCATGATCCCGCGCTGGGCTGGTAGAATGGCCCGCTTCCGCTGCGATCGAGCTTTGTGTCGAACGAGGTCCCCTTCCGTCAGGTATTTGTGGTTATGTTTCTGTCCACCACCCCAGCATCCCACCTGCCGAGACGATCGCACGGCTGCACCGACCTACCTGGCCACCTTCCCCTCGGGCGGCGTTGATGGCAGAAACCTGCATTTCTGGTTCGGAATGAGCGCACATAACTGCACCGGATGATGGGCTCACCGTGGCCGACATGTCGCACAGGTAGTAGTGGCCCTGATGAGAGCACCCTAATGGTGTCATATGGAACACACGGTCACCGTTCGGGCGATCCTACTTAGAAGGGAACCGAATGGACACCCTTCAGGTACGACCGTCAACACATACACACAGTTCAGCAGAGATGATTGCCTTTCCGGCCCGTGTATGGCAGCCAAGCTGTGATGGTCCCTAACGAGTTGCCTCTCCGCTCCTCACTTGTCGGCGATGGATCATTGCATTAAGTCCTTCGCACCGGCCCACAATTATGGAGCGACACGAAGTTAACTGTTGCCGCGTAAATTAAGGCTACACGAAGGGAGCAGTTCCCATTGCACAGATGCACTTTCCACGGTCCCGATTTCGTTTAAAATGCATTTATTCTTTGCTCCTCAAGCAGTATGCAATATCAAAGCAAATCTCGATGGCAGTTTAAACAAACGACTATGCTACAGTTATTAAGCTTTGAAGTAGACATTAATGTGTTCCATTAATAAGTGCAGACGTGTCTCATGCTAGTAGACTATTACATTTAGAAGTTTTAAAACTGGAAAAAATGTTAAAGCGATATTATACTGTACTTTATGGATTACAAATAATATCCCTAAATTAAACATGACATATTACACTTGTGCCATTGGACAGTGCGATAGGCTTAGGCATGATCATCACCTAAATTTGGATTAATTTTGACGTTTCACATTTTTTAATTTAAGTAGGAAAGACATGTGGGGAATCGCTAGTAGTAGAAACTACTTCGAGTATAAAATCCGAGTATGAACCATTTCGGATTGATGGATAAATAAATGATGGGGGTTGGGGTTTTTTTTTTTAATTTTCAACGTTGTACAACTTCATTTATAAATTAGTAAAAATAAGTCCTTTTTGTATCCCGTATCGGAACAGTTGTTCTTAATTTATTGTATTCATCAGCCACATAGACGATTCTAGTGTAGATTGAACGTTTTACTTATCTGGTCCTGATATGCGATCTAAAATGCGATCACATGCGATCGTTGCTAAAAATAGGTTTCAGGCGAGACAGAACCAAGTCAGCTCTATTACGTTTTGATTTATGTTTTCCATATGTCTTGTATATGCTCTTCTTTTTGCAAGGGTTTTTTCTTCGTTTATCTTTGGATTGATTTTAATGATCTCATTTTGTAAATTGCTTCAACCAACACTTTTGCTTCCGTTTCCGACTAGTTTCAACTGCAATCACTGTTCCTTATCAGTGGCCAGAATGTTCTCTTGGGATTGTTATTATTATTACTTGATGGTTGAATGCTTCAGCCCGTGCACACTGTGTATTGGAAAAATAGTTGCGCCGCGGCGAGATCGCGGCCATTGCGCGGCGTTTCCGTTGTTTAGGTCAGCGCATGCATTCAAAACAAACCTCATTTCGCGTTGGCAGACGGTGGTGGCCAGTGGCAGCGCCAAAGAGGTTCCTCGAGGTTCGAGCGATCGCGACCAAAAGCAAAACTTCCTCCATCAACAACAACAACAGCGCCGCCGAGGGCGCGAACAAAGTACAAAAACTCTCGCATGGCGAACAGAGACGACGACGTCGGAGGCTTCTTCGCTGGGTGCCCCCTTCGCCTCCATGGGCCAGCTTCTTCCGCGCATTCCATTCCAGTCGCGTTTCTGTGTCCGATTTGCTGCGGCTTGCTCGGTCAGTTGCGATTTGCCCCCCCCAACCCCTTTTCGCCCGCCCGTCATTTCGATGGCGATGGCAGAACCGGTTTTCGTTTCCATTTATGAAATTCCAAACCGCTCCGAAGCTACCCCGTACGGTTCGCCAAGTACGTGATACTGGTCTTTCCCGCTTGCTGGCATTTTTTGCTCGCGAGCTTGCTCGGCGGTTGTATTGCGTTTGTTCGATGACTCGTTGACTCATGCCGACGAAGGAAGCAACTTCACTCGAAAACGCTCGATGATGGAGCCGTAGAAAGAAGCGGCGTTGATCTTCTGCCCTGTGTTTTTCTAGGGTGTACCTATGCAAACATGTTATTTACCATCCAAAGGACAAATCTTTCAAAGTCATTGCATAAAAATACATAAGAAACGGCCAATCCCAAATAATCGACGATGGTGGATTCTCTTCACAAAAATAACCCCTTTTTTGTCTGGGACGCCTTCTCCCAGAAATGAGGACCGGAATGTGACAGTCGACCCGCACTTGCCACCGGATGAGTCATCAATTAAACAGCGGTCCATTGCGCTTCTTGGTCGAGACTGCTTACCCCCCCACGAATGTGCATTTCGCCCTCCTTTTTCCCAAATACCCGGGTGATTGTGAGCTTTTTTGGGTCACATCCATTCCGCCGATGAGAAACAGGTTTCATCGCCCATGAATAATGTACCTTTTTATGCCAGAACGCGTCGATAATGGCCGTAGGATGCTGTTGCGCTGATGGACTTATTTGATCAAAATTAAGTGGATAACGGTTACGAACGAAATGTATCGTCACTTCATGATATCGTCCTGGTGGATGGTAGTTACGTTCGCCCGGTGATTTATATTTGCCCCAATCATCATCCCGGTTGTTGGAAATGGATGAGTTGAATTGATTGAAAACCATCCCTCACTCATCCCCCCCCCCCCCTCCCCCCACCCCATCGTCGAAACAAAACTGTCCTTGAAATTGAACAAAAATGACACATCCATCTCCCAAAAACGGAGGCGTGTAATGTGTTTTGGTCTTATGAAAAAAAAATCACCCAAACATTGTCAGGGATTGATTTGCAAATCTTTCTGCTTCTGGCCGTTGTTTTTTTCTCGTTTTTTGTGTTGGCAATCACACGGGGAATGAACGCCAATCGGTGTATGTTTCGATTGGCTGTCGATAAAATCGCCTTTTTCTGGTTCAGGCTTTGGGCCGTACACGTGTTTCGGTTGGCGTGAAGAATGTAGGCCGCTGCAGCAACCATGCCAAAAGCCATACTATCGAATCCTTTTTTCCATTAGTCCAATGATACCCCTATTGCGAGGAAGGGTGCTTGTTCGATTTTCCAAACCCCCGTGTGCCCGCCTTTGGGAATGACGAAGAAGAAAAAAAACGGCTCGCCCAATTCAAAATTGCATTTCTCGACGGTGTTTGTCGAGCGTGCTAAATGGATGGAGAAAAACGGGCTGCGAAAAATAAAAAGGTTTGCCCAGGATGTTTGCCCCCAGTGGGGGCGGTGCAAAAGGTCGTTGGAATATCGATTGACAACTGATCCCCTTTCTCTGTCCTTTCTCTCTTCGCGCCGGCGAAACCGGATATTGGTGTCTCCGCGAAAGTGCCTCAAATGTTTGACGACGCCACCTCTCTACGGCAAAATACATAAATGCTTCCTACGCACCGTCGTTCGCCGGCGGGGCTGGTGTGCTTTGGTGTGCATCGTGGTGTGCAAAACAAAGAAAAAAAAGCATGGGGGTGGGAGATGTGCAATGCAAATTCTCGATCGATGCCGAGAGAGCCCCGTCGGACCATCTGGAGCTGCAGCTATGGATTCCCGCAGTTCATGGAAGCCAGATTGCAATCGGAAAATTTAAAGGAAATGTGGAGTATTTAGCACTTCTGCTGCACTCCACTGGCAAGCATTAAGCTTGGGGTTTATCTTCACACAAGACGAAGTACGTAACTCATCACCCCACTCACCACGCAAACGGTGGAGTTGGTCCGGTCGCCGCAACCCGTTCCGTGGCGGTCGTTAAATTATTAAAATTTCTCCACATCTTTTCCTCCAAACACACTCCATTCCCGCCGTCGTGGCCAACCAATCACCATACCGTCCGGGTGCTGCTTTGTGTCGGCATATGGGGGTTTACTTTCCTCTTTCACTTTCCGCATAACTGAAGCGTTCGCCTGGTTCGTTTGGCGAACTGGACGCGGAAAAATGGCCCCTTGGTGCGTGTTGCATTTTACTTTCAACGCAAATCGTACGTAAAGCGGGGAAAAATTGCATCGTCACTACTCACTCTAGCAGCAATTTCAATCTCGTTCAGTTTATTTTTACCACCTAGAAATGTCCTCCTCTACAAGGAGACGCATTGTTTATAAAAGTAGTTGAAGATTTCTTGACAGAGCTTGTGCATGAAATAGTTCATATTGCAACTGTTCCAAGGCAACGTCGTCCTGGGGTCGATAATAAAATAAATTAAAAACAAGTGAGCTATAATTTAAATTAGATTTTTCCCGGGAGGGGTTAGTATGGGAGAACGTGCTGCTGTGCCATTATTTTTCGGATGATGTCAATGGTCAGTCATTCGTCCGCTCGATGTTGTCGGTGATTTGTCGAGCCAAACGACCGAGGCATCATGACCGTGACACTCTGGTTAGGAGATTGTCTCTTATCACCAAACCGTGGCAAACAACGTTGGCCGCAAACAAAAAGAAGTATTCACACTCAAAACCCACGGACCAAAAAGCAAACACAAGCTAAAACCAGTATGGTCACTTGAAGTGAACCGTGGAGTAAACGAATCACTATTTGCAGTCGTTTGACGAAACGACAGATGGTCGTGTAGGAATCGTTTATTTAACGAAAATGTTCAATCATGATTTTACAATGCGGTTTGCATACAAAAATATACTTACTCTACACAAGCCATCAACAACATCTGCAGTACTTAAACTTAACGTGTGAATAGTTTCAGAAGCGACGGTTCAGTATAGGTCGAGTTTTTAGTGTACACAGAACTCCATACATAAGAAAAAGCTAAAATATGAAGTAGATTGAGGTGCCAGATGTCCCTACATCAATTCTCTTTTGTGAAATAAAATTTTCAAAAATTAATTTCATAATAGTATTTATTTTTTTATATTAAAGCAGGTACACCAAAAAATATGAAAAATGAGCACCAATTTGAAGATTAATGTTTGTTTTATTTGTTTTTGAAGTTAAAATTGACGTATTTCTCCTACTATTTCTTATATTTTTAAAGTAAGATACCTATACTAAAAAATATATTAAACTTTTGTACAAATTTCATCGTTTCATTTGGGAAGCCTCCGTAATATTGTTTTAAAACATATTAATTTTTAAATTTCATGGTTTGAAATTTGCTTCAGATCTACAGTTATCTTACAAACTACATTTTGTTTCACAAACTGGCTTGTGGTTTATTTGTTAAGGTCCTTATCAATGATTTATGCTGAAAACTAAATTAATTTTAGTGCTTGTGTTTTTCACGAGCCGGTTGTGGCGTAAAACAATAAAACCACGCGCATTTTGTTTTCTATCTCGGCCGAGACACAGTTTCCGATCAAATCTTAAAAGCAAATTTTGCACGGTATGGAAAATTCATGAGCCTAAGATGTGAAAGTGACTCCCCCACCATCCCCACATCCGCCGGCTGATGAAAATAAGTCAATGTCGTTAGCGGAAAATGAAAACGTTGCACTACTTTTCCCTCCCCACAACCATCGCCATCGGAAGCCGGCTTCTCTCTTTCGCTTCGGCCGCTGGGAGCCCCGGAAACTGGGTCGGCCGCGGCAATATGATCGCCGGATCGCAATGATGCACTGTTAAGCCACACCAAGCGCCTTTTTGTTGGCGTTTGCAATGCATAACAAATTTCGCTGTACAGTGGAGCAGTGTCACCGAAGCTGCCCATGGGGGAGGGGGAACGGAGAAGAAGAAGCCTTCCAACTGTCCAGTTTCATTTGCGCTCGAGTGGCTTCTTTCGAGTTGGTGGTGTGTCGGTCGGCAAAAATGAGATGCATGCACATCAACCGGGAAAACCTAGATTGCAGGCGAAAACAATGCCACAATGGAGGAAAAACTGGCTTCCTCGACAAAGAGGTCTCGCCAAACGGGGGAGAGTGAGAAGGGGCGAAGGTAGACACATGAGAAAGCCAAACGACGCTACATCGGATGGGCATAAAATGCAGGCGAACGGTGAGAAGGATGAGACTGTCTGAGCCCCCAGGGTGAGCGGAAGAAGGCGGGGTAGGATGAGGAGGGAGGGCTAGGATTAATGATCTAATTTGCATGCCAAATCAATGTCGAGGCTCGTGAAAGCGCCTTGAGAAAGCGTTCCACGACGTTCCGGTGCCGGGGCTTCATTCACTTTCCGAACCAGTAGTAGGTGACTCAGAGATTGGTCAATTTTTCATGTTTGCACGTTGTTCGTACAAAATGTGTTATTTCCAAACACGAGAATCCAAACAGCGGTCATATTGACCGCAACGATTTCTTCGATTTTAACAGCTTTTTGCAAAAAAAGGCTTTTCTTAAAATCCAAAACTACAACTAAAATAATTTTGTTTTGTTTGACCTGTTCCGAAAACCAATTTGACTCTTCTTAAACCGTTATAATTTCGCTATTTTTGGAGATTTTTCAAATCCGTAAAAGACTTTTTTCAGTATATTTATTGACTATTTTTAACGTTTTTGGTTTTTCGATGCATCTCTTCATCTCGTAGTAAAGCAAAAAAGGACGAAAAGAGGTTTTTTTAGATTTTATTATTTCAAAATGTATTATGTAAATCCTCATTGGCGGCCTAATGTATCAGCATTCTAACGCACACTTTTTTGTGCATTTGCGAAATACTCGAAAAAGTAAAAGTTGAGAAGGATTAAAATTCGATTCACATAGATCTTCTTTGCTTTATACCGAGCTAGCGGAAGGATGAAGAGGTGCATCGAAAAACCAAAAACCGCAAAAAAAATCAACAAATATATTAAAAAGTAGCCGTTAACTTTTTTGAAAAATCTTCAAAAATCGTATTCTAGTATTAAATCGCTCTAAATTAGTTTTTACTAGCTCAAATTTTACAGCAATCGGAAACGAAAGTTTTCTGAAAAATTAGCTTTCAATGTTCATGATAGTTGGTAGGATTAAAATTATCAATGTTTATATTTCCTGTCGTTTTTAGTCCTACATTTAATTGAATCATTTCATTTAATGAACATTTTTCTAATCGTTCTTAATATATATTCAGAGGCAGTTGTGTTTTTCTTCTATCTCGCGCGTGTGAAAACATCCACCTGAACACATTCACCAGACATAAACACCAAGAAGTCGCCTCGCGTGTTATGTTGGCATGCCTGCCTTCCTTCGCTGTGTTCTACTATGCTCGCCTCGCCTCCACCATTCGCCGGTCAGGAGCGGACCTTTCGGGGTGTCCCGGGGCCAAACAATTATTATCGCATTAAAGCGAATCGAAAAACCCAACGCAAACACACGGGATGATCAAAAGGTGTCGGCATCGTTTGATGCCGCGGCCGGAGTATCAGGCGCGCAGACCTTCTAGGAGAGGTCCGTTTCGATACCTTTCCTTTGGCGCACACATGGGTCATGCCATCCCTTTTCGTCGCACTGCAGCGGAGGACCTAAGGAGGACCCGCCGACCGAAATCAATCGTCGGTATCAGCCGAGCTGGTGTCAGCTTCTCGCGTCTTCTTTGGACCTTTGCCGGTAGGCAGTGGCCCAAATATGCATGTCTAACGGAAGGTCAGTTATGTTGCCCGAATGTTGTCGTGTTGCCCGTGATAGAATGGAATTCGCTAGCCATGTGCGAGGGGGTCCTCCTTGCTGATGAGAAACGGTTATTGGTTCGTGCACGGACTTTGAATACCAGGCGCATCATGCCATCCGGAGGAGCAGGGCACTGCAATGCAGTTTCTCATAAATGGGTCTGATTGGTTGGAAAAAATAGCTTGAAAGCCGGCACCCAATTAACAGCACAAAAATCGTTAAACTCCTTTTCTAAAAAAAAAATAAAATTTACCAAGCGTACCTTGTTAATTATACAAAACATTGAAGGATCATTCAAAACAGGATTTTTTTTCTAAACGCAACCCTTTATCAAATATTTATAAATATACCTCAAATTTTACATTGCGAATAGACTAACGTCTTAATTTGGAATGCAAAGGTACTAGATAATCAATTACCTTGGAACACGTCAGACATGAGCCCGTTTACCATTCGGTAAATGCTTCTAAAGTGTCGGCTATCTTAATTCGCCGATGCACGAATTAAAACCGAACGAAAAAAAAAGCCTAGTCAAGCGATCAACGATTGAAACCGAAGTCACCTGTTAACTAACCGACCCATCCACCACCCAGCATTGCGTGTGATGCATCAATCAGAAGCCTTGATTCGTGACGTACCACAATCTACTGCAGCAACCTGGCCGAGGAGAGGAGGTGTATGAGGCAGTGTTACAGATCATCGCGCTGGCGCTCGATTTTTTCTTTGCCTCTAATGCTCACTTCGTTCAAGGCGGACGGAATCCCATTGGCCTGATTGGGTGGCGGGCGGCTTGGCAAGTCTGTCGAGCAGCATTAAGGCACCTGTAGGCGCCCGCGAACGGGACGTGAAGCGAACGTAAGCCAACACGCGGCCACTTCCGCCCAAACGGTCGAGGTTTCCGTTCGTGCGCCTTTGTGGAACGCCGGTTTTGTAGTACACGATTTACATCGTTGTTAAAAACGCCTTTAAACAAACGAACGAATGTTCGGGGGCGTTAGTGATGGCTGCCACCATCTCTCCCGTCCCACCGACTGCACTATTAATCTCCTTTTTACGAGGACTTCAGGGTGGGGGGACTCGATTACGACCGATTTGCAACGATTGTCAGTCCGGGAAATTATTCTCTAACCATAGCTGGAAAAAGCTTACATCAAATTTTAATGAGCTGCGGATGCAATATAATCCCGCACAAGAAGCGTAGGATGGATAGGTTATCAATTTACAGTGACGTAGTTTAGTACGACAAAATCAGGGTCAGTCTGGTTGATAGCAGCGTCTTTCCGGAAGCAGACGACAAATGCCACAAACGGTTACACCCTTATCAGTACGATGCAGTTCCTCGTTTTATTGCATATCTGCAGTGCTTTGACGTCCATTTAACGTCCCTCGGGCCTTTGAGGAAGTCCCATTCATGGCGTGTTACAGTTCAGGGATATCGAGAGCTCATTGACGCCAGCACTATTAACTGTTTCAGCATCCCGGTAATATTTATCTTACAGCTTACACAATTTTCGCATAATCATCCCAGTTAAAAGTGGGTTTTTTAGAACAAGTTCTTTTTAAAGTTGTTTTACTAACAACATAGATTTTTTACTGAATTTGTTTAATTTAAAAAAAAAAGTGTATCGCTGTTAGCTCTTCATTTTTTGATGCCATGCTTATTTATTAAAAAAATAGAAAAAGACGAATAATTTTATTTATAGTTCATAGTAATAATTTTTATATGCTTATCGTAAATGAATGAAAGTCATATTTAGTTCACCTAGAATATTAAAAAAAAACAGCTTCAGTTCTATTGAGATTTGGATGAAAAACGTAGCTTTATACACGACATTGTACAGAAATTGTATTAGATGTAAGATAAAAAATACCCATGGGATGCTGAAACCATTACAAAAAAAACATCATTATAACAACTTGATGTGGTTGTATTATTGAAATAATGTTTTCTTGTAGAATAAAATAACCCAATTTAATTGTAAATTGAAGCCCAAGTGCTAACTATCATGCGAATAGTTCAACCATTTTTCATTCGAAAACACTATCAATATAGGATCAACAGTTTAGCGACATTCAGCGATGTCAATTGCAATTAAGCAATTTAAAGATAAACACACGTTGTTATTTTACCTTGTTTACATTTTAAATTCCGATTGTTTAATAGCAGTTCAACTATATACCGTTTTTTCCCCTGAATAACGACCTCCCAAAAAATTCAATATTCTTGAAAAAAAAATGTTGTTTTTTCTAATTCTCATCAGTTCTAACAATTTTTTGTTTGTTTTAACCTCCACTCTATGATCGCATCGAAAAGTTACTACCCGTTTATAACGACTCCCTTAATCGAACT
Organism: Anopheles coustani; assembly: GCF_943734705.1. Classification (NCBI taxonomy): domain Eukaryota; kingdom Metazoa; phylum Arthropoda; class Insecta; order Diptera; family Culicidae; genus Anopheles; species Anopheles coustani. The sequence goes on from NC_071289.1 coordinate 37,539,650, forward strand.
TTGATCATTTTTGAACGTGAAAAAGAGGTCGTTATACACGGAAAATGTGATACGTTTTTGATTTGATTTTAGTGGCAACACAACCAAATATAATTTGATGTTTTTTAAGTCAAACTTCTTTCTCACAATGTGTACCAAAAAATTGGATGTACTACCGGCGGACGATATTTAAACAAATAATTCGATATAAATAATTTGTACCTTTTAGGCAGAAATTAACTGTGACAGCTGTGAATTACAAAGCCGAAAATAATTAATCTGCCATTCGGCCGCACATAAGGTTGCCTTTTTTCCAAGGGATACATAAAATAAGCGTTTTGTCCTTGCTGGATTTCTAATTTTCTCAACGCGAGCGCCTTCCAAGATGGAAAACCTGCTCAGCCGAGTCTTATTGTGTTATCCATTCAGCAATCATTTTACATACATCACATTGGCCTCCGCACGCATGGCACCCATTGCCGGAGAGGGGGAGGAAACGGAACCCCTTTGGTCGTTAAAAATGCCGCAAAGCTTGAGCAACATAAGAAGAAAACCCCCCCAAGCACCGCCAACGTATGTTTGCCGGCGTCGGGCCGGAAAACGAACAGGCGAAACGATCGCTAAGCTTTTGTTTCGGCTTCCGGTTTCGCGACAGATGCAAGACATCACCACTCTTGGCTGCCTGCTGCCGGTGGACGGCTTCTTGAGCGAACGGCATTGAGGGTGCAAGAAGTTCAGCAATGACACCACGCATGTCTAATGTGCGGAAAGCGGCTCTAACACTCTGTGTGTTTGTGTGGTGGCGTCCGTGAGGACAATTTTCCACCTTTCGGGGTCGTCGGGCATAATGGGGCAGTGAGTGTGGCGGGCCGTGGCGTCGATCCGCGCACACGCGGCATTAAAATGTGTTTAACTATTGCGCGGAACGGGCCAAGGTTAGAAGGGGGAACGACGGGGACGGCGTCCGTTGGGCACGAAGGGTAATTGCTATGCCCCGTCCGATTCTTCTGCGAGATCAGCCAAGGCAGAAAAGTGCAAACCCCGTACTCTAGGAACATTGTCATTACCGCGACGACTTTTCTACCTCCCCCTCAGGGGGTGGGGGGTAATGATCCTGTTGTGGGAGGGGTGTGCAAGTGAAACTCAAATGTCACCAGTGCGGCCCGTTTGTGTTTCCCGTTCAGTCGCCATGATGAACTGCGCTTTTAGTGTTAAACGCAAAATAAGCGGCCATGCAATTGAACTTGCGTCAAGAAAAAGTCTCAGAAAATATTTAACTACGTTTTAAGTAGAAAACTTTAATAAATTCCGATTGACTCAACCTAGCTTTAAAGATATATGATGTCTTACTAAGTAAACAGTCATTCAAAGTATTAGTTATTAAGAAAAGAGATTCTTATGTTCTCGGAAAGGGCGCCTCAGCTCTGTAAAGCCTATCTCTAGTGTTATTTACAGATTATACATAGCCCTTTAGGGTATAAAATGTAAATTTCAATTACAAAACTTACATCCCCCTTTGATTACTCATTGCACTTGATTTATTTCTTTTTATTCGTGATAAGCCGGCACACAAGAATTAACATGAGTTGCTATAAACTTTCAACTTTAAAACTTCAAGAAAAAGTTCAAGAACTGGTCCCCTTAGCCTATTCGGAACAAAAGAAAAGTGGAATTTCGATAATATAGCTTTTTAAACTTTAAAATGTTTTACAACACATATGCTGATGTTGGAAAATATTGCCTACATTCAAAGAGTGTTAACAACGTTGAAAATAGTTAATTTTAGGGTCTCTTTTTATTAAAATTAAAATGCAACACAAGCATGTTTTGAGGAAATATGTTTTTAAAGACGTGTTTTTTAAAACGTTATGTTATGTTGTAAGATCTTCAACATCATTTGCAGTCCCTTAAACTAAATATTTGGAAAGTGTTTTTACTGTGGTATAAAAGTTTTAGCGTCCCAAAGCGTCTCTGAACTTCAGAAACTTCAGTTTACTTAAAAGGAGATGAAATTATTGAAAAATGGAAAACAAAGCCAGCACAAACGATTGGAAAACAATCATCCCACTTCTGGCTATAAACAATCAAATTCCCTTTTTTGTAGCTTCCATCGGGCGGCCAAACAATGAAGAAAGCTGCTGCAGTGCTGCATGCACGAGGAGTTGCATGGCTCAGTGGATAAAGCGAGCTGGCGGAAAACAAACACCGTACACTGCACCCCCAGAAGGGCTCGTCGCGCCGTATCAGACATTACTCATTCGGCCACATGACGAACGGGGGGTTTTGTCCGCACACAAGCGGGGAGAGGTACACATTGGGAACTGGAGACAAGCTGGCGTGGAAATGCGATACTCCGTTGCGGCCGAGGCGCGCGCTGCCTTTGCCGGAGGAAAAGCCTCGTCGCGGAAAGTGAAGTGGTTTGCAAAAGAAGAAAAAAACTGCTGCCTATCCGGATTATGTCTGCAGGGAATGTGTGTGTGTGTGTATGTTATTGGTAGACTTGTGACTCCCCCTTGCCTTATCGAAAAGGTCTCTCCGGCCCTCCGGATTGGAATGGCAAGCAAAAGTAAAAGTTTTTCACTTTAGGTTCGGCACTTTCGTGGGCACACAAAGGCAGGGTGGGGCAGAGGGGTGCTAAGATGAGTCATTTTGCAATGGGTAATGGTACCGATTTGAATTCAAACCATGCGACTGAACAAACCGGTCTACGGTGGTGGCCTTCCGCTTCGCTTTCATTCCGCACTCGTTGTCAATAACTTCAAATGGTTGGCAAAAAGATATTTAATCTTATTACTCGCCAGAGCACGACTTAAGACCCAAGACAAAAGTTCAGACGAAGCTCCGAAGGCGTCTTAATGCGCATTTTCAGAGCAGCGTTAAGTACTAACCGCTGACGTTGCACCGCGGACGGGATCGTTTTCCATCCCGGAGTCTAACACCAACCGTACGACGACGATGTATCACGGACAAGAAGAGGCCTTCGACAAGGTACGGCGTCAAACCGCCACAGACCATGTCGCGACACTCTTGTTCCGCCATCAAGACGTCGGCCGGCCGACAAAAACAAAGAGGCGACAACAGGGTGGTGCATTACGCGTGCAGTCAGTCAGTCGGTAGGTCATAAAGATGAGGTTTTCTTTCCCTCGGACCGAACCACCGTCGTGTTCGCAGCTTCGGTTGGTCGAACCGGTGACGGAAAATAAGAAACCAGCAACCTAATTCCATCCCCAGTGGCGTCACAGATGATTGTTTTCACGGCTGAACTTTTTCCGCTACCAAATGCGCTTCGCACTGAACACCTCGCATAAAACGCATGAATTTCGGTTCCGAGTGGTTCATATAAAAAAATATATAACGTCCAAATAAAACTGCCATCACTGAGCGTACACTCTACCGTTTAACGTTGAACTTATTTTGCAGCCACTGTTATTATCGAATTCGCCTATCTTACGTCACGCACTATTTCTGCCGTGATTGTAAAAAAGAAACGAAAAAGGAACCCCTCCCATGATCAAGGCAACATTTCTTTTCTTGCCCAAAAAAGGGCTTGTTTGTGTTGTGCGAAAAAAAAGAAAACTAACCCCACACGTACCATCGATGAGTGAATGAGTGTTGGCCAAAGTTAAAAACACACAACCCCGCCTTGCGAGGGAGGGGGTCGTGAAATACATCACGGATGTAAACAGGTGTTTAAAAATAGTTTCTCCCACCCACTTCTGCCTAGGCATTTTAGTTCCGGACGATTGCCTTACGTCGTCGGCCACATGGTATGATGGGGATGGATAGGTTCTAGTTTTGGTGTGTTTTTCCTTTTTTTTTTACCCGCTAGTGTTGTGGCTAAAATTAGGTCTTCCCATTCCAACAACCTACCTTCCATTTCTCAATTGCTTACCTGGCGAGCGTTCATACTCCCTTTCCGTTGATGGGACTTCCAATTTTTCTTTCTCTAACTATCCTTAGAAAGAAATGTTGTCCACTGGCGTCGTTTTAAAAACTGCTTCCTATTGCGAGCATAAAAAGAAAAGTCTCGCGCGGCAACGATAGTAGTGAAAAGACAAGATTATGTGATCAATCGCGTTACCTCATCGGTGGTGCGTAGATTGACGTGCTGAAAGCCGTGGTGTCCGATGGAGTGGCGGCCGTCTGGAGGAGAAATCGGGCATGCACGACGGTATAACATCGTATCTAAGTGATTACGCGCCGTTGCGGCATATTATGGCTTCAAAATTGATTGAGATAAAATGGACAAGACGGGCGAAGAGTATGTGTTTTTAATAGCTTGGATCATGTGTCAAAAATACCTTAGATGGAGAGAAAAGTATCTCTACATGATCTATTATTTTCGTTGCCTTATTGAAGAAAATATATGAGAACACACTGCATATGGGAAACATATTGACTAATGAGAAAGGAATTTCTGTAGCACTGGCTAGTGAACTTGTTCAAATACTAACACCACCGCCCTTCCGATCTTTTTCCTCCCTTGCATTCTTTAACGAAAATATGCAATCGTCCATCTTTCTTTCCCAAGCCCGGTTCTTCCAGTAAACGCTAACGTGTTAACATCACGCGAACGAATGCACCCATTTCCAGTGGAATCCCATTCTCACCATTCATTCGAAAACTGTAGTTTTGCAATCTCCGTCTATTCGCGTTCTCCAAGCTCCTCCAAGGCAGACATTCCATTCTAATTGTGCCTTAAGACCGAGCGATGGCGACGGCAATCGATTTGTGCTCGCCGTTGACATTTGAGGAAGAAGAATATTGGCCAATCGGCTCTCCTCAGCTAAGCCTATGTGCTAGCAGATGTACCGAAAAGGGAAAAATAGTCAAATAAAATGACTCACGTTTTACCGTCGAGCCGTCATGCTGCATCTTAGCGTGCGTCACTATTATTCAATCCGTGTCGTGTCTTGGCATTTTTTTTTTGAGTTCCCTTCGGAGTTTCGACTTGGCGCCGCACAGCAAAAAGTGTATGACACAATCAGTGAAAGGCGCTTTGGGCTCCGTGCTAAAGTACTACGTGACATTTGAAACTAGATTTACAGAAGAATGAGCTAGATTATTCCCATTACTTCTACTTGTAGAGAAGAAGGAGTGTGCCGACGCGTGGGAAAGTCGATTGATTCCTATTAGTTTTATAGAAATTAAAATCAAGATTGTTTGTTTTTGAGCTACAAATTTAATTTTTCCTCATTTTATTACAATTTAAATTTCTACTGTTTTGAGAATGGTAACGCAATAAAAACATAACAATTTTTATGTGTCGTTGGCTAAATTGAAATTTTAATTTACTTGAAAACAATAATCTACAACTAACAGATCTTCTTCTTTCTTTTGAAAGAATCCATGAAGAGAGCATGACAATTTATATGATTTATATAAGCTAAATAGAAGTTTTACAATTTGTTACAAAACAAAGATCTACAACTAACACAATAAAACAATGATCTACAACTCTTTGTAAAAACCCTCAACGGGGTATAACTTCTTTATAGGTTTCAAATTTGTTAAATAAAAAATTTAAGCCTCAACCGTTAAGCTTTATTGTGCAGCAGCAGACAAAGGATAAATCCCTCCAGACAGTAGATAATGCCACCAAAGGATATTGGAACAAAAATAAACCTGCCGGGTTCCCAATCCGTTGTCCGTGGGCCGGATTGAACGCAAGTAAAGATTAAAATGGCTCGCTTCAGCCTTTTTGCGTTTACTTCCCTTGCACCGGGAGGTTTGTTTGCTCTTCTACTCCTTATAATAACGTGCCATCATAAAGCGAAAGATAAACGCGCTACGTGACTGCTTGTTCCGATCGGCGATAAATCCGCTTGTTGTTTGCTCGCCGATAACGGCAGTTCTTTTACGAGGGCCATTGGCTGCGAATTTGTCTGTGAGTGTGTAGTAAACAAAGCCGGTCATTGGTTTTTTTTTTCTCTAATTAAAATGCGCGGTATGTTTTCTCTGCAAAAAAGAAGTTAAGATGAAGATATTTGCATTTCAAAACAGCTGGGATTTATACTAAATCTTGAGTTATACGTATTAGTAGTACAGGATACAGGAAGGATCTTTTGTTTTTACTTCTTTGTTTTGCTTTGGGCTGTCAGTTTGGTTTGATTACAGCACTATATTATTTCTCTCTCTGGAACTCGGCTTCTCAAGGGAAGGATCAGAATCGATGCCGACATGAGCGTGGCGTCAACAGCTGCAATACACGAGCACAAATGCATCCCGGCACGCCATACCATCGCCGGCACCTAGGGGGGCGCCCTTCGGGAAGGGGGTCGGGCCCGACCAGACACGGGAATCACGGCTGTTAAGATGAGATTAATGCGCAATACCGTTTGCCAAGCAACCCCGGGACCACTAGGCTAACCGCCAGGGAACTATTCGCGCACAAACCGCCCAAGGGCGTCGGGTGTTCGTTACGTGAGGAGAGTGATTAAGTTCGTCGAATTCTGCCACCGTAGCTGCTCCTTTTCTGCCTACCACTTGCCCATCGGCTGGCCCACACCGACACCCGGCCCCGGTGGATTGCACTGTTTATACAAACATTTGTCTAATGGCGTTTCCCGGTTGTGTGCGGCACACAGGCGGACGAAAGCGTAAAAGACGAACACGGCGCGAGTAATCGACTTACTATCGCGCCTCGATCGATTGATTATCGCTAGACTTTGGCCCACCGGCGGACATAACGCAATCAATCACAATTTTCCTACCGCAATCGGAAAGATGGGAAAACGGTTAAGAAATGCGCCGAAGTAGCCGAAGATGCCGTGGCAAGTTGATCTAATTGGATTCGGATAGTATTGTACTAATTCGTTTAGTGAATTCGTTATTTAATTGCGCCCAATTGAGATCAATCATTGGAGTTATTTAATCAACTAATTTGCTCACAGCAGGACTGAATCGTTATTATGTTTACGGGGAAATTTGGCACATATGTTTATAACGGCCTTCAATGTTGCTGTTCCTTCTAGTTGTGTAATTCTGATTCAGATTCATGAATGTGAATGATTCTTTGCATCGTTTCAGAGATTCATGAACCTTTTAATGAGAGATGTATGAATCCCAAAGATTCATTCATGTTTAAAGATCAAAAAATAGATAGAGGGACCCGGTTTTTTTGTCGCATGATCCACGCAAATGAAATAATTTTCTAGATTCGTGAAATGCCCATGAAAGATTTATTAAGGTTTCGTAAGATTCATCAACGTTTGAAGATTTGAATCCTTAGGGATTCATGAATAAAATCTGAATGAATCTTAGGTGAAAGATTTATATGAATAAATCATGCCTGAAAATTCATAAGCCACAGTTCCTTCAGTTCTCCGTGAACTAAAATTCTTTGAAAAACGTAGCACCTGCACTTAACGTTAAATGGGTTAATATAGTATTAAAGAACCCAATGTTTTTTTTTCATAGAACGAGAAATTTAATACGGCTATTGTGCAATATATCTATCTAATAAGTCTCTTTTTGAAAAGAACACAATTTCAGTGGTAATTAATGTGTTTGAATTTTCTTTCCTTTCAGACGAGGTCTCACACCACCGCATCGAGTGAAATCGATCTCGATGGCCACATTCACACAGGAGGAAATAGAGTTTCTCAAACAGAATGGCAACGACAACTGCAGCCGGACGTGGTTGGGCCTGTGGGATCCCAAGCGTGCAATCAAGCAGGAACATCGTGACTTCATGATAGACAAATACGAAAAGCAAAGGTAGGTACGGCCAAAGGGGGACCGTGGCGGTTCACTGAAGTACTATTTGCGATACGGGGATTGGTTCGGCCTCACAGTCGCCAGTCGACGGTCACTTCAGACAGCACGGCATCTAATACTAATTGACGAATCTGTTCCACTTCGGCCCACTTATCCCCATCACCACAGATACTACCTGGAACCTGCTAGTCCGCTGAAGTCGCTGCCCACGAACGCGTCGAGCTCGCTGACGTCACTGTCGGTAGGAGGAGGGAGTAGCAACAAGAATGCCAATGAAAGTTTAGTTCCTCTCAAAACGCCAACGCTAACGCCCCCACCGGCCAAGCTGCGCTTGAATCGTAACAACTCCGGCTCGTGCAACGGGCTGAATACGGTGAACTCATCCTCTTCGATCGTTGCCCCGGCGGCGGCAGGCGGTGCGACAGCGGGCGTCCAGTTCCAGCAGCAATTCTCACCGGACGACAGTGGATTTTTCGGCTCGACGTCGGCGGATCCACCCAAAATCCTGCCACCGACACCGCAGAAGGGTCAGTCGGCGCTTCAGCGAAAGAACGGCATCAAGATCAAGGGAGGAGCCGCCGCAGCGAAGGGTCAACTGCCGCCAACGTTCGAGCGCAATCAGAAGAACGGATTGCTTAACAACAGCAGCACCGGCGGTGGGGGTTTTGCGGGAAGCAGCGGCGATATCAACGCCAACAAGTTTACACCGGACGGGGACTTTGTGGCCGACTTTGGTAGCGCAAACATCGTCAACAACGTCAGCAACGGGGGCAGCCACTACGGCAGCACGAGCAGTTTGAAGAACGGAAGCAGTAGCGAGAACGGGAGCTACGGGCAGCACAATGGACTCAACGGCAAAGCGTCCGCCAGGGAGATGGAAAACTTTGCCGATTTCGACCACAATCCTATCTTCAATTCGGCAGGTAATTAAATAACGATTGAACAGCTAATATCGGTTGTGCGTTGATTCTTGGGTGAGTGGGGGGAGGGGGAATGGGAGCAGGTCTAAAAAGAAAGGCATTTATGGTTCAGAACTTTACTCATTACACGGCAACCAGTGGAAGTTGCGATAAAACATACATTATATCCTATTCTTTATGTCCTTTCCTGCGGCTTTTGGACTCGTCGGTGGCATATGGCATTCTGTTCAATGGAACGCGCAATCGTAGAAAACATGAAATCATACTTCAGCTCGAACAGTTTCGATAGCAGCACCACCAACAGCGTCAGCAGCACGGCCAGCGTGCAAAGCCTGACCGGATCCGATCCGTTTGCAAACTTTTACTCGCACACACTGGCGGGCAACTGCAGCAACGCGGGGTCCAATGCTGGCACACCGACGGCGTCCTCATCCGGAACCGGTCCGTCGGCGAAGTACGGTACTGCCGGCTACACTTGTATGTCACCGGAAGACAATTTGCACACGGGCAAGCCGCAAAGTCGCAGCTATGGGTTCGGAAATACTTTCACCACTGAAACCCGTTTTTCGCCGAATGCAAACTCCATCCAGAGTGGCCCCACTGGGGCTCCCTTTCAGTATCATTTACCTTCGGGGGGACCCAAAGGCCCGGGCTCGCTACAGGAGAACCATCCGCTGGGTAACGGAAATTCCTTGGGATGCACAGTGAATGCAAATCATTTCAACAATAACTCCGGTAACGAGGATACATCACCGAACGAGACGGTACAGTGGAACTTTTGGCAACAGTTTGGCAATAGCTGCTGGCCAGCCGAGGATCAGTTTCAACAGTATCAGCAACAGCAACAGCAACAGCAACAGCAACAGCAACTACAATACCGTCAACAGTTGCAGGAACTACAGCAGCATCAGCAGCAGCAACCGTTTCGTAACAATCATGCTCTGCAGATGACGAGTCCGCAACATGCTGCTGCGGTTGCCCAAACAACAAACTATCGCTCAGATCAGTATCGATGGAGTAAGTTTGGTGTGGCGGATCGCAAAACAAAAAAAAAATGAAATTCAGCACCCAACACTTCCCTTCGATGGTTGTGTGTTTGAGAGTGTTGGCTGTCCGCTCCGTTTCGTTGGACTTTCGTGTTTTAAGATATTTATTTATATCAGAGCATGAGTGACTCATTTGGAAAGGTGCTTCATTGGCGATGCGGCCGGAAATTGTGGTCGATCGTTTTGATTATTAAACATTTTTGGTGATGCTTTATTCAGTTTTGTTTTATAGTATACCATCGTAACACTAGGCACCGTTTGTACATGTTCGTCCATTATTTTCCATCCTCCAGTCTGAATGTGCTGGTTTATTTTTTTGTTGCATTAGAATCATGATAACGATTGAACTACTAAAGCAAAATGGAATTCTACTTATGTTTTGTGTCGAGATATCCATGAACATATTAGGACAAAATTCAATAGTACAGAATAACCTGAACTTCTTTTAAAGCCTACAGGAAAAATTTTTTTTTTTGTTTGAATAAAGTTTTGAAAACTATGGAATGTAGTTAACACGTTGACGGCCAAGCTTAGTACAATTAGTTTCCCTAAAATTTGGTTATAAAATGTATTAATCGTAAGGCAATCAAAAATCAAGCAAAACTAGGATTTGCTAAGGATAATTTTTTATAATTACCCTAGCTAATGAGTCCAATACTATAGTTGGGGCTAGGGAGTAGCTGATTTGGCGTTCAATGTGTTAAAAGTAAAGCTAATTTATAATTTAGTTACCAGATAAAGTGATATACTACCACTTTTGTGTTAAAAATAGCAACTTATAGATTAAATGCAATTGCAAACGACGACAATTATTGTGAATAGTACAAACAATTTTACTTCATACCGTACATTTATTTGATCGGTTTTAGTATGGTAATATTTTTTCTGTTATTTTACATTCCGTTGGTTTTGGTTTTGGGAAGAGGCGGTGAATGAATTTCCAAACGATAAACATTTTCTTATTAGCTTTAGCAACAAATCGTTTGTTATCAGACATTTATTTTTTGTTCTGTAGGATCGCGCTTTTCGTTACAATAATGGTTGCAAACATTTTTATCTTTATTAACACTTATACATGTGGATTGCATTGAATAAGCTTATTTTTGCAGTTAATAATCTTAGTTTTACATTCCTTTCTAGCTTGTGTTTATAACGCATCATACTGAAATAGTGTTTGAGTTTTTCATAAAAGAGTGTCTGTTACCGTGTTTTGCTTGCAACATTTCTCTAACCGATTGATGTTCTTCCGCCTGTAGGTCTTCCGATGCCGCTTGGAGCGACCGGTTCAAATGGTAACCTGAACGGCACCAACAATGGCAATACGTCCATGCACTCAACACCATCCGTCGATCGATACGCCGCACTGAAGGATCTGGATGAACAGTTCCGGGAGATAAAATTAGAACAGCAGGCCGAAGCAAACAACAATACGGTGACGTCCAACGGCATAACGAATGGTCATGGTACAGCCGATCCTCACGCGTCCCAAGGTATGCTTTTGGCGCCGGTGCCGTGTGTAATCTCCGATCCGATCCGATATTCATACAATTTTTCCACATTTACGTTCACAGTGTCCACGGCAAACCCGTTCAAAACGGCAAATCCGTTCCAGCAGCTGCAACAGCAGCAACAGCAACAGCAGCAGCAAACGATGGCATGGCCAGTTAATGGTATGAACGGAGGGACACCGCGAGATCAGGCGCTGCCAAATGGAGCTGGTTTCTACGCGACGTCACCGTACCAAGGAGGATTTGTGCACGGTTCCAGTCCGCAGCTGTACAATGGTACCCCAGTGGCCAATGGGAATGTTGGCGGAGCCGTCGGTAGCTATCTACCCACCGGGTACCATCAACCGAACGGTAATGGATACGCGATGGCAGTAGGTGGCCCGAACGGTGGCTTGCATGCTGGGCAATTTAATGCTACGCTAAACGGAGTAGTACCCGGCGTTAACTCCAACCCGGTGCATCATTTTGGAAACTTTGGAAACCCGTTTATGGTAAGGAAGCTCGAATGAGGATCCATTGTTACTGTAAGCCGATGGTTTGATAACACATATCACTCTCGTTTTTCCTTTGTTTTAGGCCACCGGTACGACAGCAGGAAGCTCGAATAATCCTTTCTTATGAGTAGCGTAGATCTTGTATAGATAGTAAATTATCTGCTTTACAAAAAAAAAAAAAACAAATACCGACATGTAAATGAAATTATCTGCACAGATGATTGGAAAATAAGTGAAGGCACCGAGTTGGAAACATACAATGCAAGTCATTAATCGTATGGATGGATGCTGGCAGAGACAAACCGACAGAACGAGATTACAACGGTGTGGTTGTAGAAGAAGTGTACATAGATTTTAACTTAACAAACTATCATCAACTATCAAATGCGCACGAGGAGGGTAGAACAAGCAAGCAAACTCCGACGAAAGGCATAGTTTAAAGAACAAAATGCTGTAAACAAACCGGCGGACAACCTTCGCTATACCATGACATATTACGCAAATGCAGCTTTACGGCGATTCGGGACACCGGCTTAGCTTTCATCCGTTGATCGGCACAACCACACACAGTGAGTGATTTGAATTCGAGGAGCTTTAAAACATACACAAAATCGTCCACATACATGCGTGAGGTTTCACTTTACTCTAGCAGCGAGCTCGGCTTAGCATCTGCTGAATTTTCTCAGCGTTGATTTTACAAAACAAACAAGCGGAAAATACCATTTACAATTATAGATGTATATTGACAGTACGTTAGCCATGATACCCAATAGGTGCAATAGTTAAAAAAAATCCCCTGCAGTACCGATTTTGAGTGTTCAAAATAGGATGTTCATGCGGAACGAGACGCATCTGCAAGCCACGGTTCCCCAGGGTCGTTGGCAGTGTTTGCAAAGCTGTGTGCGATATGGTGGCTGGAAAAGGTGTGTTAAAAATACTCAAACAGCCTTACTGGAGAACATCTTCCATCGTCCAAAATACTTCCATTGGGTTCGTACGCACCGGCGCTACGAACGATAATGGACGCTTTCGAATCGACGGCGGTCTTGCGGTGCCCCATATCATGGCGTCCTCTTTATTAGCAGACTTGCTAATGTGACAGTCACGCATTTCAGAATCGGACACATCATTCTCTTGGACACGTATGTTCTATTTCGATCGAATGACCGATACGATAAAGTCCATTTGAAACGATTTTTTTCCGCTTTACCGTACCTTATGGATCGGGAAGGGTTTTCTGCATGCTTGTTAAGTCTTTCATGTCAATGTATAGTTTTTTTACGCAGAGAAAAGTTGCATAAGAAAATATGCACATAGCACGTGTAGCCTAGCTATCACATCGAAGAACGTTTAACAACCGGTTTACAGACCAATAACAAATGTAAGGCGATTTTATGGTACTTTTAAGAAATCCTATAACTTCTTAGAGTAGTCGATAATCGTACGCATAATAATCAAATGTGAAGCGCATCAGAACTACAGGAACGGTTGTAAAAATAGACGCAAAGTAGGAGTTAATAAGAGTTGGTTTTATCCATAGCATTCACAATTCGTGGAATTTATATATGCGAGCAACGGTGATAAAATATGAGTATTAGATACCAAGCTTTTTGGACGATTTCTGCCACTAGAGGAGCCCTATTTACGGTGACTTATGCTCCTTCCCTTATGCGGAGAGTGTGACGTGGTGTTAAATAAAGATAGTAGAAACGTTAACGGTCATTGGGCTACAAATAAGAAAGAAATGTAACACATTAGGAGCGTTTGAATCCACTACACTATGTTATACATATATATATCTCTCTCTCTACTTAAAGAATTTATACCCATCGTTGGTAGAATCAATAGAAAGGGCGAAAACCAAGTTGAACGTTTAAGCCAAAGAAATGGTGTTAGCTAAACGTCGCGAGGAAAACTACTCGGAACACACTCCCTACCAAATGTTTGCTCAATCTTGTCTCGTTTTGATTGATTGCCACTAACTCCAACAGCATTAAAAATAGCTAAAACAAAACTATAAATCCTACAGCTAGCGATCAAAGCTCCGCTCCGATGCTTCGAAGGTCGAAAGAGTGTGGATTTTAAAGAAAACGCTCATGTGGCCTTATATTTAAAAACATACTAAATTGAACAACAAGAATAAAACGTAACCAGCAAACGCTCTTAAATACGATTTTTAAATCGCATCATAAGGTTTGTAGAGTATAGACAAACAGCTACTGCAAAAGACTAACACCAAGGATACCAACCAAATGCAGTACCTATTCGATGTCCCGCGTGTTCGTGGACATGCTAGAATGATCATGAGGTGAAATATACTAAGCCGAGGGGGATTTTAAGAAGACGGAAAGAAGGGGTTTTATCAAATTTCCAGAATCAACCTTACTGCATGCAGTTACCTGGCTAGCAATTCTAATTCGAATCAAAGTTCTTAAATTCACTATCAACTTTAAGAGTGAAAACGCGAAAGAATACGGATTAATCCGTCTGTGTCGCATAATGAGCTAAAAAATCAAGAAATATATTAAATAACATAACGGAAAAGATAAAAAATATTAAAACGTTACGCAAGTGATAGCGCAAACACACGAGAAATTGGTATGAGCATAATAAATACCGCCTTCTAAAAATAAATAGCGAAGTGATAGTGAGATATAATAGATAAGAAATTAGGAACGAAAATGGTCCGCTTAGAAAAACAAAAGTAAGAAACGACCGACAAATGTGGTTACGAATGACATTTTCAGTAAATTTACTCTTCCTATTTTTTTTATTTTCTCGTAAAACGCTTTCTTTAATGCATAATCTATTATTCTAATCGTAAAAGCGGAACAAAATGAACAATTACTGGTTGTTTTTTAAGCAATGGAGTATCTCGCAACCGGAAAATATCAAACAAAACATGAACAATTGCGATTTGGCTACCAGATTTACGATTGTTTGCTTGTATATCTATGCGTAACGCACTGGTGATTTGACGTGAATGTGATTTTCAGATAGATGGATACACATCCAACTGTGTTGTGCCTTAATTTGCAACAACTGTGTTTTAAGTGCATTTTAAAATTGTTTCCCATCGCTACTGGTGGACGGGAGCTAGCAAACAGATTTATATTTCTCCGGATGGCATTAGCCGGAGACCAGTTGGAAAATTGAATAATGATTCCTTCAGCTTCCTCGTATCGGTTATACTTTTTTCCCTAACAGAGTAGAGAAGTTCTTTGTCCGGTTAAATTTTGCTTCCAAAATGCTGTTGTAAATGGTTTAATTACCATTAATGGAAAACACCTTTCTTGCTTTCGATCAATTTCTCTAAAGCGAAACCGATTCATGCCGGATAGACTCTCACTCTTGGTTGAAGTAGTATGGTGTAGGTATCAAGCCGTGCTTACGAGCTGGTTAGACGTGGAACGGAAAAGTACACGAATAATTAAAAAAGATGAACAAATTGTTGTGAAAAACTACTATGTAAGCCAATGGTTTTAACTCAACACAAAGTTTCAAACTGAACTACTAACTAAAGCGATCTAGCGATATAAATCGAAAAAGTTACATTCATCTTCTAAACTGAACAAAAATTATTATACAACCAACACTATGGTACCGTAGAGTGAAATGGAACATTTGAGGTATAAAAAGATAAGATTCGTCTATATATATACTTATACATAAACATATGATTACAAGTTTATGAGCTAATTATGTTTCAAAAGTCGTAAATAAAGAAAAATATTTAATATTTATTAGGTGACACATGGATTGTGTTTGGGTTTCTCAATTCTCACAATTCGATTTAATCTTCTCTTCTCACAAATGACGGTTGGTTTTCTATGAGATTGTTGAAAGAATAAGTTATTTTTTGCTATAGATTAAGATGTATCTTTCATAAAATGTCTATATGGTTTCTGTTTTTGGTGAGCCTGCTAAAAACGATGTTCCTAAATGTATGCAATCGGTGCAATCTAAAACTAAACAAAACTAGAGTTGGATCTTATGAATCTTTGGGTGAAATTTATTCATGTGAATCTTTAATGAAGGAAAAATTGAAAAAGATTCATTAATCTTTGGTGATCCATGATTCTTTGCGGATTTATCAATCGATAAAAAATATCGTCTTCCTACTTGCTCGCTGTTGCGCATGAAGATATGCAAAGCGTGACACATGCATTCTTCATTCGAATATATGAACGCTAACGCTTAAAAGAACATAACGGTTTAAACTAATCATGCAATGAAGGTTGAATACAGGTTAATGAATTTTTACATATTAATTAACCAGTTAAGTTTCGAATGAAACCCCCACCCAACCCAAATAGTCTTACAGCAGGTGTAGCCGGCTTTGAACACGGCTTGCAAGGCTTAGTTTGAATTTTGCCGGAATGGTAAAAGGGTAAAAATGGACAATAAAAAGGACACAGGGGGTCTGCGATAGCCGAGTGGTTACGCAGGTTAAAAAATCAGAACGCGGATGCCGAAGGACTCCCTGGACGGCGTGGGTTTGAATCCCAACCGTGAAAGACCCTCCCCACGGACGTGGAGACTGATGAGAGGCCTAACTATCCACGTACACAAAAGAAAAAAGTCTAGTAAGCCCTTAACGGATAGACAATGCCGAAGACGGTCGTTACGACAAGAAGTAAGGACACGTCTATTTTTACCTAATCTAAACGTTGTGGTTTTACGAATCTGGAAAATTCGAATGCAGAGGCGCAATAAACAAGTTTTCTGCCAGATCACGGTTACGTTCTCGATCGGTAAATCTAATTTTATACCCGAAGACTATAGTAGACTTACACCAACAACGGTCATCCCGATGTTTAATAGTTTAAAAATAAAACGAGACAAACAAAGTTCCTACTGAATGCGGTTTTAGTTGTAGAAATATTTTATTTTCCTTTATTTCGCCTTTTACCACTACATTTTTATTTTCAAACTGGCGCACTCTCTTATCATCATCGCTTCCTTATAGTTTTATTGTTACTGAACTATTAGTAAATTTTACGTATCCCTAAGCTTAGTTGGATTCTTAACAGTTGTTCTTAGGCGGTTCTGCGGTGCGGTGCAATAGTGCGGCTGAACGTCGGAAAGATTGGGCACCTCCTTCTCCGTGCTTGCCACAGCGCTCTAGCCTTTGTATTGATGATATATTCTTTCAACTACGCAATAGCAAACTTAATGGCGAAGTGAGGATAAACACTGAAACAAACGCTCGCAAGACGAACTCTTAGGAAAACCCATAACTCAATGGCCAAACGAACTAAGGGTACGTAAAATTTAAACGAAAAAACGACCATCCGGCAATGGTTTAAACCTTCCGTTATCCCGGTCTCCTGCTGTTATCGTAAACAATCACATGCGCAGAAAGGAACGAACAAAAACTCCCCCTAGGACTTTATGTTGGTTAAAAGCCGGTTCCGCATGTTAAATTAAGACACATGTCCCAATGTAACAGTAGTTGGAGGGCGAATTTCAGTCCCTTTTGCGCCGGTGTTTGTCATGGTGTGGTCTTGTTTCGATTTTCTAGCACGCTTTCCGTACGGATTGGGATCGTTGTAGTATCAGTAGAGAATGAGCGGGGATATTAGAGTTGATGCGTTGCATATACCATCGCGTTCGATAAGCGTTTTTAGTAGATCTGAATGATTCCAGACTCCAAAAGTTTCTGTATTTTGGAAGCAACTTGTGGATTTTTGAGATGCCTGAAATGAGCAGTAAAAAGAAAAGAAAAGGTAAACATTAGAAAATGCATTTTGGTCCACTGTAACCGAGGCACACGTACTCTTGCACTGCCTTTGGATCGTTTTGCATCTGTTCTAGGATAACGCGCATCGCCGGATCTTTCAGGATCTGTTGCACCTCCGGATCGTTCATGGCTTTCTTCATGACCTCCTTGGGGTTGGCATGCACGGCCACCGAGCAAGCCCGGTATCCTTCCAGTGCTTCCGCATTGTTGGGGTCAATTTCTAGCGCTTTCTGGTAGGTAGTTAGCGCTTCCGAGGGCTTCTGCATCACTTGCAGGATTTTACCCTTGCGGATCCATCCTTTGATGAACGTTTCGTCCAGCCGGCAGCAGGTTTCGCAATCCTTCAGCCCGAGATCGAAGGCGGCCAGTTTGGTATAGCAAGCCGCACGGTTACTGTACAGTTTCGCGTCGTCCGGGTTGCGCTTGATCGCTTCCGAGTAGTGCTTCACGGCCATACTGTAGTCGCCCTTCTTGAAGAACTCGTTACCCTTCTCCTTCTCTTCCTCCGCCTTGGCAGGATCGATGTAGGCCAGACGCTCCATATCCTTGATTCGTTTCTCCGTGTCGCTTAGTAACGACTTAACCTCCGGTGTTCGGTGTTCGGACAGTGACTTTTCAAAGTAGGTCTTGGCGGATTTGTAATCCTCCAGCCGCCGGTAAGCATTGCCCGTGCGCGTGAACGCCTTTGCAATCAGCTTGTAATCGGCCCGGTTCTCTCGACCTACCTCAACCGCCTTCTCGCACTCCTCGATGCATTTTTTGAACTCTTTCTGCTCGAAGTACACCGCCGCAATATTATTGTGGAATGTTATGTCCGTAGGGTCGTGCGTCAGGGCGGCCCGGTAATGCTGAAGCGCTGTTTCGAAGTCTTTCTTTTTGTACGCCGCATTGCCGAGATCCTTTTCCTTCAGCGCCAGCGCCTTATTTTCTTCAGAGGTTGCCATTTTTGGCCTTCAAATCACTGTGCGGTACTGCTCGGTAATGCGATGGACAAAGGATAGCGAGTAAACGAGAAAATACCACACTTTCCGTAAACCCGGTCTTTCTTTTTTCTTCCGCTTCGTTACACTGCCAAACGTTGAGTTGTTACGTCGATGATTCAACTTTTCTTTATTTTATCGTATCACCGAACACACGTCCGTGATGTTGCAATTCTTCTCGATACGTCGACTATTGGTTTTTAACTGTGCACCGAAATGGTAAAATCACCGTCAGCTGCAAGATCTAGAACTGGTGTTCTCGTGAAATGTGTGGAACAATCGAGAACGAAAAGCATGTTTTGCAGTTAAGGTTACTGGAACGAAGCATTTCTTGAGCTCTTTATCTTGATTTTGACAAGTTTTACAAAATGTCATTTTTGACGGTTTCCGCTGTTCGAATCGTCGGTTGGTAAAGATACATAGATAGGAAAGTTCTTGAAATTGTAATTTAATTGATTTACCTCTCGAATTTGTAGTACAAAATATTAGTTAAATTAATTATAGAATTTCAAACGCGTATGTCATAAATACCAGCTTTTAGTAAATTCGCACAAGGTTACCAGAACGAAGCAAAGCTCTCAATTTTTGTAGTTTTGCTCTGTTGCAGTAACCTGCCGTTCATTTTGACAGCTACACTGGGTTGCATATTTATATGTCAAATTTTAAAAAATGGACAATGATTTTTCAACCGACTTTTTTAAATTTATGAACTTGTTGCAAACCAGTTTTGGTTGGAACGTAACATTTTCGCAAAGCGTTGTATTTGTTATACAAAGATCTGTTTCAAGACTAGTCATGTTTATCCATCACTTTATTTGGCGATAATATTAATGATTGGCCGCTCCTTATATTCGCTAGATTTACTTCGTAAATATATTTTGTTCGTTCAATTTGTCATATCTCCAGTGCTTTTGACTAACACATGCTTAGGCTTCAAACTGTGAAAAGTTACTTCCTTGCAAGTTCAATTCTAAAAACTTCTGCGTTACCTCAGGATGTCGTGGCGCACCAGGCGTCTCCATCATTGAATAATTGGTTGAATAAACATTTTTTTTGGTTACTAAACAATTCAATACACATAATTTGTCATTGGGTTGCACGAGTAAATTTAACGGCATTGGAATTTCTTTCTATTATTGCACCTCATTTCAATAATATCCAAATGAAGAGCAAAAATCTACAAAAAAACCCGCCATACGTTAAAATCTTGATGTTTCCAAATTGTTTTCTATGTTTCCCTCCTTTGTTGAGTGTTTGGATAAAATAAATCTTTATTGTAACCTGGATGGTAATAAAACATTAACCTTTTTGTTTGCAAACCTTTGTCAATTTTTAAAGCCTGCTTCATTATAGTACGATGCAATATCGCAGGGCATTGGTTTCGTCAGCCCCATCGTTTTTTTTTATTAACTATCTGCACCAACTCCAAATCGTGTTATCAGTCCACCACACCATTCACGTTTGTGTGTTTTTTTCCTGGACTGAAATGTATTTGTGGTTAAGAGCTGAATAAATAACATGCCTTTAGGGTCGAAGTGGAAAACCAAAATGGACCAAATGGAGATCGTGTATTTTTGCTTTGCCACTTCTCGTTTGTGGTACTGGGTAACTGGGCATGTCGATAAAGTTTTGTAACCTATTTTTTAGCCCTTGGTGCCAGATCCAGCCTATGATAGACTGCGTTTTGGGAATGTCATCGTGCTAATGGTGCATAACCACATTGAAACAGCGTACGTGGTGCGGCGCATAACTAGAACAATCAGACGAATAAAACTTGTAGTTAAGCAAGACATAAAATGGGTCAATAAATCATATTCTATAAGCAGCTTAAGCTCGTTTCGAATTGGAAATACCTGAATGATAATGTCAAAAACAAAACGATAGTTCATAGACTCAATGTTACACTAAAACAACTTAAAGTAGTGATAAAGAGAATAGTTCATTATTCCCCAGCTTGTAAGCTATAGGGGTTTTATGTAATGTAAATTTTAAACCCAGCATAAATACATTATTTATGAAAAGAAAAATCTTTAACAACGGGTGTTTTATTAAGCGAAAAGTGTCGGCATTGTGTGAGAGTTAGTTAAAACCCCTGAGTGTCACCTCAATGCTGGATGGACGTCTACAATTGTCCGTTGGCAGGTCATACTGGGAGGTTGATGGTTGATGAAACTTTCGCTGTGAATAAACTTAATCGGCGTGAATAGTCCGATGATTAGGGTGGTGCACGCCGGTGATTAACCTAATCCCAGTCGGTTGTCAATTGAAAGTATAAATACACGCACACATGGTCCCCGCCAACCCAAATTCCCACAGCTGTATTAATAAAGGACCAAACACCGATTCAATTAAGTATTTTCTGCATCATTGCCGAGTGCCGGGTGGGATCGGGCAGTAGCATCACTTGCCGGCTACTTGAAAAGGACTTGCCTCTGGAAGGCCGGGACCAGCTGTGGACCGGATGTGGACGTCGACGATTCCGGGACACAGGATACCCTGTGGCCAAGGGCGCATTAGGTCATAATTAAACCGAATATGTGCACACAGTGATAGGGGAGATAATATGATTACACACCAGCGGGAGTCCTCTGGTGGACGAATTGGAGCTTGATCGTTACGAGTGTTGCAACTCGATGCTTTAATTTTAATCAACCTCTAGCATTTAACCAGGCGTTAAATTACACCTGCAGCCCGCGGGGTGCACACATACAGTTGTCCTTGCATACACCGTTCCCAGTGCGATTCCCTTCCCCATCCCCCGCCCTGTGAAAGTCATTGTGATTTTCCTATCAGTGGCGCCAGCGTGGTGAAAATGGAGCACACAACATTCCGCGGAGAGCGTTAATAGTGAGTTGAAATAAATTAATTTCATTCCGTCGTACCCCTCTCAGCGCATGTTCATCGTTTGGTGCTCCGCTCGTGGCATTTCCGCTTTCAAACGATTTTTGAAAGTCATTTTTCCCCACCATTTTTTTGTTGGTTCGGCTCTTTCGGCATTTGTATTCCAGCGTGTGCACGTTAGAGCGACGATGATAAACACCAGTGCAGTGCACCTGCACAATTGCAGTATGCAGTTTCGTCCGCCATTGGTGCTACTTTTAATTTCCGTTTATCGGTATACTGCTCCCGACTCGGCACAGCGTGGCGGTTTTGCAGTAGTGCATGATTTTGAATTTTTCACTGCGTGTTTATTTTGTTTCATTAAAGTTTAAAATGTTTCACGTTCGTTTGTCGAAAGTTTTACGATCGCGAATGGAGTAGTGGGAACAATGGGAAAAAATGCATTCAAGCAATTGAAATATTTCCCAGGGCATCGAACGGTGCCGAGTGCATTAATTGGCCCGTTATTTGCACCCCGCGGGCTAAAAGCACCCTTTCAGACCCGAGCAAATGATACTTCGAAGTAACGAAACGAAAAACTAACATTATTTCCTGGTTTACCCGAACCCGGTCCCGTTTTCGCACCGAAACAACGAGCCAACCGATCCGCAAAGGCGACAAAATAATATTTATAGTTTTATGCAGGAATTGATTCGTCCACAGAATAACAATAACAGCACCATAAATAAGTTATGTAGATCAGGTGCCAGTGGGAACATTTTAGAATGGCTTTTCCGGTCCGAGCTCCGGCGTGTGGGCACCAAATAGTTGTTCATATTAATAATCAGTGAGCAAGGAGTGAGTGGGGGATGGTGCGGGATCCTATTCGAACATTCCAACAAAAAAGCTTTCGATTCACCCGTCCACGCATCCTTTCCCCCGTCGCCCGAGGGTGCTTTTTCAATCGATTTTCCTACAAAGCAGCGAGCAACTCATACGCAGTTATTTATGGCCACCGATGCTAGTTATTTCGGAGCGGTATCTTTTACGAACCATCCGGAAATGCATTAATATTTTGTTTTTGTTTCGCACGTGCACGCGCAAAGCCCTCGGGAGTTTGTTTTTCTTAACGCCTCGCGAACATAGACTTTCAATTTTCGGTTTTGGCTGCCATTCGGGGAGTCGCGTTGTTTCTCGGTGGCGTTTTGTGCCGATAATGCGTTGGGAAGGCTTTTACAGGTTTGCGGTGTTTTTATTTTATATGCCTGAATTTGTTTTAGAGACCAATTTCATCTTAAATTTAGGATTCGGAACAGAATCATAAGATAATTTGAATTCCAGCCCTAATTTGGAGCTATATTTTAAATTTATATCACTCCTTAATTTATAGCAAATGTTTTTCAAAGTTTAGGCATTATTCATAAATTAATAATTCAAAACTAGGCGTTCTATTTTGTCGAATATCATTGCTTGAAAAAGAGATTTTCGATTTACAAAGTAACTACAAACTACATATAAATTCCTGACCGATTTAAGATTGATTATGTTTGATTGGCGAATCTAGTGTTAAAGCATCTGTAAAACTAGAAATGTTTGTAATAAGATTAAACTATTAAAAAGTCTATGCGAGGCTTTTGGCGACATATTGTTTTGCAAGAACCGAAGTATGAATATGATTAAGTTGATCCTTTACAATTTAATATGATGTTAAGGACGATAAATTGTTTTCTGAATGCATTAGGTGCATAAAATAAAAAAAAAATAAATATTGACATGCGTAAACAATTTTTTAACTTTAACTTTAACAACACTGCTTCTCAAACTTAATAAACGGAAGGAAGCGACGATGAATAATTAATTCGGGTACCATATCCACCTTAACACCTAATTAGTGCACAAACTGTTTCTCACCGATCTAGTTCGCAACAATTCCGTACGTTCCACATAGTTTGATAATTAGTTGTCTGGAAACTTTGGCCGCCTCTGTAAGCCGAGTATCTTGACGACTCCCGCCTCGGAGGGGGTGTGTTTATCTGTTGTTACCTTGTTGCCGGAAAACGACTGCTGTGTCTGCTTCGCGGTGCGTTAATTTACTTTCTTTCCGAGCCAACGGATCCGCCACCGCCGACTAGCGTGCACTAATAAGCATTTCTTCATTAACAAAACACCACCAACGTCGAATGCAGCTTCGGCACCACCGCTTTTCCGGCCGCGGGTGTGGCGACGTTCATTTTAAAGGATACATTCTGCCTTCTGCCCAACGTCTTATTTTGGCCGTAGGAACCAACGCGTCCTTCAACGGTCGGGATGCAACTGCGCCGACCAAAAACATGATAAAAAAAACACAGGATCCGAGGAAAGGTAGAAACATCAAGATGCAGATGTACCGAACCGACGCATTCCGTCGGCAAGCGCTAGGTGTTAGTGGCCGGAGTAAGGCTTCGGGCGAATTAGGTGGCGCTAGTCGACGTTGGCACAACAAAATTACACATTTTCTGGTATCGTAGCAGCGTGTACGTTGCAGTGCCGTACGTGGGTGATGGCCGCCGAATGCGAAAGAACATCATCCCCGTGAGCCGAGAGCGCCAGAAATAGTAACAACAACAGCAACGTTTTAACATTTTATTCACCGACTCCAGCGAACTTCCCTCCGCTCACACATGCAGATCATTTCGGAATCAGCAGGACGTTGACGGGAACGCAGCTGCAAGCGTACGAACAGCGGTAGTCGCCCGGTCGGTGGTTACACACCTCGGTTGCTGGAAACCCGGGAACCGAGGGAAGAAAAACCCGACACAAAACCAGCAAAACACTCAAGCTATCCCAAAAGCAGTGGCTGATTTGGTTATGGCGCCCGAATGCTGTTGCTTCATTCCGAGCCGTTCCCATGCACTTGTTGTTGGCGCATGTTCCACGGGACGAGGAAGTACTGTGGCAACTGGGAGAGGAGGGTAAAAATGTTCACCTCAGGCATACTTCCTCCCATGTTCCTACCCTCTCGCCAGCTCCGTTTTGGCTCCGACAGGACGCTGCAAATGGGAAAGATTTTACGGGAGCTCTGTAGCTGACGCTCCGATGGCAAAGATTACAACACCGGAGCATTGTACCTAGCTGAACACGGCCCGAGGGGCTTTCCAGGGCGAGCGTACGCTCCTGGAAGACAGGCGGCCATGCCTCACACATCCGGTGGTGCCAACATAGACCGCTCGTCGAATGTTCATGCCATCATGGTCGATCGAACGGTGTTGGACTGTTCATTAGTTGTTGGTAAATTGAGACTATCGGGTGTTTTTAATTTGGCTGTGAAAACTTTCCACCAGCCACTCGGGTGAAAATGGAGTCCAACATTAATGAAACATCGCTTCATACGCCATGCCTCAGGTATCAGCGGTGTGAATTGCGGTTCCAGTTCCACATGCACATCACACGTTTTATTTGAAATTTCAGTTAACTTTTGAAATCCAATGCAGATAGGATTTTCACTTGCCGTAGTTGCAAATAGAAAACTTTACACACGACATGTAGGGAAAACGGCGAGCGCTCGTGCCAAAAGGCGGTCGCACGGGGTGGGTGAGGAAGCCGGGGGACATTGTGCAAAGTGTTGAATGCAGTTGAAACTTTCCCCAGAAGCGCTAGATGCTCTCGGCACGAAGCCGCGTGTGTTTATGTTTGCTGTACTGGCGGTGGCACTTGAACAATGGCGCTTTGCCGAAAGTGTAGAACTCGACCGCACCAAACCTGTGCCCCCTCCCCCCCCGATGCACACACAAACATAAACACGAGCGCTTTCACTCGTTCTGGCGGGACGCGTTCCGAAAAAAAAGTTTTCTCCCATTTGTCTGCCGGGCGCTTATCCACGGGAACCCGGAAACGGGGATGATAGTGACAGGAACACACCGAAACACACGACAGATAGTAAAAAGCTTCTTTCGTCCCGGGAAAACATCCCCCGGACCGTTTGTTCCGTGTGCGAAACGCGGAAGAACCAACAAGGAAGGCCATCCCCCCGGGTGGGGTAGCATAAGTGATATTATATTGTTTATATGTTTATTACGCTGTTAGTCAGATAATGCTTGACAAAACTGAGCTCGAAGTGAAATTGAAGATCTTACACGACGATCCACGGATCCATGGTGGCAGATCTCTCGGTAGAAAAGTTGGGCAGCCGGTACCTACGCATCCCGGAGGAGTATAATTTAAAAGGTAACTTTCACTGTGAGCGAACGTCGTTGCGAACAAGGCTTTGGGGGTCTGGGTTGAATGCGCAACATGATGTGATCCGTGGTGTAATGCAGACATTAGAGTAGATGGTAGTCGTATGAAATAATAATGATGCTTAAGAGTAGCAAATTTGTAACATTACTTCAAACGGGGGTGGATCGCGAAAGGAGTTTTACATTACTGGCGGTTGTTAAAAGTAAGCAAAGGGTCGTAATAAAATTATTCGGCTTGATTCTTAGTTTGTTGTAAGGTAGTTGATTTGTTTACTCATTTAATTAAAAAAATATAAAGATGATCTAATATTCAAACTTTAAATAAAACAATGAAAATATGCGTTACTAGTTTTCAAGAGGATCAAAATTATCTTTCAACTAACGAGAAACACGAGCATGAAGAAACTCTGTCATGATTCTCTCCTTGATAAGTCATTTTAAAAGAAATCCAAACCAAATCCATTTCGCCAAACGTATTTTTGAGTGTAAAAACATTTCTATATGAAGATTATCCTTTTCGAATTTGTAAAATTATATAAGAAACCCTAGATCAATTTTAAGTAACCAACACAATATCAGTATACCTGAACAGTACATTTGAAAACAAAGCTATGTAAATTTAAAGTTTAAGCTTGGAAACATGCTTTTTAATACATGCATAATTACGATTGAAATCTATCCCAACAATTATCAATGAGTTTAATTTTAATCATAAAAATATTTCTCTTATATCGCGTATAACTTCGCAACAATATAAACTTAGTGTAGTACACTTTTCTTTTCCTTTTATTTTGTTTTCTCTCATTTTGCATTATTCTTCAAAGTTAATATATAAGCTGTTTGTTAAATCAAACACTGTTTTTCATATTATGCTAGTTTGTACATCCCCCCAAAGTTTGTTTGGCTAACACGCGATAATGAAGACAATTCCATTCGGAGGTAAAAGTCATGTTATTTCCGTTGAATAAGCTTTCATCATATCCTTTCGCCAAGTTTTCAGATCAATACGTCAATAGTCGCACTAATCACGTCCCAATCCGGCACAATCCGGAACAGAAAGCACCGTTATCTCGCCGGGAATTCGTCCGTATAATCAGTTCACTGTTTGCCCGCCGCAGGATTAATTAAAGATTATCAATAAGCATAGTTTAGTTTTCATCTCCTGCAAAACCGCCGTGCCGCTGTGATTCAATCGGGATCGCCCTCGAGGCACACCCCGGCGTATCCCGCAGGAACTTTCCCCATGCTCCGGCCCATACGCTGTACGTGTGTGTGTGTGTGTGTGTGTGTGTTATTGTGCTTTCTTGGAGAATCCCCAAATCCCAGCACGGGGCATCTCCATAGCGCCGGCGCTTCGGTGAATCGGAACCACAAAACCGCATCATTATTGTTGCGGTTTGGAACGGTGGCACAAACCTTAAACATTATCAACTGGCGAAATCTCTAATCAAACATTGCGCCAGCCAGCCAGCCAGCCAGGCAGGCACCGAGCCAGCCCACGGGGCATTAGCCGTGGTATCGGCGGCTTTTTAAGGTTTTCAACCCCATCCAGGATCTGCCCCTCACCAAGGTGCCGTTGTCTCGTCGTAGGAATTTTGTCTTTGGCAAACGCCAACAATGGTTCCTTGCCCGAGCCCGTCCCGGCATGCAACGGCGGGAATCAGCAACTTTTGCCTGTCTGATGCCGATGCCGATCGGGGCTGCCACCGGGGACACGGAGACACATACCGTGCCGCGGCCTTGATCGTACTGAGGATTCAATTAAACGTAGTTTCTGGCGACAAAACTTGAAGGCTTGCTCGAGGTTTTGGGAACGCCGACGATGGCTCGGTCGCATCTTCCAGCCGTGGTTTGTCCTGCGCAAAGACAAATTGAACGAAAGCTAATCTCGAAACAATTAACTTCATTACCGGGACAAAAGCCGCTGGAAATAATTGAAAATATAATATGATTCGACCGATTGCGAAGCGTTTTCCGATTGTCGAACATTTCAAGCGCTGCTGCAAGACACAGCTGGCCCAGGGGGGGAAGGTGGTTCGAAAAAGGAGGCTCAAGCATACACACACCCAGCAACTGGCTCTGATCTAAAAGAGTCGGTGGGATAATGCACCCTCCAGGAATCGACTGAAGCAGTCAGGATGTCCGAGCCGGTGTGATGCCCGGAGCAACGATTGGGCTCGAGCCTGCTAATAGGGCCCGTTGGGCTTAATCGCGTTCGGTCAGCATCTGGTCCGGTGCTGGTCTTTGATCACAGGCACCCCAGGATACGCGCGAGCACCCGGGATCAAAAGTCAGCCGCAGCGGTTGGGTCAGGTGGTCAGGGTGCGGAGAAACCTCCGAACGCTATCGGAACGCACGAAATGTGCAGCAGAAGCGTCCCGTGAGGACTGGCGCGTTCGAAAGGATTCGATAAGTCAGAGCCAACGTCAGCGACGAAACCGGAAGAGACCGGAGACTGACCACCATGGTGCACGCTGTCCGTCGTGTGCTTATTAATAGCGGATGATGTATGCTCTCCCGGTGTTAAAAGTGTCACATTAAATATGATTAACGACCGTTTACATAAATCTATCGACAGCGTGCGAATGAGTGCCGGGAGTGGGGGGGAATTACGATACCGCGATAAATGGACCGGTCCAGGATTGGAGTGTTATGGCGCATCCCTTCGCTTTTTTTGTGACGAACACATATTGTCAGTCGATCACAAGGATTTATTTCTTTTTTACATAAAACCTCATACTCATCATGACGTGATTACTGTGCAGCGGAAAGTTAGTTCATTAGATCCATTAAAATTTTAGTTGAAATCTGTGTTGCAAGGGTGAGTTTTATTATCACTAAATTAATTAAAGCAAATTAAAGCCAAACCCAGTTTTGATTGGGAAGAGTCTCCTTTGGGTTAGTTTTAAATTGATTATTCATTTCGAACGAATCTAGTAACACCTCTTATTTATTTTTCTACACAAAATTCAAAATAATTTAATTGTTCCTCCTTTTCACGGTAATCGCACCGTAATTTTTTGACTTAAAATCAAAGGAAAATTGAAGAAAAGTTTCACATCGTTCATTTCAATTATTGTAGTCGAGAAAATAAAACCTATCATGGAAGATTAGAAGTTACACTTGATTAACGCACGATTAGTTTCGTTATCCAATTCCTGACAGATAATATTTCAAATGAAAATAAAAATCGAATCATGAATAAAATTTTCCCGAGCGTATGAGTACCATTGAAAATATAATAAAAATCGGTTTTTATATTTATCGATACCGCAAACAATTTTACAAGGTTTGTGATGTAGCCTTTTTTGGTAACACGTTAACGGCCATGTTGTTTGCTACAGGGACTCTATCATTGTTCTTTTTAGATTTGATGATGTTAGAAAAAAATAAATAACTACTTTTTATGCTTAACCGTTCAATGATGTTAGAAAAAAATAAATAACTACTTTTTATGCTTAACCGTTCAATGGTAACGCAATAAAGTCTTAGGTAACATTAACGTTCGTGACTTCCAATCCTTAAACAAGACTAGTTTTTCGGCAGTGTTTCCTATCAACATCGTTTCAAGCGAACGAATTCTGTTCATTTTAGGGAATGTGTTTTTAATTGACAGTTATATGTCATTTTGGGTCCACCACTTCGACGGCGTGGGTTCGAATCCCAACTGAGACCGGACTCTACCCTGTACGAGAGGACTGACTATCCACGTACAACAGGGAAACAAGTCTCGTAAGCCCTTAACGGGGCAGGCATGACCAAGAGGTCGTTACGCCAAGAAGAAGAAGAAGAAGATGTCATTGCGATGACATGTGTAAAACACTTTGTATATTTGGGAGCAGAAATTAATTTTACGTTACTGGTTTGAAGTGGAATGTTTCAAGCACTGGAAGCATTGTAAAAATGCTTCATTTCGGAATCAGTTAATTTGGACTCTTGATTAAAGCAACTCACCGTGCAACGTCCTGTTGCACAACGGATGTTCGCCATGCGGAACAATCGAGCAGGTTCTTCATTACAGTTAAATGCACCGAACGGAAGCAGCGCACAAATATTACGCTATAATTCACCGTTCAAGAGTGGCGTAATAAAATTGGCTCGCAGTCGGCATCAAACAGAGCGGGACGCCTCAGTCGAAACAATATTTCACCGATGGGAAGGCCAAAGCAAATACAAAAAAAAGATGCAGCGTTAAATTTGAATCAATTTGTATGAAATAAATTGTACAAATTTATCCTCATCAGTGACCACTTTCAGGGTGCCGAGTGCTTGGGGCACATATTCGGGCGCTCTGCCGATGGCGATAAAAAAGTGGGAAATTCTTTCTCCACTTCCCACACCAACAGTTTTTCCACCACTTGCACGCGATTTCCAATCAGATAGATTTTTCAATTTGTTCAGATTAAATTTGTACCAATTAAACGGGTGATTTGGTATTGGGATGCAATGTTTTTCTATCATTTTCCATCGGGCACGGCCACGACGCGCAGCTTGTTTTTTCTGTCCCTCGGTCGATCCCATTTGCCGCCATCATCATATCGCCGGAAGTTTATTCCATTTCCGCGCGGATGAGCGCTCGATGCGTTGATGGTGGCGTTCATACGTGAACGGTTCCGCGTCCGTACGCCGCGCTGAGTGAGTGTAAACACATTTAACGCGCGCAATATAGTAACATATTTTACCCACGATATACTTTTTCCACGAGCTGTTTTTATCTACACTTTCCACGCCCACCGCTTTCCACTCCAACCGATGGTGTCCGTAAGCGCCCAGCAGGAAAAAAAAGATGCACCCGTGTGCCGTAGGTGGAAATTGAAATTAATGCATTCCGTCGTCCACTCGACGAAACGCACGCTCATATTGACATCCTAATCAAAGCCCGCGCGTTCTCTCGCTAAATAGAGCCGATTGCATTTGTTTGCGTTGCTTGATTGCTGCGGTGCGCGAAAGAGGTGGGCTTGCGCTAAGATTTATACTGCACGGAGGCTTCAACAACTTGTTTGGTCTGTTTACGTTTAACGAGATTCCATTAGTGGACTTCCATTTTATAGAAAGTTATTCTACCGTCAAAAGCATCTACCGTACTTGTTATTTGTACTACCTTTTGTAACCAAGTGTTGTAGCTTTTGAAGACCAATTTAATCAAAAATATAACGAAATGCTTTCAGTTTTGTAGAACAAACGGATGTTGGACGCTACTTCTTAATTACGATGTGTGATATACTCTACAAATTGCACATAAATAAATTAAACACCTTACTGATTCATTTTTCACAAGCAAAGAGTTTAGCAAGTTTTATAAAAAAAAGTTTCAAATATGATCTGTGATCCAAATCAGATGGTATAATGCATTCTCTAATCTCCAATCTTCTTTATTACTCTCATTATTGTTGGCTTTTTTCTCTCGTTTAAATTAATTATTCACTATTTTATTCATTGGTAAAAAGTAAAAAAAAACGTGAGTTAAGACTGTAAGTTTTGATAGCGCAAGCTAAAAAGGATCCATATTTTACAAGGTACTTGAACAAAATTAACAGATCAAACCCTTGTGTAAGCAATTTTATAAAAAAAAATCGTAAAAGTACATTTGATTTTTCATTTCTTCTAAGAAAAACTTTGCTGCACGTTTAAAAATCTCTATTCACTTTAATTTGAACATTTCTACCTAACTATCTTTGAATGACAGTCTGTTAACAGTTTGTCCGTTATCTAACACTAGAATGATTCTGTAGAATAGTTGAGAAAATAATTTTCATTTAGTAAAAACTTTTTGCCACAAAATTGGATATAGATTTTGATAATTTTGAGAAACTTATGCATGCATTGCTTTTAATTCCTTCCAAAGCATCTCAGTTAATAATTTTACTAGGCATGCTATTAAAAGGGGGATGAATAAAAGTAAAAACTGAACTCTTATCCCTAGAATCCATGCTATCCTTTAGCATTATCATGTTCGTTGTATTTCTCACAGAATCATGTCAAGCTTTCTTGGAAGTGGGTTAAAATCCTCAAAATAACAAGCACGGATAAAACAGCTAGATTAGACACAAAAAACTAAAGAGTTCTAGATTTCTGTTCAGCTTTAAGCTTCCAGCATGATTCGTTTGCAATTTCTCAGCTTCTTTGTTGCCAGTGAGGGGGAAGGCTATGCTATAATGTTGCTCGACAGCGTCAGTTCAGCATGAGCGAAGCTGAATGTGTTGCCGCAAACTTTCCCAACGAAATAGTATGTCAACAATACGTCATCGCAACATTTTACACCCCACCCCCGGCCGCCTTTGACTTTATTATTTCAAACATGTCCCACTGCGCTCCCTCCAGCCCTTCTCCTGGTGCTGGATCGTGCCGGGAAGGGAATGATGTCAAATCAAAACCTTATTTATGATTCGGTGATACTCTGCATGGCCCGTAGTCATGATAATGCTTGGAAATCTGCCGGCCCAGTCTACCGGCACGGGGATGCATTTGGGATTCTTAGTTTTTCGTCCTACCGATGCGACGACGTGCGGTACGTCGGGTGCCTTTTGCTCGTGCTGGGCTTGAAAGAAATGGAATCCTGTTTTTTTCGTTCGTTTTATGCATCCTCTCGGTAGCATTTCTATCGTGACTCGATTTTTATGACACACATGCACAATTTACGCAGTGAGTTTATTTCACATGGGACCATGGAAGTTGATGGTGCAGGTGGACGGTGCACTTTGGCCAAAGCGAGGGCGAAGGGACTAGGATCCCGACTCCATTCCGGGTTCCATCACAAGACAAACAGACAGTTCACAACGAAAGCTCCGTAGCACGGACCCGCCAGCCAGACGGATGGGAACTGCATTACTCACAAACTGTAGTGCAGCGAAGTGCAACGTTAGAGTGTGTGGAAAGTCAGAGTTGCATAACAATAAGTTTTCATTATAGCAAACCTACTCTGCACGTTTTGGGCCAGAGGAGCATTTCCCCACGCTGGTTTCCTTACGGCAAACATCAGCGTTCCCCGTCTGGTCTTGGGAGCACTTTGTTTTCCAGCCATTTTTTCCATCTCCCGCCAGCACTTTCCGCGGCCCCTGTTTGCCCCCACCCACCCCAAGGAACCCTGTGTCACTCACTCAACTACACTCTTTTATTCTATCCGATTCCCGAAGTGTCATCCGGCCCTATCGTGCTCCGCCATTAAACGCCACAATGTGACAGTCATGGCGGGCGCACAGATCGGGGAAGAGGATCGTCATCATCACAGATGTTTGCAGTTTTTCGGGGGACGCCCCGGGGGTGAAATTTTGTACACCACAATCGTAGGAAATTGCATTCAATAGCAAAATTATTATGTGCCCGCGCCGTCACCAAGATCCGTTTGACACCGGAGCATGAAAGTGAAAAACCGAATGGGTCGTCCATTTTTTTTACGGGCTCGTTGAAAAGCGCCACCACATTTGCCTGGAACACTGGTGGACGGGATTAAAGGATCGCCGATTGTTTCAGATCGATTTGCAGTCATTTTATTTTCGTCATGAAACGCTGTGTATCGTCGCAGAACGGTGAAGAATAGGTTTCGGATAACATATTATTTTCAAACCATCTAATCAACACGTATTTACGAAAATGGAGTTTGAATTTTGACGAAATTTAAGCTTAGTTTCATTTTGAAACGGTTGATTGTTTCCATTTTGTTTCTCAACACATAAGAATGTATCTTTAGTGATTTAATTTTTCGATCATAATTTTACTTTAAACTGTTGGTTAATAATTTTGTTTTACGATGTCTTTCTTAGAGACATTAGAAGATTAGAATTAAAATTCTAGAATCTAAATTTAACATTTTAACGTTTGCATTCAATTGCTGATGCTCTGCACACGAGTGTCGCAACTGTTTTACCGCTCAACATGATGATGATGTTCCAAAGTGCTCTCAGATTCGGCAATGGCACGAAGTTTCCGCATAGTCGACGCCCAAATCAACAGCCCCAACCCGTTCCGACCAACCGAACTGTCACCGGAACAAACCGAAGCGCTGTCCCCTTTCCCAAAACCTACGCTGTATGCTGGCTTGGTACGATTTTGATTTCGTCCTCCCACTGACTTGGCGCGCCCGGGCCCGGGTGCAATCACCGATAGAGACCTCCCTCCGAACGCCCGGACCGGAGGGTAGAACAATGAAATGCATTTTCAAAAACGGCGAAGAATATCAAATATTGTCAACTTTATTGAAGGCTTTATGGCGTGTGCATAATGCGGGTCCGCAGTTGGCGCAGTGGCGAGAGCATCGTCGCACCGCAAATGGCGTCGTGGGATGCTTTTAGGCGACGCCGGAACACCGACTCCCCGGACTGCCCGGACTCCGGTTTCGCCGGGGGAAGGCGAAAGGAAACCACTACTAGGCCACTAGGCACCGTGTCGATCGCTAACTACACTTTCCCAAAAACGGCTGGCCCAGCGTACACATCCTGCGGTGCGCATTGTTTGAGCAGGGTTAATCAGATGTGAAAGATGCCGTCCGTTTTCGGAGCCAATATCAATATGCGCGACGATGCGGACAATCCCTCGGTAGGAGGGTGGAAAATGGGAGGGCTTTGGTTCTTGGTGCACGTGAAAATTATAAAATATAATTTTCCTATTTCCTCCCCCTTGGTGCGCTTTCGGTGGTCGGGGGGGGCGATGAAAATCGAACTAAAATCCCTTTCAGCGTTTGGGCAGCTCGATCGAGTTTTTTTTCGGAGGTACACGGAGGGAAAGGGACTGATGATTGGACCGCGGGCATGTTCGCATTTAGTGCTCGATGGATTTATTCGCTTTCCGAATGAAAACCCCGCGCGGTTTGTGAACTGGACTGGATGTTTTGTTTTTCCCAGGCAAACAGCGGGCGTTGGCAGTAAAAGTTCTAAGTTTTTCCACTGACCCACAGGGTGTGTCACGGCGGACACTGGGCATGGCGGATCGAATGTAGAAGTGTTCATGCTTTTCCGGTGCAGGGGGTTTAATTAAAATCATAAATTTAAACGGCCTTAAACGTGTTTACGTCCAGCTTTTCGCAGCTCTCCGGTCTGGGGTCCTGGAAGCGTCGAACGGCCATATCGGCTCTCACTGCCCGGCGATGGAGCGTGAAGAGGTTGTAATTAAACTAATCTTAATGCCGAAATTAAACATTTCATAATGCGCGTCCTTGAGTGTGATTAAATGCCCGTCGCCTGCTCGGTCGATATCTGCATTTGAATGTCGGTCGGGGCGGACAGCAGAAATTACTTATACCGAGCGGTCATTGAATGGTCATTGTGCATACCAATGAGCTATCTTTCAAATTATTTATTTTTACTTTTTGTTTTACAAATTGGAAATTCTACTTTCACTCAACTCATACGTAAATAAAATGCACTTTGATGCTTTATAAGTGAGTTTGTATGATCGCAACCATTTATTTCAATTTTATACTTTATTTATAAATAAACGGAAGAGGTAGGATTATGACGGAAACATTTTAATGTTTGACATATAACGAAATGCCTAACTTTTGTCACAGATGGTTTATTACAGCCATCAGCTAAATTTAAGTTTGATGTGACTATTCATGCGATGGAATGTGAGATTATCACACGAGCAATGGATGGTAAAAGTGGGAAACAAATATGACTAAATAAGCATCGAAAAAATATAATTTGTTTTGAAATATTTTGAAAAAATTACTAAAATGAATGTTTTGCACAAAACAACATCTTCAAAAAGTTGTATTTTTGACACGTAATTATTTTGAATTGTCGCAATTATTTTGAACCTATTACTAATTATTTAATTATTTGATTCAACCTGGTTGCATCATAAAAGATTTCAACATTCTTTCCTTGCCTCTTGTTGACTCAGAAAACTAAGAGACAACCCACTTTAGTTTATTGTTTACACTCATCCTTTTTTTAGTTAAGCATTGTCGATGTAGTTGACAGCAAATTTAAATCGGATTACAATGTATTTATACACCTGAGGGACGTGTAAACAAGAATCATCCCGATAAAGTGAGATCATAATTCCGAAACAGGTTTTTAATTATTTCCGTTGATTGGACAAGTGTTGACTCGAAGACAACATTTGTTTCTGTCGCGTCAAGCGGAATAAAAAGTTCACCAACGGTCCATCGAATCGTCGTCTAGCGTTAATCCCGGCGGAAAAGGCAGGCAAGAATGTAAAGAAATATGACTTCAGCGGACAGCACTAACAGGATCCGGCCCTTCGTAACTTAGTAGCAGACGCCGGCCCGAAGCTCGACAGGCGTAAATTAAGTTAAAATGTTTACCAAATTAGTGCAAAATGCAGCAGCAGCAGCAGCAAAAGCTAGGACAGACCGGATGCAATTATCGTGCAGATCCGCCAGTGTTTGCATTGCACTGCGCATTCCGTTGGTGAGTGTGTTTGTCTGTGTGTGTATGTTTGTGTTTTTTTTGTTTGCTTTGCTTGCCCACTTGAGCATATTTCATCGCCTTGCACTTTCGCTCGGACGCAATCGGCGGGCAACCGAGGCCGGGGTAAGTGCTAGAACTTTTCCAGACGATGGAAATGACAGTGACTCTCCCTCGAATAATGCCCCCAGCATTGGTCATTTGGGCTCATCGGAAAAGGCGCTAGGTGATGGCAAAAATGGCCCGGGAGCTGGAAAGAAAAACCAAAAAAAAAAACACAAAATAGTGGCCGAGCAGCGATGCTCGGAAAGCGAGACACATAAAACAAACGTGAAAGCTTTTTAAGTAATTAACTTTTTAGCCGGCGTTCACTCACCAAACGTACGGTGCAAGCCGGCATGAGCCTGTTCAGTTGATCGCCAAAATGATACTAATAATATTACGACGACAAAAACCCACCCAATTTGTTGGCGACCAATGGGAAAATGGCGGCGACCGAGGGCAGGGTGGAGTTTTGGAGAAAGCATAACAACTACGGAGGTGTTTGAGGGGACTACAGTGAAATGGAAACATTGGACATTTGTTCGGATGAAAACTACAAGCTGGGTTAATTATGAAGATGTGCTAAATGGTGCTTCGGAGTTGTTTCGAACGAGGACAGAACTTTTTTAGTCCGCGCAAAATAAAGAACCAGCTAACAAAACCGAAACTACTCACGGTCATTCAATTCGCGCCACTGTAGCAACTTAATCACGTGACATTGGATTGTAATGAAACTTTCATCCGTTGTTATCCACTTCCATCTTGCTCTTTGACACAATTTGTTACATATGGTTTTGAGGGCTCGAGGGTGAACTTTTCCTAATTTACATAGTGTCACTTTGTTAATTGTTTATTTTTACTATTTTGAATTGAATTTGACACTTATTGAGTTGCTTTAAATTGGAGTTTTATAAGTTTTACTGAAAATCGCTTAAATCGAAACCTGGTTGGATAAGAAAGCAGACAAAAAAATATGATTATTTTAACCTTCTGCTATTTTTTCCAATGACAAATTTATTGCTATCAACAGTGAGTAGAATAATAAATTCGTTTGATGTGTCTGCTACGAGAAAAATCGTAGAAAGCAGGTCTTCTTAAATCCTATACTAAATGGACACTACTCAGGAAAACCGAGTGTCGCATTTATTTTTTCTGACCTTCGAAACGCAACTTCCTATGTTGTCAGCATACTCGATGCATCTGTTTCTTCGATGAAATCGATCGACATCATCTGGGTAGTGTGAACGAGACAGCATCGTTTAGATAGTACACAATTTTCAAGAAAACGAAAGGACTTTGCCTTCCGGTGGTGCGAAGTTT
Organism: Anopheles coustani; assembly: GCF_943734705.1. Taxonomy (NCBI): domain Eukaryota; kingdom Metazoa; phylum Arthropoda; class Insecta; order Diptera; family Culicidae; genus Anopheles; species Anopheles coustani. Next base: position 37,576,805 of record NC_071289.1, read on the forward strand.
CCTTGTGCTACATGATTTCCATCATGGGCACATACGAATTGACACAGCTTCCACAAATCAATAACAATTTCCAGCAAAAACGACTTTCGATGTTCTGTATGTCTGTCTTCAAGTTTCGCATCAACTGAGTAATTTCCTTGATCAGTGTTTTAGCATCCAAATGTAACAATTATGTTTTGTCTTACAGTGTAACGTATAATTTTTTTTCAACATGGACCGAAATGGCTAAGGAATGAAAAATAATATGGTTTTTCTCAGTTAGTGTTGCTAATCTAAACTTAGCTTTCAACCAAAGATACATCAAGTTTTTCTCAAGAGCGTTTAAAGCTTCCATAAATCATACAAGTCGTTTATGGAATATAGATGGTATCATACTATGTTTTAACAAATTAGGTATTTCGATGTTGTACGTTTTAAAGAAACTCAATACCAAAATAATAGCAAAGAATTATTTTGAAAAATTTGACTTTCATTTCATCATCTAAATTATTTTATTTTTTTAATGATTTCTAGGCAAGAATGTTATAGAAAAGAAAACATTTTACGTCATCAATAGAACAATATAATAATTTCAAGGTCATATATATAATAGGTATTATTGTTACTTATAAGTATATATCAAATAAAATAAAAATTGAAAAATGTTCATCTAGGTGGACTTGCTTTAAAAGAAAGTTTGAGAAGTATTCATCTTAGAATATCTTTAAATTCAATTCAAGCATGATACTATCTGTTTTTGTCAATATTTACAATGTTCGCATCCTTCCTAATTCAATTTTCTCCTTTTAGGATTTTGTTTAGGTGAGACTCAGTGATTAGTTCACAAAAAATGGTCTTCAATCTGTTTGTTTCGAAATTATAAACCGATTGATTTTCTTTCCCGAGCAAAAACTAGTGTGAAGATCCGTTTTTAAAAAGTGCATTTCCAAGAATGCCGAATTTCCCCAAGCAGAATCATCGTTTCGGAACCCGATTTCACACCCTTTAACGATTAGCCCAGGGATGAAATCTTAGACGACGTCGATCGACGATCGACATTGCTTACGTTCCCGTTTTATACATCGTTTGACCCAGTTCAAGCCAAACCGACGATGCATGGTCGACTCCACGTCCGCCCGGTCTTCTTTCGCCTTCCCGGTGCCGTTGAACCGAAGGATGTGGCAAATTTCTCCATTTATAGTCTTGGCGCCCTGAGATGTTCTCGGAGCTCATGAATGGTTTATTGCCCGCACGAGACTGGGGGAGGGTATGCAACGGGGCGGGGGAAAACGGTTCGCGGGACACCAGTTTTAAGACACTTACCCATTTCTATTGCTTGATTTTCGTGTCCCTGTTCCCCGATATCGGATTATGGCGCTGCCGGGGCGGAACCGGGATGGGTTCGGAACGGCCAAATCAACTGCACCCGTGACTTGTGTCCTCGGGATAAACAACCGGCAACGACGAGGACGATGCGACGCCGGATGCTGGCAATTTCGTTTATGAAATTTTGATAGTGCCATTGAAAAATATGCTTTACGACGATTTGTCCCCGGCTCTGCGCCGGCGTGAGGGTGCGGTGTAAGGAGGGACCTGGGGTGGTGCACACTTTTGTGTGTTTTCGATACACACTCCCGTTGTACGGGCATTTTATTGTGGTGGTGGTAGTGGTTCGGTCGGATCGTGTCGAGGAGTCGAACCCCGAGATCGGGCGGATCGTAAAAACCGTTCACCTGATCCTACGTGCCTGACGGAACAGGGGGCAGGGCTGGAGGGGGGCATCTGGTCGTATTATACGATCCGAAGAAGATGCATATTACTTGTGAGAAATAAACAGCTTCGTAACGTATGTTTTACGAGCCATTGCCGGCGTGTGCTAGGCGAATAATAATGACTTTTCGGGGTTCATTGTCTATCGATCCGACCGCACGCGGACCTTCACACGCCGCGGGATGGAGCGGGATTTTCCCGAGATGGCTTTTCGTTCGCCAGGCTCGTAAACGCCGCAGCGTTGGTAAGCTGCTGCCGCAGTCGTATGTGTGCGTGTGTGCAAGCATCAGTCAGTGAGACGTTTGTCTTGAGACACGCTAACTGCCCGAAATTCGCCCACTGTTGTTCTTCGGATGTCACCAGCTCTTGGTGATAATTTTCCACGCGCGCACACACAGACACACACATACAAACGGTGGCTGCAGGCATGGCAAGAGACGATTAGCTGCGATCGTTGGCCAAAGTCACGATTCGCTCGTATAAACGTTTGCTCGTATCGAAAAGTTGACCCGAGTCGGGAGGAAAACTGGCTTGGGTGCTTCTGTTTGTTGGCTTCCTCCCTTTCGCCCACTGGCCATTGTTGTCGTTCGTCCTCGACCACGCTGGACCAGTTCATTTATTTTCCACCACGCTTGCGAAGGTTTTATTGCGCACTCCCGGCTGGACACGAACGTCCGGAGTGGCGAAGTTTTTCGGCGGTTCCACATGGCACGACTCTAATCGACATGCGATGTGCGGACCGGACCATCCTGGTGTATTGTCCTTGAAGGAGAAACAAAACCAAAAAGGGACAGTCAACCGGCCCAGCGCGAGGAACGATTTATCATCCGCGAGCGGTGGTGTGATGGAAAATCGTAGAAAATTGACACGCTGAGCAGTCGCGACCAATTGCCAGCGGTGGAAATGCCAATCCGTGCGGATTGTGCCGGGAAATGGTTTTATTTATCTGGTACGAGCAAATTGTACCGACGAACAGTTGCACGAACCGATTTCGGATGACGAGGACATACTTTTTATTTGAGGTATAAATGGATGAATACTTCAATAGTACTGTTCAGGGGATAAGCGAAACATGTGAGCTCGTGCCGATCATTGTAAAAGCAATATGTAAAAGGTTTTTTTGCGCGTAGTTTGCACAAAGCAAATGCTAGAAAATTTAATCTAATTTATTTATTTTTATTATTTACCATGGTATTACGGACGTTGCCGCATTGTTGAAAATTTATTCTAACAAATTTTTTTGTTAGAATTAAACAACTTTACAAAATAACTTGCAAAACATAGGTTACACATTGAGAACATTTAAAGTGTGAATAATATTCATAAATATAAGCAAATAAATAAACTTTTCATAAATAAAATTTACAACATACCCATTTTATTCCACTATTGATGTCACAATGTTTAATGCGTTTTTTCCTCTTATTGTACAATACGTAAAATTAAACAGTGAGTTTTATTTATTATTGTAGAATCATATAAGGAAAAATAAAATTTAACTTGGCTCTCAAGTTTAACCTTTTACATTTCGATAATTCTTTGTTAAAATAACTTAATTTTACAAACTACAATTTTAGATTCTTTTTTTCAATTAAACCAAATAAGTTCATCTCTTCCAAATAAAATAAAAATACAAAATTAAACAGTGAATTTTATCATTTTATTTATTCATAGAATCATACAATGTAAAACAAAATTTAAATTGGCTATCAAGTTTTAGCTTTTAAATTTCGATATTTTTTTGATAAAAAAGGTTTAAAAAACTGACTTAATTTTGCAATCTACAATTTTATGCACCACCTTTTCATTTAATCCAAATAAATTCATCTATCCAAAATAAAATAAAAATACAAAATTTTCTATTTCTAGTTTAACTCTTCAAAAAAAAAAACTAACAACGTTTCGGTGTGCACCGTACTTTGCTAAATTTTTCCTTGTTCCAAGAATGCTGTACGCCTCATCACTGATTCTGAAATATTTTTTCAACCCATTTTAAGTTCCCAACTTATTTCGTTCAGTTCATTTCCAGCACCTACAAACCAGGCTTCATCAAACCCTTTGAAGCATCCATCTGTTGCTGGAGCTGGGTGTTTTGTCCGCTTCAGGAAAGGCTGGAAAATCGCCCAAATCGCAAACGGTCGACGGCACCATACGCTCCATACCGTTCGCTAACAACAATGCTGCCGGGCGTTGGCGTTCGACGGTTTGTGTCCCTGTGTAGTTTCTTCTTTCGGGTACTGCACTTCGCAGCCGCTGGCTTTCCTTTTCTGCGATATTTAAATTTTAAATTTTTCGAAAAGGGGCATTGCTTGAAAGATTTACGACTTTTTAATGCTTAACGCTTATCCACCGTGTCATAAATAAAACATATTTCGCTCGGAGTACGATGAAAATTAAGCTGCAACATAAAAGAAACGTCAAGCGAGGCCCAATGAGCGCGGTAATGGCATATCGCGAAGGTCGGCGGAAAATGAGCGACCAGCACCGGCAAAACGTCGCACGGGCGGATGTAGTCAGCGCCCAACGGATAGAGGGAAAAGAAAGATATGGTGGAAAACGAGTGAGTAACACCACCTGCCGGCAAGTGACATCCGCGCCGGGCCGAGATATGGCCACGATTTTCCTGAAGTGGAGAAAATTTGCAGCACCACCGTTGGGCGCGCCATTTCTGTCGTTTCATCTCGCAGCGGGGCCGTCTCGTGTAAAAGTGCCACGTGGTCATAAAGCGTTGGCAATCCAAGTTCCCCGGCGACACGACCGAAATCCACGAGCCAAGATCTCGCCGACATGTCGTCGTCAGCGTCGCCACCCTCCGCCTTCCACAAGCGTCAACAAAAGCCGTTTCACTTAAACCGCTCTACGTGCAAATGTTGACCGTGTGACGCCGCCTGTGCAACCGTGTCGGTCGTTTGCCAAAAACTTGCGCCCACCGGGAAGTCACCGGGGAGGCCAGCCCCCGACGGCTTTTTGCAGTTGGCCCCGGCCACCGATCCATCGCGCGAAACAAAGTCAAACTACATCAGGTGCGATGGCAGTGTGTAAAGTGTCATTACCGAATGTCAAAGATTGGCCTCGTAAAAGCCATCGTATCTTACGCGGGTGCAAGCGCAGCTCCGTGGTAGCATGTGGCCGGCCCGTGGACATTCATCTTAAATTTTGCACTTGTAAAGCGAAAGTTATGATTATGGTTTATGCGCGCGGGGTTATCGGTGCCGCATCGGTGGAAAGCACGCAATGATGGCCGAAGTGAGGCGACGTTTGTGATATGGTTGGACCGTGCGGGTGCACCGCCGTTAGGATTTATTGCAATTAGCTTTTTCGAAGTTTTTGTTTACAACGTCGTCAAGGCTGATTATGGCGAGAGAAACAGTCAAACATAAGCTTAATATTCCCATGCATGATAAAATACTTATTTACTTTGCTCTAAACATGCTTTGCTACGTAAAGTTCAATCATCATTCAGAAATCTCGATTCCAAGCTGTTACGCCTAAATGTATGCAACTGTAACTACATCGAACCAGGCTCGGTTAAGGGGGTTACATACTACGAATGGAAAGATGAAACTTTTCAACCTTCTTTCGGTGTTACAAAAGTGGTCTGTTTTTGTAAAATTGAATAAAACGTCTGGTAAAGGTCTCTGAATTGTTGGCAATTGTTTTTCTTTTGATCGATCACAAATAACGCAATGAACTAAGTTGTAAACTTACATTGCTTAATTCGTTCGTGAATCGTTTCTTATGTTTTTCGTTTTTAATGTCATAAAAATTTCTGTAAAGTGCAGTTTTCACAAAAAACCCATCCCATGGGAGATTTTCAATGATTGTTTTTCATCTGTTCTTTCAACTTATTTATCTTTTTCTTTAGTCTCTCTGAAGGTGATTTGTTGAGGTGTTTAATAATATACTCATTTAACTCATTTTAATTTCACTCCTGACCGAGGTGAACGCCAAGGCAGGAAGCTGGCCGTTGTTATGCGCACCCGAAACATCGCGGTTTACGCGCGTTGCAGAAATAAATCGTGCCCACGGCCGGTCCGGGAAAAGATGCGGGAGTTTTGGCCAGTTATAATCCACCCCGGTGCGAAGTTAGTAGCCTTTATATGCAGAAGTTGGTGGGTTTTGTGTTTCGGTCGTGGGACGTGAATATTTTTTCCTATTTAATTTTGGGAACAACCTGGAAGGGGGCGGATAGGAAACGATGGTTGCGGCGGCCCACGACGCCCTTCGCCCGAGCCCTGACCGCTGCCAGCGGGTGACTTCAAATTAAAACAGCTGAAACGCGACAGAAAACTTTCCGAAGCGAAACATAAGTAATTTTCCAAAGAATCGTCGTGTTTTTTGTCCTGCTCCCCGAAGTGCTCCCCACCCGCGGAGCCATCCGCTCGATGCCGGCTCCGGGTGGCTCGTCCTCGGCAGTCAACTTTCGTTGTTATTTTATGGCTCTTTGGCTGCGGATTTGAAGTGCTGTTGAATGCTAATGAAGCATTCCCGTCCCGAATGTCCCGGCACTCGGAACCGCAACGCTCCCTCGTGGTTGCGGAGGTGCTGGGCGGAGACTTGAACTTGGATACAGATCGACCGGGTCAACGCCGGGTTTCGACAACCGACGTTCTGTTCTGTATGCAAAGTTGCGTCCGGAAAAAATCACGTACGAAATGAATTTGTTTGCAGCCATTTGGCTTTCGATGCATCCCGTCCTCGGGCTAGAGTTGGTGGTTGCACGAGCTGTGGTCCGAGTCAGTACGAGGATTGGCTGTTGACAGCCGACCCGTCCCGCATAGATCCAAATCCGGCGGATCCCTGGACAACGTCGGGTGAGTCGCCGGAGGCTTGGAAAAGTTGGCGATGAATAGGAAGCCTTTCACAGCAGTGCCGTCCCCCGGTCGGGGCCGGAAGTCAGCGGATAGAAAAGTTCAATTGCATCAGCTCCTCGGCTCCATCCACTTGGTCTTTCCAAGTTCTGAAGAAAAATGTGAACTAAGAAGGGCTACAGAGGGACTCCCGGTATAACTCATTGCTCGACATCGAGCGATGAATCGTTAGAAACGGATAAAGTCTTTCACTCGCCGAGTAATCACGTCGAACACCAGGATGCCCGACGAGAGTATGACCTCCGAACTGGCGGCCGCTTAATTGCTGAGACTCTCAGGTGCGCCCGTAGGCGCCCAAACCCTCGGATCAATCTGGCTAGCAGCTCCTAGGCACACCAGGTTCGGTACTTCTACCGAACAAGAGCAACAGAAGAAACTGGATTACGCACAAATTATCTCCAATTATGGGCGATTCTATTGCGCACCTCTTGCATTCGGTGCCCCGCCCGATACGGGACCCTCATTAGACAATTTTTAGTAGAAAGCAACCGGTTGATTGACGTTCCGAGTGAGTTTACATTGTTGTTGTTCCTGCTTTGCATCGAGAATAGTTGCTTCTGAATGGTTGCAATGATGATCCTAAGAACCTGTTGTTTTTCGTTGTGCGGCCTCTCTAATGACTCCTCTACGTTCCTGTCATTACCTGTCGGCCTTTGCTGGACGACGAAAGTGAAGCAATTGTGGCGATGCGTTCACTTCCCTCAACCGATCTCCTTTATTATGTTTAAGTATCAATTAAGTTCAAGAATTGGAAGAGAAATGTAAGAGATACAATTTTGAGTAACGAAAATTATTGTATATCTATTCGCCTGATTCAGCAAAACATCGGAAACTTTAAGTTCCAGTTTCTGGTATCTTGAAGGAACAAGAGTTGTCATGTTTCTAGTTCCTCTAGTTTTTTAATCAAATTTATCAAGGTTGTCCCTTTAATATATTCGTTTTACATACCCGTATTACTAATATTATGAAATATTTTTTGAGAGCCTTATATAACCAATAAAGCTAGAATAACTAGGTATCTGCTACACTCACATTTAAAAAATGCTAACGTATCTAAGAGCGGATAGTTTACCGACAATAACTGATTTATTTTTAACAAGTAACATTGGTTACCTTTGTATGGGAGCTGTTGCCATCATTATGGAACTTAGTTCTGTTTTTGGAATTTATAATCTACACCAAAGATTTATCGTATCAGTGCAAGAGATAATTTGTAACCAATTAGGACAATATACGTATAACAATATTCTATTTAAGTTTTGAAGCAATCTTTAAGTTAGACAATTCTTAGGATTAACAGCTTTGCCGACCACTGGTGTTGGAAAGTAACTTATCTACATGCAGAAGTTTCTCCTTGAGTACAGTTTTCGCAGGTCCGATCGGAATCGCCCCATCGGTCGTTCGAGTACGAGTGGCGTGTGGCTGTAATATGAACATGCCACATACAAAATAGCATTTCACGAGCATCGTAATTGAGTTTGAATTTTTGCTTCGATTAACAAAACAATCGAAGTCTGTCAGCGGCAGCAATCGAAAAAGTACAAAGTAAAGTTAGCCTCGGCTAGGCTAGGCGCGTTGTAAACATGGCGATGGTTCGGTGGACATGGGCAGCGGAAAGCCTAATAGACTTCTGGCAATTGTTTTGGCGTTTATTTTCCTTCGCTGCCCTCAGTGACTCGTTGTTTTATGCTGCGCTGGCTAATAATGGTTTCGGTTCTTCAGGGGCATATCATCCGCAAATTTGTGTACATGTTCCGAAAGTTCTTGGCACATTCGGTACAAAGCAACCTAGCGCGGATCTTTTTCATCGCGATCAAAAGTAGAAGAAATTAGATGGAATGAGTGTGAAAAATGAAAACCCAGGCAATAAATGTGAAGCTGAAGTGAATTTATTCGGTCGCTTTCTGGCCGCATAACGGAGTTGAAATCCCTTCACTTCAGAAGCATAGAGGGAAAAAGGTGTAGTTTGGCTCATTATCGTATAAATAATCGATTCGGGAGCAGTCACATACTCGGGCTTATGGTCCACAAAACCAACCGCAACCGTGTATGAATGCAAAACGAGTCCCGACCATGCGTCGATCAACCCCGAGCGAACCATCGATCGCTAACGTTGAGCCCCTGTGGCCAGTGATGTAATTACATATTAATTTAACGCACGTACATGCTACCGTATTTCATGTTGTCCACTTCAGAACCACCAAAAGCAACTACAGGACGCCCTCGGGGGAGAGATAAATGGAAAGCGAGCGGGAATTCGGGGTCGGACGGTCGGGCGAATAAATGTACCTAAAATTCAAATGAGAATCACGATTTTCCAATTGAAGTTTCGTTGCGCTCGTTTACCAATCCCTCCCCACGCCGAGGCAGCTCCGCGAGCGATGGCTGCGAGTTGTATCGATCCGATCGGGTCTTCCCCGTGGCCAAACCGTGGCGCTGTCAGGCGTGTCCGAAGCCTAGCCAAACTTTGCGACGGTTCTAATTCGTAGGCCTCCGGTGGTTCCGGTCGTTGGGCTGCCGTAAACGCTGGATCACGCTGGAAGAACGCGCACCAGAATAGAGTATTTGGCTGCAGAACTCCGTATTAGAACCAGAACCCCTGCCACCCGCGGTCGATGGCCCCGTGGAGACCGCTTGACGCGTGACGACACGGAGTTTTCCCGCTCGTCCAACTCCTCCCAGTGCCAGTTTTACAGGCCACTTAACAACGGTCACCTCCTTTCCCTGAAGAGCCTTTTCTCGCGCTTGATCTTACCTTCATTTACCTCCCACAAGATCGGATCTCCCGAAACCACGAACTCCGTCATTTCATGGATAGGCGTGCGTAAAAATGGGAGAAAATAGACCGCCGTTTAGGCAAAAAAAGGCCAGCACCTATCAATGAACGCCGGAAGAGGGTTCAACGCCGCGGCGGTCGTTCTGTCACTCTAGGTTGAGGGCCAGCATCACGTCTCCACGGAACTGCCTATCCGTGAAGCAGTTTGGCGAATGAACCGTAATGCAGGTCGCGTCGTAAATCGTGCAGCTCGTCCGCGATGAAACGATGAGATTGAGGGTTGGAAATTATAATAAATTTACCATCGATTAGAGATGGGTTTGGATGCAAGGCTGGTCTCATTAGCTCCTCCGTGGGCTCTAATGGGCGTCTCATTATCGATCGTGATTTGCGGAAGTACCAGTTTACAAACCTTTCGCGTAGCCCAATGAGCCTGTGATTACCAGGAAATTGTGCAGTTTGAAGCCTTCACGAAGAAAGTGAAGATATTCTCTGTCATCTGTGGTGATCGGTGCCTAGTCACTAATTAAGTGGCGGATTTACATTCATGGGGGCCCTAAGCGGTCAAATGAACGGGGTCCCTATGCAATACCATAAAAAATTATAAATTTTCATCTTGTTTCTATACTTTTCAACAAAATTAATACTAGCTATTACTTTTATCCCAAAATCAATAAGTTTTCTAGCGATCTCCTCAATGTTTGATTATGTCAATTTTGCCCAACAATTTTTATTCAACCAATAGAGTAGAAAAATTAAACAATTTTAATTTCCCTCGTTAAGATCCGCATGAAGTATTCCTTTAAACAAGTAACTCGTTTTAGAAGGAATAACAATTTTTACATAGAATTGTATGCAGCTTTTTCATATGTATAGCAAGATCTAATTGGATATGTCAAAAACACATTCCTCGATATCAGGTGGATGCAACTGTTTAAGTTTTTCAACACATTATTGTAGCCCTATGCTTGATATATTCTCAAATCTTGTTGTTTTTTTGCAAATACACGCTTGGTTCTAATTGTTTTACTGTAAAACATTTTTATTTTATTACTCTTCAGTTCTGATTATACTATAAGTATGTTTCTTAGCATTAATTGTTATATTAGATTATTAACAGTAAGTAACCAGCTATTGTAAAACTGACCTCGTTCCAATCTTTTACTTATCGCTCATTAAGAAGATTGATGAATTGTTAAGAATATTTGTTTAAGCATAAATCTTACGAACTTGGCCTTTGGTGTTAGTTGGCCCCTTGAGAGCTTGTGCTCCCAGTGGCCGCTCAGTCCGCGCACCGTTAAATCCGCCACTAGAAAAAACACTGTGTTGACTTTGTATTCAAATCAAGCAAAATCTCACTTTGATGAGTTTCAAATGACTTTCGACATGTTTAAGTCAGATATTTCGAATGATATTGTGTTTACTGCAAATGAATTTAATGGGTTCACACACTTCACATGAATTTAATGGGTTCAAGTGTGACACTTGAAAAACCAACGACCTGAAGTGTACGAGATATTTGTAACAATTTGCATCAATGTTGGATAGCGACCGTCAGTAACATCACTCCAGTGTGACAGCTTTCGTCTGCTCGAGTGTGCACTCCGAACGGTCCATGAGTTATACAAAATTCACGAGAAATTCCCCAAAGCTTCCAGCGCCATGTGCGTCGTGGGGATAAAATTACAGTCCTCCTAAAATACGAAACCGACGCAACATCGAGCACGTTGAACGCAGACGGAAGTACCCGACCGTACGTGTAAATCGGTTGACATGATATCAACTTGGGGCTAATTTAATTACCGTGTTTCGGAAAATTCACTCCGATCGACACCACCAATCGGCAATAATCGGTCTCAATCAATGTGGCCCATACCGGGGCCGAGCTTATAATCGAGGCGCCTCCATCCGTGAATCTAATGCACACGTACGAGACCCCACCCACCAGCCCCTCTATCCCCACCATCGGGCTTGTGCAATTGTGACGAATGCGAGGAAATGGAAAAGTGCAGATGGGCCGTGCTGCACCGGTCGATCCGTCCATCCGGTGGCGAGTGGTCGAAAATGCGGGCTCGAGTTGAAATTCGGTGACAGGCTATTTGCACACGGATTCCGAGGCCATTCCGATTATTGCGGATGGTGTATTTACTTTGCGTTGGATTAGTGTGTTGCTGTCAAAACATTAGCGGCCACATCGCTCGGCGCAGGATGAAGCAGCTAGTAGTAGGAGCAGTAGTATTAGTAGTAGTAGTAGAAGTAGTAGTAGTCGAAAGTCGGTGCGTTCGTGTGGTTATGAAATGTGGTAAATTGAACGATTTCATTCCAACACGACAAGCACCGCATGGGAATAGACAGGTAAACATGGGGAAACAAATTTGTCCAAAAACGGTTCGAGGGCCACATTTTATCTATTTCAGCGGGTTTCATTTAGTTTATTTCTGATGCGTCACATGAAAACTAACTTGGGAAGGAAATGTTTATACCATGTTCAATTTGACTGTGTGTCAATTGGATAAATTTTATAACTTGATAAATGGATTCAATATAACTTACAAATGGTTTCAAATGCATGACAATGACAAATTTGACATTTCAGAATTATAAATTACTTAGACTATTTTAACATCGTTGATAAAAGAAAGAACACGATGCAATGCTCATTTGTTAGTAATTTTCAACATACAATAACTTCTCTTTGTATTCATTAGCTGAGTTCAGTAAGATAAAATTAATATTATTACATACAATTACACTACATAAAATAAACGCTTTAGTATTTTATTGAAAACATCAAAATGGCGGATCGTTTGAACATTTGATGTGATATGCCATCAATATCAACATAAGTATGCAATCAGCATGGTCTTCTTCTTCTTGGCGTAACGACCTTTTGGTCATGCCTGCCCGTTAAGGATTTACGATACTTGTTTCCCTGTTGTACGTGGATCCTCTCGTACAGGGGAGGGTCCGTCTCTGTTGGGATTCGAACCCACGCCGTCGAGGTGGTGAGCCCCGGCGATCATGGGCCGATTTTCTAACCGGCGCTACCGCTCGGCCTTCGCGGATCCCCGCGGAATCAGCATTGTATAGAACCTGTTTCAGAAGACACTATCTTCAATTCTACATTTTATAACTTAAAAGTGTGTATAGTTATTTATGCTTTGTCGCTAAACACCAAAGAATGACTGTGGAAAATGTTACCAAAACGTTTAATATTGTAAAATGATGACTCTAACCAAACGAGCCAAAACGTAAATATTTATTTAAATTATGGTGCTTGATCGTGTTACGAATTCAGCTCGTGTAAACTGGTCTAATAATGTCATTTTAGAGGAAAGGTTTATGATCCACATTTGAATGTCAAACCAAACAAGTTTTGCATATAATTCAGTTCAACGTCCGCCTTCCCCGTCTCGTTCCCGTTCGTTCGAATCATCTTTACGATCCACGATTGGCCACTTACCGCTCAGCCCCTAATCAGCCGCTTACCGTTCGTTTTTGGAACGAAACGTGAAACAATACTACGATTCAAGCGTTTCATCGCGCGTAGGCGTCTGGAAGAGGACGAAATGAGGCCATTTTCGAATATGGTTGCGTCCAGTTTGAGAATGAAACGATCTGCTCGCGATGCCTTACACCGGCAGGAGTTTTGGGAGGGTAATTAAGTCAACTTTTACCCCGGTCTGGGAAGCACAACGGTTGCCTGAAACAAACGAACTGGCTCGAGCGAACTTTCCTCGACAAACCTCGATCGGCAGGACATTGTTTTCCGGCAGTCAACGGTGACAGTAATGGGACGTGATGAATCCCATCCCTGATGGCGACTCCCGATTCGGGCGCAGGAAAAGAAAGTCCCACCAGATTCCGTACCATCCACCGTTTCGTCACAGGAGAGAGGTGGAAAACAATGGAAAATTGGAGTGAAATCGTTAACCGAATTGGGCAGCGATCGTGCATCGTATTATGTGTGCCGATAGCAATCGTCACGACAGAAATGACATTTTTCTTCCGCGTTTCGAAGTTATGGAACGCGCGTCCACACGGTTCGCTTGTTTCGGCTCCCCTCGGGGTCAACCGCTGAGCAAACCCACGCGATCGTATGTGGGCTGGACGAAATTAAACGGCTAAGGGTTCTACCAAACCGGCAAGTGCATCTTGCCCAACGGCCGTTTCAGCCATGGGCGTCAAACGGTGCTGGTGGGCAGTTTCAACCGCCATCGCCCCTCGCCACTGACGCCAGCCGGAGCGTAAAGTGTAACCGAAATTGTTTAATAATCGAAAGCAAACCCCTGCAGGAGCTTCCCTCGTCGAGCCGGGTTTATGACTGAGTTGCGTTAACCTGAAGGAAATGTGGCGCATATGTGCCGGAATGAGGAAGTCGAGAAAAAAAACAAACCAACTCGTGGAGCAGTTCAACCGTTGTCGTGACGAACAGGAAGTTGTGCTTCACGCAAAGTGCCTGCTGGAAATGTGGAATGGTTTTGTTCAGAACTAGGGTGCGTCAAGTATCAGCTCGAAGGAATCATCTTCCGGAACGGGTCGGTTGTGGTAGGTTTCTTCCCTTGTGAGTCATGGCTGGCGGTGGGGTAACAATCGTTGGTGCAAGTGCAACAGCAGTTACCATTCACCAAAACACATTTATGTCGATCGAAGCTCGACACATGTGCATAACAATAAAAGGGTGATCTTTAGTAATAAATGGAAGAGTCGTTACAGGATTGCACTTGTGCTAGTTGAGCTACTCATGGAAAGCAATTCGCTTTTAATGCTCCGATTTGTTTTTGCATCAAGATATATTTTCAGATCCACAAGATATGTTTTCAGAATTGTCCGATAATGTTGGCTCAGCGTTTTTCATTCTGTGATTTTAGGAGCAGATAATGATACTTCAGTAATTATATTCCTTGTATTCTATTCACCAAAAAACTTGTTTTTTTAAAGCATTCAGTTTTATTTTGCATTGACTTGTCTGTTTTTCTTACTATTGAGCATCCGATAAAAACATGCATGCTCTATATTAAGAAACGAAACAAAACGAACCTCAAACATTGTACGGAGTTTGCTTATGGTATTATTTGTAAATCTTCAACACATCTGATTAACATAAAATCATAAATAATGCTCTTTAAGTTCTTATTTTTAAACGTTCGCTTTCAAATCGAAGAATTAGTTTTTTTTTTCACGAATTTAAAAACTGAATCTCACTTGGACAAATTTTTTGACAATTAGAATTTTTAACTAGAACGTGGTAGTAGTAATTAACGATTTATATCCATTTATACATTCATTTATTTTTTGCGGATGTTAGAATTATAAAATAATGAGTTATCTTTCCCCATTGTGGTTGAGGTAATATTATTTCCGCTTTGTAGTTAAGGTTTAATTCCTGATGTGGCTATATCATATGTTTGAATTAACATAATGTATGTTTTGTTTTGTATGAAGGAAAACATTTAATGGAATGAAAAACCCTTGTATTAGAAAAATTTTGAACCACAGTAATGCACTAGTTTCATAGACAATTCGCCCGTATTAACTGTTCTTTGCCTGTGCGATTCTCTTGTTTGCGGGTTTTGTTTCGTAGTTCATCGAGATAAGAGCAACATTGGCGCTGCGTAATGATACGAACTCCACGAAATTGCTATAAAAAATCTTAACTAATGAGATATCAATGGAAATTCTGAAGAATCTTGCGCATCATGAATTCAATTCCGCCTAACCCAATCCGGATATTGACCTCAAGAGACCTGCTGGCTTGTCCTTCGACGTATCATCAGATGACTTACTTTCTGATTACGGTTCAGCTGTTCGAATTGGACGGGTTGTCCTTCTTTTAAGTACCTCTTGGATGCTCTTTATACGTGTTGATTTTTAAGACAAGATTTAAGCTTTCTAATGGTGGGTCGGGTATTTTGTGAAATACCAGAAAAGCGTGGAAATGGTGAAAAACAAACAAGCGCTCGACTTCATATCAAACCGTACGACGGCCTCACGCGAAGCGTTGACCTAACAACTTACTTTTTCCTACCAAACAGATCATCGTCAAATCGTTAGCACAATGCCCGCGATTGAGTTATTAAAGTGCGATTAGCGTGTAATTTGTGGCTTGCTTAGCTAAATCTGGCGACGGTTTACGATTTGCGTGTTGGGCAGTTAAAAGCTTACATCGGCCCCCAAAGGTTAACGCCGTGCTTTACTCTCGGGCGAAGGCTCTTGAAGGCGCACCGAGCAGTTCAAATAAATGGAAAACGTAAGCGAAAAACAAAAACGGAATTAAAAAAACAAAAAACCCGAAACCCAACCCAACCGGAGTCGCCGAGTGTCAGTTGCTTTGGAGCTTAATTATTTTTCCATTTAGCACAACCTCCAGCGCTAGATTATGAGAATTAATATGCTCTTAATAATGGGCATTGTCGTGTCGCGGTAACTGGAAACTTGATTCCCGCATATTTCCCGCGTTCGCCGCCGCCCGAAGGTGGTGCCGGCGGGCAAGAAAAATGGTTCACCGCGCCATTGTCGGGCGTTTCGTGAAATGAAAAGTCTCTTACGTGACGGTGGAAAAATGATTCACGGTACAGTTATCTGACTTACTTGCCGGCGGAAAGCCGGTGTCGGTTTTTCAATTCAATTTTAAGTAGCATTTTGTCAATCTTTTGTTTTGCGTTTGTGTATGTGTGTGTGTACCTGTACGTGTGCCCCCGAGGTGCCAAAAGCCGCATAACATCCGTGGAAATGTTTGGCAAATGCCTTTCGCGGGAAACCCGTGTGGTAGACCCCGTTTGAAAATGGAGATTTTATCACCCCTCCCCCTTTTGCTTCGCTCTTGCCCTCTGTCCGTCGGAAAAGCGCATCGGTGGTCGGTGGATGGGAGAAATAATGGGAGCATTTGTTCGCGCCAGTAATCAGCCTGGCCCAGATTGATAAAAGGAATGTCGAAACTGAATTAAATTTGATAAACACACCAGAACCGTCCCGCTGCAATCCGGCATAAAATCCGAACCGCCTTCGAAACCACCCTGCAACTTTTCCATTCTATTTCCACTAGATTATTGTTTTAAAATGTGCTCCCTGTTTGAAAAGTGATTGAAAGTGCTCCCATTATATGCACACTTTACGCTAAACGCTACGATTCCTGAATATTGATCAGCCTGCCACCCGGCCCCGGGACGCTTGGTTGACGGAGGAAAAACTTTATCCATTTCCCGCCACAACGTATCCTTTCCCGGGATGTATGTGTTGCCGGGTGTGTGTGTGTGTGTGTGTGTGTGTGCGACACTCATGTGACGCTACTTGAAGTTTTCTCGCTTTCTCGTTTCCCGGCATTCCGGGATAGGTTCGATTTGCCCAACCGAAACCCGCACCAATCTTCGCTGGAAAAGGGAAAAAGGATTGATAAAGTTGAGTTCCGCCGTTTTGGGCAAGATTCGTTTTGCGAGGTTTACGGAGAGCCAGCGGAAGAAACTTTGATGGCGGTGAAAACTTACTCCATTCAGCATCATCCCTGGCAGAATGGATGGTGAAGAACATCCATAATTGACACTTGGTGATTTTCTTGTACTATCTTTCGTTGCTAATGTGAAAATTCAACGTTCAACGTTCAACGTTCGGATCTGCTCACAACAATTTTGTGTAGATCGATTCTTGCGGAACAACTTTCCACAGACAACCTCACCCGAGCTGGAATAGTAAACATAAACATGGTGTTGGAATAATTGTCACCATTTCCCGTTGGATACCGATACCTCGCCTCGAGTCGGTTGCATTCCGGTGCGGATCAATAATCTGTAAGATTTTGCAGTCCAATACTCGCCAAAAGTAAGACGATGCACGGACGCTCCGATAGTAAAACTTCACTTCACAACGAAGCGCAAGTTTCGGTCCTTCTGGAAATGAAACGGCAGTCTGGCACACCGTAAACACGCGAGTTTCATGTTTACCGAGACCGTTTCTGGCAAAATCAAAACCATCGACAACCTCCCGCCCGAAAGTTGCCCCCAATTTGGCCTGGGCGAAAACCAGACGCTACGATTTCCGCCAGAGCTGTTGACCCGCTCTGTATTGCAATATTTTGCCAATATTCCTTTCTTGGGCGATCCCCACCTCCCCACTACCCTCCCGCGTGTTGACATTCCGATGCTGGCCCGAACAGTCGGGTCCGCAAAAAGTTGTTGTTTTTATCAACATAATTACATCTTAATTAAAGAACCACTAAAATAATCATCAACAATCGTGTTTTCGACAAACGCGAAGCAAATGACACAAAGCCAAACACACGGCAAGGACCCGCGCAAGGAACGCTTCCTGGCCATTTCCCGGACCGCGCCGTGCATGCCAAACAGAGGGAAGGCTCGCGTCGCCCTGTCCGGTAAGTTTCGTGAGCAAACTTCATAAAGTAGGAGCAAAACAGATAAACCGTTATCTGCTCCAAAAGTTTTCACCCCAAATGTCTCCCCGGAACCACCAGAAGCAAAACGTTTCGACGGGAGTAGGCGAGGAGAAGGACGAGGAGGCATCATCATCATCATCAGCAGCAGCATCAGTGCCATCGGCTGACTTTTGGACCGCGTTGCATGCCAACGGAGCAGCACATGAGACCGAGGGAGCAATTTCCCTTCTTTCTTTCTTCGCACAAACCCACTCCCACCTCCTTTCGGTGTGTGTGTGTGTATTTGTTCTCCCTTATGCACCCATCGGGCGAACCGAAAGGAGGACCAACTTGCCAAAAGTAGTTGGGTGCAGTTTTTCTATCACTTCCCCGCCCTCGGTGCATGCGCTCCTTCCTTGTCCGTCTTTTATGGTCGCATAATTTGAGTTTCAATTTGGCGAAAAGACGCTCGCACGGTGCGCCGAAAATGGCCACCGGCACGGAAAATGACGGGCACGGAGAAGTTCGTCCGTTCGTTCCCCCGAATCGTCTTATTACAGAAAGTACTTTAGTCGGTGGCTTTCGGAGTTTCGAGTTATGACGAATGGATTTGTTGGAGGCCGCGGACGTGTTCTGTTTGAATTTTTCCCAACCCGATTGATGGGGATGTTTTGAGGGCGCGCTAATTCGCGCCACTAAGGAAGAGTTTTCCAAAGACAGATATTTGGTTGGCTCATTTTTGGGATGTACGCAAACCCCGCATGGTGCGTCCTTCGAACTTGCCAATGCAGTTTATTACCAGTGATCACGTTTTGCACGCTTGAATCACGTCCCACGGCGCGAACCCTTCGCTGCTGCGTGGTGAAAAATCCTTTTCTGTATAATTGATTTTGGCGAAATTTAAAACGCCTCACTGCCTTTCCGGTGAAGGAAATAGCAGTGCTTTTTTACGGAGCGCTCGGAGCCGCTCTTTATGGAAACCGGGTCTGTCCGTTTTGTTTCAGCACCCGCTGCAGCTTTCCGGGTGGAACACCATCAACTTTGGCCAACGTACGAGGGCCCGGGACGGGTGCGTGCGTTCTCGGAATGTCGCCATCTTCCGAGAAACGAGAGCGCTGGTTTCTGTCCGTTTGTGACTTGTGATATGTTTATGAAGTCAAATCAAATCACGTGACGGCAAGTGAGGGGGGGAAAATCTCTTCGATCCACTTCGTTGAACCGTCAGCATGTCAGAATACAACGAGACAACGCCAGTCATCTTGGAGACACCGATGGCAAGCTTTAAGGGAAGCTTATGTCCTCTTAAAGATAAGCTGTAAGCTGTAAGGGAAGTTTACAATTATTTTTATGCGGCTCTTTATTTACATGTTTCTATCGATTCAAAGCAATAATTGTTCATCAAAATTCATCGTAACAATTTAAATCATAGCTAAAATTTTAAATCATAGGTCAACAGTAATCGTCACTATTTTACTAAATTTTTACTTATTCAAACTCATTAGTTCATTAGAATTAAACTCATTCGTTCACTCAATTTAGAATGAAACCTATCAATATTTTTAATGTTTTAATTTGCAAGACGATAACTTATTGCAATTTGCATGTTTGTTATATCATTGTCTGGTTTGATCGAACTCCTGGTTTTGTTCCGTTTCCATAGTGAAATTTAATTGATCTTACATATTTTCGATTACAAGGCTACTCTTTTCCTAATGATAAGCTTTAGGTTTTTTTAGTGTTCACACTCGTCGAATGAAAATAAGTCCAAAGAAAATAGTTAAAAAAAACTAACTAACTAAAATGATCCAAAATACAGTGAAACTATTGTATTTACAGGTTCCAGGATAACATTCCATCGCAATGATTATATGAACCTTCATAGCATAACATGTTATAGATTCAAATTGAGAAAGGTTTTTGCGAAAAATCCCAGTTTAATTTATTCTCAGGCTAGAAGATCCTTTTAGATTTGGCATCCCTTGTTGAAGGTTGGTAGAGAAAAGTTGTTTTTGTGTAGCATTAGCAACCATTACTAACAACCTAAATTCTAATCGTTATTCGAAATTAAGTTTTGTTAGCAGAAATTATCAAATATTTTGGTTTTTATAGCAATTTTGATAAAATTCATAAGTCATTAACAAGACTAAAAAGGACCATGCGCAACTAAAATATTTTCTATTAAATTTGCAATCGTTTTTTCCCTGACAGCGTAAATGAGCCATGATACTGCTCTCTCCGATCAATCGCCAGGAAATGAGCTCCGCTGGAAACCGACCGGAAAAGTTGCATTGTCTCGTACGAGAAGAAACACCAATGTGTCCGCATAGCGACGACACGTCCGGTCGTCACTATCGCCGACCGATCACCGCCCGGGACATCCGGAAAAAGAAATTAAACGTACAAATGGTGCGCGGCGTTGTTGGACTACAAAACGGCCGTAGTAAATCGTCACTTGCCGTCGATGGCGCGAACCGACGATCAAACGGTGTGCGGTGGCGGAATAGTAATTTGTCGGAAGGCGATCATTTCCACTGCAACACGCCCCGGGGGATGGGAGGGGAGGATGCTGCGCGGAGCGCACAAGTCGGTGCCGCCCGGGAGGAAACTCAAGCCGGGCGATAATGAGCTCGGCAAAAACGGGGTGAAAACCATCTCCCGGAGCGTTTCCGTCAACCGTTGCGACTCGTTTCGGTCATGCTCGTCATCGCGTTTTGGCACGTACCGCAGCCTCCAAGCGTCTTGCGTCGTCTACCCCGGACTTCCCGCCTCCCCCGATCGTCTCCCAGAACACGTTCTTCATTCTGCGCGGAAGAGGTGGACACCACTCCTAGCTCGTCGCCGTTTGCTTTCTCTCGCATTTTTCGAAGCTTTGGTCAAAACATAAATTCAAGTTTACCCTACCCAACCGCCCACCAGCGGCGTCCGGTCCCTGGAACATGACGGCGAAAACAAGGCAAACGCGGACCGCTACGAAACTCACCTCATCAAAACATAGAAAGAAACCCTTACGTCGCGTCGTGCTCCGTTCTCCGTCTTTCCTCTCCGCAATCCGGTGGGCTTTCTGATGCTGGGCTGGCTCGACTTGGCAACAGGGCGCTCGGAGACGCCGATAAATATTCATTTATGTAAAAATTTAAAAGCCTCCCAACCGGTCCCGAGTCCACAAGAACCGGCAGCCATCTTGATCTTCGTGGTCCGAAGCAGCAGTTGGCGTACGATCGCGGACCTGATCGCACCTCTTCGGGCACTCCAGCAAAGCATGCCTTCTATGCTGCTCATGCTGCTGCTGCTGTGTGTGTGTGTGTGCGTCAGCCATTGCCGGCGGGTTTGTTGGTGTTGATGCGGCGAACCCGAAGCCGTTACCAGGTTCACCTTTCCAAGTGCGGCTTTTATGCTGCCCGGTTTCCGACCCGAACCGTTCCCTTTTTCTGAAGGAACGGCAGTTTCTTGGCGTGGAACGGGTTCGGGAGGGAACGGGGCCGGCGGATCGTGGTGCTTGTTGATCGTTGGAGAGCTTTTCATTTTCGAACTCCCTGGTTCGCCCCTCGTTTCCGAGCCCCTATACCGCTGTTGTTGCTCACTTTTGTCTTCCGTCAATCCGTCTCCTTCGCGTCTTCGCTGCTCGTGTCTCTTTTGGAGGTGTCTTGTACTATTCCTTAACCCAACCCCCCCTCATCGCCGGTCTCCGTTCTTCTCGTGTCTCCTGTCACCAAACCTGATGTTTTCAAAGCAAATACGGGCTTGCCAGCACCGTGCCTTTCGCCTGCGCCCTTCTCCCAATGTAAAACAAGAATAAAAAAAAACATCATCGTAAAAATAACCCCCTCAAGACGTCTGTTGTCTTTTCTTGTTTTGTAAGTTTTTTGCCTTCGGTCTTAGGCCTCTTTCTTTGCGTCGAGTTGCTGTATGTGCGCCATTCTGGGCTTCGCTGACGCGGGTGTGCGGGTGTGTTGCAATAAATTGCATGCATGCACCGTCATTTATTCTTTTTGAATGTTCCATGCTCAGTCCGAGTGCATTAAAGCTAGTAAATAATGGCTCTCTTTATGAAAGCATTGCCACACACAAACATTAGACGATAGACACTAATGATCAGTAGCTTCAATATGTACATTTTCGGTTAAACTTTTCAAGAAATTTTAGAGGTTTGCGATCACGACAAAAAATCGAAAAATTTGATTTTTGTGCATGACATTTTTTTATGTTCTTTAGTTTTTCTAATAACTTTCGGTGTTACTTTTTCAAATGGAGAATTTTAACATATCTTTGTTATTCATTATTTGAAGCTCAATACATTTAAGCTGAAAGCAAACAATGTAATCAATCTTAGGTTGATAAACTGAGGAGCAATTATTATAACGTCCTATTGCGTTTAGAAAAATCAAATTTCATTTTGTTTTAATTTATATCAAAATTTATTTCAAAATTAATCATATTGTGTATGAAATCAAAAAACCAAAATTTTAGAATACAAAATATGATGAACACTACAATTTCGTAAATCTTTTGGATTTTTCTTTGGTAAGACAATTTTTATATGATTTGATTTTCGAACATTTTGATTTTAGTTTGAACTTTTTGGATTTTTTTTCGCTTTATTAAATCCTTTATAATATTACGGTTCAGAAAATAAATGTAGAAAATAAACAATTTGTTTGCTAGTGACATATTTTAAAATATTGGAAGTATTGTAGTGGAAAATACATTTTATAACAAATATGAACCATCTCATAAAACTCAGACTCTGTGTAAACTCACTAGAGACAGTTAAACAACCATTCCAACGGCACCAAAGACCCTCACAAACTGTAATGAAAATTCAAATCGTTGTCCTACAAGACCCACTTAAATCTAGCAACCCCGGTCCAGGTTCCCGGCCGGCATGTCTTTCCAAATGAAGCCATTTATTCAACACCTCAGCGCCGGTTCCCTGCATCCCAGGCCCGCATCGTCCGCGGGAAAAGGGATGCACAGCAGATTGAGCAGCACTCCGCCGAGCGCCCGCTCATAATCTACGGCCGATCACGTCCATATGACTAATGTACGCAACGGATCGAGGTCCATTTCTACCTGTTCCGGCAATCTGGACCGGCTGTTTATCTATCCGCTTGCCATCCGCTGCCGTCGACCGAAAGGGTCCCGGCTCCCAAAAATCCCAAATGGTTCGTCTTTTTATTAATCCCATCCCTTTGCCGTGGCGATTAGCGGCGATATTCGAATAAATTTTGTACGATTTCGGAGGAAATTCAATATTGGGCAACCAGTATCATAATTTACAGCTATTTTTATCGTTAGAATTAATATGTCCGCCCCTTCCTCCCACCGACGCTGAACTTCTCAACGAAGGGCTTAGTGCGACTTTGGTGCAGCGTTAATCATCGGTCGGACAACAGAGAGTGGGAGAGGGTGGAGAAACAACAAAAACAGCGGACAGAAGGATCTGTGTGTTGCGTGCCGGCGAGCGATACTTCCGATCGGGGGCCTCAGGATCCCGCGGCGCGTATGGGCGACTTCAAAACGATGTCAGCTATGAAAATGATACTTTTTCTACGACCCGGAAAACACGCAAACCATCCGTGGCGTGGAAAGGCGCACTAATTTGTCTTCGAGAAGGGCATTTTGAAAGATAGCCGTAGAAGCAATACAGAGGAGGCAGAAGAAAACTACACTCCAAAGAAGCGACGAGCGATGGTACATTTATCAGCTGGTGTTAATGCTATTCCCATTTACGGCTGGTAGATTTTTTTTTCGCTGCATTTCATCGAGCCATGGTCGTCTGTCCGTGTCTACCAAACTGACATTCTTTAAACCCGGCGATGGGATGGTGCTATCGATAATTAGTTTATCAACAGTTTAATTTGAAGAGAAGCGATACAGTTCCATTGACAGCTTGTCACACTTGTCAGAATGAAATGCATCCGCTGGTGGAGTTTTTTATGAACCGAGCAGCAACTCGAAAAAATCTATAAATTGTATATTGCTGCGTCTGCGCTGCTTTCTACTTTGTTGCTATGTTCGGAATTGCACAAGAAAATATCAAAACAATGGATTAGATTTTGCGACAAACAATTTCGACAAGTCAGGCAACAAGCTATAACTAAATTTTGTACTCTTCCAGCACCAAAATAAAAGTTATAAATACTTATTTATTTTGTACTTTTTCAACATTAAAAAACCTTTTATTTGCTATTCATTTTTAAGACGATGTATAAGAAATGGGTTTCAATCTTTCTTTTTTTGATTATAAAATATAAAACATCTTCAACCTACAATGTATTTTATTGTTTGAGAAAAGCTAACAAAAACATTCAAATATCAGTTGAGTGATCTGCGGAATATTCAAGTTGATGAACCTGAGGAATGTTTCCTGGTGCATATTTTATTTTGTTTTATTCAAGGTGGGTTTTTGATATCTTATGGAATATTTTTTCAAACAAATTGATTAAAAACTCGTTTTAAAATTTTTGTGTAGTTATGCTAACAATGTTTAAAAAATCACTATCTTGTTTCTACACATGTGATGTATGATGGATTATGTAAATTTGATTTAGTAAAACATTACATTGATTAAAGCGAACATACCAGAAAAGAAGAAGAACGTGCTATAAAATTGGATTCATTGGAGATATTTATTAGGTTTGTGTTTATATATCCAACTGTTTCCTGTAAGATTCAGATTCAATATTTAAGGTGTAAAAAACCACTTAAACTTGAAGTGGCTCTTGCGCCTGTTTTAACATTTACTGTAAGTTCAGTGAATATAAATAAACCGTCTTCCGAAAGGCTTAGTCTTCCCAGAAGTCTTTGATACAGTGCTCTATAAAGTAGAATTAACATCAAAGTACCGTTGAGATTGACAAGAAAAGCTTCAATTGGCGCCATCCATCATGGAAGCATCAAACAAGAGCTCATCTTTGCATACGAGGCCATTCAAAGACAGTCAGCAGCCATTTGGAAGGGGATGAGGAGGATGGAGGTTTATGCAAAGAATGCACGCACAGGTCCTAGTTTCCGCCTGGTTGAACTTCCGCAGCATAGAAAGTACCGCTGCAATCGATGGATGTCTGCGCGTCTTAGCGTGGCTTGAGCTCGGGAAAACCCCGTCCATCTACTCCTTTCGGCACCATTTCCGGGGGCAGACGGCGGAAGAGTATGTGGCTCCCGATGCTCTATGTATACTGCGTAAGCAAGCATCGTTTGCGCAACGTTGCAAAAGGGCAACGGTGCCGGGCCAATGCACTTACCCACGACGTACTGACTGAACCAGAACTGAGACTTGTCTTAATTCCATGCTAATAACATGTGCGATGAACATTCTAATTACCGAGGCACTGCGCGGTGGCAAAAGGGAGCATCATGGAAAATCGAAAAGTGGCGTGGAAAATGGCCCACGATGGGATGCGAGGGGAAACACGGCGATAGCCAAGCAAGACATCCATCCGTCGCCGAGGCCGAGGTGCCGAGCGCGTCAGAGCTGCTGACATTTCGTACGAACTCCCGGACGCGGCTGCACAGAAGTGGCGGGAGGGCGGGGGCCTGCTGGAAACCGGTACCCGACAGCGACCCGGACGCAAGGCGGAGAAATGGCCGGACAGCGCTGAAAACGGTAATCAGCCGGATCTTACGCTATAGAACCACTTTTCTCCTCCTCTTGCCGAGGCAAATGATTGGCTTTCGTACCGGTTTTGGCACATCTTGCGCCTTCCGTTGCACCGATGCACTCCGATCGAAGGGTTCCTCGCCTACGGAGAAAAGGGACTCCTTCCTGTGCCCTCCGGGTCTCCCGGCCCCGCAAGCGAACGTCACACACATGTGTGCATTTGTGGTCTTGGCGATGGCGAAACGACGCTGCTGGACAGGAAGGAGGTTGCATTTTCCCGTTCATTGCTCTCGCGAGCGGTCATTGGCGAAGACGGCGTCGACGATCGCCCCTAACACATACCCACATACGTATCGGCATGTGATCGGTCAGATTTTGCCATGTTGGCGTCCGTGTGCGCACACGCATCGGCGAACAGGATTTTCCTCCACCGGGCAGAATGTGAAATCCCGTTCCGTGAATGATCTTGTGCTACTTTGGGCCCCGAGCTTGACACTTGGAGGACCCGTAGTTGAGTGCCTGACCTCAACTGCAGCGTTCGTTGCCGTAGATTTATCGTTTTCGATTTAGCAACACGATGTTGCGTTTTTTCTTTTCAATTTTGCGAAACACTGCTGAGACACTGCACATTAAAACCATTCCACATGGACGTGATGTGTCAACGGAGGGGACAATATTCATGGAGTGGTCCAACTGTTTTCCACCTAAACAGCACGATTTCTTTTAAACTCCACCAGAAAGGGATTCCATGGGTAGCTAATTTTGGACAAAGTTTTTTTTTCTCTTGCCGTCTTTTTTTACACATACCTCACCCGAGGACATATTATCCCCGACAGACATCGGGCGAATCGTCGAGTAAACAGTTTTTGTTCTTCAGTAAACAATAAACAGCGGAAAGAAAAATGCGCAAACTGTTTCTCGTAGGCGCATTCTCTCGTATTATCGTTCCAGTCTGCAAGAAGAATCTCGTTCGAAGAGAAGACGAAACATGCGGAATCGGGAGAATCTGGGTGCAGATGAAGCGAAACGGAGGAATTGAGCAGGCGAAGGTGAAGGACCATAGGCAGAGTGTGGGCATAGGAAGGGAAACGGATCATCAAGGTACAACTGGGCAAATAGCGAGATCGGAGCATACAAGGAGGATAGTCTACGCGACACGCCACAAGGAGCATAAAAATGTTTCTTGTCAGAATGTGGAGAAAAAGTTATTGGAAGGATGAAGAAAATTTGGACGTGGAACTAATTCTCGTGGAATTAACAAATTTTATTATTAGATGTATAAAACCAAAATCATTTCATTATGATATTCGAATGACTACATGGAGAACATTAAGCAATGAATATTTATAGTTTCCAACCGGAAATACTATATATTTATAAATTTTGCTTCTGCATTTACCCTAATGAAATATACTTATTACGTTGATGTTTAAAAATGGTCAAATACAGAAATATCAACTACAATTACTAGATTAAAACAAAAATAAGATTATACAAATTGAAACTAGGTGTTAACATTTCTTAAGTTACTTGGATGCAAAGATTTCCTTTCATTTTAAATTGTTGAAACTGTAGTCTGGGCGAAATAGTACAGTTGGAGTAATTTATTCTGACTTAATTACATCACCCACGATCAATTGCGGATCGATCGCGCTCGTTCTCCATGCGCTAAGAACGATAACTCCCGGGGCTGAGTAAATTCTTCCTACAACCAAACCGCTTTCGAATTAAACAAGTTTTTGCCGATTCCGCCATTCTGCACAAAGGTCCGCGCGGTAGTGTGCGTCGTGAGGCGCAAGCAATAAAGGTGTCCAGTACAAGCGCTTGCATGCTGCACCGTGTTGCACCTTTGGCTGATTGTTTTCTACACCTTTACGATGCATGCACCCTGTACTCATGTGTGTGTGTGTGTTTATGTGCTCGGCCGAACCTCGAAACGTTCAGGATACAGCATCTCGGTACCGGTCTTGGAACCCGCGGTGCGCTGTTGCCGCTTTTGCCGTCTGACAGTTAAGGGACCAGAGAGTGCTGTCCCCTATAGTTTTGATCAACGTGTGTATCGTAAACGGATAAATAAAGATAGGGGTGTACAGGGCTCTGTGAACTGTACGAACTTAATTTTAAATTTTGAATAGAAAACAATTTTTACATATTAGGACCTAGCATTTAGTAATATGTAGCGTACATAGCAGTATCGAAATAAGTAGGCTAAGTAAAACATTATAAGTCAAGCAAGCTGTGCATCAGTATATAAAGAAGAAAACGCCAGCTTGCAAGCAAGTTCAATCTTGGCTTCCAACTGGGAAGCATTTGAATAAATATAAAACACACTATATATTGGTGACCCCGATCGAACAAGAATCAGAAAAATAATCCACAATGGAACCTCAGAATCAGAATACCTCATCGTCTAACGGAACGCAGCCTAACGAACCGCACGTCATAGCGAAAATCACCCGTATCACCCTCAAGCATCTCTCGACGAAAGATTCATGAATCCCTTATAAGGCAGAGATTGATTTAGATTCATTAATCTGAATCAGATTTACACAACTCTAAAGCAAACCAATGTTTAATGTTTACCGTAACCACATGCAGTTTCAGTAAAACAAACTTGGTCCACATTGCCCTGGTCTCCCTAGTTTCACCCGAGCTGAAACCACCACAACGAACCGTCCTCCAGCGTTCACCTGGAGGCAGGCATGTGTGCGTAAACGCGTTCGGATCGAGCGGTTTACGCTGCGCGTTCCGCGGACGGGGCAGATGTTTGGGCTGCTTTGGAACGCGCCATCGCATTCAGTTTGAAAGTGTGCTGTTCGGTGTGACGACGTCGCTGTGTCGCTGCGCTGCATAACGCAGGATTGCCAACCGCTCGGTTCGAGGCCAGAAGAACGAAGCAGAAAGCCAGGAAGGTGGTGTGCACGGTGTGTATGTGACTCCGCGTCCATCGCAGGATCGTAGGGGGGCATTGACGTCATCTGTGCATCCGATTCCTGCGATTGTTCGAAACCGTTTCGAAACAGAAATCGTCCATCGTTGCCTTTATCGTAAGCAAATTGCGTTATCCGCAATACTACGGAAGGAAGTGTCCAGGCCAACTCCAGCAGAGAGTGATCGTGTGTTTGCAAACCGGCAGTGCCGCGGATCGCCGGAGAGTGAAACAATTTTGATTACTTTCCGGGTTACTGGAGCAGTGAAAACAACGGCCGAAGAAAGCAACGGTGGAGGTGTTGTGGCTCAGGAAAAGCGGCCCCGGGAGAAGAAAAAATCGCAATCAGCACGGATCCGGCACGAGCTCGCCCGCAAATCGGTTGTACCGGTTTCGGCAATGTTTCGTTGTGTATGCTAATTGAAAGGAGCACTAGTGCTTTAATGATGTGCACCGGTAATTAATCAGCTCAGTCGGGGGAAGAAAAAGAAGGAAAAGAAACATACACAACACACAAAACACAGTTTTCGATAACGCAACCCGGCGGGCGCCTGGCGCTGAAAAACGTAAGTGATCGTGAAGAGAACGAGCAGGGGTTCGGTCGGTGTGAGGTGTGGTTGTGTTTTCAACATTTTCCTGGAAGCCCAAACAAGGGAAGGCATGAATTAATGCGGCACCGGTGTGGTATGAATGAAGTAGAAGTGTGTGCCAAACGGATCGTATCAAAACGGGCCCCAACGGAGTGAAGAAGAAGAAATTAAAGATGGCTCCCGTAAGGTGGTAAAATATTAAAACGACCAGTGGTGCACGTGGTGGCGCCAACGAAAAGAGAAAAGGGATTGATCGAAGCTGCTAGTGTCAGTGTTGGCGGAAGCAGGAGGAAGAGGTGGAGAAGAAGCGGGAGCTAGTGAAACCGAGTAGTAAAGGAAAAAAAGAAAAACGAAATAATTTGTGACCTCCGGTGATGAGGCGCTTGGAAGTGGTGATGATCGGTCGCTTTGTTTGATCGCTATAAACAAAACCGTAATCGAAAAGAAGGCAAAAGAAGGCCGAAGTGTGAATCAAACCGCACTTCGAACGGTTTGACGGGATGCTGTTTGTTTGTTTGTCCAATTGAAAAGTAAAATCCCATCTCGCAGCGCTCCGATCAGCGACGTAACCGCGATCGACAAGTGCGATCAAGTGGTGGATCGGCGGGTGAATGTTAAGTGGTTGTGCATTGAAGGGCTTCAATTACTTCTTTCAACTGTCGGTGGAAAAGTCCATGTGTGTGTGTGAGGTGATTGCGCAATTGATCATTACCAAACGTTGACACTAATGATCGCATTTGCGAAGATGTCACTGCGCTGTCACTAAACGTAAACGAATCTCGAACAAGGTGCCTAGGTGATTGTTGGTGATTGGATTCCCGATTCGTGATCAAACAGCGATCCCTACTCCCTATTAGAACAGACTATTAATCGGCGCGACTCGAACGGGTTGACATCCAGCAAGTCGACGAACGGATAAACATCATACAAAATGGATTTCCAGCACGCCAAACGAACGATGCATACCTGTCGAATGCTTACCGGTAAGTAACGTAACACACGAAGTAAATCTTATGCGAAACAATTAATGTGTCTAATGGCGAAGGCTCACGCACAAGAAAACGCATGTATCCATTCCATGCCCATTTCTTTCAGAGCGTAATCGAAGTGTGCCTTAAATCCCCCCATCCCCGTCACTCCCACTCTAAAGCTTCGGAACAGTCCAGCTGATCGCAAACCAAACGGTTTATTTGAACGGTGTGTTTAGTCGTGCAGCTCCAGTCGTTCGCCGCTCAGCAGTTGGTCTTTAACTTAAGCCTTTGTTTCTTAGCCACGCGCACGCGCGCTCTCCTTTTTGCCTTCACCTCAGGTGCTACCCCAGGTCCAGATACGATCGCGATTCGCGAGGCCAAACTGATCGCGTTATTCCATTTGCTACCCAGCATTTGTTTTTTTCTGTTTCCTTTCCTTTTTTCCTCCTTTTGCACACAACAATCTCCGGCAGCAATTGTGCGGAATTCCGTTGACTCAGCTCAAGAGTCTCGTTTACTACGGGTGGTTTTACAGTGAGGGGGTGGGTGGACGATCGCAACTCTAACGATGGTGTGGCACACACACACTCAAACGCACACACCAACCCACTTGGTCCGGTTGGTCGTTTAACTATTTTATGTTTTATTTTTCTACTATGTTTCGATTTAAGACGGAATGCAAAAGAGCACGCGAAGGTGCCTCGGGTAAATGCGCGTAACTCGTTGAGCTAGTTAGGGCAGGCGGCAACATGGGGTTTTTTTATGGTGCCTCGAATAGCCTTTCAATCGACAGTGCTGCTTTTTTGTTGCCTCACTTCTCTGCCATATATTCACAACAATAAAAATTGACTCTTGCCGCAAATGGAGCTCTTACTTAGGTTTTGGTGAGCCATTATGCGATCGCTAAAAGGGATCACATTTCGGTAGCTGCATGTTGACCGCCGATCGCTAATTGGCAGGGAAAACTGCAGAAATCTGGCGATGGTCGGAAAAATATAGCGCTGACCTAAGCGCAACGCCTTTTCGCTCACGATTCCGTTAATTCGACGTTTCATTTGCATTCGAATAAATGCATTCCCCCCTGCTATTTTTCTTGCGTTACGTCAAACGGACACTTTTAAAGCCCTTCCCTTAGACAGACAACCCCCCGGTTCGGAGCGAGGTTAGGATAGGGTATATTTAACCAGGTGTGTTTCGGTTATTATTCCCTCCAGCGTGTTGCATGACGACGCCCTCCACGAAAGGGAACTGGAGCACAGATACACAGTACACCCTGTAAACCCTGTAGGTTAGGGTTGGTCATTTTTCACCTTCCCCCAAACTTGCTTCCCCCAAAATGGTTGGGTTTATGAAGAAAGCGTCCGGTGTTATCAGGTGCAAAAGCGAGACGGCGGTCGCACCAGAAATGGATGAAAAACGAAGGGCGAAAACGAAGGAAAAACTGCATCGCTAAGGCGAACCGGTAAAGCGTAATCCCGCAGCAAAACTAGCCCCTCAGCCACGAAGCAGATAAAAATCGTCGACTCAAGCCCAATGTCCAGCGCAATGCTCCGTTTTCCCTTCTCGCGTGGCTGCCTGGGAATGGAGCCGGGCTGGCTTTGGTGTGTATGTCGCAACTTCGGTTTCTTCGAGGCCCTTATAAATATTTAAAAAATAGCGGCACACAAAGAAAAAACCACCCCAATGGTCAAGGGTGGTGGCGTATAAATCTTGCCTCAGATGCATAAAAATGTTTCTGCGCACTCCACACGATTCGCCAGCGTTATTTAATGCAACGCCTGAAGTCGCACGGTTTTTTTTGTGCGAAAGGCAGGGAGAACGGTTGTGGGAAACATCAAATGGCGTTGCTGGAAACCACCGAGATGGTCAACGAATCAGGTACTTTCACAATCGATGCCAAATCCTTGTATGTGGCGGAAGCGACGCTACCTGCCACGGAGGAGGAAATTGTCAATAACTCATAAATAAATACATGGCAAATGCGTACGGAGAATGTGCATATTTATATAATCGCTTTCGGTTGCCAGCTGTGTTGCTTTACAGGGGTTTCTTGGCCAACCTTGCGATCTTTTGCCGGCGGCCAGTCGTTGCTGATGGCGATGGTACCTGTTTCGTTTTTCGGTGGAACTCACCCAAAACTGCACCAAGATGAGCCGAAGGTCATAACACCCTCCCGTGGAGGACATACTCGTGTGAAAGTGAAGCGTTGCCTTCTTACGACGACCAGCTGCATACTTCTGGAGGATAATGAGCTAATGGCTTGACATACCTGCCGCTACTACCTGTTGCCGTGTCTTACGAGCTATAAATGAAGGCATTAGTGTGAAATATGCAGGTTGGACCTTTAGGTTTTCAGAATTACAATCAACGGATTTTCCCCACGAACGTGTCAGATGTGTTGGATTTCTGCCCGAGCGCTATTCTCCAATACAGAAATTGACGAAATGGTACGTGACTTACGGAGCATTAAAAAAAACCGGAATCGATACTCCGCGCAGGAAACGTTTACCGATCGTAAGTGGTTTGTGTATTTTCAGCCGTTCTCAGCCCCTCACGTTTGTGTTGATTCTAATTTGCTAACCCATCGATTTACGAGGACTCGCTTGCCAGTGCTCTTAGTCCGCTTAGCGGCCATTACCGAAAGGCTTAAAATAGCCTCCGCCGAAGGATTTCCATAACTATGGGCATTTTGCTTGATTGTCCCCCCGATGCGACCGGTTGTCGTCGAGTGTTTTGGGTGTTTCGGATTTCGGTCGTAATTTCATCCGAAAGCCTTTTGTTTTCGTCGAACCTTCGGAATTAATGCGCGACGTCGATCGTCCGCCGTCGATCGTGAACCTCGCGGAGAGAGAAAAACATACGTATAATTAGCTAGACACGTTGGTTGTGTCTGCCTGGGTTCGTTTGGGAGTCGTTAAAAACTCCAAAATGTCGATGTGTCATTAGTATGATAATTTTTGCTAGCCGTTGGTGACGGAGTGCTAGTGGGAGTTGGAAGTATGGGACACGGCGGAGGGGTGCAAGGGATGGAGAATAGAGAAAAAGATGTGATAGTATCGAGGCAAGTCATTAATTTTTACGCATTCCTCGCGTAGCCGAACCGGTTTCCGATCGGCTTAGTGTTGGCCTCTTCTTCTGGGCGTGCTCTAGCCTTAAGAGGTGACTCCCATTGAGAGCCGTAACCGCCGCCCCTGTGTAGGATAGTCTGGGGGAAGAGCTCACGGGAGGCATTGATAGATGTGTTGGCTAGAAATCAGCCAGCTTAGTATGCTCTTATCCCGGAGGTGGTTGGGGTTTTTTTTTAAATCCTCCAACGGCGATATCTCATTCTCTCTATCTTCCGACGTCCACTCGATCGACGATGGAGCGTCGGCGATCGGTTTCTGCGCACATTCCAAACGCACCTCACGAGAGGAGGAGGCACCATTTTGGCGTGCGATGTTTCGCGACTTTGCGTCCGCAGATGGAACGTGAACAGACCGTTTCGGTAGCGATGGAGTGTCCCTGAGTGAGCGTCTGATGATCGTGACGATGATGGACGAGCTTCTCGAGGCGTCCCACTTCCGAAGAGTTGCCTGCCCCGCGTCTCAACAATCGATCGACCGTGCCCACGGGTTGGAGGGGCAAAGACGTTCCATCGGCGCTTAGCGAACGCAACAGTTTTCAAGCTTCCTCACTTGAAACGGTAATGTTATGTCTAGTGGACATGGCTGCAGCTCGAGTACTACTTACGAAATCTCCAAGAATCGTGCCAATGTGCGGCCAAGAGTGTGCGGCAAGAAATAAACCACGCGGAGGAAAAACTAAAATTCCTTCGCTCCATTGACGCTCCGTTGCCAAGACACGGCGCTGCACCTGGGGCTGAAGAGATTTGCTTCTTCTTGCATGCCCAGGGTTGCCGGGGAGGAAATTCGATCCCGTGAAAACCTTCACTTACCTGCAGGGGTACAACCTTTGGCCCGGAGGGGTCTTTGAAAAGAAAAAAAGGTTGCTCACAAAGGAACGAAGGAATTGGTGCGAAGTTCATAAATTTAAGATCGAGGTTTTGCTTTCCGCTCGTCGGTTCTCCATAGGGACACAATGAACTCGGTCTATATGCATGTTCCGGGTGAATGTATGTGTGTGTAGTGATGGGGGTTTTTGTTCGTGTGGCAAAAGGTTCTGTTCTCTATTTAATTAAATGGAAAAGCAAAGCGTCGTGTGTAACGGAGAACGGCACAAAGAGCGAGATCACAAGGCAGACCTGAGAAGTCCAGCACAAAAAACTACGCCGGGATGCTGTTCGGTATCCTGTGGGGTTTTTGATCCCACTCTCGCTCCCACTCCCAAAGCACTTGAACAGTATTTGCGATATCATTTTTCCCTTGCGTTCTTTTTATCAAAAAGCATACCACCGGGTTGCGATGAACAAAAAGCAGCGCAAAAAGAAAAGGATGGAATAAATGAAAGCAAACCTGGCAGAAAATCAAAGGTGTACTGCGTCGAGGGTTAACAAGAAGCTGTACCACGATGCAAGGCATGTTCGGTGTGATTTATGAGACTGCCGAAGCCATTGCAGTTTACGATGACAGCAGGAGCCGCCGTCCTGATGCTAGTCTACGGAGGGTAAAATGAAACAAAATCGTTGTAATTAAAGTTTAAAGTATCCTTTGTAGCAGCACGGGTTGAGTCGGTGGAGGAGTTGCACCGGTCCCGGCGGCTCGCAGTTAATGACTTCGTGTAATTGATGTTACATGATCACCGGCGGGGGAGCCTGGTTGGTGGAGGTGCGTGGTGTGAGATTGGGTAATGAAACGATTCCGTCCATCACACGCTACCTTCCATCGGCAAAGTGCAGCAGCAGTTCGAAGGTGGTGTGTGTTATTCTTCCCGAAGGAAGGATGTTGGAACATTTTCCCAAGCATCATCTTCGGCGCTCTTGAATTGGAATCGGAACGAATCGTAACATGCACGCCTATGCACCAATGCACCCGAAAGCCGCATTCGGCAACAGTTGTTTTGAAGTTCGTAGTTTCGACGATTTTCGACGGCGGAAGGTAGGGTGCAAAAAAGAGATTTTCTCAAACGATTTTTGGAAAGCCAGAACGAAGACACGAAAAAACGTTACACGCCAAAGGTGAGCTCACCAACAAGAAAAGCAGGCCAGCAAGGAATGCTGTACCGAGCGGGAGAAACATGGCTGACGCTGAAGATGATTTGATGGGCAGGACTCACAAAACATCCAGGTAGAGCCAGAAAATCAACCCGCAAACCGTTTCGGGACTCTTGACCTGCAGCTTTCGGGAGGGATATTATTACGCTCGCCTGGTCTTCCAAAACTTGTGTTCGCTCCGAAGACCTGAACTTCGATTCTCGTACGCCCGAAAAGGTAATTATCGTTCGCTAGTCTTTTGTTTGGTTTTTTTGCTTGTTGCTGTATGTTACCTTGGCGTCCATTCTGAAGTGTTTCTCTCCGCGCCCGGGAAATAGCGCCCAGCGGTCTTCTGGTCCATGTTTCGGGTGAAGGAAACGCTTCGGCGAAGAAACGCGGCTCGAATTAGCTGCACGAATTCTTGCACGCGAGCCAAGAACAGGAAGGTTAACGCCGAAACCCGCCGAAACAACCGCTCATAATGACGTTTAATAACGGATGGGAAGATGGGAAGAACGCGAACCTGCGTGGCTGCCGCCATGTTGGCGATGGTGGGTACCTGGGCGTGCTTCCAACGCAACGCACAGCGTATAGTCGATGCATATAGCAATGGCGGAGACCCTGCTTGCCACTTCGATACGTGACAGAATTCGAAATAATCCATCCGTGTGTCACCCGTCTGAGAACTTGTCGCCGAGCTATCGCTTAGGGATCGCTGAGACCACGCGAGAGATTTCGCTGGAGGCGTGAAGCATCCAAGGGGGAAAGATGCTGCGTTCCAACGACTTGCTGCGGGAAAAGGGCGAAAGTTTTCATTCCCTACTTCCAGCGGGGAACCATCGAACCATCTGCTGCACCCTCAAATCGTTTCCACTCGTACATCTCGCAGGAATTGGGGAACCAACTCGAGAATGACGTAAAGTCTAATCCAAGAACACAAGAGACACGCAAGGGGAAATGAGTGTTGCGGTGAAGTCAGAGCTATGTGTCTTGAGAGAGTATTTGGTTAAAAAGTAAAAGAAGTGATCCGCTAACTAATAGGCAAACTGTCACAGTATGTTTACGTCCGGGGGCTCAAAGTGCGAGAAACGCTATAATGTTCGCCAGCTTTTCGGCGATAAGACACACATGCTTGGTGGAAGAATTTATTGACGCGCCCATTAGCAGTGTGTATATCGCGAGGCATACGCATCATCGCGGTGGGACACATGGTAAATGTAAACAGTGGGTTCCCCCGAACCTGCGTGATGTGATCGAAGAAGGGGTTGGGTTGATTTGGCCGAATGGTGTGTGTGTGTGTGTTTGGCTTTCTGAATTGAACCGTTTGTATTCGGAGAGCGAGCGGACTCGGCTGAGGTCGCCATCATTGTCGTGTTTGAATTGCTAACATATGACTCAGGCGCAGAGCCCGGCCAGAGGCCTGCGGGTTGACCCGGGTTGGCCACTTTGCATCGCCCATCGGGATGGTTTGATGTTGGCTTTGGGTCAAATGGCAAACCACCGCGTCTCTCGGGCGAAGTTGACATATCGATGGAGGTGACGTTCGCGATGATGATGGATGAAGATAGCGGCCTCAAGTTTGCGTGCTTCCTGCGCTCACGTCGTTTGTGTCGCAATTAGCCGTGGCTGCTGGCCGATGGTTACCACGTGTGCCACGATCAATCACGGAGGCCCGTGCTGTGCCTCCGCACCACACGCTGATGGTGATGATCAGGCCGAGCCAATCTTTGGCATTTACTGGCCCGGCGGTGCGGGCTCTCATTGCGCAGCTGTTTGCGGCTTGGCCGGTTTCGCAAAACTGATCACCGCCGCAAACGCTTGCTGGGTAAATACTGAAATCGATGACAAAACCTCGAGGGCAAACGGAGCTGGGTGATTGGATCGTGTTGCCTATCCTTCCATGTGGAAGGTGCGATAGTTTTCCCCATCAACCACATATGATTTCAAATTTACTTTTATTTTGAACTATTTAAACCTATATAGATGTGTTTAAAATGAATGTTAATCTCCTTAGAAGCCTCTTCATCTCCCTTAAATGATTGTTCTTACAAGTCTTATAAACTAATTTTATAATTACTGGTAGTCTTTACATCCCATCGCATCCATGGGTTAACTCATTGTCTATCTCTTGACTTACCCACGGCCGCACACTCTGTGGCATGTGGTTTCCTTCGGCTATTGACTCTCCTTTGCATCACTAATGAGCTTATTTCGCGCCGGAGAGTTCCCGTCCCATCGGGTGCATCGTCGACTGATGTCGATGCGGTCAGGTCATATGGTCTCATATATGCGCTCATCGCTGCAACTCCGAGGACGAAACCGACAGGAAATCATTCATCGTGCTGGATTTGCTTTGCCAGCGGTGCAGCAAATGAACAATCAATCCATATGTGTGTGTGTATGTGTATGTGTTCGGCTAGAGAGCTCGTGTTGTTTGTGGAGAAGAAATTGGAGTGTGCTAAGTGCGACACGGCGCTAAGGATGGCGCGTGGAAGGCTTCTAACGTCGCCAAAGTAGTCGAGGATTGCATTGGGGGGACGCATTGGATAGACACACGATCTGAACCTGATTTATTCCTAAGTTCATAACTCCTTGGCAG
The DNA here is from genome assembly GCF_943734705.1 of Anopheles coustani. Lineage (NCBI taxonomy): Eukaryota > Metazoa > Arthropoda > Insecta > Diptera > Culicidae > Anopheles > Anopheles coustani. Next base: position 37,614,386 of record NC_071289.1, read on the forward strand.
AGCGAAAGGGAACGCAAACCAACTAGAGGACGACCGATAAACAGAGACAGACCCCGAGACCAAGCCAAGTCCGATGCGTTGCAGACGATGGGAATGATGGTGATCAATAAATTTTCATATTTGTAAAAGCTTTGATTGGGTCTGGCGGCAAATCGGCGTTGTAATGGTGTGCGGCGCTGGGTTGGACGCGACTTCTGCGTCGGCTGAATGGGCGGAAGCGATGGATGGCGGAAGGACCATTTGCATATTGCAAATTTATTAATAAACGGATTTTAATACTAATGCAAATGCGAACGGGCGCAGTATTGTCCCATTCATCGTTGGGACTCTGGCGAACGTTCGATATCTCTCTCTCTCGATCACTGGTCTTTCCTTTTCGAACTTTCTGCTTCTTGAAAGGACACGGGGTCGTCACTGGGACCATATCCCACCACCGGTCGTCCATGATTGGAAGTGATTTTCCCGGCGGACCGATTTTCTCCCTGGCTACAGGAGACATCCGTTGGACTCGGGATATAGACACACAGACACACAGATAGAGCCACTCGCTTATGCATCTCGGGGCCAACGTCGACAGTCGTATTAAATATGAAGCCCGCATACGAATGCGCACCGTCTCAACCCCGCAAAGAGGCCGGTTGGCGGTTGGAGGACTCTTCGCCGGAGCGGCGGGACCGGTTTCAACTTCGCCGACTCATGACTCCTTGACATCGTATGCTGCCGGGGTCTCGTAGGTGCGGTTTTCATGGCGACGTGGTCTCCGGTTCCCGACTCGCAGAAAAGAGAGAGGGAGAGGGAGAGCTGCAGTATTTTGTGCAACGGAGAACCCAACTACTCCTCGGTGGCGAGTGCAAGAAAGGGTACGAACCAAACAGGAAAGTTAGCGTCAACCACAACCACACGGAGCAGGGGGAATCCAGGAATCAGTGCTGATGGGTGTGGGGTGGGGTGTTTGAAGTGTCATTTAGCGAACGCGCGGTCGTGTCTTGTCTGCCGCCACATTCGCCAGTCCCCCCAGAGCTCGTTCATATGCCTTGGTTCAGCGCTTTAGGTGGCCTGCACCGGAGCGGGATATTGAAAGCGGCTTATAAGTACATTTTACTGGTTAGCCAATCCTGCTCAGCTGAAAACATATTTCTCATTGCTTTATGGCTGAACTGGCGCGACCACCGCCCCCCTTCCTCCCTTCCCGCGGTAACGGAGGGAAGCGAATGCATACGAGTGGATTGTGGAAATTCCACTCAAGAGTTGTAGTAGCTAGGATTTGTGCCATTCTTCAGTGCACTTCTGAGCCACCAAGCACCTCGGGACCACTCGAGAGGGAGGTGGAGAGTTAGGTGACGTCTTTTGTGGGCAGGTTTTATCCCGTCTATACGCCACCAAGTACCACTTCGTTTTTGGGGTGGGTAGATTCCGCAAGCGTCTTGGGAAATGAATATCCCAAAGTTCTTCCAGATGCAGCGCTTCCGATTCGTTCCTTTTTTTCTGGTCGATCCGGACAAATCCTTCTTATTTACTGTCTCTGTGCAGGATAAGACCACCCTTCTCCTCGTTCGCACCAAATTCACAGTTGATGTAGCTGGGGATGGATCCAATATGGCTGTGTGAAGACGCATTTACGCCGTGCAGGAGTTTGTAAATAATTAATGCGAACTTATCTGGCATCACGTCAGCTTTTTCCCATGCTGCGCGACATGAGTCGAAATGAAAATAAATGACAATGATTTTTGGGGGTTTCATCCCCCATCCGTCGGGGGTAAAGGGGTAAAGTGTTTTGAGTTGGAGGGCCACTTGCCGGAAATCCCTCCCGAAAACAAACCCGCCTGATAGCGCAACGTGATGTAACGTTAGCAGCGTCGTTTAAAAGGCGCAGGTAAACGAAACTCCACCCGGGTGTGGACATTTAATTATGATTGCCCATAAACGTAACCTCACTTTCTATGCCTAACTTCCCCCCGAACGTTTGGACGATGCTTTTTCTTTGGCAGTCTACGTCTGAGATTACCTGGATCGGGACCGGAAAGAAGGAAAGAAAGAAACTGAACATGGCAAACATGAAGCCCTCGCGGGTGAAAGTTGAAACACCCATCTGGAGACGGTTTTTGTATAGATTTATTAACTCACGGGCCTTCCTTTCTCGCTTCTCAATGTCTCGCATGCACACACATGTGTGTCATCGGAAGTGTACGGCATACGGAAAAACAAAAGAAAAACTTGGATTATTTTTTTTGCTCGTAGTGAAAAAATAAAACAACAACATTAGTGTCTCCGAACCGAAAGGCCCGTCACGTTCATTGCGCGCCAGAGATCATCATCGTCATCAGCATCATAACTGATCAATCACGGTTCCACGGCATATTCCATACCTTGTCTGCCTATCCTTCAGGCGGTGGAAAAGTTTTCCCGTCGCGATCTGGTGAAAGTGTCTCTTGCTCGATACCAGTAGCACACACGAGCGGTCGTGTGTATGTATGCGTGTGTGTATTCATGCTGCTCCACGGGAAAATTACAAGGCGAAAGCGAGCAAAAGTTTTATGAAGAACTAGCTTTCGTTTCTGTGTCGCACTGATGAAGCTATTAAACGGTTTAGCCAGCCCACCACGTGTCGGTAACTCCCGGCATTAATGGGCGGAGCTGCTGCTGTGTGTGTGTGTGTGTGCACAATCATAAATGAGCTAAACTTGGGGCAAGTTTGGCGACAAATTGTTGGCCTGGCTTTATTAGGGCGAAACGGGGGTTTTTCTGGTGGGATTTTCACTTTCATCGCTTCCAGCATTCGGATCAATTTAGGAAAAGGTGGATACGGAAAAACTCAAGCTTACTATGTCTCGTACACGCTGGTTGCGTGTAGATTTAATATCTAAAGTTCATAAAATCAATTAAAATTATACCTGCGTTTCTTTCGAATTACGGCTACCAAACACATCGGTGCAAGCGAAGTGTAAGTGCATCCGAGTCCAGTATTTGAGAAATAAATTTTCCTCAAAATCTCAGTCTTTCAACTCCAACGTTCCCTCCCCGATGAAGATGTCGGTTGATTATGTCGGCCGGTATCCACCGGAAATCGGTCTTAGTTGGAGGAGGCGCGAGGAGTTCTAATGTTCTAGAGATGGCCGCTGAAACCTGCAGGATGATGTCAACTCCATGCTCGTAGCAAAAAGGGTGGATGTTCAGTGTTTGGTTCAGATTTTCCACCGTAGCAAATCTGGCTAGCGGTAACCACAATGTAGCGGTTGGGAGATAAAAAATAGGAAACCAACCTCACGTGTGCTGGGGTGCATATTTTCAATTTGAAAATGTATAATTTTGACGGGCGCCAAGGCGTACGCGTGGAAGAACATGGTTACCAGAGGCATAAGCACGATGATGATGATGATGCTGTTGATAACTCTAACTGCATCCTTGTAGCCACACATACGCTCGCCTTCCTTTATTCGAATGCAAGGATCCTCCGGGTCACGTCGTACACGAGTTCCCCACGGTGGGTCGCATAATTCGAGACACCGAAGCGGAAGAATGGATGTCCTCGTCCAGCGCCGGGAGTCACCTGGTCCTCGGAGACATTGATACTCTCCCGACGGACAAGCGCGTTGCATTTTCCAGGCGAAATCCGCTCCGAACATGTCATGCCCCATCCCGGCTAATACTGTTTATGTTTAGTCTCCGGCTGAAGGTTCGTAGTTCCATCCTCGATAATCCTTTTGCATAAATTTCGGACACCAACCCTGGCACGGCGTTTTCGGTGGTTTTTTGAAACAGTTCGTTAGACGCCGCTTGTGTTTCCACAACCACATGGACAATAATACAAAGCAAATGTTTGAGCCAAAAAAGAAAAAAAAAACAACAACGACACAACCTCAACCGCAAAACGTACATTAAACTAAAGCCAAGCTTCAGCCGGGCGTAAATTATAGGTCCCAGGAAGCGCACGGCACACGGTGACCGCTGAAAACAGCTTGCCTCGGAGTAGTTTGAGGCGACTCGGGAGGGCGGGCAAAAGCAACAACTGTGGCCTTGCGAAAACAGTCAGGGATGCGAGGCTCTGTGATGTTTTATATATATATTTTTGGAAAAGATATGATGATGTTGCAAACGTCCGAGGCTAACCAGGGTTCAGCGCTTTTAAGGTGTCGACCGTTGTTCAACCTCTGGGTCGGAGGTTTTCAACTTGATGCTGATCGACGTTGATGACGATGATGACTATGCTAAAAACAATCGCTGAGGTGAATAAAGTCGCTGTGGAATTCTTTTATTTCCATCCGAACGAGGAGGCACCACTGTGAAGTCGATTTCGAGGATGTGGAAGCTGACCAGAGTGTGCTGTGTATCGCAGCTGACGGCAGGAAGTGGCTTTCCTCGTGTCCTTGATCCTTTCCCATCCTGCAGCACGAAGGCTGATGCGAATTCTGGCGCTCTAGAATTGCAAAAAGTTTTCAGTTATTCTAACTTCCTCCTGATTGAAGGTTTATCCAATGGATTCGCAGAATTGGGGCCTTTTCGCTGTTAGTTTCTGATCCTTTTGGGATGTTGCGTGCAGATAAGGAACTGCTGCTGCACTGGCGACTGCCATATGGCGATCAGCAGCCCTCCTCCGGATCCTCCTCCGGTGTCCGTCCGACCATCCGTGGTCAGGGTGCGCAATTCTGCGAAAATTTGCTCTCAAACGGCAGCAGGAAGACAGGGATTTCAAATCACACCTGTTGCCGACCACAACCCGGGGCCAATTATGAGATCCCGACCGTGTTGAGGGCAACCTGGCCCCTGCGAAAGGGTTACTACACCCAAACTCAAAGAAACTATAACAAAGCGGAGGAAAAACTTTGCGGAGTCTCTTCCATTACACAATACCAAATGTGCGCCTCACGGCCCTCTAATTATACGGAGGCTCGTGATATGCAACGAGAGTCCCCGCGAGAGGTTGGGTGATCGGTGTTTGGGGCGGGTGCAGGCCAGAAACGGAAAGTGCAGATGCGCTACCACGCACCGTTTTCAGCCCGGGTGAGGTTTCGTCTTTTTTTCGATTGCTCGAAGGGTTGCACCGAAGACGGAAAGACCTCTGCGGTCAGGAAAGACCTCTGCGGGAGGAAATGGCCACCGGTAATGAAGGGTTTTCGGAGCAATTACCGTTCCCGCGGTGATGGCAGAGTTTGTGGTTCGCATCTTCTTCCAGCGCTGCTATTAAAAAGTAGTTTGGAGAAAAAAGTGAAATGCTTTTGAGCGTGGCCATGAGGTCCCTAGCGAATCCTCTTCCAGTGGACCTGTTAGGTGTATAGCTTTGTGTTTTTGCTTGCGAGTGAGAACGTACTGCATGTGATCGTGATTGGTCTTTACTTACGATCGAGATATATGGTAAGCAATACATCTTTGTGGGTAACAAAGGAGAACATCGCACACATCTTGGCTCATGTAGAAACAAGGTAACAAAAGAAGAGAAACATTTAGTCTCTACCTCTGTAGCGATGGTAAATTACTTCTTTATCTGAATTGGATACACATAACAGAATTGATCATTAACTCATCAAAGGATGAAAAGCATTCAACAGCGAATAATATATTTCATGGTCAAAAAACAACTATACAAACAAGTTTTCCATTAACCAAAACCTACAGCATAAAACCTGAGGTACCTTTGGGCTATCAACCTACTTGGAAATCATGGTAGAAATTCATAGCCTTATGGTCACATTGGTGACTGAATAGCAGGATTGTTATCCTTATCCATCGATTTTGGTAAAGATGTGTGATATTTGTCGATCATTCGCTACCGAAATTTGGCTATCAGGGATATCAGGTCCACATTCCTTCCAGGGGTATATCGGTTGATATCCAATCGGTCTTCTGGAGCCTACAGGCGCGGCGCATAAAGCCATCACAAAAGTAGCACCTCATGTGAAAGGGTTTCCTTTGCCTCATTCCAAACGGGTCCAGGCCCGATGAGCCGAAGCCATAAGGCGAACTAATTTGCTTAAAATAACAATAAAATTGATTATCGGGACCTCTGCTTTCGGGTTCCGGTGCTAACGAGCGGGCCAGGAACGATTCCCAAAAATTTCCAACGATCCCAGATGCCGGAGTCCCTCCGCTATAAACAACCAAAGAGGAGACTGGAACAGGAATGGGAAAGAGGGGGGCAGTAAAACAACCCGTCCCAAAAAGTATTTCGTAGAGAAGTTCAAATCCTCCAAAGCCGGATTCCCCAATCGGTACGTTTTAATCCACCCATCTCCCGTGTCTCGCGCCCAAATCAGTTGCGCGGATAGTGGACGTCGATGTCGACATCGCAGGCGTGTTCTCCACCATGTCGTGGGGTGACCATTTCTCGCCCCGCGAGATGAAGAACGGTGTCCGCCGCTCGAGATGGTCACGAGATAATCATGTTGGTTCAACTCTTCCAAAGTGGGTTGGAGAGGGGGTGGGGGGGGGGGGGAAGGTGGAGTAGAGTAAGAGCCAACGAAGCACGGTGAGGCAGAGCTAGTGTATCGAGAATCTCGTCAGTTTGGTGACACGTCGATCGGTGCGTCGGAAGCTGGACGGGGTTCGAAGGAAAAGAAGGACTGGAGACGCAGATTTTTATGATGATGTCCTCGTTTCGGAGCTCGAAGGTGGCTACACTTTTACGGCGCGGTCCGAGCGGGACCGGGACACACCGCCCGAACGGCGAAAGGAAGCGAAAAGAAAGAACCTCCGGTGAAAGCACGCGAAGAAAGCGGGAAAAAAGGTTGCCAATCGAAAGCCGGTTTCTCCATGCCTGAACGCGCGATGGTAGGCACAGCTCCTTAGCGAGAGACACCTTCCCGGGTGCCCGGTAGGGGATCTTGTTTTGGTCCTCCACGTTCTCCAACTCTTCGATTCCATAAAAAGCAATAATGAAATCGGCAAAAGCGGTATCGCGCGATGGTGAGCAAAGTGGTCACTACCGGGACACACATACACACTGCTGGATGTTTTAACACCGTCCTAGGCCGTGGCTGGAAATGGTTTCCGTGGAAGATGCTAGACAATTAAGTCTTATCTTCGTGGCAGCTAACAGCAGTTCGCTCAGCTTCCATGGCGGTGTTTTGTTTTCAACCTTTTGCGGACAATTCCAAAGCCAAATCGATGGACCGACCGCTGATTGATTGCCTTTTCTATCACGCCATCGCGCGGTTTGGTTATCTCCGGAGCATTAAAGCTCGGCGACATTAGAGAACCCGTCCGTCCGTAAAAAGTTGACGCTTTCAATTTGATGATTTCATCGGAACTCCGTCGGTTAAAGCGCGCCGTTTGTGCGTTTTATTCTCAGTAATTAAACATTCTTCGTTCCTCCCGGCTTTCAAATCGGGCTTTAAAATCGATCCCTGGGGCGAATGATAAAGCGGGTATCGCTGAGAAATGGCGTTGCCAATGAAAGTCAGCCCTTAAAGACTATCTGCCGACCAGGGGTAGGCTTTTAGTAGCCCTCTCTTATCTACCGGGTTTGGATGATACTTAAAGTTCTAAGATCTTAGATTGCTCGAGGATTCTTTTACCTTGGAGGATTATATTTTATTGTTAATCTCGGAGGTTTATTGCGGCCCAGCGAGAACAGCCTCCTGCGGGGGATTAAAAACCATTTGTTGGCTGAGTGCTCTTTAACAGCCAGTTTATAAAAGCCTACATTAATATCTTGGCTGAATACGAGAACTTTCAATGTTGCAGACGCCTTTATTTCGCCCGCCCGGGAGCAGGGAAGTTCTTCCAAACAATTTATGCATGAAAAGAATACATTTTAATGCACACCTCATTTTGCTCCAATCAAACGTCGGTTCATACAGTTCTCCTGAAAGACGTCACGCCGCACACAATGGGGTGGAAAAATGATCTCACTTTGACAGTTCGGTCGCTCGGTGCATTGGAGATGCTTCGCCCCGCACCACATTTGTGTGCGGCTGGCCCATTCATCGTGACCTCAAAACGTGCGAGCGAACGTCTCGCGGGCTCCAGTTCACGACCGGTAGCGCGCTCGTCGTGACAAAAAGGTGTTTGTTTTGTTTCGTTTTCCGCTGCCCTTTTCTCGCCCTCCCGCTTTTTGTAGCTACATTGTTCGTCGAAGGGAAAGAAACATATTATTCGTATGTATGTCGGTCCGTTCGCGCTGTCGGGCGGGTGACACTCGAGCAGTTGCACAAACATATATGCACCGTGAGGTATCTGGCCGTCCGGTTGTTCAGCACGTTTTTCGGTGGCAGCTGCCAGCCAACCTCCAACTGCATTGTCGATGCTCTGGCCCGATGATCGATGCATCGCGCACACAGAAGAAGCACAAGGGGACTCACAAAATGAATACCCTCGGTTCGTGTCTCGTCGATTTGGACGGTTGACAGCGGGACACACCGTGCACATTAATTATCTCCTCACAAATCATGCCCCTCGGCGAGAGGTGGGTCCAAGGGGGAGGCGTGAAGTTACCTCAGACGAAAGAGGTTGCGCCGCGGAAAGGGTCCGGAGTCTAGGGCAAGGGTGGAATGCGAAGGTCCCGATGCCGTCGAAGGTCCGTCCAGTCGCAGCACCCAACATATTTTCGCCTTTTTATAAGAGAAAACGAAAAAAAGAAAAGAAGCCTTTATGGTCATCACATTTAAATCGACGTTCATCAGCGCGAACCTCGGAGTGTCGCCGGGTGCTGGGTTGTTGTGGTGGTGAAGCATAACTCGAGATATGGCACAACACCGCCCCATGAGTGGGGGAAAGGGGTATTTGGTGGTGGTTCGTCATGTTAGTCCCCACCGTGCGCCATTTGCGTGCAGATGTGCATCGCCATCGCCGTGTGTGTGTGTGCATTTATTTTTGCCTCGCTTCTCGTCTCAGCGCAATGTTAAATTTACGACCGAAAGGTGTACAGAAGTTAATTGTTACTCATTCCTTTCCTTCATACCCATGATGGGGAGGCAACGGACGGAGCATTGGGGAGGCCGCAGCATCCACCACCCTATTGTCTGCCCGCAACCCGAGGCGTCCGCGCCTCAAAGCCGCCTCCGTGGATGGCGGCCATGTTGGTGAGCGGCTTCGAGTAAGAACACGACGCTTTCGTTGCTAGCGAAGCTCGTACTTCTTCTCGAGCGCAAAAGGCAAGAGGCAGATACGAAAGACGGACAAACCGGTTTTTCTCGTGGGCTTTCCGTTACGGGGCACGCCAAGGGACCGGGTGGGTGAAGGTATTGGACAGGTCAAACTGGTTTCTCTGCGCTCTGAGGAGCCTCGTCGGTCGGGAAAGGGGTGAAGCTGTGCGGGACGGAGCCGAGAGGACATGCTACTACGGAGTCGATAACGGACCATCCAGCATCAGTGGGTTCGAGGTGTGTGAATGCGTGTGTGTGTGTGTGTGTGTGTGGGCTACAACAGCACACACAATGTCCCCGACGGATGAGACGCTCCTCGGTGAGTTGTGAGCCGAAGTGAGAAGAATAAAACAGGGTAACTAACTCGTTCTCGTAGAACATCTTAGGATGATATAGGATTAAAAACACTTGTTGACAATAATAATTCATTTTTGCGTAGACGCTGCTATTTTAAAACGTATTGGTTCTCCTGCAGGGTACAAGTATGGCTTTGAAAAAAAAAGTTAAAATAGTCACAATATTTGGAAGTGTCTTGAAAGGCACAAAGATTCATCCAAATTATCTAAAGATGTAGCACAATAATCTTATTTGGTATGTGCAATCCTACTTAGCATGTCTAAATGCAAAATAAAAAAGCAACTTTAGTTGCGCAGAAATTTCACTTAACGTAGCCAGGCTATACATTTATTTCATAGCAATGAAATTTGTTTGACAGTTTGCTTAACTGACAGGTTTGAAAAGAATCAACGGTATAAAACAGTCTAAAGTTGTCGTTAAACGAAATAAATAGAATCATGATATGTTATTTTAGTACACTCGCATGACTCACAACGCTAAATAAGTATTATTGTTAATTTTTGGAGATGAAATTATATACCTGTTGTGTATGCATGATCTGAGGTCAGAAATTTTCAGTTAACTGTACTTTGAAAATTTCGCGAATAAAATAAATGCAACATTTAACTGACCTAGAAAGCCGCATGTGTGCAACTAAATGTAGTTATACCAATGAAGAATCATGTATGTGATAATGAAATCAATAAATACATTTACCTATTTGTAATATCTGAAAACCGTTTGACTAGCAATTTTCAAAACACCCCATTCTCCGGTATAGAGTTTCCTGAACTAGCTCAAGAAGATGTCGTTAAACTCCGGGCAACGTTCTACAGGGTGGGGGTGTAGGCACTCCGTTTTGTTTGATTCCTTTTTACTCTCCTACCCTTTTACATCCCATCTCGGGCCGATCTCTTATGTTTTAGCCGTTTTCGTTTTCTCGCTTATCGCTCGCCCGCTTTCGGATTCCGTTTGGGCAAACGCCATTTTTCGCTACAGCGCGGAGCGGAAAGATAACCGATCGAGACTAGCAGCAGAAAGAAAAGCTTGTTCCAAGTAGGAGAGAGAGAGGGGGAGGGCGAGAAAGAGAGCGAAACAACGACACAACAACACAACACCCGTATTGAAGGTTTGAAGACCCTTTTGCGGGCTTTGCGAGAGGTGATCCTTGTTGGCGATGGGGTGTAATTGGAAGCGGGCTGCGGACTTGGAGAAGAAGCTGAATTCGAAAGGGTAGAGCTGAAAACAAAAATGATTCTCCTTCCGAAGCGGGGGTTTCGGTTTTCTTGTGCCCTCCCCCTCCGCCTTGATCGCCGTCAAAAAACAAAGCAAAACTCTAAAAAAAAACCCGTGTGGACTCACAAAGGTATTATTATCGTCGTCGTAATCATCATTGCTATTATCGTCGCTCCGCCGAACTGTGGATGCGCACGGAAGGGTGGTTTTCCTTTTCATTTTCCCTGGTGCAGCGGCTGCTGCTTTTGCGGCGTATGGCGAAACGAACGTAAATGACCGGTCGGTCCCGTGGCAGGAGAAAAGATCATATGTTAAGGAAAGCCGGGTCCTTTCGAGCACAAGAAAGCGTCAGCAACTCGTCGCCGTCGTCGTGTGTTTTGCAGCCCTGGCAGCCAGCGTTGTGTGCTCGGGAAAACAAAAAAAGAAAAGGCACGACAGAGGGTGCATATTTTTATGTTGGGGACCGTGTTGAGATAAGAGGAGGCCCTTGTGTGCCCCTTTTACTGCCAGCAACTCGAAGCAACTTGTTGAAGTGTATCGGTCGGTCGTCCATCAGTGAAATTTATAGAATGGCATCTGCCCATGTGTGTGTGTGTGTGTGTGCTGTATGTGGCCCCTTTACAAGCTTTATTGCAGCCTGCTCGCTGCTTTGGGTCATTTCGTATTCCGATGATCAAGTAGGGCATGGCCATCCATCGCTCTTGTCTTGTTGTCTTGTCTTGTCTTTGGAAAATTTCTCCCTTTTCTCTCCCATTTGGCCCCGAAAAGGGGGTGAATTTTTTAAAGCCAAACCAAAGCCTCTCGGCTGGCGCTTTTTTTTTTATCCATTTTGGTGCTTCGGGTTCGGCTAATATATACACCTTTTTCCGCAAGAACGGCGTTCAAAGTTCGACAAGCTCACTGGAGGACATGCCAACCCCAGTCACAGCCTGCTGCTTCGCTCCGTTTATCTCTTCGGCGTATAGTTGGAAACAGTTTTGTAACCGATTTTATCAGCTCGAAAGCTATCCGATTTCGACCGTTGGCCAGCAGGCTGACATGCAAAATAACGCCTCCCGGGGAGAGGAGATCCTTTATCGTGCGACGATTATTTCCCTCGATCCGCCCCCCTTCCCGTGGACCCACCCGAAGACAGGAAGCGCGCGAAACCGAAACCTGTTCGGGGCTTTTACGTGCAGTGATACGACGCCGGGCGAAATAGAAATTCTTAATCAGGCCAATCGCTCCCCGGGCTCGCGTGGGCTTCGCCTTGTCATTCGCTTTAATGAGACGGTTTTCTATCACAGTCGTGCTCTCCACCTCTTTTTCTCTTATCGCCCCGCGGATACGACGCTTGCCCCCCGGGGGCGTCCATTGATTTTTCGTCTAACGCAATAAAAGATGATCGCCTGGAAGAAAGTGCCGGAGGAATCCGAGGGAACGAGACGCAGCGGGGAGGTGTTGGAGGTCATCTCGTGTGGAATGGAGGGTGCAGAGGGGATTTAACGGCGGCCGGGGTCGGTTCCTTCCATTCCTAATTTCGCCATGCCATGCGAAGCAGAAGAGGTCTATAAATTTATAATTTTCTTTTATTTCGCTTTGGAGTCCATTTTGTGCCCGGTGGGACGGGGCGGGGGTGGAAGATAGCGGGGACCACATTTTAGATTCCTCTGCGCAGCGATGTGTAGCGCGAGGGGTTAGAGTATGCGGAGGGAAAACATCACACATACACCCGGCAGCGTGGTGTGGACACGCCGATTTTCGTTTCGAAGCTACAAAGAAATCGTTGCACCCTTTTTTTTGAGTCGGTGGTGGGTGTTGGTTGAAACCACTACTAAGGGTCCACCGGTCCCTTCCTCCACCGGTGAAGCGGGTGTGCTGGTGTAGGGTTTCCAAAGACGTTGGTCAAGCATAACTCCGAGGGACGGGTCAATGGGTTTCCCCTGCCTGGAACTCCGAGAAAAATGATTTAGTTGGAGGCGTCAAAGTTATGCGTTGACTCTGGAGTTGGAATTTCCTCCATTGCTTTATCAACGAGTGTGGACTTGTTTGAAAAAGGAGGGAAAAATGAGATATTATTGACATTTTTCTTTCGCACAAAAGTGAGACGGTTATGTGCACCGACGCTCGCCATAACGGTGCACTTCAATAAAGCTGCATCTTTGTGCGTCTAATGCAGCTGGTACTGGTGTCCGGAAGATGAAGTTTCCTTATGAAACACAATTATATAACCATTATCGATGTCTTGCACTTCCACGGCTCGACACCGAATCCTCCCGTCCGCCCCGTTCCACAAGTCCACCATGTCTCAAACATTGAGCCTTCGAGCAGTCGTGTCTTGTGAAGTCGTCGTCGACGGGCGTTTGGGTCTCGGTTTCGTTTTCACCAGACACCGATCCGATGTTTGGACTTGCAAGGCGGGCTCAATAGGCGAGGTGTCAAATGCAGAGTGGCACTCCATCGGAAGCCCAGCGCATCGGTTCCGTTCGAGAGGAAGTGCATGACTGTTTGGTGTGGGTGGAAAATGATGCCACCCAGTGCACTGCGAGTGGGCGGAGGAGTTGGCTGCCTAACGAAATGGAAAGATAAATACATAAATATTATTGCTCGTGCATGTTTGTCTTTTATCATACACCAACCTCCCGGAGCTGAGGCCACAGACGAGGAGTGCATGGATCCACTTGTCTCGAATGGCCCCACATACACACATAAACAGTTGTGGCAGAGCGCTCAAAGAACAATCGCCTTAGCATCAGTCGATCCGAGAAGTTTTAAACCCGGTCAACCAACCCCTTTTCCGGTGTGTCATTAGGGCACTAAGGAAGGCACTTGTCAAACCGCCAGAGTGGCGCTTCGTAGTGGAGAGTGCTACTAAAGCTGGTCTCACACAAGGGGACAACAACGGAGATTTGGGAGTGGAAACGTTGAAAGAAGTGTTATGGGATCGTCTGTGGTTTATCCATCCAGGAGCGCTCATCATCTGGGATGTTCGTTTGGATTTAGTGCTGCATCAAGTATGTAGTGCATTAAAATATCACCCGAGGTCAGCTTTTTAATATGTCCGCTTTGGAAGATGACAAAGTTGCTAAAATTTTAACGAAGATTATTTACTGTAAGTCATGTCGGAATAAGCTTGAGAATCGTAATGGATCAAAATGGTGGCCATCATTTCTTTGGAAGATGAGGAAGTATCTCAGATTTTGAACAAGAATTATGACTATGTAAAGGCAGTACCTCAAGAACTGACCAGACGAGATATCTGGGCAAGCTTGTGCACGGTATTTGTTAAAAAGCAATAAGTAAAAATTAAAAAAATCTTAAGAAGTTTTTCCAAAATAGTTGGAGAAAACAACCAATATACCAATATACCAATAGTTCTTATTTTCCGATCTTTTCTTGTAACAACAAAGCTGTTTTCCGCCTTCTGCGCCAACAAAAATAGCTCAAATCTCTTTTCATTTCTCTAATAGTTCCCTTTTTACGGCAGGTTAGTGTGAGTCCGGACTCGCAGTTCCAGACTGTTTCTAACAGTTTCGATACCTTACCGATTGTAATTTATTTGAAGTGGCTATTAATGTAAAAATCATTTAATTTTACATAGTTTTTCATTACTTCGTTGCTTTCAATCTTCCATAGGGTTGAAGTTTATTTACCATTTGCTACTGTACGAAACTTGTTTCCCTTGGGTGGGGTCTTTAGGCAAGAGTCCTTTTAGAAATGTGTTACTGTAGGGAAAATAATGAAGCAAACGGGAGGCAGTGGGGATGGCAAGGTTAGGATTTCTAGATAGTTATAGAAAAGGAAGAAAAAACAAATACATTTACTTCCTCCGCATACATCTCCGACGGTCGTTCCCGGAAGGCTGTTCGATTACAGCGAGCTAGAGATTCCTTCCGGATCTGATATAGTTCAGCACGTGCCCTTTATCGGGTTTTTGTAAATGCTTTTTGGGGTGCACACCCGCTGGGGTGGGGGGTGTGGGATGGTCAACGAATGGTAAATGCATTTGTTTTGGGGTCGGTAACAAATGTTTGAGTTAAATCTTACTTTGTGCCTAAGCCCTACGTTCATCTGCTCGGTTGTAGGGAGTTGCTGTTTTTTTCTTGCACCCAACTACTGTCCTATCGCAGTAAAGAGATCCGGATCTCCGCTTCCGGACCCGATGGTCAGCGTGCGCTTCATCGATTGCGGTGGTGATGGGCGGCTCCCGGGGTGGGCTGCACATGCGGGTACGACGGAGCTTCTATAAATTATATTCGGTGCGTGTTTGCAGGATGTTTTCTTTGGCAGAACCGGTCGCTCCGTTTGCGGTCTTGCGGCTCCCGAAATCTTCGGCACCAATCGACTGCGGACGACGGTGGAGATCCGGTCCGGTAGCAATGGGCAGCAAGTCCGATGCAGTGCCGTCAGGATCTACATCTCTTTCTACCTCACCTTGCCCTGATGGGGACGACCTCGACGACCATACCTGGCAGTGAAGTGCCGTAGTTTGCTAATCACTTTTATCTTTGCAGTTGTGCAAGCGTGTATTTCATACAGATGCGCTTCATTATATCCCTGCTCGGGTCCGGTCGTCCTCCTCGCTCGTTGCAGCGGTTCTGCGGTTGCGACCAGGATTTATCTGTTTAAGTTCTTCTCCTCCCAGTTGGGAAGGCGAAGCATCTGCCCGTCGGTCTGGTTGTTGCTGTTGCTTGTTGTTATCTTAAAAAGATGCAAATTGTTACCACTTGCCGTGTAACTGCGGTGTGATTGTCTAAGTGTGCATCTGCCTGACTGAAAGGCAAGGGCAAGACGGCAGCGACAGGCAGCAGGAGCTTACAGAATCTGTATCTATCATTTCCCGTAGCAGAAGTAAACCATTCTGGAAGGGATGAAAACCTTAAAGATTTCCCTACCGTCGAGCGATGCCGGATTGTAAAAGGGAAACGGCGGTGCAGCTTGGTCTGATCATAACGAATTTATCCGCTGTAGATTGTGGAATCTTCGTTTGCGTTCTTATGGAAAAGGATAGTCGTAACTGGTCCTTGAACGTCCGGCAACCGGTAGAAATAACCGGATTTTAATTTGCCAACGCCGGATAATAATTTTCCAGGTATGCAGTCCAACCCATTATGAATACATATTTATTGGACGAGTGTGAAATAAGTTCGGTTGAAACGTTACTTAGAAGAATGAAAACGGCTAGGTTGTGCCTGATGCCGTTGTTGTGTATATGTTTTTCTAACGAGCCTCCAACGAAACAAACTATAGAACATCATTATTGTGACGTTTAGTGGATTCGGAATTTTAAATTAAACCGGTTCTTCTCTCTGGTCCGTGTCTCGTAAAATATCAAAAGCGAAAAGAAAAACGCTTGAAACATATTTATTGCCTATTAAGCGCCATCGTATAAACCATGTTCGCCTGTTTCATGTCTCAAAAATGCTTTGAATGCTTTTAACGCAAGAAGCTGCGGGCTGAAGCAATCACATCAATCCCGACTTCGTTCCGCCGCGTTCAGTTTGTATAATCCTTGAACCGGTGGTTTATAGTTTGATTTTACACTAAAAGGCAACTTACGGGGGAGATTTATTGTGCCTCAACGTTAAGCTGGAAAAGGATAATTTACATCTCATCCGCTTATAAGGCAACGTTCTCGCTCTCTCTCTCATTTTACCCATCATGCTCATTGCCATTGCGAAGGCTTGATGCATGTGTCATTCTGTTTTATGATTATTCATCACGGTTTTAAATCATCTGAGCACACATGTCCAGCTCATTTGCGCTACTACGCGAGACGGGGTAGGAATGTGGAGAATGTTGTGCAATGATTTCTCGGGTACCCTTTTGTGTGATTGGGTGCAGTCCGGTGGGGGTTCTCGAGTTGTTTTCTTCCCTCCATTATCGACGACAGAAATTCCACCACCCCGACGGTGGCTGGGGTTTCCATTTCCTTGGCGAGTGATGAAGATGATGATGCAATCGACCTTTCGATTCTCGGTGCACTCAGGGGCTGATTACTTACCCACCCGCGAATATTTTCTGCACGGCTGGGTAGCAAGTTTTGTCATGATTGGATGGCTTAATTTTCTTTTTAAGGCTTCGGAAGATTGATCTGTCAAATGTTTAATGGCCATATTGGATGGGCTTTCAGGGACAATCGTGCTTGGGGTTCCCTTAAAAGGACTTATCATGCACCGATTGCAGAAAGATCCCTGCATCCGCTGATGTGGCCCTGATTGTGGCAAGGTTTCTTCCATATCTTGTGGAAGACCCCTTGCCTTGGCCCTTTTTCTTGGTGCGAATTGCAAAATTTTCCCATCGATTGCGCCCTTTGCGGAATAAGTTCCGGGCGATCCGATCGATCGAGGGAGGATCACATTTCTGCATGTAATAGGATACACGTATCCTTCCTCTATGGGATTCCCGCTAGCTGGGAGCCGATCGGAACGGGTTTTCCGAGGAGGAGGCGGGTGTCGAATTGTCATCGATTGTCAACACTACGCGAATCGTCCCACGAGCAGGAGATTCGAACCAAACCGCCACGGTTTGTGGTGGCCATGCCTTGGAAGGTATGATAGTGACCCTAGCATTTATGTTATATGCGAAACCCAATCGATTGTTCCAGTTCAACCGGCACAAGGGCGTCCCCTTAAATGGCATCTTCCGGTGGTCGGTGGTATGTTTTCGGGGTTTTCGGGCCCAAACTTGCGGGAAAGGAGTTTCGATGAATGGGCGGATATTTATGTTGAACTTGGAACCCGGGCAACCTGGAACATAACTCAGGTGACTTTCTCATCCTGTGGAACACCTTCTTCCTGCGAAGGGTGTCATTTGTCGGCGCGTTTGCTCAGGTAGCTCAAGAAAAAAGCCAACCTCGGGGCTGGCTAGATGAGGAGAGTCTTCTTTTTTCGGTTCTCACCGGCGTGCGTCTTCTGATAGATTTTTTGTTCATTTCCCCTCTTCGATTCGTTGTTTGCTATCGAAATGAAGTTCCCTTCTGGGGTTCCAGGAAGTTGTGTGAATGGATGGTGAGAAATGGCATTTTTTAAGGGGTCCTGATCGCTTCTCAGCGGTACTTCATTTTTTGTTTTGTTTGCGAGGGTTCGAAACGAAGGAAACGATTTCACCCCGGGACATATGTGTTCGTCGGTGCATTCCTGTTCAAAGGATACTCGAGGCATTCTTTTTTCGTCCTTTGTGCGTACCGTAGGTAAAAGGAGGTCCGCAAGGCATCTACCTGAAAGTGCATCCTGTCGAAGAAGAATTGGGTTCGATGATGGTTTCGTTTTCTGATCGTGTGCTAGAATTGAGATGCGTTTTTGATTTTGAAAGCGTCACGTAATTTCATGTCGCTTGGAATGAATTCGGGCGATAATAAAGTGTCCTTAAGAAGGATTTGTTAAACATTTTGAGGAAAAGAGGTGTCAAAAGAATTCCTGAAGAAAAAGTGCTTTGTTGTGCGCAAATATTCATAAATTATGGATTTAATCTGGGAACACGATGCAACGAATTTAAATCCATGCAGAATGGCGTCATCAATAGCTTTACAATTTGGTTGAACGCATCGGTACCAAAGCACGAAAGAAAGAAATATTTCCAATCTCGACGGATGCATGTTTTTCGACGGAAATGACTGTTTGCATTTTAATCGAACCTATTTTCTTGTCCATCCGTCCGACCCGCGTGGTCGAGTTTCTTTCGAACATCTGTCGGTAGATTATAGCTCCCCGTCTCGTGTTCGGCGCTCGAGGCATCCCAATCGGGAGATCTTAAATGGGAAAGAACGATCCTGTTCTAGAGCGATACAGATTTCCTTATCTTGGGTTTCCTCCAAAAAATCAGACCGCGTCCGAATCCGTCCTCGAGTCAGTTGTGGAACTCCCGGTGCATCTTTCCTACGGCTATCGTACGCTTACAATCGTTATGGTGAATGATTTATGTTTCCTAATCCACTCTTTTCTATGTTTTTCTTCATTTCCAGGTAAGAACTACGAGACACAACACTTTTTTCATCTGAATCACGATCTCGGCCCTCGATGGAACATGTTTGGCGGTAAAGTTTGAAACATTTTTTTCGTGACTAGGAATGCATCGAACAATATGGCTGGTGCATCGTTTCGAACAATTTTGTTATGATTTATTTTCATACCAGCAGGTAACGAACGTATTATTTATGTAACTTGTTCCAACTATGAACAGGAAATATTCCCTTTCCATCGATTGCACAAACCACCATTTATTTGAACAAGCTTTCGAGATGGTTTTCAAAAACCCTTTTGCTCATTAGTAGCGATCGGGCTAGGTTTTTGTTTGAAAATCATTAAAAACTAGCGGCGGATTTTTGTACTTGATTCTCTTCATCTTCACTTTCTCGCTATCGAGGGATTAACGCCTTCTCTGGCACTTGAGATTTTTCCCGCTTTACACTGAAAATGATTTTTACTTTTCATGCCCCTAACCTCTCAAGAGTGTGTGTATGTGTGTGTGTGAGGATGTTATGCTAAATTGACTGTTGAAAATGCTGAGCACCGGCAAATGCAGAACGTTCCGAACGTACCGCCGGTGGTTGGCCCTTGAACCGATCGTGTAATGCAAACCATTATTTGTTTTTCTATTATCGACGCGGGGAAGGATCGATGGCTGAACGGCGAAGAAAAAAAAGGGGGAGGAAAGAATCGTTCGGAGGGAAGAAAATCAAAAACCTCGAAAGGGTCCAAGAAGAACGCGATCCGCGACCGAGGAGGGCAAACAAGAACAATCGTTTATTTTTCCCCCCGGAGAATGGGAGAGTCCATCATCTTCGGGGATAGTAATTATTCAGCCAAGGCAGCCGGCCCGTCCCGGCGTGAGTGAAGTTTCACCTGACGGTTGATTCCTTTATTGCCTCATTATTTTGATTTTTAGCCACGTACCAAAAAACCGAAGGAAAGAACATTGCGAGTCGTAGGATGAGCGTGCGTTCCGTCCGTTTCCTGAGCCCGACCCGAAAATGGATGTCTGCTCGGGGTTTTGGGTTTCGGAAAAAAGGGACTATTAATTTTTCCTTGGCGTGTATCTCTCGGAAGATCTAAGTAGCGGTGAGAGGGGAGGTGAAGCGAGAAAATGTGCGAGCCGAAACGCTCACCGTCGGTGATGATCGAAATTAATGATCCTCCTTGATCGGTGATCTGGCGTTCGAACGAACGTTTGGAATCGAGCTCTTGGAGGAAGTCATACTTGAAATCGCGTCGAGAGCGCGTCCTCTCGAACCGTCGACGTCGATAAAGGTGCGGCCCGCCCGTGCCACGGTGTTGGTGTTGGAGTGGTTGCCTTGCGTCGCTGAAGAATAAGTGCGTTAATTGCTTTCTTCGGGGTCGCCCTTTTGAACCCGTCAAGTTGGGTGCGCCCCCAAACGTTATTTTTTCTCAACCCGGCTTCCCCAACAAGGTGTGACTCGTCAATCGATCATAGGACGCGTTTCGTTTGCGGCGCGCGATTGGCGTGGATTGAGGCGTGTCGCAGGTTGTTGAGCAGGAATGTGTTTGTACGTGCGTAAGGTATTTCCACCCGAAACCTTTTCTTTTCGCCAGAAGGGGAACGTTGTGACTTTCACAATTTTCTCCCTGACGAAAACACGATCGACGCGTGAAAGGATTGCTGCCGAGGGCTTCCTGTGGCAAATGAAATCAAGCTCGGTTGTTCTTGCGTTCTCGCTGAAAAGAGATAATGGCACAATGGTCCACCGCTGGTACGAATGTCGGGAGAAAAATAAATCGTCGTCCAGCGGGCGCGTTGATGGAAAAAATATCTGATCCCGCCCGCGCACCTTTGCCAGTGCCCTCGTCGTCGTCATCGTCCGGCAGAATCACATTCGTTGCGGGTTAATCGAATTTTATTATTCTACATCAACAGGGGGAGCGGGGGAGTAAAACGGGAAAAACCGATGAATCTTAGGTGGAAACAGTAAAAGAGCTGCAGATAAGCGGAGGACACCAAAAAAAAAAAAAACGACTGCCAGCTGAGGCGAGCTTGGGACATTAGTCGATGAGAGTAGCCCCCGGGGGTCGTCATCGTTGTCGTCGACGTCGACGTACGGTGCTCATTCCATTTGTCTCATCCATCCTGGAGGCCACTTTTGCGACTTTTCATTTGGATAAAAGCGTCGGTTGGAGAAAAAATAAAAAGGTAACAAACGAATAAAACGCAAGAGGAGAGCCGAAGCCAAACCAGAGTTCCGCGATGGAAGCGAAGCGCGTCTCCGGTGTTGCGGTGAAACTCGGCGGCCCTCTGAAGCACGGCTGACCGACGAGGAAGCGAGCGGTTGACATACATATTCCCGGTCAAGACCGTAAAAATAATCATCGATGATCCGCGAGGAGCGAGAGGAAGGTGGCGACGAAGAAGAAGACAAAAAAGGGGTACCAAGGGGAGGCGATCTTGCCAACGTTCTCCTCTATTCGCTCGCCGGCTTGTTCCGTGTTTGAGGACGCTAATGATGTTGGCAATGGTCGGTCATCATGTAGGCCATTATGTACACGTAGCTGACACAAAGCGAAAAAATAAAACGAATAAAAAACAAGGAAAGACCCACCCGGGCCAGGGATGGGAGGAAGCACCGAAAGTGTCGGCCGCGGAGAGAGTGCGAGAAGGAGTGAGTGTGTGTGTATGTGTGTGTGTAGGGAAATAAAAATGGTCGCCAACCCGCGGTGCTCGAAGAGGGTGGCGCTGTGGCGAGCCGCGAGATCAACCGCCCAAGAAAGGGTTGGCGACGCGGTTTGGCTAACGCTTTTCGGCCATCGGCTTTGGGACACCAAACGAAGCGAGAATATCCAATCGATGGATTCGAAAAGAAAACCGGTGTGTGTGTGTGCGCGAGAGAAGGTAAAGGAAAACGGAGGAAATGGTGGAAGCACATGGCGGGATAGCACGAGCTCACGCTCATAATTTATCGACGGAGCCGATTGCCGGCGATTCCTCGACCACTGTTCGTTTCCAGTGGGGATAGTCTTCCGCATCCTCCCCAAAAAAAAACCCTCTGCAGCTGGCCACGGTTTTCGTCTTCTTTTGTACGGGAAATAGATTCCACCTGTACATTCGCGGGCCAGTGAAAACACATTCACCGCCCAAAAAGTCCCTGCGCGTGAAGGGTTGAAAATTAATTGGATGATTAGCAAGGTCCATTTTCGAAACAGCAGACAATTTAGCATTAGCAAAATTCGACAGGAATATGGATGAAAAAAGATTATTTCAATGGATTGAAGAATAATTGTTATAACCTCATTAGAGATTCATCTTTTGCAATATATTTGAATTTTTGAAGCCCTCTTTCATTTAAGTACTTAAAAATTAAAATAAAAATATTTGTCCACATTGCTGTACATACCGGCACCCACAGTGCGTTCCGGTCGCGCCAGAAGCAAACGAACGACGAACCCTCACGCGGCGGGGATCTGAATTTTGAATAAATCTTGGACCCTTTAAATTTTCGGACCTTTCTCCGTCCGTTCGTCCGATTGGTGGCGATCCTGTTCCAGTAATTATCGATGTTATTTATGTGCGTGTACGTGCAGAAGACTTTCGTTGGGGAGGGGGGGAAACCGGCACTCCTGCTTTCGGGAGCGGAAGTCGCGCATTCCCTCCGGCGACGAGTACCCTTCGGGCATCGATCTATCGCTGGATGCGGCAAGTGGACTTGTCCGTCCGACTTCGGAGGAGGTTTTTGATTTTGCACCTCCAAGAGCCTATAGTTTTTGAAGGAGAGACACAAACCAACTCCTCCAACTCCCCATACACTTCTCAATCAATGCCGGCGCGGTTCCGCGATCGTTCGGAACCGGCATTCCGATGTCGCTTTGATTATAGTCGTCGAATAGAAAGTTTCTTCTTCTGGCCGCATCGTGTCGTGTCATGGTTTTTTTTATTATTGTCCGGCCGAAGCCTCACGCGAAGCCCAACGTCGCGCTTGACACCAATAACTCGGGGACACCGTCCCTGCCCAAGTGTGTTGGTGATGATGAAGTCAAGCTGACACTTTTTTCTTAATTTCTCCCATTTCACTCCATCCCCGCGCAGCATCTGGTACGTTTGTGTGTGTGTATGTATCTTGCGATGTCTTTCGTGTTTCTTCGGCCAACTGATACCACGGAGGTAGAGCTTTTCCCCTCCGGGCAAGAACCGGCTTGATCGACTATTGGGCTCGAGGGAGGAAAAGTAACGGTGCATTATCAATGGCCGCGAGGCATCGTCGAGGCGGCCATTTGCAAACCCCCCACCGTATCCCTCCCCCCCCGGGAGGGACATTTGAGACAAAACGGAACTTGGCCCCACTCGAACTTCGAGGGGGTGGGGAAGGAAGAAAGTAAATCAGACCGAGATCACCCACCGATGCGGTTGGGATTTTCCCCGTTTTCCTTCAGGGAAGAAAACGGGTGTGTGATATCCGTTGGCGCAGTGTGTTTATGCAAATTATTACTCCGTTTACGTGTTTATGCAGTCATTAAAATAATAAGCGACCACCGGGCGGATGCGTACACAGTTTGGACAAACCGCGTCGTCGTGCGGTTGTCGTAATTAAATCAAAACAAATCCGCGGTCCGAAATCAAATTATGTGCCTAATGTGAGGGCTTCGGCTGTTTTTTCTCCCCTTAATGCTGGCTTTAATTGGTGCAATCAGCGGGTTCGCTGGGGATTGAGTTGACTTTTCGTCAAAAGACACCCGGGTTGTTGAATACGCCTATGTTGGCTTCTCGCTCGCCATTTTTACCCTCCAGGGCAGGGGTCGGCACACGTTTCCAGAGGAGGGTCAGATGATGAAGAAGAACCTAAAACCGCGGGCCAGCTAGCTTTAACGATGCTTTAATGCTTTGAATATGATACTAAACCTAATTGAAATGGAGTATATCTCCGAAAAGAAACATAAACATAATACAAAATATTTATTTTCGTTGAATTTAGTACTTTTTCAGCATATTGTTCGTTTTTTATACTTTAAATAAATTTATTTTATTACATTTGAAATCAATAATTTGCTCAAATAATGTTGCCGTATCAATTTGTCTCCGGCCACAGTCATTAAAATAGCTTAGCTTTGAGAAGTTTTGAATATTGTGAATCATGTTTTGCTTTGTAATGGTTCCAAGAAATGTTTTACTTGAAGTAGTTATGGTATATTTAAAGTAAACATGGTATTTTGAGCCTCAACTCTCGACGCCAGACAGGGTACCTTTAGAGCGATTAATTGAAAAATACGATTGATAGAACAAATAAAAGTATGCGGGTTAAATGCTTGGTATTTAACATTGCGTTCAACAGTTTCAACAGATATTTTTATTCCAAAAAATAGTTGGTTTCGTGCACGAGTTCGATAGGCATTCAGATATTTTTTGGTCCAACATTTTTTTACGGGCCGCATTTGTCCGGACTTTGCCGACCCCTGCCCTTGGGTATTAATGGAGCGGGTCTTAAACACACCCGTGAAAGGAGCATGCTTGGATGCTGCGGTGTGTCGCGATTTGTCCCGGAATGGCCGTGTTCCGTGTGACATATATATGCCGGGCGATTATTATGGCGGTGCTATTTAGGTTGAAGTGAGCGACGCTTTACCAGAATTGAACGAACGATTAAGCGAGTCGTCCATTAAAGAGTAATTATCCTCCGGATCGAGGGTGCAATGGCATGTTCGAGTCGGAATGATCTCGTGGTGACATTTTTCACGTGCCTTCCACCAGCTTTCCCATGTGAACAATTCCATCCCTGAGTATGTTTGTGTGAACGAATGCATCCACTGCAAAGAATGTTCCCCGGGATCGGACTTAGGAATCGTCACGATTCCTGCGTGAAGCTCAGTGCAGGCAAGCCCGAGACATTCCCTAGAAGGAAGACGTTTGCTGTGTGATTTCAGGCGAACATTTCGAATATGCGAACGATTTTTGCCGGTCGAGCGCTAAATTAACTGCCCTCGGACGTTAGTATTCCCAGGCTCAGGGTCGCCTCCGCCCCCTTGCTCTATGAACTCCTGACTGCGGCACGGAGGAATGTCGGTGCCATGTTCTTCCTAGACCAAAGGCAGCTGCCTCTGAGTTGGATGATGTTTTAGTTGGTGGGAAAAAGCGCAGGCCGAACAATGGTTGTTTGCGATGACAACAGCAAATGAAAATAATAATCATAACTCGGGGTGCGAGTGTCCGGTCAGGCGGAGTGAACCATTTTCCCCTCACCATTGGCCTTGCGGTCATCATCTTCGGATGTAAAATATTTCCCATACGAGTGCGTCATCCAGGAAGGGGGTTTCTCCTGTGCTTTCGCCCCGCGAGATGGAAGGAAAACAAGACCAGCCGTAGTTGATTAGTGATGCACTCGGTGACATATACGCCACCATACAGGAAGCGGCCGATTACGCCCGACCGGCTACGGATTGACCATAAAACGCGCCAATTGAATCAGTTATGCCGCATTGGACCTCTCGCAGCACCTTGTGCACAAGGTTATTAAAGCTTTAATAATCGAGTCCGATTCGAGTGCGATAATTTGCCGACAATTTTTGCCTGCTAGGCGCGCGCGTTGGTCATGGTTTAGATTTCCTGCGCTCCTCCGCGTGCGGCGGTTTGTTTATTTTCTTGACGGTCTCGCGGCAAAAAGGGTGAGAAACCGCAGATCGCGATCGAGGTCGACGCACAGACCCCACCGTGGGCCGCCGTCCTTTTAGGTACGGTGAAACTTCCATTAAAGCCTTCCCTCCAAACGCTCAAGGTAGGCTTCCTTGAAGAATGTTTCATGCATTTTAGCAGCACGATTAAGCAGAGCACGCGGTGTCTGCGTGTGGACAAATTGATTTTCGTCTCAAATTCGATTCGAATTCCCTACGTTGTGTGTGTGTGTGTCTGTGGTCGCTTTTCGTGTCCCGCTGTCGAGAAAATGATGCTTAGAGGAGTTTTCGGCGGTTGGCCGTTTAAATCGTGTGTAATTAATCCGCTTTTGGGCAGCGAAGAACACACGAAACACTCACACACACACACATACACGTATGGTCGACGGTCGTTGTAATCACGAAAAATGGAGGGCTGATTTTCCTCCGCTCCGTCCGCGCGGAAATGGGAATCCGAAGCTTAGCCAGGCCTGCGATCGAAAACGATCGTCTCCAGGCCCGAAAACCCGAGCCGGCCGGATAATAATGGCTCTCGGGCCTGAGGCGCGTTGTTCGAGCGGGAATGTTAATAATTCCACCCCTTATACCCCCTGGCCAGGGCTTTTCAAGGCCCGAAAAAACCACCCGGCGCAAGATTATTTGTCCCGAGAAGTCCCGGGAAAGACGCAGATCAGAAGCAGCGCAACAAATTTATTAGTTCTGCTGGAAGATTAGATAAAAACGGGTTGTAAGCAGCTTAGACCCCGTCTTCCCCCTCTCCCCACACCATCTCCTTTCGAGGGTCGTTCGGGTGTTTCGATTATTTCCACCCTCCCTCGGGCTTGGCGTGGAAACCCGCGATGCTTCCTTCGGTGGGATGCCTAATAATTGTCTCAATATTGACCGCGTCTTCCCGTTCGTCGCATCGGAAGGCAGTCTCAGGAAGGATTAGCTACCGGCAATTGTCACCGGCTCCTCCGATCCGACCGAAACCGGCACCGGTAGGTCGTTGACAACGAGTGGGAGTTGACCTTTTTTTTCGGCTCCGCCGTACGGGGGGCTTCTTCCCTTTTCCGGCGAGGAGCGGTGGAGTGGGGTAAGATGTGCGCCGTGGGAAACACAAACTTTATTTAGTTGTTTTGTCGATTGTGGTGCGGCTTTGTTCGGGGGGCGATTATCATAAATTTTCAATCTTCCATTGAACCCGCCGGATTCTTTGTGCAAAATGACGAAACGAGGCTTAATTCCACCTAAACATCTCAATTGATAAACATTCGGTAAAGGAGCGTAATACAAATAGCGGTTTTGCATTTGCAACAACTTCATTCGATTCATGTGAGTCTTGCAAAACGATTTATCTTCTATGAAATATGACATTAATAAGCATTATGTTATTATTCATTCTTCTTCAACAATTCATTGTTTCACCATTTCTACACTCCGTTTTGGAAAAAAAACCCTTTATCGCGCTATCAGAAACCGACCCACCCTTGCTAGCATTAACTAGTTCTGGATGTTCTTTTCCTTTTGTTGTGGAAAACTTCTCACTGGCCTTTTCTTGTCTTTGGCTAAGATTCATCAGTCCGCTCCCTTTCGGTTGTCTCGTTAATTGAAACAAATAAATTATTCAATCATTATTTGTACGAAAAACCTCGGTCGTGGGTGGAAGACTCTGGCCGGGCGAGGGCTTCGGACGCCGGCTCCCAGCTTATAATGAGCTGCACACACCACCCTCCAAGCCTTCGGACCCCTGAACCCGGCCGGAAACGACCGCGGAAAGAATTGTGAGCTGCCAAATTACTGGCAACGGGCCAGAGTGCCAAAAACAAAAAAAAAAACGGAACCAACCCGACCTCGCAAGAAAAGAAAACCTAACCACCCCTCACCCACGATCCGAAAGGCAGTTAGAACAATAAAAGTGAATTAATTTTATCTCTCCCAGCGGCCGCCGATGGCACCTTAAGCGCGCGTCCGGGTCTATGTCGTTGGCCCGAGACGGTAGTAGTAGTGGCAGCTAATCTGCGTCATTCAATCTAGACGCGCCGAGGGTCCATTGTTTCGTGGTTTCCCGGACCTATAGGACGAAAGATTTGATGATCTTTTCCTTCACCCCTCCAGCAAACCCCCTCCTACTCACTGTGTTTTTTTGCTTTGCTTCGGGTGAAAATTGTTTAAAGGTGCACTTTTTATAGCGTCGTGGCGTGTTATTATCGCAACCCACGGCAAGCCCGAAAGAATGACAAGCAAAGAAAAAAAAGCAACCCAGGAAAAGCAGAAAAGTTGTAAAAAATAAAATACACCCTCACCCATCCCCAAAGACAAAGGTGAGCGAGAAATCGGATAGGAAAAACAAAGAAGCCGAAGGACACGAGAAGGGGAAAACCCATGGCAACGGGAAAAGATCTCACAGCGTGACAGAAGTTTGCTCCATTCTTTGACCCCCGACCCAGGGTGCTCCACACCCCCCCCCCCCCCGCCCCATCCCTCTTGTCTGCCCAGCTAAAGGGAAGGATGACTGCTGAATGCTGGGAAAAGTGCGAGGAAATTTCTCACGCTCAGCAAACACCTCGTTTGCGTTAAAATAAAAATTAACATTTTAATTTTATTTTTCCTTACACTTTTCCGGACCGGGGTTGATTTACCCCTCAGCGGGGGTGTGTTCTTCCATGTGTGTGTGTGTGTGTGGGTGTGTGTGCCTGCTTTTGATATCCGTGTGGCCCATGTTTACCTTTTGTCTCTCCCGTCTTTAACGGTCGTACGGTTGAGCGATTTCCATCGCCCGTTTCCTTTTTTCCAGGTGACGTCAGCAGTTTCTTCACTTCTCAACCGTGACTACCTGTTTGCATTCAATTTCCGCTGTGAGTTTACGCACTCCAGCGCCCCAACGCTGCAAGCTGGCACCCATGCACACATACACACGCACACCCAGACAGATACGCAAACAGCCATCGATAAAGCTGCCCTTCCGGTGCATCCGGCGTGGCGTGGAAAAGGCACGCACGGGAGGAAGCTTTTCTCCTTCCTCCTCTCGAGCCTCCGGCAGGATCCGTTGTTCTAAGGTTTGGGATCGTCTTGTCTGCGGCATGAGTTCAGACGGTCCGTGTTCTCCAAGTGTGGGTTGGTGCCGAAGGAGCAGAAAATAAAACCGTTTCCGGCACCGGGGCGTCGTCGAGGAAAACAGAATTACGAATTCCGTCATTTGTTTATTGTACCTAGGTGTATGCGTGTGTGTGCATGTAAGGGGGTGTTCATCGTGAAAAATAATCAGTTCGCAAGCGTCGGGTCGAATAACGATGGGAGATCGTTCCCTTCTCGCAACCATTTTTTTTTTTTTGGTAGCAGACTTGGCGAGGATCAGACAGAATATTAATCAAGAATGAGTAATTTGGGGCGGAACAAAGTATTAACTATCGTGTTGACTGACTACCGCCAAGTGGATATGCTGTGTTTTTCTTCTCGGTTTGTTGGCGCAGAATGTAATTATTTCCTCAAACAAAGATGGCATCTTTTCTCAACCTTTTTAGTTGCTTTTATCTTCTTTGTGCCCTTTAGCATTAAATGAACCACCGTTCTGTGTAGCTCAGACTGCAGAGGGTTCTCCATAGTCTCGTTGAGAGATAATTTAGTTGAGGTGGTTTTGGATATTACATAATATAAATGTTTTGAAAAATGTTCTAAATATGTGAAGTCATTTGTTAATTGCTTTTTAATTTTCTTACGAATGCAAAATTTGTATGCAACTGTAGTTGAAGTGTAATTTTGGTTGTATGTGAAATGTCTCTTCCGGTATGTTTTTTGTTTAAGTTTGGAAAACATAACCATGTTCCAACTGCAGGAACGCTAACGCTTTTCCATCCGGTGCGTTTCCCAGGTGACGTTGCTTGGAGAACAGTTTGCTCGACGCGCTCTTCGGTCGGTTCGAAGAATCGAAATTAAATTAAACTGTGGCGAAAGTAACGTGTTCAGGGGACGGTGGAGTCCGCGTGTGGAAGGGTATGGTTCCTATCGGTAAGACACTCCTGGTGGTGCCTTTGCTATGCGGTCCTATTTAACTGTCTATTTGCACTGATGCGCATCGTCTGTCGTCCTGTCTCCAAACACAAGAGATATCTCTGTTGGGAAGGATTTCTCGGGTCCCTCCTTGGCCGATGGTTCCGATTCCTTTTGGACTCGGTGGTCTTCAACGGCATCCAACTTGTGGCTGGTCTGAGGCGAAAATCGCATGATCGAATTTTGGTCCCCGTCTCGAACGACGCGCCACACTTCCGACGGTTGCACATACGAAAACAAGTTTGCAATTGTTCGGCCAGCACTTGGTTGGTGCTCGAGCAAAATTTGCTACAGTTCCGTTAGCGTTACTGCACTCGAGCACACTTCCCGTGGCAACCGGAAATCGTTCGCACATAGGAGTCGGAGGAGACTCTCGTCGCACAAACGCCACTGGAGAAGAAGCACTCTTGAGTGGAGAAAGTGTTGCGGGTGGTTCTTCAATGGCAGTTTTCGCGCACTTTTCGCTTGAGCTTTTGGGGGAAAAAATTTAGCACAATATCGGAAGAGGCAGAACATGGAGAATGGAGAAAAAGAATGAGTAATCTTCGTTCATCTTTTGTGCACTCCAAGTATGCTCTCGGAGCGAACGAGGTCAACTTCAGTGGACGCAATTGCAATTTCTTCCACCAGAACTCGCCCACTTGAAGTGTGAAGAGTTTCATTGTCGGGTAAGTTTATAAGTGCAGTAACCGGTTGCTAGAAATTGTAAGACATGGTGAACCGGGGCGTAATAATCGGAGCACCACGAGCGACGGATTAGGCGATCGGAAGCAACCGCTTTCTTATCTTTCCCGACCGAAATCCCCACCGGGTCTATCAGTCCCTAGGCTCGTCAAGGACGATGGTAGCGGAACCTTCATCCAGCCGAGACTGGGATTGTATCGGCTTAACAACGCCGGTGTCTCGGCGTGAGCCTGCGAGTGAAAGATTATTCTTACTCGCGAGCGACTTCTAATTAATGTTTCATTCCTCGCCGTCACTCTCGACGGCGGCCTTCGGAAGGCGCGCTCCGGAATGAGCTATTTTTGCAGTTGGATGATCAAAAACCGCCCATCACCTCGCGACATGTGCCGCCGGGTCCCACGCACAGGTTCGCGTATCGAGAAGCTTTCGGCCGGTTGTGGCAAAGTTTCCAATCCTTTCCATCTGCAACGCCGGGTGCGGGAAGGAATGAGTTTGATTAGAATATCCAACCAACCGGTGACGCCTCATGGCCGGGGCGGGGAGTCTCATTTAGAGCCAGAGCCAGCCCTTTAATGGCGGAGTTTACGGAGTCGCTAATGATGGGCGCGGGTTTTTTGGCGCAACTGGCGCGAAGATTTCATTCGCGACAATCAATCATGATCGCCTCTCATCCGGCACAGAGCGCCCAACCTCATCCCTGGAAATGGCGATGCCGAAGCGCAAAATCCCCTTTCAAAAAGCTCTACCGCCTACCGGTTTGATCAAGGGTGTTGATAGCAATTTGAGATTACTATAGTGGAGTTGCCCCCCTCCTAGCTCTCCGCGAGCTAATAATTAAATCCATCCGATGATCTTTTGCGCGTCTTCCCCAAACGTCTTATCAGTGCGGCGCAAGACAGGAAAAGACGTTTGATCATTGATAGACCGAAGAGCAGGAGGCCGTGATGGAGGAGCTGATGAGGGGCTTGGGGCTTTCAAAACAAAAGCGCGACGCCATGATATCGTGTGGCCACTTTAATTATCCCCTACCCCGGCAGACATGCCGCCCTATTGAAGGTCTATTAAACCACTCCCCAAAATGGAGTACTTAATTTCGCGCCCTGTCAGGTGGATTCGGGAAGGTGTTTTTAGGCACCATAAAGAGTGCCTTTGACAGAGGCACATAAATCGTTGCGAGGTTTCAAAGGTAAAATATACTCGTGGTATTTTTTTTGCTGGATTGCGATTTTTCCAATACTGCGAGAGCTCCCGAGAGTTTTAGGTACGCGGTTTTCCATGATTGCTCCCCAAATGGCAACACCTAAAGCTCCCGAATGCTTTCGATTCCAACGCTCGAGGTGAAGCGGCCTATGAAAGGAAACGCTCGCCTCGTGGAGTGGCTCGAGTACATACATACATCCCGTGCACTCACGAGAATTCCGCGGAAGTAGTAGTATAGCATTCAAATCATGATTAATTACTGTTGTGTCGTTACCACCGCTTTCGGATGCGGCGTCAGCGCAAAACCGTTTTTCCGGTAGCTCCGCCGTCTTCACCCGAGTACGTTGTTCGCCTTCTTCCCCAAGAGTACATTTATGTCTTTTACCAAGCATATTGGTTTGCATCATTTCCCCAAAGCCCAAGTCCTCTTCTCCGAAAAGCGTACGTCCTTGTACGCCACTTGCTGCAGCGGTGAGTTGCCGAAAAATGTGCCGGCTGCGAGAACCTTGAGCTGCTGAAGTGGAAGTGAAAAGTATCGACATAAACACACACGCACACACACAAGGGTATGCATCCTCGCAATCCGTCTTTCGTGACGATTGAAGAGTGAGCTTTCAATCTGCTTACGCCCATCGTTTCGCTGCATCCGTTGAGCCGATTGCGAAAGGTTGTTGTTTGGTCCCGTGCCAAAGGCAACCGAAAGGAGCCCAAACAGGCGAGTCTCCGTAAGCTGGCTGAAATGGTAGCCATGGAGATTTCCTTTCCCCATACGTACAGCGCAGACTGTATGAGCATCCGACACAAGCAGACACACACAGGAGCTCATCGACATCGCACGCGTCAGGCAACGATGGAATTCAGATGAGGGAGCCGGCGAGATGGATTGATTATAATCTTAAGCAATCAATTTAGTTCTTCCGAGGCGTAGGAGTGCTCCATGCTCGGAGCCTCGGCATGTTCCGGTGGTGTCCGCTTTTCCACTCAGTGCACTTTGACGCCCGTAAGATGGTGAATCGAGGTGAGGCCATGATCGTGTTGCATATTTGTTAGGGTGCACGCCAGCCACCAACGTCATCTCCATCATCCGGTGGGATGAACATTTTAAAACTCGCTTCAATCCAGCATAACATAAACCGTCCTCGGGTAGTGCATGTCCTCTCCCCAGCGTGTTATCTGGAATTGGTACTATCAGGAACCGAGAAACGAAAGATACAAACTGGTGAAACGATAGATTGGAGAAAAACAAACCAAACCCTGGCACACCGATAGGAGAAAAACAACACTTCCATGGTTCTCCACTTGTTTCCTCCGCTTCATGCTCTAGTGGATTAGTTAATGAACTTTTCGGGCTGTGTTATAACCCGTATCACCAAATCCTTACTCGTGTTGTTCGCTCTTCGACTCGGAGGAGCTGATACGCATGGCACACTCACCCTGCGTTGCGACTAGAAATGCAGATGAACTTGCTTTAGTTTTTCGTTGTTGTTTATAGCCAATGGATAAGCTCAACCGGACGAAAGGACAACCCCGGTGGTCCTTGTTGTTCCTAGAGGATCTTCGAAATCTCATCTCACCTTGCACCATGTTTTGGAATTGTTTTCTATAATGACATCATTCCATCCCGTGTCGGTTGGCTAGGAGAGCTTTCGGGAGGTTGTTTTAGGGTAGCGAAATTTGTACTCCTCCAGAAGGCTCCTCCAACCGAAGCCTGCGAGGCAAGAAATGGGAACAATTAGACATCATCAGTGGATCAATGCGAGGACCGCCGTTGCGCCGTCGAGGACGATAAATTTCTTTCCCCGTCCGCTTCTCACCTGCCTGTTTTAAACCTCTTCATCACCCGTATGTCACGCTGCCACACACTGAGACGGGTTTGGGCTTCTTCGAGGGAATGCATAAATTATGGCTCAATCAGTCTCCAAGCGCCTAGAAAAGGACACGGAGCGTGTGACGTCACTATTCGTTACCGGACCGGGCTGGCATTCCACAAATCATTGTGGACCTGAGGGATTGGTCGCCATACTCCACCTCGGTTGTCCGGGAGCCTCCGGGAGCTTCCCCAAAAAAAGGTTAGGAAACAGTAGAGAAGCTCCAGAAGTAAGTAAGTACCACAGTGGCTTAGCTACGAGTTGGAGAGACCACTCCACTATGACAGCTCCACGCTTGGTGATTTAAATCATCGATAATACCCGAAGAAAATCCGGACTTTATTCCTTTTTTCGCCGTGAGTTCCGGAGTCGAAGGGAGCCCCCCGGCACAGTGTCATGATCGATTGGGAAAGGAGTGTCTAACGCATGGGACAGCAGGGGGGAACAAAGCGGAGTGAGAGAGTGGACACAAATGGCACAGTTTCGTTGCCAGCGGTTCATAACCGGAGACAGACGGTCATGGATGGATTTGGTGGCGTCCGAACCAGGCGGGCGCTCTCGTGCCAATCATGTTCAATACACTTCCGAGCTCCGGATCTGGACAAAGACACGTCGTTCGCTCGCGTTACAAGGGGATTCCTTTTTTTTCTTGCCATTTCTTTCGAGCGTTGCTACACTCCGAATCCGTCTCTCGGTCCCGAGGAACCGGAACATATGGAGGGAACGGAAATAAATCTGATTATTCCGTACCGCCTTTCCGGATAATTGGAACACTCACTCCGCTCGCGGGATGCCTGGGTAGGACGTACACACGACGCAGCAGCGTAGAGACGTATGTAGCCTCGATTCAAACCCTTTTGGTCTCCGGCAACTCTTGTGACCTCGCCCTTCGCTAACGAACCGACTCCCGAGACTGCGAGCTGTTGGATTTGAATCGGATTTGAAGCTTCCGTTCAAAATTAATTTCGATTTCATACTTTCTCTTCGCGGATGCCCGATGTCTGGGGTTCTTTCTGTCCGTCTTTATGTTTTTTTTTGTGGTTGGCCCCTCCGGGCTACTCCGGACGTTAGTTATACTTTCTTTCTATCTTTCCTCCATTGCTTCTTTCGTTTTCGCTCTTCCGGGCAGCATTTTTATCTTCTTATTTTCTTCCACTCTCGGTCGGACACTGTTGATGGTTGGTTGCTACTTCGACGGTAGGCAGACGGAGTCCGCGATTTAGTAGTGTCGGTTTTCCGAATGGATTTTAATCTCGTCCACAGACCACCGCGACATCGCAGCTGCCCTTGGAAATGGAGCTTTTCATTTCCCTCTCTCTGTCTGTTCCTCTTGTAGTTTATGTATCCCTCTGTGTGTGTATGTTGTTTTGAGATCGGTTTAGTTTAGTTCCTCTGCGCAAAGCAATTCCTCACGAAATGCGACATCACGATCTTTTATTTCCGCGTCGCGGTGTCTCTCTTTCCATCGCGTTGGCTTTCTTTTTTCCTTGCTCGGGTCTGGGGCTTTCTTTCATCATTCCTCGCTCGAAGTGGTGGTTTTTCCAACAGCCTTTTTTTCCCCTGTTTTGTCACTGGTGAACTCTCACTCGCTACGAATCAGTTCTGCCATTTCCGTCGGGCAGGGAAGGGAGAGTACGATCGGACCAAGGGCCGTCAGTCTGTGACTCATGCGGGCTGTCACTTTTTCTTCAATTCCACATTTTCTGCCGGAATTGGATGTGTGCGGACGCGAACGGAGAGGTGTTGGTGGGGTCCGGAAAAAGTGACACTCGCTGTGGCCTGCTTTTCTTGCGCCTGTCTCAGAGCCCTGTTGTGGACCGTTTGGAAACGGGTCGAATCTAACTCGGTGTGTCCCTCCCTATGGCTGGCCGTGTCATAAGAAAACGGTCCCAACTCCAAGGACACATTTTGAGGTGTGGCCGGGTGATTAAATCGTGTTATGCTGCGGTTTAGTGCTGCACCGATCGAGTACCCGCTCCCATTTCTCGAATGGCCCGAGATTCGACGGGCTTGATCGACGGACGGGTGGCGTCGGGCTCGGCAGTATTTAACTTTGTCGCCCGGCCGGGCGTTGGGGTTTTGGGTGTGGAAAAATCGTGCCAGCAAAAATGGGTGGCCCGCGGAGCGAAGAAAATTGGATCGGATTGGTTTGCCCGTACCGCACGCCGCGAATGTGAGACGCGCATTTGTGTCGAGCGTAGCGTTCCTTTTCAGGTTCCCTGTTGTTTTTTTTTTCTTGCTTCCTCTACACCGTCACCTCTTTGCGGCGATACAGTTCATAAATACGCTTAGTTAAGGGATTTGCTTCGCTCAAATTCACTGCCCGGCAGGCCGTGGCCAATCGTCGTACGTTTTGCCATTGGCAAACAGTTTTCTTCAATCCCGAGTCGTCGCCGCACGTCTTAGGTATCGCTTTGTGGCCCCAAGAAATATGAGCGTACGCCTATGCGAGCCGTGTGCGTTATGAGGAAACGATGTCATTGTCATAAACCACTCGTGCCTTGAGGTTTGTTTATTTATCTTAAAATCGCCTTGTGTTGAATGTAAAATCATAAGGCCAAGCCATGAACGAACAGTAAAGCACTATTAAGTCTGCCCTCATTTCTTGACGAATGCCAATATTTATGACACACTAGCTTGAAGCCCCGGCGAAGCTCTGGAGGGAAAACAAAAATGCGCCAATATGGTTTTTATTTTTGGTACATTCAGGTCTTATTCTATGATATATTTAGTTTGTCTACAGACATATTAGTAGCTAAGCTTTTGCGCCGAAATCGTCAATCAGGAATAGTGTATGGGAAGAGAATTATAATTGGAATTTATAAATATATAGATTCGACTCGTACGTTGTTAAAGCTGCGTCCGCAGTATCTATTGGTTTTGTTTTTTTAGATGAAATAAGGTAGAGATGTCATATAACAGTAAATTCAAGAAAAGCATTGCTTCATATGAGCTCAAAACGACCAGAAAAGAGTCGCTGAATACTGTAGTGTATGTATAATGTACTTAAAATAATGTGATAGTGTAAATGTATTAGTACTTAGAATCTAAGATAGTAGGAACGAATAAAGTAGTCATAATAATAAAGAGTCCCCGTAAATTCTGCCTCATCCAGAACTTGCGTGTGCGTCACCTGACGTGCATGCCGACCATAGGAAGCGACGTCACTTCACTCCAGCATTCTCCATTATTGCTTTTCTGTAAGTTCTCCAAAACGGTCCAGTCCAAAAAAAGACAACGAAAGAAGATTTTTCATCCGCGGGTTCGATTTTTAACCCTCCATATTGCGTGCTGCTCGTGCACGGACTCTTCAACGGTACGCCAAAACTATGGAGAAGCCTGACGAATATTTGTGTACACCGTGGTGCCCGGGTTCCGTTTGCTGGCGCTCCATCGACAGCTGATTAATCAACGTTGATTAGCATAATCAATATCCACCGACGAAACCATGCACTCTGCTCGGGCGCGCAGGGCCCTTTATAAATCGCTGGCCGCTCGTCCCGCCGCATCGTCTCTCTGGCCCGATGCTGGCCCGATGCTGCCTTCTGCCTGGTTCCACGGCAAAGGCACTCTGATTGGAGTGCAAGCAGTATGGAGAGTGGTCAGAACCATTACGATTATTAGCGGTTATTTTTCGTGTGAGGATAATTGATGACTTACTTGTCCTTGCGTTCGCTCCTTAGGGCCGGTGGTGGGGTTGGAGTGCTAGGCGTCGGTTTATGGCGGCACCGCAATATCAGACCACTCTATCCCAATCGGGCCGTGGATCTAGATGGTCATTTTTCTTCGCCTTCCGCTCGGGCTTCTTAGTCCATGTCCCGCTCCCATCCCATTTCCAGTTCGATAGTTTGTTTGGTTGCGAGATGGCCAACAAACTCGAAGTCTTTGAATGGCAATCGTCATCGTCGTGAGTGGCGCTTTAGAACTTTACTCCCTCGCACGTGGATAATTTCTCAATCACAGCCGTGAAATTAGAATGTAATTAATTACCGGCTCATAATTGGATGCTTTCAAGTTGTAGGGCTTGATTGAATAAGCCAAAGTTCACTCGAGAGTCATGTTGAAGGGGACGAACTAATGGGACGCCCTGATGGAACCGACGAGATGTGACGAGACGAGGTTTCGTTTCTACAAAATGTTTTATTTTAAAATCGATTTGTTATCTTGGGAAAATTATTCGGATTCGATGACGTGAATCCGTTGTGCTGCAAATAAATAAGTATTTTGAAGTTCAAGTTTTAGTTTGTTTCTATAATTGAGACGCTAAATTCGGATATCAACAATACGCAAAGGAATGAAATATGGGACTTAATAATATCATTTGTAATGACTCCTTCATGTTAAATGTTTTAGAACTCGCTTCTATTCAGTTTCTTAGGTGCTGATCCTTCAGCAACGTTCTGTTTAAAACGAGTGAATTTCTTCATCAAAGAACTCGATTCTTTTCGAAACGAAACGTTCAAAGTAAACTGTAAAAGAAAAGGCTAAGAATGGTTGCGAGCGCTTATGGTGCTTGTCATAAACATCATTTATCTTTCTGAACCCCCAGACACATGGGGTTTGGGGTTGAAAAATCGTTCGGCAATGTTATGAATCCATTCGTTGATTCTACTTCTTCACCGTCGACTCGGTCTGTTGGAGCAGAACTTTTCGAAGGAGGTGAAGGCGGAGATTCGGTGTGCCAATTTGAAATTTAGTGCCACTTTAATGTCGGTCAGCTGGGTGCTTGATTGATTGATTTGGTTTTCGGAAGACATTGGAGAACTCCCAGAGCAACGAAAGCCCTCGGGCACACGTTCGCCAAAACACTGGAACTCAAGTGCAGCGCAAGTGAGCCGACTGTTGAATATTTATTTTACCACCAGCAATAGCATAAATACACACACACACACACGTAGACCAATCTGACTTGGCCGTTCCAGCTTAAGCCCGCGGGCTTTGAAGTTTTGGCGGAAAGAAGCGTTCATCTAATTACACAACAAATTACATCTCGCCTGCTCCACCGAATGTTGCCTCCACCGCCCTCTCCCACCCTCCCTCCCTCAGGCAGGGACGATTCTTTCTAGTTCCGTCCTAATTTGAGTGTAGTTTGTGCCGCGGGCTTCGGTGAATATTCCGATCACGATTACGCCCGCTCGAATGGAAATTTTCCGCCGGGAAACGTGGCGCTGGAATCACGTCAATATTCTTGGGAGCCGCCACCCAGCTTCTCGTCCGAGAAGCGGGAACGGACGCTCCTCGCGGGCGTGTTTAGCCTGGACGAAGGAAAGATTCCGATTTCGCAGATTAATTTTCAACTTCGGAACGATTTAATT
Source organism: Anopheles coustani (assembly GCF_943734705.1). Classification (NCBI taxonomy): domain Eukaryota; kingdom Metazoa; phylum Arthropoda; class Insecta; order Diptera; family Culicidae; genus Anopheles; species Anopheles coustani. The sequence continues at coordinate 37,652,716 of NC_071289.1, forward strand.
AATTTTTATCCCCAAGCTGAATGGCCGCCGGGAGGAAGGATGCCGTCGTTCGGTGTGGGTGCAGAGGGCTAGAAAAGTGACCAACAGAGGAAATATGGTGGAGTGGGAATAATAGGAATGGTTCTGCAAGCGATCGAGCGATCTCCACACGCCCCCTCCGTCGGAGCAAAAGCGTAAGCGAAGGGCAGAAATGTAGAAATTCTGTCGTTAAATTTCATTCACCACCGTTTTGTTCCCACCGGCGTTCGGTTTTTTTTCCCGTTTGGAAATGCAGGAAATACCCAACAGATTCAATAAATAAAAGAAATGGAGCAGGATAACTTCGACACACACACACACCGGTTTCGCGGTGCATCGAGCGAAGGGATGCTGCTTCGCGTGTGGATTTGAAATACCGGTGGACTTCGCGCTGGAAAACTGTGAACAGTGGGAAGCTGTTCGATACCGCCCACGGTGAAAATGCATTCTATAGAAGAATAGAATAGTGATGGCGCGGTGGAAAATATATTTTCGATCGAAGCTTAATAACACTCCCGGCGAAGAGAGTCAGTTTTTCATCGCTTCTTCGATGTTTTCCGCACAGTTTTCCGAGCGCCGGAATTTCACGGCCCGCTTCCCGCGAGCTGGTCGTTAGAACGATTCAAATATTTCCCGAGCTTGTTTTCGCCGGGCGCGCGCTTGTTACTATTCTCCGGGAACGGATCGATCGATTGCCGGCACTCCATGGATGATAATTTATTTTTTCTCCGGAAAAATAGATACGCCGGCAGCCGTTTGGGTTCTTTTTTTTCCGGGCGATTCTTTGGGGCAAGTGTTTCACAATCTTTCCGTGCCGGTGGCTCGCAATGGAATGCGTTTTGATCACTCTCGCTTTAGAAAACGATGCGATCCCGCGGAGAAGCTATGAAATCAACCATCGGTTTCGAGGAGCTTCTATTTATAAATTTCTTAACATGAAAACTCCCTTTTTCACTGCAAATTCGACGCGATAAGCAGCGAGAGCGAGAGTGTGAAAAGATGTATTCTTCATGCTTGTCAGACACTCATACACACACACTGCTTTTCCATTCCTTTTACAATAGCCTTTAATTTCCATTTAAGGAGAACATTGTGTCTTAAATCCGTCTTATATTGTGCTCGTTAAACAGGGAATCACTTAGTTGCGAATAGCACCCAATCAATAGTGGGCTGTTGGGTTCAGCATTTTCACTTTTGAACACGAATTCGCCATAGGCTCCGCCGCCATTGGAACAGAAATGAAAATCATAAACACCGTAAAACGCATCTTCATTCGCCTTTCCCGCGCGAGGTCGATCACGAGCGGGGAGGGCGGCTAGGCAAGACCCCGACGTACCGAAAGTGCGGGAAATCAAAACGAAATCGGATCGGCCAGCGGCCGCGAGAGATGGTTATGGAATCATAAGCAGCGGCGAACCGATGATGGCTCGAGTTTTCCTTCGCATTTCCTTCCAGCCTTAACTGAACCGAATCGCGGCAACGGGTGCGAGGGTCGAGGAGTTTTCTCCCCGCGCTCAAGTCGTGCCGAGGAGTGATTTTCGACGCTCGTCTTCGATGATCACGCCTGGCCGGGGAGGTAATTTAGCATGAGGTCGAAAACAAAGCTCTCGTTTCACGACGTAGGCATGCATGCGTTCAGCTTTTATAAACTGATCAGCTTATCATCTTTTTTTGTAGCTCAATTTTTTCCCTTCAACTTAAGATTTGCTGCCGAAACGAACAGAAAAGCGTCACGAATGCGGGTTCAGCTCTCAGCGCTGGCTGATTAGTTGATTGATTTTTAAGAATCATACAGCTGAATGAAGTGAGCTTATGGCGTAGAGCTTTTGCGTGCGGGTGAACGAGATGCCGCAGATTTTTGCTGCAAGAAATATACGTACTTGGACGCGAAAGAGCTTCGGTATTCGATCAAAAGTGCTCCATTCATGTGGCTGTCTTGAAGGAAAACGAAAGTATGTTAGCTACGCTTTTGTTCGAGCCTGGGAGCTGAAATTTAGATTTGAATGTTCATGCATTATTTCTTTTTTTTTTTTGTGCGATTCAATTTCTATTATTTTCGCTTGCTCTTTCTTATCGTATGGGAATTGGTTTCGATTATAAAAAAAAACATACAAAAAAGCATTACATCGCGTTAATAGCTATTACAGCATTTAATTGTAAATAATAATTATGTTTAAATGATTTGATGATTCGATTCAATCAAATCAAAATTAACCAAATTGGAAAAGTTGCTCAAAACGTACGAAAACCATTTAACATACACAAACTGGTACACTCGGCGCAAAATAATAAATCGTTGTTCACAGAGACAATAAAAACACGTTCCATTTGATTTATTCATACACATACGGCTCGCAGCGGTTTCCGCCGAGAAGTTCGGTTGTTTTGCAAAGATGTTTCATCAGAACTTTCGCCCGGAATGTTTATGCAAACCGGTCCACCCTTCAGGTGCACGCCATTTTCTCGATGCATGTGTGTGTGTGTGGCGACGGGTGGGGGGAAAAATGATAAATTAAATAAAATAACCCCGTCCCATCGTCGGAAGTAGCAAATTTGGCGGATGGCGTTTCGCAGGTATTTCGTGCGATTCCGTTTTCTTTCCCCCTCCCCCCCGTCATTAGCGAATTAAGTTTGATTTGAAAAGAAGTTGAAGGAGTTTGCTGTTGACTTGACGGTTCGGTTTCGGTGCGAGCTGACTGACATCGCCCGTGGGACCGTGTTGTGTGCTGCTGCTGCTGGAATGGAAGGCTGGGCGACCTCCAATCTCCAAGCAAACGGGAAAAAGCGCGCCCGGTTCCGAAGAATGTAATCGCAGAATGAAAAGAGTCTTATAAACAATGCAGCGTAATGTAATTATGTTTGATAACGATCACACGATTCTTAACTGTTTCATACTTTATGAATTGCGCCCGGCACGATTGGGAGCCGAAAGCGAACGGAACGGGCGGGGCAGCGTGGGGTGGTCCGTGATTGTGATGGAACGCCGGAGTTGGCAAAGCGAAGAAAAGAATCGGTTGGAGCAAGACGACGACAACAGCAACACACGGCATAAAGGGAACACAATAAACCAAACATGATGGGCGCAGGAAAATAAAACCGTTGCTAGGGCTAGGGCGGCCCCAACAATGGGCGAACCGATGATTGGAGCTCGACTCGAACAACAACGTTGTACAACAACCTACCGGGCTTTTGCCACCGAAGCGAACCAGCTTTTGGTGGCCGTTGGTAAGTGGGTGCTGCGGGGGAGGAGTGTGCGTGAGACACTTAATGGAAAAGTCGTGGGTGAAAAGTCACCGGCCAACGGCGCCACCACGTTCTTCGGGAAAACAATGGCCCGCTCGGCAACGCAACGGTAACAACAACCTGTCCACCAGCCTTGTGTGGAGCATACACACACACACACACACACACTCCAGAGCATCCCCAAGGTGTCGTGCGGTTTCTTGCCTTCTTGACGCCACAAGACAAGGCCCTTCCAGATGTTATTTGTCGAACGGCAAGCGTTTCGTGAGTGTGTGTATGTGTGTTTGTGTCGTGTTGAAATTTAATTGTCTTGTTACGAACAAAGCACCGCACCAAGGGGGTGACTTTTATTTTTCTTCTTGGTTTTTACAATACCCTTTTTCTTCGTTTGGAAACCCATCATCGTTTTCATATGATGGGAAGCACCTCAACGCCTTAACGCTCCCGAAGTGGAACAAGTGGGCCATCGGATGGAAATGTCGCCGATGCTGGATGCTGGTTGGCAAGCGCTCCGAGCATATACACACACACACACACACACACACACACACACACACACTCAAACGAGCAAGTTACGTTAATTGGCTCCAAAAACGAGTCGATGATGAAATATTTTCAATATTCTGATCGAAATGGAGATAAAATGTCCACATTTGGTGGTTTTGGTATGTTGGTAATTATTTGCGCACGTTCGTCATTTTCACCCGGTCCAAGAAAAGAAGGTAGAGCTCCTTCATAGGCAGAGCAAACGGAACGAAGAGCCCGAAAAGCGTGACGAGCCATATGTGTCTGTATGAATTTGAAATTGTTTACCGAGACAATTGTTTATCCTCCGATCCACCGAAAGAAAAACTGTATTCCGCTAGTCATCGTACTTTGCACGATTGCTTTCTTCGGCAGACGCGACCAAGTCCAAACAGTGGCATACGCTCTGTATTTAGCAAGTAGCTTAAGATGTTTACCATCGCGAACGTTCGGAAACGCACATTCTTATGCGGTTTGTTTATCTGTTTCCTCTACTTACAGCACTGCTGCTCCTGATGATCGGCCTGACGGTGGCGAACAAAACGATGGACACGCGGGAGGGCGAAGAGGTGACGCTCAAGTGTCGCTTCAACGAGCACTACTCCGACCGGGAGTACTCGTACTACTGGGCCCAGCAGTCGCCGAACAAGTACGACAACGTGGCGATCAAGGGCGACACCTTCAATCCGAACTACAAGTAAGTACCCGGCCCGAACCGGACACCAACACCATCGGCCATCTTTGAACTAACACCAGAGGCGGATTAAGCGTCCTAGAGCCCCCAAGCAGCTATAATTTGAAGTCCTTAAAAATACACACATAAAACATTTTTTCATTTCAAAATGTATTAAATTTCAATCAAGATCCAACCAAACACATTATTGATGTTTAGATTTTACTACAATTTACTTCAATGTTATTTCATTCAAATGTTTTTTATTTTGTTTATTTCATTCGATGTCATCAATAACTTTCTATTGAGAATCTATTGAGAATGAAATTATTTTCTATCAAGAAACTTGACATGTGATCTTTTTTACGTTTTAATAAGATATTTTTTTGTCATTTCAAAGCTGAAAAGTGTTTTGATATGAAATGTTTTAAAATTAAAAAGTTAAAATAATTTTAAGCAATATTTCTGTGCAGGATACTTCTTTTGCTAATCCATTTATGCCTAATATACTCAAACTATTCTGAAAAATTTCCTGTTTTTATGAAACCTTTAAACTAATCACTTACAAATCAAGACAAGGAACTGCACAATAATTATAACATTGAAATTTCAATAAAATATTGCCAAAAAGTACCGGTTACTAAGTAAGCAGTTGCTTAGTTTGCTTACCCTATGATCTGACGCTGTCTAACGCCTCGGTTTGGTTGCTTTTTTGCAGGATTGACTACCGTCCGAATCAGGGCATCTACGATCTGCAGATCTTCAACGTGTCGTACGTCCGAGATAACGGGCGCTTCGAGTGCCGCATCAAGCAGATCGGCAGTGACAACGCGATCTACGAGGACTACTACAACTTGACGGTGCTGACCCCGCCCCAGCCGCCGCTAATCTTCCCCGGCAGCGAGACGACCGCCACCGAGGACAAGAAGCAGGAGCTGACCTGCAGCAGCGTGGGTGGCTCGCCGGATCCGACCATTTCGTAAGTTCGAGGAGTTTAGAACCGGGAACCTGTGGTCTAATGGTGGACTCTGTCTCTTTGCAGTTGGTACCGCGAGGGAAGCACGACACCGCTGGCGGCCAACCTGATCTACGGCGGATCGCGTGACATGCAGACGACCAGCACGCTGACCATTATCCCACGCCGGGAGGATGACGGCGCGAAGTTTACGTGCGTCGTGTGGAACCGGGCGATGCCGGAAGGTCAGCGGCTGGAGACGGTTACGACACTGTCCGTGAACTGTGAGTACGGCCCACAAGCAGTGGCCTCTACATTCTACGACCCAACCCGGGGGACCCCGTTAGGTTCCTTTTCCCCCGACGGCTCTTCCTGTAATTAAGTTTCGTATTTCGATGCACGCGCGAGATGGATGGGGCGGATGCTGCGCCGGTTAAACACGCAGCGGGCGATTTCGGGGTTGTTGTGATCGATTCCGACCGCGTTGATGATCGTGGATGGGTAATCGAATGTTTCCTGGAAGTGGGACATTAGTCAGTCACACATTGTAGTTTTTGCTACGCCGTTTGAGACGTTGAGGTGATGCAAAAAAAGAAGGTGACGAAGAAACCTGAAACTCACCCCGTGGGGAGAGTTTGCCGTAATCTTCACGCCTATAGTTATTCACCCCACGGGCGCGGGTCCGGGGAAATACCCGCTGCTCTTCAATGAACGGCGATGTAAATAAGCCAATCTCGTGGCGAAGGAATCTGTGTCGAAGGTAACGCTTTTGAAATCTCGATCTCGGGTGTTTTTTTCTTTTTCCTCCCCTCTGCAGCCGGAGATTGTACATTGTGATTCATCCTTCGACCGAAGTTTGGCACCCACGATGGGATTTTATTCACCAGTTCCTACTCACAGCCTGAATTATACGATGTTTTCCGCAGAATTGTGCATTACGGTGGGTCGAAAGTGAAGGACCGGGCGCTCGAAATTTGGCACGTAAAATATTAATCAGACAAATCCGCGTTCCACCTTGCAACGTGTATATGTGTGTTTGTTCGTTTATCTTTTTCTTTCATCCGCGTTTTTAAAGGTGGTACAGTCGAACGGCCAAAGAACTTTCTTTTCTTCGAGTCCATTTCACAACTCTCCGCTTGGCGTCCACTGGACCAACCGTCCTCCGCCATTTTGCTTTCTTACACCAACCTTCAACCCGGAAAGCCGTGGACCGTATCGCTTGGTTTTTTGCTTCTTCCTTCATTCCGACCGTAAAGGATGATGTTCCTGGAAATGATTTAAATGTGACGTCGGGATCCTCTTTGTCACTCTCTTCCGTTGGCTGCGCTTTTGAAGGCTGATGTGATTTTGAAGAAATAAGACCATCACGCGACGAACAAAACCGTTCCATGTACATCATCTGATAGCAGATTTGTTGGATTTTGTTGTTCTTTTTTAGAAAGAAACATAAAAAGATTTTGTTTTTATGGTTTTATCCGGTTTTGTCCACCGTTCTTGTTCGTCTTTCGGTGATTATTTCTATTTGGCTCAAGTCTAAGATCTCGTTTTGCATTGCAGGATGCAGGGTAAAACTCGGGAGTGAAACTCGTGGTTTTTTGTATCTGCACGATAAATTTCATTTCCAATGCATTTTTGATGCGTTCAGTTTTTTTTCCTTCTTTCCTACTTCGCTAGGATGATCCGAGAGATTCGGAATGGGTAGAATGAATTCACCAAAACAAAAGAAAAATGAAGACACGAACCTACGATTCTCCTTGTTCTTTTTTTTTAAATAGAACAACATTAGTACGGAATGGAATCAGGTTTGGTGGAGCGCTGGAAAATCTGTGGAACGTGTTGGGCATTTCAGCACAGATTTGTTTTCTGTAGACAACGGAAAAGAATATGATGTTTTTAAAAAAAGGCAGTCTTGTTTTGTTTTTTCAGATTTTTTATTTCTTGTCGAAATGTATAATGTGTTGTTTTTGTTCTCAGATTCCTCAGATAGAGATCCACTTGAGATCATAAATATTTTACTCTTCCGTTTTTCTTTCGTTTTGTCACAACCATTCTAAATATTGATCATGATGATTCGATTCTTTTAGTAACTTTTTGTGATTTGAAACACACAATATTATAAAATAAGTTGTTATAGGTATGATTTACTATCTCTTTGCACCGTTCCTCCATTTTGGATTTTATTTGGATTGAGAATCCATCCTTGGGCTTCCGAAGTTACCATAAATTTTAATACTGATTTCAATAGCATTCAATTAATAGAAAAAAATTATTAGTTCATACGTACACTAATAAATCAGATCGTCCGATTACCATAAGATCCTTAAGTGTTTCATCGTCAACGTGTATTCTTAAACTTAATAACCCGAAACGAGGAAAAACTCAACAAGTTGCATCTTTGGTTTGATGTTTTTCGTTCCGTATCTCGGATGGAAACGGACAAAATTTCTCTTTAAATCAATCTCAATCTAGGCCGGATGATTTATATTTGATTTATAGCACAAACTTCGCGCAATGATCCGACCGGAAAGTTGGTGCTATTCGCTAGAAATTAATTTGCATTCACGCTTTAAGAGAGGCTTCATTGGGTGCGTGGGGTTGAACAGAAAGGGGAGCGAAAAAAAAAATCCTTCACCGGGAAAGCTTACACGAGTTTTCCTAATTGCCACGAGCGATCGGCGAATCGGCCTTGCGCCCGGGAATATGGTGAGATTTTTCTTTCCTCCGCTGGAAACGCTGTCAGTTGTGTCATTTGCAAATCCCTCCGGCGAAAGGGGGCGGCCAAAGCGGCTGCGATACCGGGTGGCCCGAAGATTGACGGTTGGTTTCTGCTGACGCTGTCGCAGCCAGCCGCGCGCGGCGAGGGACGGGTGACAACACGTGCCGGTGGGCTCCTCCAACTCCCCTCCTCTCGCCCCCCACAAGCCCGCTGACCAACCGTTCTTAATAACCGAATCAAGCCAGGGCCAGGGAAAAAAGTTAATGGGCATCATTAGCGCCATAGCGTCCGCTCAGAACGACAGAAACCAATCCCACCTCCCCCTTTCCCCTTCCACCAACCGCGGGAAAGGGCGAATGCGCCGGATAGAAGCTCAGGTGGCCGCGCACGAGAACAAGAGTTAGGCCATGACACGGACGGGGATGCAACACGAAGCAACACTGGCCAAACGTTCACCGGGCTTCTCGCTCCCTGCTTCCCTGTCCCTTCTCCCTTCAGCCCACCCTTTCTCCGGCCTTTGGTCCAGTGAAATTTTGTTTTCCGTTAATTAGCCTCCAAGTTCTTCATTTGCACCGCCTCGGCGCGAAGGAAGGACGCTTGTTGTTTTACTCACCACGCTTTACCGTGTCCGTGGTATATATTTGTCCGTGTTTCACTGTTCTCCTCGCCTTTTGTCGTCCCGTTTGCGTTCTTTTTTCCTCCCGCTGCTCATTTGGCGAGCTTTTGTGTTTTCCTCCCGGTGGGGTGTTTCGTTGCGAAAATTGAAATTACGATTTGTGCGTTTGTTTGGATTTCGTTCGGTCGAGGGACGCGACGCGAGGGCTTGAGGGGAGGGAGGGTCAAATCACCCCAACTTGCACAAGGACACAGATGCTTTTCTTTTCTTTGCTAAACACCGGTGTATGTGTGTGTGTTTGTCGAGGCCACGACCAAGCAAGTTTTTATTGCTTCCACTCCATCGTCTCCCAGTTTTCCCTTTGCCAAACCCACGTACCCGTTTTCGCGTTGTCCCCCCAAAAATGCCCTGAAGCGAATGCTAATTATTTTTCATCTGATTTAATGCTCGTTTGTGGTGCCTGCTCGTTACGGTGGGCAATTGTGAAATCTGATTTTATCGTCATCTTCGTTGTCGTTATTTCGGCACCGAACTTGGAGGAGGTGTGTGAGTGTTGGGGGGGGAATTGAGGGGAATGGGTTTGGGTTTTCTGGAGGGACAAGAAATGTCAACCCTTGTCAAACCGCCAAACTACGCGAAGGAAGGGAAGTGATGTTTATATTTGATTAATTAGAGCTAGGTGGAGGTTTTGCTTTTTGTTTTGTTTTGTTTTTCAGTTTTGTGCGCTGACGTTTACGTGCGATCACGCGCAAGGATAACGAAATGGAGCCGAGTTCGTCAGCGAATATGATTGAGATCGCCTTGCCGGGAAGTTTGGACCTTTCCTTGCTTGTTCTAGCATTCTTCATGCTTGCTCTCGATGCTTCCCGAACATTTGGAGTCCCAAAAATGTGGCTCAACACTGCCATGGCTTCAAATTTTGCGTCCCACAAACCCGGCTCCTGACGACGGTGTTATATAGCACCCGATTCCAACAGTGGCTTCTGGGTGTGGAACCGGGGCTTTTGCCTGCTGACAGGAACGCAAATAGTTTTCTAGTTTACAGAATGGCACAATATATTAAAAAGTTGCCAGCGTCACACTCCGATCACACGCCGGTCTCTGCCGAGTTCGCCGATCGTCCCAGGCTTCCCCCCCCCCCCCGGAGTGGTTCGAATGTATAATGCATTTAAATAAATTACCCATCCGGAATTTTCGTAATTTGGAAAGTTTGTCAATTTTGTCCCGGGTGTATGCAGCAGGAGCAGCCATCAGCTCACCGGGAAGGCGCGTGCAGCTTGACTTGAGGATTCCTCTCGAAAGTCCTAGGACGATACAAATCGTTTGAAGAACAAGAACTATTCCGGCTGTCGGGTGTCTCTTGTTCCGGTTCTCGAGGATGCCCCCCCCCCCCCTTGTTGTTGCGAATATCTTCTAAGAGCTGCATGCTCCAGAAGGATCCGGTCCGGAGCACGAGGGCAAACAGTTTCCTTTCATCTCGAGCCGCATCGAACGAGAGGAGGACCATAATGCGATGCAATAGTCTGTGTTGGCCCTGTCACTGGCATCGGTGCACCAGCGCGGTTATTGAATGTTGAATTGCATCGGGAAAATAGTTTTGCCTCACAGCAACACAGGAACCCCCCGGAACCATGTCCAGCTCGTCGTCGTCGGTGAACGTTCTCAAACCGTTCTCGGTGAGATAAGTTTTACCGCTGAGGTTTGTGCCCGACCCAAACCCCCTTAACCTCAACACTTGTAACGAGGCTGGTGTGGAGAAAGCCCTCGCTCCAGGTTGGGTTGGGTGGCGACGTGATGAATTGTGGCCATTTTTCCATACACCCCCGGGCCAAGCGCTTTCCGAGCGGGCTTGGCGTGGGTGTTTGTTTGAGTTTTTATCCACTTTCCGGCAGCGATGTACGTAGCGTGTCCCCCCATAGCGGGACAATTAGTGGTCGTAAAACTGATTAGTTAAGCTTGTGTAGCTTCAACCACTCATCCACCTTTTCCTTTTTTCTTCTTCCTCTCTCTTCTTCTGTTTGCCTCCTTTTGACTTTCGGGGCTGGGCAGATAAGAAAAGTCTGCCTCTTGCGCGCCGTTTTGTTAATTTAGGCCAGCGTAATCCTTCCATTTTCTTCCCACAACAGAAGGGGTCATGATAAAAAAAGCAACAACGTGAAATCAGTGATAAGAAAATTGAGAGTAAGTTGTTGCCTTGCGCTCGAAGATTCGCTCGCGTGATTCGGGCGTAGGTCGCGGCGGAACGGTCGCGTTAAAGCGGCTCATTTCGGTGGTCCTAATTGAAGAATGTTCCACACGCGAATGTTCCACTCAACGGCATTCGTGGGCGCTTTCGGAAAAGTTAACCGTAACCGGGTGGAAAATGGTCTTCGAAGCGGGAAACCACTCCGTGGTGAGGTCGTCGGTTGTAAAAAAAGGTCTCCTGATTGACTGCAATACCCTCCGGTTTCGAGTTCCCCCGAGAGTGGTGGTGGTGGTGCCTTTGGAGATGAAAAATCATTCCATCGGAATTTGGCAGCTACGAGGAGTGTTTTCGTTCTGTGATGGGTTTTTTCCCCGTTGTTGTCCTCTTCCCCTTGTGGGCTGCTGGTGTTAAAGGAATTTTCCCCGGCAGAGAGATTAATGAATTGAAGGTCTCAGAAGCAGCAGCATGAGAACGAGTGGCCAAGCATCTGCAGCTTCCCTTTTTTGGAGGGTCTTAAGCGTAACGCATGGTGGGTCTTCGTGCCTTTCTCCATGTGAGACGAAGAATTCGTGAGTCATTTAATCTCTATTTGGGCTCAGAACTTCTGGCGTGGGGAAGGTTTCGTGCGAGTTCGAATTAGGTTTCCTCGACATCTTAAGCAACCAGCGTTTTACACTGTTCACTTACGCAGTGTAAGTGTCATCATCAGTGGCAGAGTTTTAAATAATCACCCTCGGTGTGCGTGTGTGTGTGTCTTGCTGGTGTGGTATGCGCCGGAAGCCGTCAGAATTGAGCTCATAAATGGATTTTACATTAACGACACAGCGGCAGCCGAAATGAGTGCCATCAACAAGATTCTTTCCACCATTGTGTTGAACGCGGCGCAACCACAACCGAGGAGTTGACGATGGAGTTTTGTCAAAATTGCTAGAGTCTAGCGTCGTCCCGGCAACGGCAGCCAACTTGACACGGGGAGATTTTTATTCCCCGAGATTTCCGTCCGGCTCCGGCCACTCCTTCCGTCCGGACGGGATGGAAGGCGCAATTTGCCGTCATTATGGATGAATAATGACTGTTTAAATGATCGTACCACCGTAACCGTGGCCGTTCTTTCCTGCTCGGACCACTCGTGGTGCGTAAGCAGAGTGGCACTTCTTCGGCTCGGGCGATTTGTCCACATTTGTTTCCGCGTTCGGTGACGTTCCGCCCTTCGGCAGCTCTCTCGTGGGGATTACATCTAATGGCGATCTGATTCGAGCCGGCGATGGGCGTTTTGGGAGCAATCTGGAGTTTATAACTGGACCAGTTTTATCTCGCTGTGGGTCGGTAATAAACGCTAATCAAGTGTCAATTATTGTGCAATTTTACAAGTCCAATCCAAAACCAACGGTTAGAGCAACAAGCAGCTGAGGGGACTTCAGGAGTTCCTAGAGACGTTGGGTAGGGTTGATTATTGGTTGTAATTTAGAAAATTTACCTTTCCTGTTAATTTTGTATTCAGCCCGAAAGCACGATAATCTTTTCAGACTATCCTCGGAAGGGTTTTAATTGGCAAGGATCCTCTAAAACTTCTCTAGGTGACTTGAGTTCTGATCCATTTTCTCCATTTTTCTACGGTGTGCTATCTTTTAACAAAATACTGGTACTGCTCACCTCCAGGAACGCACAGTGACTTTGTTATATATATTTCTTGACAGGTAGCTGCATGTTTTTATTCCCTATTTTCTACCATTACAACATTCCATCAGAAAACAGGTAGGTTGACAACAAAGCCTTGCACCAGCAGCCTTGGCCGGAACGTACCTCCGGCGTGGAGTGAATTATGGACACTCTTTTAACGTGTGATAAGTCAGTGATAAAAGGTGACATTTTCAACGGTCCATTGTTGTTGTGTAACCATTTTGTTTTTGTTACCCTCTATTGCTTCGCTTTTCTTTGCGCGAAAGATTCATTCCACTAGGCGTCGGCGTACGCCATCGCGATAAGCTTCCCCATCCCTCCCTCCCTTGCATGGTGTGGGTGTTGTTGCGTCAGTGTCGTAAAATATGTTGCTCATTTAATTTACCTTCTTCGCTGCGTCACACTACACGCTGGTGGTGGTGGTGGTGGTTGGTGTGCGTCGTCCCAACGCTAGGATATTCAATACCGAACGAATGGTGGATGGTCCGAGTGTCTCGAGGATCGAGTTTCCTATAGCTCCGGGACCGGCCTGGCGACTAGCGACCATCCGGGGCCTTGTTCGCCGTGAGCAGGAAAAATAGTTTAAAGACAGTGAAAAATTTGCCCGCATCGGTATAAATTATGCTGGTCGGTTGAGGGATTCTTTCTATATCGTTTTCGTTTTTTTTTTCTGCTCCGCTTCGAGGCGTATCGTTTGAGCTTCGGCATTTCGCTGTTGTCGTTGTCCTCCTCGGTGGCTCCCAGGACGCCGTGTTCGCCGGTTTGGGCACCGAACAAGTTTGCTTTCAACTCCTTTTTACGCCACCGGCGGCAATTAATCCTCTATCAAAGCCGGGACCGTGGAGTCCGGCGCGGAGTTCACACACTCACACTCATGCCGGGCTTTAGTGCCTGGTGTTATGATTTCAATCGGAGGAAAAACCTAGTCCACCGTGGTGGAGTTCTAGCAGCCGGCTCCACACCATTAGCGAGCACATTAGCGTCACGGTTTTACCGAAAGCGATCAAATAGACTTGTTCCTTTCGTACTCTTGGTTCTCGGAACCCGGCGGCCCCGGGGGTTCGCATGTTGCTAAATTAATTGTCCTCAACCCATTGGGCTCTCCGAGTGGGAGTCAAAGACACCCCGATGGGCCGCAAATCGGATCGGTACAGATAAAGATAATTTATCGAACCCCGTTGGCCGCTTCGTGCTTGGCGCGTGGTGGTCACGGGAAGCCACCTGCCTTCTACTGGACTTTTGCGGGCGAAGTTGTGGAATAATTTATGCGCTTCTGTTTTGTTTACCTGCATTGGAAAACTCCACGCCTAAACTGGGACTCTCCTGTACGTCCGGCGTGATGTAAATTATTTCAACAACTCCACGCCGTGCTGCTGGCGTTGTCCGGAATCTCGTGGCACTTCCGCCGGGCGATTGAACCCAAGTGTGGTGGCATTAGAGCCCAAAAGCACCAAGTTCTCCGTTGGAGCAGGTGGCTTAGCGAACAAATCTTGATGCTTTCCGTTCGGTTCTTTGCTTCCAATGCAAGCTGCATTCTCGTACACTTCCTCCGTGAGGCGAAGGAATGCGTTTCTTGTGTGCCAATTCCATGGGCAGCGTTGGCTCGGGTCCGGCCAGTTCGAAGTCCATAAATAAAGCAAAAGAAAACAGGGGGACGAGACTGAATGCGGGGAACCGAAAAAGTTTGCCCTCGGTTCGCTCGGTAGGTGTAAGGTCCTTATCGGGGCGTGCAAATCGGGGGGGCGAAAAAGTTTGCGATACGCCCGGTACGATAAAGCCATCGCTTGTGGCCACACGGTTTCACGATTTCCACCGCGAACTAGCTGTTTGCGGGAGAACGCAAGAACTCCTTCCTTTTTTTGCGTTGTGGGATCTTCAGCTGATGGTCAAAAGTAACTCAAACAGTAGAAAACAACCTGCGGACTTGCGTTCTAAAGGGTTGAAGGGTTGCTGTTACATTATTCCCTCGGATAGTTCCGTTTCCCCAAGGAGACAAATGGGGTACTTTCAGACAATTATACTTTTAGAACTTTATATTATGTGTTCAGTTCAATTGGAGAATGTTTGTTCTTTGAAAAATATGTTTGTCGAATATTTTATTTTGCTCTTCAAAATTGTTTTCTTTTAGTATTCATTTGTATCATGACTTACATATTTTAGAATGTTTCATTTTACACTTTATGTTCCAAAATGTTGCTTTTGACATGTACCAGGTTAGCCACCATCAATTTCCTACTCCTTACTGGCTTGAGGCCGTTGCCGAACGATGTTACGCCAAATGCGTACCAAGCTTCACGATGCCGGTGTAAGTTTTCCTCACCCTCTTCCCCCCTCCACTTAGCAGCCCTTTTCCCCCTTTGGCGCACCGGATTCCAACCCTGTCAGGCCACTATTTTAAGGCGCTCACTATCGGAAACGTTATCTCAAGTGTCCCGGTGGAAAAGGAAACGGTTGGCAGGCGGCGTTCGCCGCTGGCTTAGTGTGCGAACACACAATCTTCGGCGGGAAAAAGCGAAGGCGAGGCCCCGGCGGCTCCGTTACCGAAGAACATCATTAGAACATTATCTTAGCGAAGGGAAACTATAATAATTTACGAACTTTCCGTCCATTTACTTGCCGCACCGTGGAGGAAGCAGTTTATGCAAGCGCGCTGTGCCGTTTGTGTTTGTTTCTTGTTTTCTTTTGTTTTTTGCTGCTCTTTTCTAGGGCGGAATTTTTCGAAGGAAAAACTACGAAACGGATGAAATCGTTTCGAAATAGCGAACGTGCTGTGGTCGGTTGGCCGGATCGTCATTTATAGCGTTCGGACGAGTGTGTCCCTTTACTGCTTCGATGCCCTTTTTGTGTGTTGTATGTGTGTGTGCGTGTGTGTGTGGTTTTACTGGCGCTGTCCGGTGGGCCAGTTAAATGACCAACGGAGAAAAACGAGAGCAGCAGCGACAATGGCAAAACAAAAAACCAAGCCCTTAATAGTTTAATTTCGTTCAGTGCATTTCAGTGGTGCACAAAGGGGAAGGCGAAGAGGAGGAAGGTAAAATGGGTTGGTTTGTTTCTTCAAGGAACCGAGAAGTCGAAGGCATGCCGGAACTAAACTCTGCAATCCAAGTGTCGCCCCGGAAAAACGCCCCAGCCTTTCGGTGTGGTGGGTGTACAATAAAATGTTTACCTCGTTAGTGGCTCGATGGAAATTTATTGGTCAACATTCCCGGCCCTGGCCGGACACATGGTCCGCTGTCCTGCTGATGGCTCCAGTCGAGAGTAACATCCGCCCTCGACCCCCCTTTGCCACTCCGCATGCAGCAAAAATGCCAAGGAGGTTCGTTTGCGACCCGTTTGTTTTCCTCAACTGTTTCTTTTTCTTACGTTTTCACCCCGGTTTCGGCACTGTGTTGGTGAGGAGGTGTAACCACTAGCGACGATAGCAATCTACGTGGGAAACTTGGGAGAGAAGGCGACGGGATTCTTGCATGAAAAAGTGAATCCTTTTTTCCTGGATCAAAATGCTTTGGCGGAAGTAAAAATGAATGGCCTGTTCAAGATTTTTGACAACCTTTCCGAGCGTGATTCTTTCCTCCCGCCAGGGGAGGGGGGGGGGGGGAGCAGTGTGCGGGATGAAAAGGGACTGGTGAGCGCGACGAGGGAAAACTGTGAAGAGCAAAATTGATGGCCCCAGTTCTCTACCCGGAGGGGTTTGGAAGGCAGTGGGGTAGGGAAAGAGAGAAAAAGGAAAAACGAATTCTATTTTTCCTCCCCCCTGATGATAGGAGAGGAAAGTTTCCGCTTTTCACAACTGACGAAATAAAACTACGATTCTATCGTTGTGTTGTTTCTCCTCCTGATTTCGCTCCCTTTTGCCGTTGTCGTCGGGAATGGCCGTAGGGAAATTCTCCGGGATCTTTGTGCGGTAGGTTTTTCCACCGCTTTCGGCTTCGCCGTGTTTCTAGTTAGTTTTAAATATTTTTCCACCCACTTTTTCTAGCATGGTGGAAAAAATGAAGCCATTTCACACAAAAACACCCACACACACACACACAAGCAGACACGAACTATGGCGTACTTACAGAAAACACTGGAGAGTCGGTTGCTTGGAGTTGCTGGAAGTTGCTTTTCTTCTGGCGAGTTTTGCCTCTCTTGGAAAGTTTTTGTTCTCGCATCTTCCTTCCTATTTTTTTTTTTGCATCCGAGAAGAACATTTGTGGTTGCATCCCGAAGCACGATGCACAAATGCAGAAAGGAACGGGTCGAAGAAGGCGGCGGCGAGGCTCGCGATGCGATTAGGTTTGGGGTGGGAAAGCATAACACTCTCCGATCGTGAAGAATCTTTTAGGGGTGTGTTTTTTCTACGCCAAGTTCTATCTTGCAATCGTTCGTTCGTTCGCTAGAGTCTGTTTCTTCCCGGATCCCCTATTCGGTCCCCCCTTGAGGGAAGGTGCAGGTGCAGTTAAACGCCGCGAATCCTAAGTTTCGTCGCTAGAAATGAGGAAAGTTTCCGAGAAAGTTATAAAATTCATGCCAACAGTCTAAGAATAATACACTCGCTTTCTCTCACCCCGGTGGCAAAAAGTGGAAATGTGCTGCTCCGCGATGGCAAGGTGGCCTTGGGTACGGGGTGGAAAAGGCAGTTGTTTTTGTGTGAACCATCACTCTTCGCCGAACGGAAGCTGTATTGGCTTTGGGCAAGGCTTATTTGGAGTTCGATCGAGAACCGATCGTTCGCTTTCGAATCGGAGCCCGAGCCTGGAAAAACTGTAACGAATGTGTTGAAATTGATCAGAAAACTTTTACTTGTGCCAAGCCGGTCGGAGCATCGCTGGAGGAACTTATTAGGGGGGGGGGGGGGGGGGGCTATGGTTGTCTGTTTTCTCTTCTTCTCTTCTTCTTCAAAAGGCTCGTTTTTACTTCGAGTTAAGACAACTGTTTTGATTTAATGAAGAGCACATTAACTGGATATAATTCATGATATATTTAGAGGTAACTTCAAATGTTCCCACATTGAAGTGTTGTATTCGGCTTATATTTGTGATTTTATCGATATGATATAAACTACTATATAGTTTTTATTTTAAATTAGCTTCGCTTTGTGTTGTTTCGATTTTGTTTTTCGATTTCAAACATAATTTTTCAGAGAGATGACATTTTTGAAAGCATAAGCCAAAAAATCGAATAAAAATTGAGTCTGAAAAAAGGCTTTAATAAGAAACCTGTTCCAAACGCCAACCTGCAATGTTGGTTTTCACCTGCCCTTTTAACGATCCTTCGCGTGTGCGTGTGTGCGCTTCGCAAGAGATCGTAAATGTGCAGCGATTGGAAAAGGAAACCACTTGTAAAACGGGGCAAAGAAAAGAGTTATTTGATCACTAATGAAGGAGTCTGCCTTCATGTGTAACAAGCAAAACGTGATAAAAGAGGTAGGAAAATATATAACAACAGGTGTTTGTTACTTTGTGCAGGGGTTTTTTCAAAAGACTCAACAAAAACTGGGCATAACATTTGAGACAGGTTTTCGTGATTTAAAAATTCTGTGTCATGCGCTGAATGTTTTTTTTTCGACATTTTTCACTTATGACTTCTTTGCCCCGGTTTAAAATTTCATATGTTACCTGCTGTAAGCTCAGCACAATTATTAACAGTCAAGTATTAATGCGTCACGTCAAGCTGCACGCGCTCGTAATGGTCCTCGCTTTTTCGATCGATTGTTTTCGCTACATTGGTTCGTCCCAGGAGTCGCTTGGGACAGGTTCACTACATCCTGCCCAGAACCGACAGCGAAAACAGGGGGAAACGCGTGTCGGGGAAATCGAGGAAACGGGGCACAAACATGATAGGAGCATGTGTTATTTTACAATTGATGTTCAGCAAACGCCATCGGTGTACTCTCGTGTGCCGATTGACACTATCTCTCCCGTGCAGTTGCAGTCGAGTTGATCGGGAAAAAGTTTTTCCCTCCCTGCACCTCCGCCCGCCGGTGAGTGGTGTACAAAAATAAAAGAGGAAAAAAAACTGGGGAAAAATCGACAGCCCGATGCATCTGCGATGGCGCAAGAAGTGCATCATCATAATGACGGGACAGGTGTGATGGCCCGTAGGCCCGTGCCGTGCGGCAGTCCGAAACACGGCGTGTTGTGCCGGTTGACCGCTGAGCCGCTTGGGGGTAAAAGCTGCCTTTTGCCCCGTGCTGCTTTGCTGCTTTTTAACCGTATCGGCAGGAGTTTCCTTTTTCGTTTTAAATGCTATGACGATCTCCAATCGACCGCTTCACTCGCGATGGCCCGTGGCATTATTTGGCAGAAATGACAGCTGACTTTAAATCGGGCCTCGCCAGGTGGTAGAGATGTGGATTGTGCTGACCTGGCGGGCCGAACGAGTCACGTTAAAGCGAGTGGTTTATCATCAGGTTTAGGGAATGCTTTATTATGCTTGCGGTCGAGCTACCGAAGTGGATGAATGTTATCTCTTTAATGATATTTTTCGGTAGATTTAAGAAGCAAACCACAAGGAAGGAGGGAACAATATTTTAATCCATGTGTTTGAGATTCTTCCTGAAGGGGTTGTGGTTAACGTCTAGCAATAGAGCATGAACCACATCTCATCGAGTCTTAATCTTTGCCCAGACAATTGTAATACGATCCCTGCCTCAGGTAGACAGTAGGTCCTCCTCAAGACGCGACAGGCGAAAGAAAATCGAAGAACCCGGAGTGGAGTGTGGAGGTAGGGGATAGCGTGAGCCATGCTGCACACCGGGCCGATTACCGGGGCGATACGTTTCATTTGGCTAAGAACCCTTTTCTTTCGGATTTAATGAGGAAATCCGATCTTCATTGATTTCAATTAATTATACAGAAACAGATTATTCGAAAATTTGATTGTATGCCCACGAGCCCCGGGATGCTCTGGAGGAGGAAAGCCAAAGCCGAGCACCAAAGATCGATCGATGCTAGTGAGTTAAATATAACCCAAGCTCCCGGAGCGTTCGAGTGAAATGTGGCGAAGGCGAAGTGGAAAGCCGAAGTGCCATTCCGCCTGACCCGTTTTCCGTGGAGAACTCCCGTGTGGCCCGTGTTCGGGTTCGACGTCACCATCACCATCATCGTCATCATGAGGCACGGGGTGCATCATCATCGCTTTCGATTCTTAAATGAAATGTTAATTTAAAATTCATGCTGCTGCCAATGATGCCGTTGATGATGATGATGATGGTGATGGTTCGATTGACCGCTTTGTGCCACGTCGGTGACACCGTCTCGCAACGAATTTGTTTCGTTGTGTCCGTGTGTTTTCTTGTCCTTCTCCTTCGGTGACCCCTTGAAGGTGCTCCGC
Organism: Anopheles coustani; assembly: GCF_943734705.1. Lineage (NCBI taxonomy): Eukaryota > Metazoa > Arthropoda > Insecta > Diptera > Culicidae > Anopheles > Anopheles coustani. Next base: position 37,672,644 of record NC_071289.1, read on the forward strand.
CGTGGGGTCCCTTCGCTTCGCGTTATTATTTTTCACGTCGTTGGCGGAACCAGAAAAACCAGTCCCGCATCGGAGAAGGACGACGGGAGCGGCTCGCGGCAGATGTTCATTATCATTCTGAAACGTTGTTGAGTCTCGTCTTCGGTCCTCACCCCAAACTTCGAAGCCCCGGCGTAAACTTCGGCTTGCGTTAGCGCGGGATGGAAAGAAAGTTAACAATTCACGACATCGAACGGGGGGAGAAGAAAAAGAAAAGAATGTGTAAACGTTCGGCCCAATCTACAGCCCGAGCTGTTGCAGCTTTCCGGAGGCTACAGGTGTGCGCCTCATCCACTCGACGACGACGACGACGACGGTCAGAGTTTGTCGTTGTCGTTGGGTTTTTTTTTTGCGTGCAATCTGCTTCCTTCGCGTTTTATGCGCGTCGTTCAACAGTGTCACGGTTGCGTTTGCTTCCGTCCGCTCTCGCGTTAATCCCTCGCTTCGGCGGTTGGCTTTGGCCGTTTCAACAATTCTGTCACCACGACGCTTGGAGGGGGAGGAGTGGGACGATTGGATGATTTTGACAGATGGAAAAATGATAAACCTTTGTGCGGGAAGGCATTCGATGGTAGCTGAACATAATAGTGTTTTCCTTCAACATTATCAAATGCATTCGTTAAGGTGCAGTATGGTGTTTTATAATGATGCCAACTGCACGTCTTTTGCTCAAAGAGCATACACAGGGAGTGCAGCATTTCAGACATATGTGGCTCTTATCTTTTAAAATTTCCACTCTACGAAGAGTATCATAAAATATTTGAAGAGGTACGAAATCTTTTAAATGAACTTCAAAATATTTGGAAATATCTTCAAAAACTGTTGATATTTAAAATTCAAATGGAACCAGTTTGAAAAAGACTTATAACACGTGTTTTTACTCCGTTTTCGAGCCTATCTAAACATCAGCCACTGTCCTCTTAACCTCCAAACGTAACTAAACATTTGCCACCTCTAACTTAAACGAGTGTTGATACTACCGGGTTCGTTTACTACGATGACATTTGGCGAAAAACAAAATATAGTAGAATAACAATAGCCGTGTAGCGATAGTCTGCGATGTGCTTATTTAGAGCGTTTGCAGTAAGTTTGTTTTTGTAAAGTAAGTTTCTACATAATTAGGAATCAAAATATAGTTTTTTCAACAGCTATATCCGAAGAAGTTTCTTCACGCCCGAACAAACAACGAAATTATCAACACGTAATCAAACCTGCATGCATAAACTTAGCAAAAAGAAGGTGGAAAATGTTTAGTTACGTTTGGCATATACGTAGTACGATCTCACGAATTCAGTTGAAAGTCAAATGTTTACTTACGGTTAGCGGTTATTTCATGGACAGTGGTAGATGTTTAGGTGGTCTCGAAAATGGTGCAAAACTATCTGCATTTTTGATCAAGAATAATTACAACTTAGTTTTTTCCAGTTTCTGAAACATTTGATATTTGAAGCACGATTTTTACCGTTTTCTTGAATGTGTTAGTCGAAAGGTTTGCATAGCGACTTAAAACGACACAACTCTATGCAATTCGATTCGTTGTGATGTTTTCAAACGCAAAAGAATACAAATAAATATGCTACATAATATGCCATGTTTACTACTCCCGATGCTCCGCAACGTAACGATAACGAAAGAGATTAAATAACACTCCATAACGATCTTCGGGCTGCTGGTGAATTTGTTTCTGAATTCCGGTTTTCTTTTCCACCTGTCGCACGTTCTCGTTGCGCCACACCACCACAGTTGCGGGCGCTGGTCTCAACTGGTTTCTCGCAGATATAGGATGTTAACTGAAATGAGGAAACCCAATACCACCGTAGCCTGGTGTTTGGGTAGAAAAAGCGCCGGAAAATCTTAAGAATAGAAAGGACGGAAGAAAGCGAGAGGTGACGTGCGGTCGACGGAAGCGGTAACAGATTTATCCCGGGCGTGTTCGCTAAATGTAAGCGGCACCATAAAAGTCTGCGTGCTAAAGAACCACCCAAGGCGGAGGGGAACGTCCGCCATATGATACGATGAATTTGTTTTCAATTTTGTCGAGTTTCGAGGTTCGAGACCCCCCGCGCACAGTGCGTTAGACAACTGGCCAACTGTTGATGGTTGGAGGGCTGATTCAGTTTTGCTTTTTTCGGATGATACCGTTTTCGTGAGGGTCATGTTGCATAAGCGTTCTGTGGTAAATTTTTCTCGTTCTGATTTTTGTTTTTCGTCTTTCGTACATTTTGATACTTAGAATGCTCTATTGGAAAACCCCCTGAATTAACTCTTTTCGTTTTTTTTGTTCTTGCATCGGTATAGATTATCCGCGTGTCGAAATTGGGCCGGAGAACCCGCTGAGCGTGGAACGAGACCAGACGGCAAAGCTGGAGTGCAACATCGACGCGAAGCCGAAGCCGGAGCAGGTGAAGTGGACGCGCAACGGGCGCTTCATTTCGTCGCACCCGACGCACACGATCCACCGGGTGTCGCTGCAGGACGCCGGCCGCTACACCTGCTCCGCCGACAACGGGCTGGGCAAGGTGGGCGAGGAGGAGATCACGCTGAACGTGCTCTACCCGCCGATCGTGCAGATCGAGGCGAAGGCGAAGACGGCCGAGGAGAAGGAAACGGTGCAGATCAAGTGCAACGTGACGGCCAACCCGCCGCCCGTGACGATCGAGTGGCTGAAGGAGGGCGACATCGACTTCCGGCGCACCGGCGACACGCTGGTGCTGCGCGACGTGCGTGCGGAGGACGCGGGCACGTACGTGTGCCGGGGCATCAACATGATGAAGCCGTACGGTGGCAAGACGCTGGAGCGCGAGGGCAACGCGTCGGTGGCGCTGCTTGTCCGTCATCGGCCGGGTCAGGCCGTCATCACGCCGGAGAAACCGGTCGTGCATGTGGGAAACAGCGCGAACTTGAATTGTAAGGCGGATCCGCCGGGCTATCCGGACCCGCAGTACCGCTGGTACCGGGAGATGGGCGGCGAGATGTCGACGACGGTGATTGCCCAGGGCGCACAGTATCTAATTCCGAAGGCGGGCCTGTCGAGCGAAGGCAAGTACTTCTGTCACGCGAGCAACGAGCTGGGCAACGGTGGGATGGCGAGCGCGACGCTGGAGATCCACCAGCCGCCCCAGTTTCTGGCCAAGCTGCAGTCGAACATGATCAAGAAGGCGGGCGAGGTGGATTTCTTCGTGACGTGCGGTGCGAAGGGTAAGCCGGAGCCGTCGATCACCTGGCTGAAGGATGACGTGGAGATTACGCCCGAGCTGCGTCGGTACGAGGTGAAGACAAACCGGGAGAAGGGAGCCAACGGTATGGTGACGGTTCACAGCACGCTCATGTTCACCGGCAAGGCGCGCCCGAAGGAGAACGAGCTCATCTCGACCGATCGTGGCCAGTACACGTGCCTGTACGAGAACGCGGTCAACAAGGCGAACTCGACGATGCACCTGAAGATCGAGCACGCACCGATCGTGCTGCACCAGTACAACAAGGTGGCGAACGACATCAAGGAGACGGCGGAGGTCCTGTGCAAGGTGCAGTCCTACCCGAAGCCGGAGTTCATGTGGCAGTTCGGCACGAGCCTGCTGAACACCGGTGGCCACTACGAGATCGTCACCACCTCGGACGGCAACGATGTGTACACGAGCATCCTGAAGATCAGCAACGTGCGCCACCAGGACTACGGCGAGTACCACTGCCGGGTATCGAATACGCTCAACAACATCCAGGTGCCGATCCGGCTGCAACCGAAGGGACCGCCGGAGAAGCCGACGAAGCTGAAGCCGGTGGAGCTGGGTTCGAACTTTGTGACGCTTGCGTGGAACCCGGGCTTCGACGGTGGGCTGGCAAACACCAAGTACTTTGTGTCGTACCGCAAGATAGTGATCCCCAGCGAGAGCCTCATGACGGAGGAGTGCGCCGCTGTGGCCGCTAGCGGTGCCGAGTGGATGGAGTACGACTGCCAGCGGGAAATGCCGTGTACGATCAGTCCGCTCGATCACCACCAGAGCTACGTGTTCAAGGTGAAAGCACTCAACACCAAGGGTGTGTCGGAGTACTCGAACGAAATTACGCCCACGACCAAGGTGGAAAAGATCCCTAGCCCACTGATGGCCAACTTCGATCCGGAGACGAAAATCCTCGGCCTGAACATTGGTGCCACCTGCCTGTCGATGGTGGCGATCGTGGAGTCGGTGATGTACGGCGACACACCGATGGCCGCCTGGCACATCATCGAGAAGGTGGACCTGCAGGTGAACGGACACGATCCGACATACCGCGAGCACGAGATCAAGCACTTCGTAGCGAACCGACGCAACAACGGACGTTCGCTTGGCAATAGCCTCGATGAGATACCGCTGCCGATCGAAGACGAGCTGAACCCGCGAGTACGTGTGAAACTCTGCCTCAAGAACAACCACGAATACTGTGGAGACTATCTGGAAGCTGACAGTAAGTATTACCTCGTAAACATTACCACAATCCTATAATTAACGGTCCGTTTATTTGTTTTTCCAGTTGGACAATCTCTTATTCAGGAAGCGTCGTTTGTTGCGCTGCCAACACTGATAGCAATTGTCGTGTCGTGCATCGTGGCGGCTCTGTTCGCCGTGCTGCTAGTGATGTTCTGCCGCTGCAAACGGAATCAGATGAAGGAATCGGGCAAATCCAAGGAGTACGACATCGATTCAATCCACCCCTCGATTGTGGCTCAACAAAACCAGGCACCACCTCCTTACTACTCGGCGAGCAGCTTGGAAAATAAGGCCCTAGAGCACTCGATGGATTTGGCCATGGATCAGAATACGGCACTGTACGCGACGCAGCAGACTTACGGTTACCATCAGCAGAACGCCATGATTCCGCAGGTGCCTCAGAATGATTGTAAGTAATGTTACCAACGTGTGGTCACAAGCGTGGCCCTTACGCATGAATGTGCCTCAACAACGATTTCTATCCCTCTTCGAAATTAGGGTCAAACATGGGCTACGTGGAGAACTCGTACTCCAATTCGAACAACGGCGGTAGCGTCAACTCGCAGGACTCCATCTGGCAGCTGAAAATGTCGGCCGCCGCCTCGAACTCGGCCAACATGATCCCGCAGCACAACTACATGGAGCAGCAGATGCAGCAAAACTACGGCTACGATCCGATGACGCACGGAGGATATGGTGCTGTTGACGACTACGCCCCCTACCCGCACCTGATGACCACGGCGAGCCAGCACGGTGGTGACGACTACCATCACAACATGCGTAACAGCCAGAATCCGTCGCGCCAGGACTACTGCAGTGACCCGTACGCGTCCGTCCACAAGCCGAAGAAACGCATGGACCAGCATATGGGTAAGTTGTTTAACGGAGTTTCCAATCCAGGCTGGTTCTAACAACGAATATTTCTCCATTACAGACTTTGTTGCCGAATCGCCATACCACGATGTGAGCGGGCTGCCGGATCCCTACATGGAGCAGGAGGAACCAAAGTCCCCGGTGCAGAACCAGCATCTATCGATGAGCTACGATGATGCGCTAGCCATGGAGAGCGGTTACTCCACGCCAAACTCCCGTAATCGTCGTGTCATTCACGAGATTGTGGTGTAGTCGGTTTGACGCCACAACGAACCCCTAACACTGGATGGGGATGGACAACAAATAAAAACAACACACTCACTCAAACGAATCAAACGAGAGCTACAACGACAATCATTCGAATCATAGGGAATGCTTCCCACAGCTAGGCAGTTAAATACGGAACCGAATCGAAGCAATTTGGGGGACAATCTCAGCACAACCGGTGGAACACAAGCAGACAATAAGGAGTGACACGAAACCCGGAACACTACAACATCATTTTCCAGCTCGCGTCGGAAAGAAGTTCTACTTATTCTAGCTCCGTTTATTTTTTAAATTATTGGTTTTAATCGAAACTTCGAATCGTCGACGGATCATTCAGTGAAGCGGTGGCCAACGAGAACAAGGAAGGAGTTGATAATGCTGATCTCAAAAAGCAACTCCTCGGAATAATGGTACGTATATTATTTTTTCGTAACACTGAAAATTGTAAAACAGCCAAAACAAATTTAGAAAATATTTTTGTTGATTTCTCTGAGAAATAACTGGTTGTGGCTTAACGATCAACACCTTTTGGAAGAAAATGTTTAACATACTTTTTCTTGATCTTTTCAGGACACCAACCACAACTTACTCATTGGATGACGTGTACGACTTAAAACTGTGATTGTAAATATAGCTTAGTATAACGCGTAGAGAAATGGTTTTTTATAGTAGGGCTGAGCACACATTCAGCATGCGCTTCGCCGTACCGTATGGTTTTAAAACTTCAAGTTGTACACACGCCGGTTACGTTAACAGTAGGATTCTATCCTGTCAATAAAATTGAAAAATCTGACAGAGGCATAGACAACATCCTGCACGGAAGCTGGTGCCAATCGGAACTAAACGTATTAATGATTAACTAGAAATTAAAGCAAAACAATTGCGACAGCTACGAATCGTGACCTCCCGCGCACCCCATGACGGTCCAAGCACGGGCGCCACCGAACCGAACGAGGAGCAAGAACCGAATGTGCCATTAGCTTGTAGTAGGTAACCCTGCCAAAAGTTCTGCTCCTCCCCCAGCACACGCGCTCCGATGCCGGGTGCGATCGTGCTTGCCATGTGCCCATCGCAGCTTCTCACGCGGGGATCGCTGTGGATCTGTGTGGCTGGCGGTGCCATTTGTTAGGATCGTGTTCGTGCCAAGTCTTCCGTGAGCAGTTCTAGGGTCCAGAAGTAGAGGAACATTCCATACGCGCGTGAGCTTGGGTTTTCGATGATCAACCTCCAATTTAAGTTTTTGAGCTGCTGCCACTCGAGCTGTAGCCCCTAATTTCAATTCATTCCGTGTCCCATTTGATGGCGCTTCGTTTTATCTGAGTCCTTGTCGGCTAAATTAGACTTTAGACGGCCGCGACGAAGCGGTCTCGTGGAAGAAAGCAAGTTAAATCTTAAAGTATGTATAATTCTCGGCGCTGTACATAAACGAGAAGCGATAGAGTAAACTGAAGCAATCAATCGAGTCGGTTCGGTTTAAAAGCGGTAGCGAAGTAAGAATAGTTTGTAGGAGAAGAAATTGTGCATAAAATATAAATTCGCACTCCATTAAAATGTTGAATACCGTAGTGACCGTTTAGTGAGGTTATTTGTGCGGGGAACTGAATTCTGCGTCCCGTTATTAATTACCTCTCACGGTCCGGCATAAAAGGCGACACAGGAGTTGCAAAATACGTACACAAATGCAAAAGTAGTTAGTCAAAAGAAGCACGCGACAACGCGGACCGGATTAAGTTTCTTAATTTTATCCAGCTTTGACTCGAATGAATTGCTTTGGCAAATGCTTTTGTTGCGCTCGGAAGGGAAAAGTAAGTTGCAGCGGATTATGGTTCGCATTCGCGAAACGTGTGCTATGGTGACGCTGGTGAGCCTGAAAGAGCAACGCGGGGAGAAAAGGGAAAACGTCGACAGAAGATCGTCTTTCCCCACGCACAACGAGCGGCTATGAATGGATGGTATGATGGAGCTCGTTTGTATTCGAGTAGGAAAAAGCAGTGCGAAAGTGAGTCAACATTGTGCGCATGTAGAAGACAGGATCTGAAACGGCACGGCGAGTAAGACTGAGGATAAATATGCTTTTCCCCACTTCTGCTTTGCCTTTTTTTTGCTCCCGTCGCTGCAACAGTTTGACGTTTACAAGTTTGACTGCTGCTGAAGCGCTACGACATTAGTGTTAAGTGATGGAGAAACTTGTTTTCAAGTCGCGAAAAGAAACCGAATTAGAGAGGTGTCGAGCAGCAAAACTGGACGGACGACCGAGAGTGTTTGGTGCCGGACAAATAGTCGGAGCGTGGCTCGTAACGAAAAGAGAAAAAATCAGGATAGAAAAGAAACACTCCGTCGTTTGGTCCAGTTTCGTTCTCCGCGGCAGTTGGAGGTATTTTGCATACTTTTTCCGTCCACCGTCCAATTGAAATAGCTGTAAATATTGACTGAGAAAAGAAGTAGTATTTACGCGATTAAGGAACTTTTCGATTATTTTTTTTAACAGTAAGCCCGTGAAGCAATTCTTAGGAGTTTTGTTAATGGTTAGCTAGCGATAAGGTTCTTTTGCTCGTCGAAAATAAATATTTTATTGCCTATTTTAAACAATGGATTTATTTCTTCTAATTGCTTGTAAGTTTATCCCAACATCTTGTATCGTCTATCGAATGTGTATTTAATTAATAACGATTTAGTCCACAATTTTACATATTTAATGAACTTTTGTTGCCCTGTTCTGTTGGTTTTTGAGTCTTGTTTTCCAGTTATTCAAATATTTGCACTGCTTCTTGCTTTCCTATTTAGTTTAGTTCATTTGGAGTTGACAGAGTGGCATGCCATCTTAAAGTACACTCTTCCTTTTGCGCTGCTCTGTTTTGTATCATTTAATCATTCCTAATGTACTGGCTAAATCTGGCAGATAAAATCCCAATTATGCCACCACTTTCGCGACAGGAACGCAAATCGTTCTCCATATTTCATTGTCTCGAGGCAGCCGTTTTCCGAGCCGCCGTTTGTTTGCGCTGGCCGTTGAAATCGAATTGCGTCGCTTATTGAAATTAATGGCCAAATGGAGGAGATTTCCTTCTAAATGAAAATCTGTTTGGAAAGTAATTTCGGGGACTAATTCTTCTTCTCTTCGGCGACACGGGGAGAAAGCCCACCCCCTCACCTCTGGCGGTGAGATTCGTTGTATTAAAGCGTTTTTCAATCCATTAGCCGCCATCGAGCGGCCTGCGGATGCTAAGTCAAGTGTCCTGAAAATAGTGTCATTTCGCGCGACTTTGCAACAAATCGCAATCGATATCGGACCGGAGCCCGGGTGGACCGAAATTTCTAGCGTCCGTTCCACCGGGCGAGCGTTTATCTACTTCAATAAATTTAATTAATAATTCAAATTAGTCCCACCCTGCGAGAGCTACGTGTCTTCATCTTGGGCCAAATTGCCTATCAGCCTACACAACTGATCAAACATTGTTCCTGGAGCACGGTAGGATTTTTCAAAACGTGCCGCATTCGGGTTACCCCACGCGGTGCAGAAGGGCTGATGTGCTAGGGGCCGATGACTGGCGGCGCAAGTGAGTCACTATTGTCGTTTCGCATTGCTCGTTGCAGGGTTCCGTCCCGCCATCGTCATCCGGTCGGGTAAGTATTTTGGTTTTTGAACCGAGGGGCCAACGAATCATTGGGAAAATATTTGCATTCCAACGATCCGCTTTCCGCTAGCCGGCCTGCTTTCCGGAGGGGACGCGTCCTTTCGGGGAACGCACGCAAACATCCGGAGTTAGGTATCATCCTCCCGGCGAACCGTCGCGGTGTACCGGCGCTTGTAAGACGTCCCGCTTCGGCCGGCGGCGAAATGGAAAAATAAATTTTGTTAATTTATTCTCGGGAGGGAAAAATTAAACCGGGAGTGAAGGTCCCCTTTCGCTGGCGGATTCGCCCGACGCACGGGCACTTCAAACAGCTGGAGAAAAGTAGATTTACAATGGTCGGGCGGAGTTATGTTGCCAACTTCCAGACGGTGGTCATGGTTATCGGGGTTTTTTTTCTTCCTCTCCGGTGGGGTTCCGTATGGCCTGCGGTCATTTTTCGACAGCAGATGATTACCGGTTTCGGAAATGGAAGTAGCTACAGCTGGATAAGGTCGTAATGGAACCATTAATTTTCTAAAAATTATCTTGATTTATTGCGTGCAGTGGGATTGTAGGTATTTTTAGAAAAAGATTCAATCTTTTAACGTCTTACGGGTTGTTCTGTGAATTTGTTCGTCTAAATGTAGACTAGCTGCAATGCACAAAAGACAGGATAAATCCAATGTGACTTTAGATCCAAATCAATCTAAAACTGTATTTCCAATATGAACAAGTATACTTGTATACTTGTATACTATAAACCATATATGCTTTATTAAGTGTAGCTTTAAGAGACGTTACATATTCGTAAAAAAAAGTATATCGATTCACTTAATTTAGCAAATCATTATAATCTGTGTTTCTAAACTATCAAAGCACAGGTTCGGATTTATTTTCAACTATTTTCTTTCAAAAATACTCATCAGCTCCAATTGATTTTTTTTTAAAGATTTTTGTGCTATTCTATTTCCATACTTTGTGTAGTTAAATTTGTGTAGAGCACTTTGAGTTAAAGAACATTCACCGGTCCCCATCGAAGAGGGTCGTGCGCCGCACCTAATTTTTCACGGCTGGGTGAATTTTCCAGTGCCACATCGCCGCATGCAGATACGCGGAGAGCAGGACTCCTAATGCAGTTATTATAATGTTGCCAACGGCACCGTCCTCGACTTCTCTCCTTGTTTGCATCTTCGAGCCTGCGAGGGTAGTATGTTCACATTCCACGTAGGGAAGCCAGCCAGCCGTTCGGATTCCCGTCAGCCTTCCGACGGGGGTGTCTTTCCGAAGATGGTGACGTTGTCGCGGATGGCCGCGCGTTCTCCAGGCGGGGGAAAACTCGACTCGATGCGTTGCCTCGGGGTGAACATATTTTATATATTCCTTTACTTTTCCTGCACGGAATTGGCCATGCAGCCGGGCCTCGGGTTGCACAGTCACGGAGAGGAAAATCTACGTTCCTTTCCTTTTCCCGACCGAAGAGCAACTGCGGAAAGACAGACAGATAAATAGTGTGCTCCCTTCTGCTTTGCTTGATACGTTCGCCAGGTTGCCTCGCGGGTATGTGTTTGAGTGAATATTCTGCATTAGATTGAGTGTAGCGCACGAAGAATCTGGCCGTTCGTAATATTCGGCCAATTTGAGAACACTGATGGGAGGATGTGTGCTCTTTTGAAGTGAAAATCCATAGGGGGCAATGTTAAAACATGGGCAATTGTGGAACGCTCATCGCTAGAAATAGAGCACAATGAAGGAAAATGGCTTTCGAAAGTCTTCCAGCTAGTTTGAAAAGTTTTCCAAATGCATTTTAAAACCAAACTCTGGTCGTTGTTAAATCGTGTGCAGACCAAGTTTACTGTTTAGGTCTGTGCAAAACTTTGTTATTCCAATTGATTGAAAGTTGATGATAAAACCATCGAGATGACTTGATGTTCTTACCATGATGTGTTCGAAAATTTATTTTTTCGACTTTATAGAACTTGTTTTAGTTGTACAAATTATTTAGTCCCGTATCGTTGTTAACTGTTTCTTTAGTATTTGAAAATATGTTCGACTGGAATAACATAGGTTTAAAGAAGTACCTCTTACCAGGATGATGATAGAATAGCAATGATGGAAGTTCATTTGAAAAATATGTTTTTGCATGCATAAAAATATCAGGAAAAATTCAATCACTACTATTTGTTTAAGATGACGATATTTCGAAACTTTAAAACTTTTGCATTAAATCCTAGATTTACATAAAGAACTGTTTCGAAAGGAAAAACTAGAAAACTTCACTGTTTTTATTCATTCCTACTCCTTATGTTTCCCAAATTTGTATGAATTACCCAAATTTTTAAAATTTCAGAACAGAAAACTTCACTGTTTTTATCCATTCATACATTAGGGGTATGAATGGATTGGGGTTTCCCAAATTGGTATTTATTGCTCAAATTATTAAAATCACTAAAAAATTGTTAATCGAAATATTGTGTAATGAAAACCTCATGATGGTTTTATAAAAAATTCTAAATGTTGTTCTCTTAGTGAAGAACATTTCAACATATATGATAAAGAGTGAAATATAAAATAAGGAGTTTTCGTAATTTTGTTGCAATACTTCATTCACTAGAACCTTGAACCTCGGTTGTAAACAAATGTTTAGACTATAAATTGGATTCTGAAGCATCTTCACCAAACCGGGTGCTCTGAAGGACTCACCGAAGGTGTACACGTAGAAATCGGTCAGGATCTTGGTATTCACCTCCCGGATGCCACGTGTGGTAAAGTTTGATTGTGTTTCGTAAGCCATCAGCTTTAGACACATACACACACGTGTATTGGTGGCTCGATCCGATCCACATGGCCAACGGCGGGCGCGTCGACGAAGGTTTAATTAACGCGCTAACTACGGGCTCCCGAACATCTAAGCTGCATTAATGCAGACCGCGCATTGCGATGGCGGAGGCGCCACACCCCTGGCTAAGGTGGATTGTTTTCGGCGGAAAAGGTCGGCGAAATCCTGAAAAGCATAGCAAACACCGAACACATACGAAGGCACGAAACTTTCCCGTGCTGGCTAGGGAAGCTGCTCGAGCGTCCGGTCGCGTGGGTCGAAGGCCCGGATGGGAATGGTAACGGAAGGTAGGTGTGTGCGGTGGTGTAATTTAATTGATAAGTAACTTTAGGCAGTTCGCTAATGTATGAGGGTGCAAAGAATCTTGACGGGACTACGGATCCCGCTCCCGCCGTGGAGTGTGTTAACAGATATCTTCATTTCGTATGCGTGTGGAATTTCGGCGCCTGGAGGGACACGTTATGCTGCTATTAATCTCAATTCATGCACATTTCCCCGGGAAGACGGGAGGCAATACGCTCAAGTGGCCGCCCGGTGCCAATGATTCATGGATATGGTGAAGTTTGGTTGCAAAACAACAGCAGCCTCCCCGGAACGGCGACGACGGACGGCTTTCCCGGCGCACTTGAGGCCGTGGCTACAAATCATGCCGCACGAGGTACCATTAGAGGATTCGCTTGCATCAATAAAATGGCCATTAAAGCAATTTCCCCCGGATCGGCCAAGAAGGGTCCGGCCCCGGTTGTTACTGAGCTCGAGGCCCGGTCGGGACGCACTTTTAAAGTGGCGCGGGGCCATTCGACGACGATGGATCCTTAAATCGCCCATCGAAAAGGAAATGCAGTAACATAATAAATGACTCATTCTCAATAGGTACCCTTATAAGTCGAATGGCTCAGTCGGACGCTGTCCAGCATCAACGGTATTAGTGTCCGGTAGATGAATGTGCGATAGTGCGTAATAAACTGAACGCGACGGAATGCCATTCGAAAATGGCGCCAAATGGGACTTTCTCTATTATTGTTGGGCGTTTTACTGTGCCTTATAGAAACGCTTTTTTAGGTTAGGTATAGGTTTGCAAGCATCGGTTCCAAATTGCTTCAAATATACTTAAAAGTTGAATCAAAAAAGCAAATGTCCTGAAAATAAGAATTTAATTTTTTAACGCAAATAATACTTTTTATAAGTTTACTTGTTGGTATTTGTTTAAATGTTTCTTATATGTATGAAATGAAGTTGTTTTAGGCTTATGCGCTTGGGTAATCTATACGATTCAATCAATCATTCACTAACAAAAATTCAATCCATTTCTAGATGATAATGTAGAACAACCAGGCAAACCCGGATAGTATTCAAGAAAATGTCTTAAAAACATATGTGTCGTTACATTTGCAGTGCAATCAAATAATCAGGGAACATTTATATAAAAAAAATAACCTATTAAGGAAATAAATGCATGACTTGAGAGTACAAAAGCATATGCTGTTCTAACTACGTTAGAGAGCATTAATTTTTGCGGTTAGTTTGGTTCATAAAAACTCATAAGAAAACCTTTGATAGCTAAATGTTGTCTTGCTGCGATAACTTTATTCATATGGCATGTATTTTTATGCATATAAAACAAGACTTACAAGACAAAAGGATTTAGTTAAGCTTTAAAAATTTGATAGTTAAGCTAAATATTACCAGCGGTTTATTGCATACCCTGCATTTTCTGTGTTGAGTCTTACGATAATAAATCGTTATAGTTATTTTCAAGTTTAAATGGTGAAGCTTCTAGTGTCCAGCAAAATAGTGAAGCTCCTAGTGTCTACAGCTAACCAAAGATGTCAACAGACAACCCTCATCGCCTGAGGGTGGACATGGTGGAGCAAGTTCAAATGTCCATTACCTCCGGCATAATTTATTTCCGTCGTTGTATGGATGGATCTGGCAACCAGTGAGCTACATTATCAACTTCAAGATACTGTCCACCACCCGGACGCAAACGGTGCGGAGAGCCGATAAAACCATTTCACTCACCGTGGCCATTCGCCAGGAAGGAAACTCGGTCCGTTTCCAGCGGAGAAATTAATGCGCCAATAATTCCTCACGTTTCGTTCGATAATGTTATCGGATAATCGTACCGGAATGGATTGACGTTTACTGTGGTCTTGGGGTGAAATGGGACAGATTTTTCTTCCCGCCACTCATTCCCGGAAGCCAAAAGGAGGGGGAAGTGGTGGTGGGTGACTTCGGCACCGACCCGTGGCACATGTGCGCCCCGTATCGATGACCGACGGTCGGGGGTTTTCGGGAGAAATTACTTAATCCTACCGGTGTCGGGTTGGTTTCGCCAGGGGACTCATCGTTATCGGCAGCTATTAATCTATCGGTCGGCCTACAGCCTGTGTGGACTGCTGGGGACACTCTTCGTCCTTGTCCGAAAGGGTCCTGTTGCCTCACTGTCTTTTCTGCACGAGTGCAGGATGCGGTGCGGCCGGTCGCCGGTCATACAGGACCGAAAAAATTAGCTACCGATATGCGGACAGTGATTGCCATCGACGTTTCCTTGGTCATCAAACAAAACAGAGAAAAAAGGAAGAGTGAACGAAAACTGGGAAAACTGTTTCCCATTACGTCTTTTTTCCGGAGCTAATGGCCGGATCGATGTGGCTGCAGTCGATGCGTTCGATTGAGTGGCAATCAAGGAAAATGGTAATGTGTGACGCCGGCGATAGCGAGCTTATCATTAGCGTCAATCGGGAGCCGGGTGCGGGCGAAACGGGGTGAAATTGATTGTCATCAGAAAACACTTCCACCGACTGGCCGCTCGACAGACAGATATATTACGGGCTTAAACGGGTCGCCCCCGGTCGAACGTATCTCGTCAATGTGACAACGCTCTTGTGATCGCCGTAATGAATGTCTAATGAAAGGCTGGTCTAGTTTCGACAGCGCCTATCGCTTGGTGGAACTGTATTGTTGAGTAAATATATCTTATACGACAATAGAAATATTTATCTATCTAAATCGCCAACTAAAGCCAAGCCATTCTAAAGTACAACTCTAAGTTTCTAAAAAACTATGCCTACACATATACCAGCTTTTAAATTGTACAAATCAAGTAGGTGGCAAAATGCTTTCCTGCAAGTGGGTATATTTGTATGCAATCACACTTTAAGCCGTTTAACTCAAAATAAAACGCCACACGATGGGTCAAAGAGCCATCAAACAAACAAACAAACACATGCAGCAAACAGCAACTCCTCAGGGCCTTATATTGTGGGTGAGTATTTAATGAGCAAAACTGTAGTAGTAACGAAGATAAGCAGAGAAGACTTTTTACGAAGTTGGAATTTTTTTTATAGCATTAAAACATGCGATAGAATTAGCCTTTTGTAATGAAAAGTAAATCTAGAGAAAACAGGAAAAGAGAAAATACTGTAGAGAAAGGGAAAATAAAACTATGTGCAACGAAACCAAGCGAAAAAAAAAAACATATTTACGTCAGAAGCAATCATAAAACTACAAATCTATGGGAGAGTAATGTTTCAATAAAAATTATGCATACAGCAATAATAACTTAAGGTTAACTAAATCGGATGTGTTTTCTTTTGTTCAATATCCTTGAATAGAAGCCTTCACGATCAAAACACATCATAAACTAAAACATAAACCCATCCCAACGATAAATACGGGCTCGGGAGACCATGGGCTGGTGTTTGTAACATGGTACCGACGATTGATGTGTGATTGAAAAACATTTAATATAATTAACACATCGAGTGGCAAAGTGTTGGCTCGAATCGGCTGAAAACGTGTAAAGAATTCCACACACACACTTTTTTAATAACATGGCCTAGCCTTTACAAACAAAATGAAACGATTGAAATAACAGAATCAATACAAGCTACCTGACTGTCCATCCATCGGTCGTAGGGAAACTTTTAGTTGCCGTTGAGAGTGGCGTCATGTAGACAATTTAATTAAAAATAGCCTTCATTTGTTTCGCACCGCACGGATGGGCGATGTTCGTGTGTAACTGAAAATTGTGCGCTGAATATGAAAACGCTGGCATTGTCCTGTTTCAATCCACACGGCCGATGATGATGTTGGATTATGTTGCTGCTCCGAACGAAGCACAATCCAACAACACCGTGAAGTGCTGACCGTTGCTTCATTTGCAGATTTTAAACAAGAGCTTCCCCTTATTTCAAATACAATAAATGTACGGAGCATAAAAGAGTGGAGGGGGGTTAAAATTGAGTCTAGGAAATAGAGGAACGGCAAATTAAAGCTCATTGCGGGCTGCTGCTATCTGCTTTCCACCATTGTGTGAAAATCTCCAATTAACTTATTTTTATGAAATCTTTCGTACCGCTCGCTTTGCTATCGCTTGTCCGTTTGAATGGACCGAAAAGTCCTGGCGTGAATGAGGAATTTGCTACAAACCAATAATTAATGCTACTTTTTTTCAACCTCGCACAGCCCAAACCAAAGCCGTTTCACCGAGCTCGAGTGCTCCGGCGACTTTTGGTCAGCAAATTTTCTATTGTACCTTTTGCGCGCTGGACAGAAACTAATTAAATATCTTCAACAAGTTCGCAGCGAACCGGTTGAGCTGGCGAAATAAGAAAAAAAAAAACAGTGACCCAAAGCCACGGTAAGGATCTTTTCCTGGTACAAATTCAATTTGATTACTCTTTCCGATCGCGGCTGGGGTTGAAGGGGGACGATAAAAAGGCTAAAACATCCGCCCCGAACGAAGGAAAGCAAAAGTGCCTACACCACGAGAGCGGGGAATAAAAATTGTAGCATTTGCCATTCTTCCTTTCCGGCCCGATGACCGGTTAAGAGTGGTCGGTTGAAATGATTATCCGGAGCGGCGGAATTCGCCGGCGGGCGTACGGCGTGGAATTTCAAAAAGGTTGACTCACCGAGCCTGAAACACGAGCCCCGAGTTGACCGAAGCGAAACTATCGTTTTCCCCGGGAAACGCTGGGTGGTTAGAACCTTTTCCTTCTATTATTTCTTCTCTTGCTATCTAGTCCACCCCCAGCGCATCTCTTTCATTATTTCAACGGTTCGTTTACTAGGCGTTAGTTTACCACGGAGCACGTACCCGGTGATGGAAAGGATACCTGGCGCCTGGGCAGAGGAGGACCGGAAAATCTCTCCGGGAGCGCCGGAATTATCTAAGCCGGGATGAAACCACGGCTTCGCGGGGGTGGGTTGTAAAATGGGAGAAAAAAAAAACTACGTGTATTGGCGCGGAGGTAAGCAGAAAGGTAATTCATTAAGGCAGTTGGATGTGTCGGACCTGAATAAAGATCATACTATGCATTATTCATTACTCAATTAGGGAGAGAGGAAAACACGTTTGAAAAGGATTCGCGTACGGAGCTAGTTTAAGTTTAGATGTAAACCGGAGCTCCAGAAAAATAAATAGTACCAAATGTTTCGGATTTTTTCAACTTCGCTATGAAACACGGATCTCGGTATTGGTTCTTTATGCCCTGTAATTTTTGTAAACCATCGCTGTTGTAAAGTTGGGTGTTAGTGTTAATCAATGTAAAACAACTAATCCGTGGTTGAGGGTTTTAAACCGTTCGGATTGAAGGGTGTGCGTATTCTATTCATATACTTCGCCAGCTCATCTTTGTTCACCAGTTTAGAAGCCACCTCTGCTTTTCCTAAAGAAGAATGTTGCACAACAAATAACACAAGAGATTTCTAATGAACTGTGCAAATAGATTCATAATATCTCAATTTTACAAATGAATTCATCAACGATTGTGTTTTTTTGATTTTTATTTTTTTCAAGATTCATTTTTTTGAAAAAGCCCATAGTTGTGCCAAATTGTTTATAATAATATACATTTGGTTTAGCAATAAAGCTTTTTCAGATCGTAGGTGTTAGCAGGCCAAATAAAAAACATAAATTTAAAACAAAAATTAAAATACGAAATCTAATACATATTTTAGCTTTTTTGGTATGCAGTTTTCTGTATCTTGTGTTTAAGTACTTGCGATGGTGTCGAAGATTTGTTTGATTCCTGTTTTTTTTTAATAAAGCCATATAAATTTTATATTTGAAACTCAGTTTTATTAATGCAAACCAACCAAACATGAATGATCTCTACAGTGCCTAACAAAAAACAACACATCATAAAAGTGAATAATAAATTAAATGAAAAAATAAATTTTCAAAACAACAGTTTTTCCTTAAACGTACTAAAAAATAAAAAATAATGTAAGTTAAATGACATATGTATTTATGTATCAGTTTTTCGTTTTGATCATTATTCGCATTGCATCGAGATTGCTCTCAGTTCGATCGCCATCTACGATGCTATGCGAATAATGACAAAAACGAAAAACTGATACATAAATACATATGTCATTTAACTTACATTATTTTTTATTTTTTAGTACGTTTAAGGAAAAACTGTTGTTTTGAAAATTTATTTTTTCATTTAATTTATTTTATACTTTTACGTATTACATGAACAGAGAAAACAGGATTTATTCTTTTATATGAAAATTGTCATTAAGTTAGTTGAGTCGGAGTGTACTTAAGGAGTAGAAATCCACTGCCTGTTACTGCAGGATCTGGCGCAACTCGTTTTGCTTTGCAGTGAACAGGATAGCGATGTCCGAGTACCAATTTGATAATCCTTGATAGGAGTAAGAGTAGGGCTGCATTCTGTTTTAACGTTTGCTATGAGCACTGAGGAAGTGCTCTCGTTCTACAGCACTGCTGCGACAGAACGCAACATGAGATTTCTCAATGTCGCACAGCGCTCTCCCGGGAGAGCTGCTAAAGCACGCTATCTGTTCAAGTGGGCCAGAACGGGATCGCCAACGCACAGTCATAATCTGGGAGCGAAATATGCTGGTGTTGCTGGCACACTCTTTCATTACTGATCTCCTGTCTTTTATCTCTGTCCGATTGAATTTTTGCGACATCCGGGAAGGTGAATGCAAGAAAACTGTTTAAAATCTATATTCTTGTTGCAAAAACTAAAGATTGTGTACAACTTTCTTTGGCTTTTACATTTACATTTTTACATTTTTTCAGTAATATTAACCTAAATTTAGACTCATACACGGTGCACTACTGGAAGCAATGACCTCTTAAAACAACTAAATTTCATAAAATAGAAAAAGCCTTACATTAGAACAAGCGTAAAAAATAACTCTCATGTATCTTTTCTACACCTCTTCTTTCGCCGGAGCGTCAAGTCCCATTATAAAGTAGAACATGAATAAAGATGAAGAAAGCTTGAATTGTATCAGACAGTAATATCAACTAAATAGCATTTTATCATTTTGGTCTAGCATATCGAACAATTGTGACGATAGTTAAGGTAAATAAAGAATCTTTTCATGCAAACATGGATGCAACCCTTTTCAGTGACTGCGTAGGAGAATCCGTCGCGAGCAGTTCACCGAACCGGGATGAACATGTTTCATTTGCTGCTAGGGATCGCCAACCGCGAGGCAAATATTTTGCCATCCATTTATAATCGCATTGTTGACGCATTTTGTTGGTGAAATATTACTCCAGTGTTAGAGTTAGAACAAGGGTCGACGATACAATATTTGTCCATCTGCAGCCAGCGGGAAGAATAATTGCGCCGAGGAAAAATCAATTTTGGTAGTGACCGAGCTTTGTCCCAGTGTGGGAAAGTAAAGGGTATTTCTTTTAAACGCATAAAGTATGTATTCGTTTTTTAAGTAATGAACATGTTAGAGCAAGCGAAAGAATTTGATCTACGAGGAAACAAATTCAATAGAGTTTGTAGATTAGTTGTGGCAGGCGACTCCGCGCTTGCGTTAGTCCTGGCTTGTTCAAAGACTATGATTTATTTTTGCCTCGTGTCATGCTGCTCGAGTATTTTTAAAGAACCCTTCATGTTCCCATGTTCCTGCCATTTCAGTTAGGCCATGAAAAACAAGCTAATTAAGGTGAGTAATGTTTGGTATCAATATTTTTATTGTGCGCAGTGCGCCCCGGGGCTGTCGGCTGTCTCGCATTTTAGTTCCGCCTCTGTTTGTTATTGCCGCCAATAATGGTAATTTATTCGATAAATCTGCCCCGGGCGCAAACGGGAAAACCAACGATACACCGCCCGGTCCCGTACCGGGGCAAGATGCTAATCCGCGAAATTGAGCAAACGTCGCCTAAAAGCCAATGCCTAATGTCATCAAGCCGTCACCGGGCGCACGGCCGGGCCGTCACTCTTCCCGAGGAAGTCCTGAAGGAGTGTGACTTTGTTGATCCACCCGCGTGGCCTGGTGGCCGGGAAAGTCCAGAAGTCCCCGGCACGGCCTGGGGGGAACAGAGCGTACGGTTTCCGTGCGAGGGAAATTCTGGCCACTGATTTATCGACGGTGGCCGAGGACGCGCTTGACATCCGCGGGCTCTGCCAGCTGAAAACAAACAGACAAACATTCGTCCCATCAGTTGTCGCACGTACACCATAACCGGCTGCCCGATGGCGCAATCGGGCGTTCGAGCAGATTCGGACGCGTGCCGTGCACGTGTCGCCGAGGAGGTGTTTTTCATCCAATATTGGCTTTGATTGATAACGGGCGCCGATCGGAGTGGGTTGCACAAACGATGCGTGTTGAAGGGTGGCTTCCGAGCAAACTTAGTGGCCTGTCTTAAAGGGAAAGGTGGCTCGCTGGGGGAAATTCCGAACGGGGTGCGGATTTGTGGGAAATTAAAAACAGCTTTTGTTGGCAGCCAAGGGTCGGAGGAAATGTTTGGATTGGAGGCTTTTCAGATTTTTATTAGATACTCCAGGATGTTTTACCAAAGATATCCATTTATCGTTAGGGGACTTGGTTTGATAAGAAACGAAACAAATTTAGCGTTAGGCTGTTTTCTTAATGCAACGAAAGGAATACGTCATGTTTATATAGACATGTTTTGTTTTATGGTAATATATCATTTTATAATATTTTTTTAGTAGCATATTTCATTAGAATATTCAACAGATTTTTTAAACTTTTAATCAACTGTTGTCCAATAATTGTTTACGCACATCTAAACGGGAAGTTTGCTTGTGTAAGGATTTTTAAAGAAATATGCATGCGAAAGTAAAAACCTCCACTTCTTGTTTAGTTGATCTATGTTTCATCAAGATACATCTACTTAACAGAACTCTTTTTATGTTGAAACGATGCCTCAAATTAAAACATTTTCAGTTGTTATCGAATGCTTGCTGTTTGCAGTTTGGTTATCAGCTCACATTATTCTTCTTTATAACAAATTCAATAAATATCCAAATGAATCGTTAGCTTATAGACATAATTTACAATTATAATATTCGATAACAAATAAATCTCAATTGATACGCCAACATAGTATCAGTGAGTCTTTTACAGTAAAAGTGGCACGGTTAAATTCAATTAAATTACTGAACTATAACCTTATTAACAGTAGGACTTATGCAGTGTAGTATCGAAGCATTTTCAGCGAACTTCATTGTGGTTGTTTTAACATATAAAAGCTCATTATTAAGGTGCATCAATTTCAGCAGTTAACACTTTAAACCAAAACATGGCCAAAGAACTCTACGTAGGGTAACACGTGTAAATTTGCACTGAATGGATTGGGAATATTTCCGATGGTAATTTTCAATGTAAATAAAGAATGGAAGCAGAAATTGGATACGCCTGTGTTTTTTAAGTTTGGTTGAAAAAGGTATTTCAATTAGTCATAGCAATTATCCTTTCAAAACGTAGCCCAATAATTTTTCCGGATGGTTTTGGGATAATCTTGGCGTTTTCTTTTGCACTTTGTATGAAAGTGATTTTATTTACATCTTTTTATTCTTTTCCAATGAGATGAGTTTAGTTTGTTTATTACGCGTGCTGTTTGCTGCTTCAGCTTTGATACTATCAATTATTCTATTGAGTAAAGGCTTTGATTATAACCATTTCCTATAGCTCTTTAGTGAAAGTCGAACAAAGGTGAGCCGAAACGTCTGTAAATGAGTTCAGATTCTTTCTATCTCAAAATTTCCTTCTCTTGTGGAACGACCTAGAACTACAACTTGAGATAGCTTCCTATCGTTATGTTGCTAGTGTATGGCCAGTCAGATGTCAGTAATAATTGATTGACATGTTTCACAGTTCCCATTCAAAGAATCAATGGGGTAAATACGAAAAACAAAAATCGGAATCACTGAATGAGCACTGAACCACCAAAGGCCTCCGTCGTTCGTCTGTTGAGCGCTGCTACACTGTTGCTCCGCCGGGCCGATGTTGGCAATACATCTTCCGTGCTCTGCAGTGACTCGTGCTGGCGTAGGTGGTTTTGTCAGGCGAAAATGATATACGACACGCATTAGCGATACATTTAATATGCTACGAATCGAAAGTTTTGCGTTGACGTTGAGGAATTCATGAGCCAAATCAAGCTAATCACGTACGGGCCGTGAAAGGAAAACGCAACGGACACCGGAATGCTCCATTGAATGTCCTTCCGGTGTTCGTTCAGCCTGTTCCTCGCCTCCATCCGCAGTAAAACTGTCGCCAGGAAAAGGCACCAGAGGGCACCGGAACGCTGCGATTCGTTGCGAACGATGAACGTTTCCTTCCGAACGGGCTTCGACCCGACTACAAGGCCTAGCGTTTTGATTGATGTTTGTACGGCACGGGTTTTCCGCCGCCCGGGGGAAAGGGTACCGAAACGCGGAAACGCGCCGCTCGAACAATAACTCAAGGCTCGATCGGAAAAACGGCGACATTATGCGAAACCGTCGACAAACGGCCCAGCCGAACCTGAACGTCGTACAATGACCGGCGTCATTGCGTAGCTTCCGGGTAATGTTTTCCGAGCAGCATAATATGTTTCCTTTGGACCGACACAAGAAGACACATAGCATCCGGCGACCGCTTACCGCGTAGTGTGGAGGACGTTTTCCGATTTTAAACATCGAACGAGCGGCTCCAGCCCCAAATCCAGCCGGGAAGTTATTGCGAGGCAGATTTAGCGCAGGGCTGCGAAACGTGTTTTAATTGTCTAATTAAACACATTGTTTTCGTTGGCGTTATTGAATAATCCCTCGGTGCAATCAGCACCCGAATGTGACGCCCGAGCCGGGAAGATCCTCCGAGTACGCATGCACTGCGGCACTTGATGAGTTTCGGAATCCTTTTGGGACGGACGCTGTCGAGCGTTAATTAGATGACTCGCGAGAGATGCAGCATGCTCGGGAAAACCCTCATTGTCGGGCTTCCGAAACGAGTTGCAATTGTGACAGAGAGGAAGCTTTAAATGTAAATCTTTTTGGAGGCTAGGTTTTATTTTCCTATACGTTTTTTTATATAATAGATTATAGTTTTTTATGACATTGTGTTAAGTCAATTATCACACCACTTTGAATTGAAGAAATACATAATTTAAAAAACAATTATTTTCTATTATAGTGGCAATATCCTTCCATACTGAGTAGAACGATTTTTAAATTTAGTCATAATTACTTTATTTAGTTTGACAGCAAAACCCAATTAATTTCTAGCGTTCATGACATATCTTCAAATTAATCTACGCATGTGTACTACAGTCCTTCAATGGTGTGATGAAAAGTTCTAAAATATTGCTATTGCCAACGTGTAAATATGCATCAGTATTAGTTTTGACATAAACGTTTGTTAAAGCAACTAAACTTCGAGAACTCTGAATCATCAAAAAAAATAAAAAAATTATCAATTGGCAAATATTAGAAAACCCTCTTTTTTATTTCCTTTATTCGATGTTTCATTTGTGCTTTCAGAACTCATACAAGTATTGTATTGAGCTTGTAATTTGCATATCATTTAGTAAATTTAGTAAATACCATTTCAATTTGACCTATCTTGAAAGAATTAGGTACAAAGCAATCATTATTGTATGCTAAATCAAAACAAAACATCAAACACCGAACTATAGTCCTTCTCAAAATAATACTTTCATTATTACTCTATCATCATGCACAAACTTATTTTTGAAATAATACGGGTTATCCCAAAAGAAGTATTCAAAGATAAACGATCACTAAACTAAAATTAAGGATCCTTTTGAGATAACCTGTTTGTTGACCTACTATAGCCCAAATAAACTATAGACAATTTCTAAATTAACCGTTAATTCAGTCGTTTCAGGTCTATCATCTTTAAGTAAATTTGTCGAACAGTTAAGTTAACCATCGTTTTTGGGCCACACAACAATCAGTTAACGATTTGAAAACTATCAGTTAGCTTTGACGACTTCGTTTGGAATAAACCCTAATATGTTTACTCAATATGATTTGGAAGAGCTCTGCAAAATCACACCATATAGGATTTCATCTTGAAATGAGTAGGCTCTAAAAGATAGCAAAACTTATATTTCTATAATTAATGCACACACAGGCTGCACACTAACCTCTTCTTTGTTTTATCCCGGCATCGACGCTGAGTGGGCAATATTTGCACTCGTTATGGATTAAATTCTAATTGAACAGGACCAAATAGCACTCGGCTCGGTGGCGCATCTCAATGCGGTGTAACTTTCATTTTTCTTACCAGCTCTTCTTGTTCAAACACATTCGATCGACTCACTACACACGTTCGAAGGCATTTATCAGTCGGTGCATTCTGTTGGGAGCATGATGGTGTTGCAAAATGGCCGGCATGCGGCATGGAATCCGGCCGAAGTGATGTCTGTAATGGAATCGCTTTCCAAACAACGCCTTCCCGAAAGCATCCCTTCGGAGAATTTACCGTGTTGATTCAAAGCCATCTCGGTTCACCCGGTTCGGCTCCCCATCCCTTTCCCACCGGCGAACGGGTTTGTGAAAAAGTGCATGCACATCCGAGCGAAGAGAAAAGAATCCCACAAAGGACCGAGCAAAAATACGGCTGTGGTTGCTCTGCGGCCGACAGGATGATGTCCGGTGAAATGCGGGAGGAAATTGAAATCAAATCACGACATTGTGTGCCCAGCAGGACGGGCTGGCGAAAAAAGGGAACCGAATGCTCGGGGGAGGCGAGAAAGTAACGAAACACCTGTAGGTATTCGTATCGACAAGGAAATCAATCAGTCCGGTGCGGAGTGGGCGGTGGCATATCATGGCTTTTTCCGCCGCCCAACCGGAGGGAAGCTTTCCATTACGCATTACACACTTACTTTTTAGGTTTTTGTGTGTCCTTCCATCCGGCCTTTAGGTTGGCCGACGGCGGTCCGGGCGACGTTCGGAAAAGCCGCAGCCGCACTCGAGGAAAAGATGTCACCCGATGCGGTAAGCAACAACTAGCTCTCGTCAGGCCCTTTGGGTCCTCCCCGGACGAGCCCAATCCGATCGCCGCAGGGCACTGTTGGGACGGTGGCGGTCGGTGGGTACGAGGGGAACAGTGGGTTCAATTTTCCTCAACGGTCGGACACATTGCTTCAATTACTCCGACTTGTGTGCGGAAACCACTTGCATGTTTGCCGGTAAGCCAGCTTCTGTTTGCCCGAAAGCGGCAAGTGCCGGGCACCGGTTTTCCCTTCATCGTGTCGGAAAAGCGCAGCTAGCCGTGATTGAGTTTAGCAGTTTCCCGTCTGCAGCTTTATCTCCATTTCGAGCCCATCTCCGTCGCTTCGGACAGGTTCGGTCTAGTTTGTCAGTTGCCCGGTTTGAGAGATGGAAGGAAATTATTTTTCACGAACAGTGAAAAGTCTCCCGATTGGGGACAGGCCCCGTCTCCCCCTCGCCATCACGGCTCGGACATGTTTGAGCCCTTTTCCTTCCCTTGCGGTGAGAAGAGGTAGCTCGTGTTACATATGCAAATTATACGTGTTTCCCGGGGCTGGCATCGCTCGCTGACTTTCATTTCCGGGAAAAGGAAACCGGCTCGGGCTAGTCGTGGCGATGGCCTCTGATGCACTTAGCCGTCCGTAGCTGTCGGTCGAATGGTTCGGCCGTTGCATAATTGATTGACGAAATTTGCCCTCCATGGGCGGACAGTTTTCTTGACTTACTGGTGTCGAACAAGGGGATTTCTTTTGCCCCTTACTGGCGGCTCGATGGCTTTGTTCTTTACGGCCTGTGTTGGTGTCGTGTACGGTTCGGAGCATGTGTGACACCTTCACCACACACTGGAGTGCTGGGGGCTGGACGGGGACCATCCCGGTTCTGATTTATTCATTGTCCTGTCGGGATTGACTACGAGATCGACTTCGAACCCGGGTCCTGGTCGAGTAAGATTGAAGCGCACCAGGCTGGCTGCAACTTTGTACAATTAGAAAACTTTGCAAAGTGCAACGAAAACTCGTTCGAGAGATCTTAATTGGTTTACAAGCGGTGGGAAGCAGCTGAGCCAACATCCTTCATCCTCAACATCAACATGCTTCACTCCGAAAGGCGCTCATGGTTCACCGAATGGATTATTGATTCATGCTGTTGAGGGAGCCTCGTTCGGTAATGAAGGATTTTGACTATCAATCTTGGTCTTAACTGAATGATAAGGGGGGTATAATCTTGCGTAAGCTGTGTCGATATCAATGATGTCTTATTGTGCCATCAGTTTGCCATCCAATTTGAATAATGCCCATGTAAAAATAGAGGAATAAACCGTTTCCAATCAATCCAAAATGGAAGTCAAGCTCAAAACAAACATGACGGTACTACATATTTCCTTTTTTTCTAGTTTTCTATTTACTTCAACAAATATTATATGGGTGTTTTTTGTTTGCATGATTCTTCAATTTTTTTAAAATGAGATTTAGATATCAATAGCAGTGTGGTAAATTCATTTTCTCTTTTGGAAAACAAAAAGACAGACTTTCTGCACAAATATTCTAAGGCAACCGAAACGGTCTACGTTTGAATTTCGAATTGCATAATCATATGCTATTTATTTCGCCTATTCAGTATCATTGTCAAATGGTCACATCGAATAACCACAATTTAACCGAATGTAATCGGGATGTGAGTTGGCCCAAAATTAAACAACAAAAGAAGCTGAAATTCGCTAGAGGGCCATTGAAGGCATTTTGATTGCGTTTTATTTTCCAGACAAAGTCCTAAAACTTGTTTTCCAAAGAGGATTCTGGTTCCTACAAAAAAAAAAAAAAAACGTAGAAGATAACTTTTCAAAACCAAGTGGAGTCGTAATGGCAGGAAATCGGAATTAACGGAATTTATGCTTCCAGCAGTAGTGCTGCGCTGTTATAGAGCAGTGATGTTGGGGTAAAAAAAACATTGTTCACCGTCAAGCATGTTCTGCAGCAGAATGCGAGTACGCAAAGTAATTTGACGATGCGCAGGATACAATGTCGACCGACTTGCACGAGGAGCAAGATAAAACGATGCACTATGGAGCGAAAAGAGCAAATTGCCGGGATAAAATTCAGAATCAAATGTTTTGCAATTTTTTCATTGTAATATCGTGTAATACTATTATATTACACGAAATTATGATGTTTCGGGACAATCCCGCCAGGTGGCGCTGCAAAAACCTCATATTTTTGGAATTTTCTATGGGTGCATTATTTTTTAATTTTTTTTTTATACTAACTTAAAGATTTTTTAAAGTTTGATATAAAACAAACTAAATTTACTACAAACTTCCATTCAAAATATTGTCATCTGGAATATAATTGATATTCAAAGCATCTAACGCGGACATAACGTCTCCTAACGAAGAGCTACTATCTGAATATTCTGAACTTGTACCATCATCTTCTTGGGTTTGAATTGGCAAGGGACTGTTACTATTTGAGGAGCTGTAATCTACGAAGAATGTTTTTACTGCGTCTGGGTATGGAATTTGTTTTTTATTTTTCAACGATTTAGCCAGAGATATTGTTGAAATGTATGGATCGGATGATTGTAATGCTCTCATAAAAATGTCTTTAATATTGAATTCTCGTGACATTTTACGGGCGTGTTCTCTTCTATCCCTTCTGTATATTTTATTTCTACCTTCTGCTGCTTCCTCTCCTAAGGATCCCAATGGAGCTGGGGCATTTACAATGATTTCACCTACATGCGCAAGAACTTTATGGACAGTGGAAGGCATTTTGTACCAATTGTAATGATGTATGTAAAACTTGTATGTATCTTTGCAATATAGACTAATAGTTTTTGGATTTAAAGGCTGTGAACAGTTGATGGCTATTAAAATATTTCGAAACCTTTCTATGAGTTCTGTTTCTATTTGCAAAATATCGCTCAATTTTTCTATGTTTGAAAAAGCCCGACGACAAACATTTCCCGTCGTACTATTTCCACCCATTTGCCTTGGTTCATCTACTTTTACACCAAATTCCTTGTACATCTTTTCCAATACAATTTTTTTTCGATCATTGTACATGCTTTTAAAATTTTTAGTAACCTTCCATTTTTTAAATTCAATTCTGTACGAAATGTGAAGCAAGCATTCGAAAAATCTGATCCAACAGTGCAGTGGAGATATTCCATAAGATACAATAAATTCTCAGGAGTTGGAATAAATCCATTTTCTAAGTGCTCTACACTGTTCATTTCGGTTGGTTTTGCACCACATATACAACATGTTTGCATAGATAGAGTGTCGGTTAAATATGCCAAAATTTTTCCATCAATTAAACTCATGTAAAATGAATAGTTTACCGTCACATTACTTGTTTCATTTAGCTGAATTGTATAAGGAACTAACCTGGTTATTTGGCTTTTGATTTCGTCTACTGTTTGTAAAACTTTTTCTTTTGACTCTTTCGCAAACTCGATCACAATTGGCCTGCAAAACCTAACACTTTGAGGCATCAAGTTTATCCAGATGATATCTGAATCGTCACTGATGAACGAAAGACGGATAGGCGTTAATGCCGATACTAATAAATCACTGTCTGATGCAGTATTTTCTCCGGAACCATGAACCGGTTGATTGTAAATGCTGTGTCCACTAGATCCGTCAATGCCCCACGAGCACAATAATACGACGCTTAGTGAATCACACAAAGAAGATGAAAGGTGTCGCAAGATTTCTGCCTTTTGTATTTCAATTATTCTACACGCAGTGTGATTAACCAACTCTTGTAGATTAACTTCAGCTTTTGTTTCACTAATAGAAATAAAATCTTCACTTGGTGCGCAGGTTTTTTTAAGTTTGTTGATTTGGTAATATGACGGAAAAACTTTTTTTGATACTTTATGCAAATCATTATACTGGGATTTTGAGAAACTATTGTCTATAAAACATGCCAACGCTTCTTCGGCAGATACTAAAACATCACTTTTGGTTGTCATTGGCATAACACTTGAAGGATTTTTCAAAAACATTTCTATCATACTCATCAGCCTTAACTGCTTTTCTTTAAAAGCTAACAACCTCACTGAGTATAATTCCTTTTCGAGATTGCCGTTGATATCTGTCTCTTTGGCCACACTTCGACGTTTATTCCTCACGCAGAGATCATTAAACTCTTTTTTTGGCCGTCCACGACTTTTGTTTTCCGTATAGGCACTAATGTCAAATGGTTTGTTCAACCAGATTTTCGAATCCTTTTGAAAATTCTTCGAGTTTCTAGCACATTTCTTCAATCTAGCCTTGAAACTTTTTTCCAGTATCATCAACTTATTAGTCACTTTCAATTTATCACACGGTTTGATGCTTACTTTACTTTCAATGAACTGTAAAGCATACCCAATGTTTTCCTTGCAAGAAGCATTGTTTTTCAAAACGTTTATGATATCATTGATTATAAAGGAACCCATCGTGAAATTATTAAATCAATCTCAGATAGATTATTTACTTGAAAACTAAAAAAACGTTGTTCGTTCTCCAAGGAGCTTTCTGACAATTGGTGTTTATGCTGTTCAAGGTAAAGCTTGAATGATGTTTTTATAAACGAACGTATGTTATATATGTATCTTTTCAAATGCATACCGCTATGGTATGCCGTTCGAAGGTCAAAATTTTAACATCTACCTTAGCTGTTACTGTATGGTTAGGGTATATTGTTTTCAAAAGCAAATATTATCAAATATTTGTGTTCACTTCTATGAGTTATCCACCCACAATTAGCGGCGTTTTACCATTAGGGTAGAAAAAGAGTGACAGGTATATCTACCCAAAATTCACGGCTTTTACAGGTAAGGGTACAAACAGAACAAAGTGTTAGTGTAGGGTACATTTATTATTATTTATTATTTTAGTGTAGGGTACATTATTCCGAGGAATTTTGGGTATAAAAAAATGGGTTTGTGAGCTGTAGAACAAGTAAAAGCGACCTGATACATTCAAAGCAAACCAAACCAAGTTTCATTCTTTGCCAGTGACTTGGCTTGTCTTTCCCCTTTTATGTGATGTTCAATCACTACCCTGCTTCACATTTTTCATTGAATGAGAATTTCAAATTTGAATGCATTGAATGAGAATTCATATTTCTTACCACACATGATGCTGCATATGGCATGATGGAGGCGCCTAGTAGCTGATAAACTATAAGCTTCACATATAAAGTACAGAATAACGTAAAGATGCGCGCGTATGCGCAAAAAAAACTATCATTTATTGTTACAAAACATTCTAGGCTATAAGTGGGTATGCATCATATTACAATCTTTCGCAATCCTTAGCGATGGCATAAGGTTAAAAACAGAAAATTGAAAAATTTTCCGGGAGTTTTGCGAAACAATGCTTAATATTTTGTGACATTCAATTTCAATTAGCTTAAACTGTCAATAATTTTAAAGCTTGATAATAAACCTTTCCAAAACTGTGCTTGGAATCCGATTCCGACCATTATTATAGGAGTTACAGACCTTCAAAGTTGATGGATTTTTTTCAATTTTTCACGCAATATTTTCACAAATCTTGACTTTGAGAGGCTGTTTCTCAGAACCTGGAAGAGCAGAGGCTCTAGTTTTTGGGTCATTTCTTAGTTTCATCTTGTAGTTTAAGAAAACATGTCTCTTTTTTCTGAAATCCAAAAATGAATTTTTGATTTTTATCCCGGCTTCGCTCCATCGTGCGATGGCCGGTTACAGTTAGTTGCCTCCGACGCAGTGGGTGCGCGTGTGGGTTTTAGCAAGAAACCCTCACCCTCATTTGCCGGCGAAAGATTCCTCCGGGGCACTTGACTCTCCGGTTAGTGGATGGCATTCTGCAGAAAGATCTTTGTAGCCTATTTTTCTGTGCGTCTTTCTGCTTCCGCGGCGAATAAAAAGAAAACGCTCGTCTCCGGTTCGGCAGAATTTGTAAATGGATACATGCATCCGCCCGCCGCTTTCCAAAGAAATCTGAACTGTGGCTCGGTGCACGCTTAAAAGGAGCTCGAAAGGCGACGCTATCCGGGGGAGGAGTCGAGCTTTTTCGCTTTGAAGCTACGGAAGAAAGAAAAGCGTTCGCCGAAAGTGACTTTTTTTTCCATCACAGCGAGCGCATTCGTGGCGCACGGCCGAGAAACAACTCCCGAAAACGACGCCCGGTGCTCGTACTATCGCTCCTCGCTTTGAAAGTGACAAATAAAAAGAGAGGAAAAAATGGCTGCGAATCGCTAGAACGTCTCAGGACGACAGAAAAGGGCAGTGCTTCACCGGTGGATGGCTTCGAGAAAAGTGACGCCGCCGAGCGCGCGGATCGGAAGAAGTGGGACACTACGAAGACTTCGCAACCTGTGGAGTGCAGAAATTCGAGTGGGCGGAAAAGCGGAACTGGATTAGAACAAAAAAAAAGGAGCAAAGATCTCAGGAGATCCTTTAGGAGCACATGCAGCAAAGTGGATTGAAGTGGAGCACGGGCATGTTCTCGTTGCAACATCCACATTTGTTTCGCTCGTTTTAATTCCAGCCAGATGCTTCGGTAACTTCACTTTTAGTTTGGTATTCTACTTTTGGGTTTTGGTCTTTACAGGACAAAAATGGCAAACTTATGGTTTTTAACAAAGCGAAAGCACTGACAGAATTAAAATTGAAACTAATACGACGTAGAGTATACGATTCCATAATCGAAATTCGACTTATTTAAATTGTTTTAAATTAAACCAATTCTAACATGGCGCTCGAACAGTAATAAATTATTTATATACGCATAACAAATTAATTAATTAAGGTAATGGAAAGTGAGTAAGACTAGAACTCCAAATTATTTTGTCGTATCGAGAATAGAATCTTGGTTGGTTTCGTTGGGTAAAATTTTCAACCTTTGCCTCCCCGACACAGTACAATCTATTTCCCAAAACGAGCACCCTCACGAGCCGACGGCCTCAGCAAGACTTCATAAATATCAGCTCTTTGGTCCAAAGCGAACGCCAAAGTCGACGCCGGAACGACACTACCGTACCCTGGGGCTGCAGCATAATGGACAGCGCATGGTGACATAGTTGTTATCTATAACCCGAATCTAAGACTCGCCGTCGCTCGACGATTTTCCAGACCCGCCGTTGCACGGTGCATGCAAATGCATGTTCGTCGCGGAAAACGACGATGCACGCCGTTGTCGCCACCGTCCAGCGGCGGCCAAAGAAAGTGACACATTTCCGCGAACGCTGCCGAAGGAAATAGAGCCGTTTTCCAAC
The DNA here is from genome assembly GCF_943734705.1 of Anopheles coustani. Taxonomy (NCBI): domain Eukaryota; kingdom Metazoa; phylum Arthropoda; class Insecta; order Diptera; family Culicidae; genus Anopheles; species Anopheles coustani. The sequence goes on from NC_071289.1 coordinate 37,705,242, forward strand.
AAACATTCGGGAGGTTCGGGAAAATGCCGTCGACGCCAGTGTGGAATATAATGAAAATATGTAGCAGGAAATGAAAACAGAGCCTGAGACAATGGGGCATTTTTGTCGGTGGAAAGCGAGCGAAGGCTCGAGCGGCCTGAGCATACGGAAACACACCAGCGTAGCGTCGGCCGATGTCGGGCTCATCATTTTCCGAGCCACGGAAATGAGGGAAGTGCACGAACGACGGCGATGATGCTGATGAGCGGAATACCTCACCGGGGAGGCTCGAGCAGCGCCGTTTTGGGTGGGTAGGGGGGTGAGGCGTTTGAGTGTAAATTACAATGTGTCCCTTCAGCCCACTTCCGGGGCCGACCGACTGCAGCCTGCGGCATCCGGTCCACATTTGGACGACGATCGTTTTGGGCCGAACAGGGCGGTGGAAAGGAGCCTTTGGGGCCCGATTGGGGACGGTGAAACGACATTCTTTTCCACCCGCTGCAACGGACGGCAGCATTTTTACGGGCCCGGGGTCTGATGATGGAGGATGGACAAAGTTTTGACCGCCTATTCCTGCCGGCTCCGTTCCTCCCCGACCGGGTTCACGTTGACGATCCTCGGGAGCTCGGGAGTGAGACGCATAAAGGCACAGACTTTGTAACTCACTCTCGCTGGTATTTCGTCCGGATGGGGATATGATTTCCTGCTGGAATGCGCCGAGTGCAGATTGGGGTACATTGGGAGCGCCAAAGTTTAACTGTTTCTGTCGAAGTACACAAAAACAATGCGACAACGTTGTACCGATTGTTTCAATCTCGCAAAAAAATATTTCACAAACTTGTGCCTAACAATACTCGAACTGAAATTTGTTGTGAGATATTTTTAAATGGGCTTACTCCAGAAGAGTTTTCTTTCTCTCAGATCGATGATTTTTCCTTCGGCGAACTTTCATGATACTTTAGGAAGGTCAATATTATTGGTAGGTCAGTATTACGTGTTAAAAGACTTCAATTTCATCAAAAGAGTCTTAAGGGAGGGTGAGGCACTATACACGGCTGATGAAAAAAATATTTACTATAATAATAAACTACCATAAGAACACCAAAATTCAATGGCGTCGTTCAGCTATGGATTTTTTATTGGTAGAAAACAATAAAACAATTAATTTTTAATATAACAAGTAGGTTCTGCAAACACCACGTTAACAAAATTGTATCATAAAATGTAGACAGAATTTAATAGAGAATTAAAGTTGAGTAATGTTTTGCGATTCTCATTGAAAACACTAAACAGTACACTTAACAAAAAGTTGGTGATAACTGTTTTCAAAACAAATAAAAAATTGTTTTTACAACCAGTTTGAGATTAAAATTTAAATTAAACAAAAGCTAAACATTGTTACTAACATGGTTGTTATTCTGTTAAAGTTAATGTAGAGATGCTAAATGTTAATCCATGCATTGTGTTCGTCAAGAAAGAAAATGTATAAATTTCTGTGCACATTAAGAAAACACTGGATGGTTTTCCTTTAAATATGGCAGTGCACTTTTCACCCCACCGGTGTGTGTTCACCTCAATTTCCCCTACATCTAGTAGAGAAACCCCAGTTTGAAGGGCCTCCGGCGCTTTTCCGCAAGATACATTTTTACACCATTACAATCAGACAAAAACACAGACGTTTCGTAGCCCAGGAGAAATAGCACTTCCACTTTGCGAGCACAAAAGTGGTTCCACTTCCGCAGGATACCGCCACCTACGTGGCTGGGTGTTGATTAGATTTCTTCCCGAGCATAGTTCCCCCGAGACCAAACACACACACCCACACACACTTACACACAAAGGCTCGCGCGGGTATCCTTAGGTGATGCGCCTCGCCATACGCAGCATGGACACGCAACGCAACGGTGCGCTCGTGCGTGAATGCCTTCCGTGGGCCGCTGGGAGCACCTCCGGGGGACGTCGTAACGGGGCCGTACGGTAAATTTATGATCCCACGGATCAGATTTAATCATACGATGACGTGTTTTACGATACGAGATGGGGCCACGAAAATAAGAAGCGCGCCGGCACAGCTTCGCACAGCGGCACAATTGTAATTGGAAATTCTCGTCGCACGTTCCGGCTCCATTCTGTCCATCCATCCATCCATCTGCTCCATCAGGCCGTGCCCAGCCGGAGCGTTTCTGGCTCAGGATGCGCACTGGGTTATTGTAGCAGCGAGGATGGCTTTCCCGTGGCGTTCTACTCATTTTCTCATCTCGCCCTAGCGGAGGAGGTCGATAATTGGCAAGATATATTTGTCAGTGTAAACGTCGTTGCAAATCGAGGTCGGACGAGCTCGACCCGATGGGAGGTAATTTTGCTACCCGCAGTTTGTTTAATCGATGCCGTTTACGTCGGCAAATTAGTCTTGCTCGACGTTTTCTGCCGGAACTGGCGCTGGTCAGTCGAACTAAAAGTTAGCTCAATAGTTTTTGAATATAATTTCATAAACAATAAGATTTACACACACACTGATTTTGAAGCTCTGTTTTAAGTTTAATTCACACAGAAAATCATATGTTTGCTAGAGCGGTAAGTAACAACAGATGCTCACCGATAGATTGGTAATATGTGTCCTGTAGTAATGCCATCCGGTTAGATCCAGGCGAAGAATCAGGGGCCAATAGACGTCGGGGGTTTTGGCCGGTAAAAATCCGGCACTAACCGTGGACCCTTGACAGGCGGGGACCGGTTGTCTATCGAAGATTTCCTCCTCATCCAAAAAAAAAAAAAAAAAAGATTGGTAATATGTAAACAAATATTGGTATTAGCTATTAGTTTCCATTAACTGTGTGTCGATTAATGTACCTGAAATTTTTTTTTATTGATATTAAATAACCACCGCATAACCGGGAGCTTTCGATACTGTTATTTTGTATACTTCCATTATAATAAACTTACAGTCCTATACAAATTAAATACATTTTTATAAATCATTCACTTTTTTAAACGACCCTTTCAAATTGTTTACAACCTTTGCGAGTTTTGTAAACGTGAAAAAAATAAATTAAATTAGGTTAATAAGACCTTAAAATTTAAATTGATGCATGTAAATAGTAGAAAACAAAATTGATGTGCATGCGGAATAAAAATGATGTGGAATCAAAAATACGAAAACATTTTAATAATTTTTCTCAAGTTTTACGAGGAAGTTTACTTCCTCCAACATGCCACATCAAAGATTTCTATCCTTGTTCCAATGCAAAGAATGATTACAAATTAAAAGTTATGATAGGTGAGCTTCCCTGAAGTGTCCTTCTGTAATTCTATAACGCCTTAAGTAAAGATATCGAATATACAAAACAATGAAGAATATTAATCCTCAGTAATCCAATCCATAATATTTTCGTACTAGCTAACCTGACAGACGTCCCATCGGATATGTATCAATCGTATGCCATTGTTTAAAAATCTTTTTATACAATATATTGGTTTCGATAAAAACAACTTTTTTCTAATCAATCCCGTTAATGTTGTCCTCAATTTAAAAAAAACTGCTTGTGGATCGATTGATTTAATCAATTTTATCTTGGAGTATACACATTTGATGAATACGCCTAAACAGTTAACATAATATATCTCGTTTAATAGTAACGTGATTTTCTAAATTGCAACAAATGTTTATTGGTTAACGAAAAACTTTTAAAACATTGTAGACAATCTTTGGTTTGTAGAACACTGATAACGATTTAGTACATTTTTACGGAGTGGTGGGAAAGGAAAATGTTAATTTGTTTTTACCTTCCGGAAAAAAGATTCTTCAAACAAATTGATTTCAAATAATTGATGCAATTACCAACGTCATTTCTCTGATGAAATCATTCCTTTGAGCATAGTATCGCGGTTCTTGAAAGAAAACAAACCGATTTGATCACCTATCTATCCGGACGGTAAAACTAACAAAATCGTTTGAAGCGTCACTGCACAACCCGCCGCCACAATCTACCTTCAGCGCAAACTGGGACTGATCGATGGAAACATATTTATCAACCGGTTTCCGCTTTGCAAAAGCACCGATTGCAGTCCGGAAAAGTAATTAGCTTTCTGTATTTGCTTTAACCCGACGGTATCCTGCACGTTCAGCTGTATGCCGGGCCAAGCATTCCTCTGGAGTTGTGCAGCTGTAAATGTCTCTTTTCGATATCAATCATAAGCAGGCAGCACGAGCACTCCCGGCTTCCCCGCGTTCCTGTTCGAACGCAAACGAACGCGCGTGACATTGGAGTCACTTTTCTGACACTTTTTAGCACTCTCTCTTTCTCACACCCACGCACACACAAACACCCGGTGATGTCACGAGTGCCACGACACCACGAGAGGTGATTTAACTTTGAGGTTGCGCTGATTTAAGTTCAATTAAAATGGGATCAAAAAAATTAATTAAAATTATCGTTGCTGTATAATTGAATTTTTCCAATTATTTTCCTTCAGCTCATTCCGGCCGGTTGAGCTCAGGGTGGTGTGGAATTATTTTTAACTCAACGAGACGGATAGGGCAGAAAGTGATTGGCCAAGATATTTCGTGCACGCACTGCGCGGGAGTCAAGGTGGAGGTTCGTGGTGTTATGAGCAAAATTCATTCAAAAAATAATTTCTTAAGACCAAACGACAGGAATTCCAGTCCACGTGGGCCATGACCGAATGTCAACGCTCGTATCAAGTGGAAAATGGCACGATCAAATGGAAAATGGAATAGGAGAAAAAAGCAAAGTAGATGAACCACTGAAAGGAAAGGTCCATTACAAGCGTAGTCGAAATGAGTGATCATCACTTACGAGGTCAGCGAATTTTCTATTACATTTTCCCGCTGCTTTGCCAGAACGTCGGCCCGAAAAAAAAACCGCCCCAGGACAGGGCAAGCGAAGGTAGGTAAGCGGACCCTTTACCTGTTGCGAATTAGCTTGTACCGTAATTTGGCTATCCGTTCCGTGGCGGTAATGAGCAGGATTTCGTGACCGAATCGGTGTGCGCTCCGGATGTAGTTCCGACCGGTTGCGGTACACGACGCTTTGAATAATAATCCACAATTAATATTACCCAGAAAGAGTCCAAAGGGGCCCGTTACGCTGAGGTAACGAAACAAGCCTAGGTGGTTCCATCTCAACGAAACAACGTTCTTCCAAAGAAACGAGTAAAAAAGAGTAACCAAACCTGGAAGGAAGTACGGTGGTGCAATGTTTTAAAACATGTCAATGCTTATAATCGAAAGCTTTCTGTACCACGGAAAAACGCGGCGGAAAAAGTGTGCTACATATGGGAAGGCCGACTGCGGAGTGAAGTACTGTGAAATATGGAGAGTCTTTATTATTGCAGTCACGTGAAGTTTACATTTCGCTCGCCATCTTTACGCTACCCGCCTTCCCCCCGGTGGGATTGGTGTTTTTCTTGGAAACTTCTTCGTAGAAAATCACTCGCTACGCGGCGAACGGTTTAATATGCATCCCGTGATGTAGCGTTAATTTGTACCTTTAGCCCAACCGGGAGGCGAGTGTGCAGCTGACGAGCGGGACATTTTTCTTGCTGCTTCGGGAACAGGGCGAACGGTAATTATGATGCCACCACATGCAAACATGACTGGCGCCATCGTTGTGATCATCGATTGTGGGCATCGAGGCTGCTGCCGAAAATCGATACCGGTCGCACACGAACAGCACGACGCGCACCCAGCTCGACTTTTCCGGAAATTCAGCAGGTACGGCACGCCGATGAGCTATTAGCTTAAACCGAGACGCGGAACTGTGCCAATTTTTCATGGGTTAGCACCGATTTCCCGGTAGCGAAACGGATCCTCCTTCGTCGGTGAAACACGCTCCGTCGTCCTCGCCGTTGTCGCCGAAGGTACTCAACCCGACCGAGTCATTCACCCGTTAAATTGTGCATGTATAGTGAAGCGTGCTATTGCAATTTCTTCCGGCGAGCCTCTCCCATGGAGTCATCGTCTTTCCGTAAGGTTGTCGGTGGTGAAAAATCGGTAACGCTGCTGACGGCTCGGTACACGGAACCCATTACCCTATAAAATGAACCCGCGGTTCCTTAGCCGCAGTTAAACGAGTCGTTTACTCAACCTTGCCTCGCTCAGGATGTGTTAGCGACGTCGATCGTCTTGTTGATTTCCCGATTGAACCAACCTGGCGCGGGTTGTTGGTATGGTGCGTTGAAGAAGGTGGTAGGTTTTACGGTGATCGTATAAAATTCAAGTTTATTTGTTTACAATTTGTACACTCGCGCTGCATGTGTCAATTGGAGCATTAAAGGTCTGTAAAAGGGGATCTTCTGACTCACTCGTCTAAATTAAATGTTGTTATACAAGGTGAAAATGATGGTCGGGATACTGATGAAAAATAACTAAATAGACATTCATTTTAAAGACATGCCTTTGCGCAAATGTATTATTGGAATTTCTTTTCCGTTTAATAAATAAAGTTTGCTTGATTAAATCATCTCAGAATGGAGGCGCCCAGTATGTCGTAAACATAGCATATAGAAGGCATTGATCTGTCTTAAACAGTTAGTGAACAATATTTTGTTGATTTAATTTTCTTCATAATGATCTTAACATGTGTTTAATGTTGTTCCATTTTATTGTATTTCGATAAATTTTTTGTTAGAAGTATGTTTATTGTCAAAGTTATAAATTATTGTTTTCCTTGAGACTTGACGCACAGTTACGGTAAATTGTAAACAAATAGACTTGAAATGGGATTATTTAAAAAATACAACCCAGATAATAGTAGTTTGAGATACCTGAATTAAAATACAGAAAGCTTAATGAATAAAAGAGCATTTACATAAAATACGTTCGTTTTCAATAGAAACATTTAGAAAATAATGGTTATGCAGCATATTTAGCACAGCAACTGTGCAATTCCCAATATTTATCCTAACAATACCGTTTGTTTTGCGTACAATAATTAACCGCAATGGTTGCACATTGATTTAGTAAAATCGATATTGATTGTGAAATCACTCGTATATCAAATGCTGATGAGAAATTCTAATCGATATAACGCAGGAAATGGCATTGCTATGCCGCTGGTAAAAACTACTCGGTGCCGCACCGGAAGCCGACGTATCATTAATTACTTCATCAGCACAACAACTGAGGCAAATAATTTCTATTCAATCAATGCCACATTCCACTTCTGCGTAGCTCACAGCGGGAATTCTCTTTTGTTCTCTTTACCCATGGAATGGTTTGATTCTACCAACTCGGAGTGTTAAAAAGTATCAGCAGATGTATGCCTTGCGCACGGGAGAAGTAATATGTTTCTATAGTTCTAAACCCGTAAATAGAGCATCTATATTGCTGTAGAATGTAGCGAAAACCAAGGACAAAACGGTTTAAACGAGTCTCACGTAATAAACCCGGATCCATTCTGTGAAACGAGCGTGTTATTACGCTGCCAATTTTGAATTACATTTGCAGGTAGCATGGTTAAAGGTAGGTGTGTAGGAAATTTCTATTGTTCGCGTGATGTAATAACGACCATTCCGAATGGTAACAAATTTATACCGTTTTTCATAAACCTATAACAAGCCAGGTGGGGCCAATCCACAAGCCCGAGCTGTATGCAGAGTTGAAAAATGAAACTAATGCTAGCATGTGGGTTAATAGAGTAGAGGATAATCATGTCGATACACAGAGGCTTTATTGTCAATGCTTGTGAAACAAACTGAGTGTACATAGAAAATGTTTAACGATAGGCTCTCCACTCTAGGAAAACTAAAGAGAGCATTATCGTTGTGAGAAACTGCAAATCCACATAACTCTACACAGTCGAGTTTCATACCTAATTAATCCTGTGAAGGATTATAATCCATAGAAGTTGTAATGTCATAATTGAGATGCAAATTTAATTATTTTCTGCCTGCAATTCGTCAAAAGCTATCATGTCGGAAAAATATTTAAGTCACTCTCAACTTATAATACTTTTTATTAAATACTAGTTTTCAAAATTCCTTGAATATCATGACTTTTTTTCAATAACTTTGAAGAGAGACAAGCATTTCCGACAGGACCATTTATTTTAAGGTACGTTTTATCTGACTCTTTTTGCTTATTTAAAACATTATAAATCATTTAGTCATTCACTCGTTCATCGTTTCAATCAAGCTACATGCTAAATCAATACATGTTCAGGTTGTGGCTATTTAGTATCTCTTAGATAAATTTGTTGTTCTCCTATCCCTTCTGATACCACTCACAGCTTGTTTTACTGCACGTCTATCTCTACATAAGATCGATCTGGTTAATAAGCAATGATGACAACCAATAAACGCAACAAAGAAGTGTAGAATGTTACGCAATATGAAACCAGCTGGGCTGCAAGTAATGAAGTTCAAAACGGATGTTACTACTCGTAAAGCGGTAATAGAGACCGCTCTTCAAATTGGTACTTACAGGGAAAAGCAACAGCAGCAAAATATGCTACCCATTGCGCCGTCGACGGGGTAATGAATACTTCCGCGGCCCAGGTTACCAGCTCACCGTTGGCCCACATTTTCCCGTTTTTTGTTTTGTTTTCCTTTACGGCCCCGCAAGTTGACCGACACCGAGTTCCGAAGCGGGAAGTTGATTTGAGTGCGTGCAAAATTATCCTTAACCACCATCCAATATTACTTTCCGCTCAAATACCATAACAATCACCATCGCTTCCATCCGAGGGTTGGAAGAAGAAAAAAACCGAACCAGACGAAAGGCACGAGCGACATGATGATTTTCCACTCGTTTTAGCATGAGAATGGCCAGGGAAAACAGCAAAGGAGCGTACGGCTTCCTTCCGAGTAGCATCCGACGACGCGGGAATAAGGAAGTCAACCGAGTGGTAAGCACGCTTTCCCAGCACGAGAGGACCCAATCGGGGTGGGTCGGAGGGATGGGATGTGTGTGTGTGGGTTGTAATGAAAATTCATAAAAACCCCGCCGTAATGACCGTATAAAAGAAATCCAGACATTTCAGACGATTGAACAGTCCCGACCATTGCTCACGAAGGCATCGAAGAAAGGAAAAACGAAGCGACGTACAGCGGATCGGGCGGGGAGGCATAGTGGCGACGGGCATGCTATTCTTCATTCCTGCCGCTCGGAGGGACGTTTGCACAGCGATTCGCGGCGGTGGAGCGATTTGGTAAAATATTTATCAAAATTATTATGAGGAAGCAAAACAGCCATAATAAACTGTTAATGTGAACGGCAATCCGTGGCGGCGTGGAAATCCGCGTAAGGTATTTCCTGCCGCCGGGAAATGAACCAGAAATCGGTTTTCCCGTGCACCGACGTTCGCTCGCGCCGCAATCCGTCGCAGGCTGCAGCGATACAATATATGGTAATTGAATGTGCTATATAGACATCAACCCGGCGTACTCGGCGTGACGTTTACTGGCCTAGAACGACGCACCGGTTTTCCACGTGCCCGTAGAACAAAGCGGGCTACTTGCGTACGTGTTTTGTGTGCCTCCTCGAAGGCGGAAGCCTTTGGTTGGTTATGTTTTTTTTCTCTTCTTTTCGTTGCTTCCTTCCACGCCGGAGCAATGCGACATGTGGCAAATAACCGTTTGCCGACACCTTCGCGTTTGAAACGCGCTACCATTGCCATTTTTGTCGAGCACTCGAGTTGAGGCAACATCGTTGCCCCGGGCGCCCATTGCCAGCCCGAGGCAACCCTCTCCGTCGGACTTCGCGTCAGAGGACGCGTCAGACGGGAAATTTTCAGGATAATAATAATTTGTATTTTATTTCCTATCGTCGTTTCTTTTGTGCGAGGCACATCCACACCTACCGAGACGCCAAAGCCGCCGAGCGAAGCCCGTGGTGTTCCTGTTGCTTCCGGCGCGGAGCGTGGTACGGCAAGCGATGGTGGGATTTGTTTGCCTCGCATTCCGCATCCTTTTTGTAAACGATTCTTTTATGGTCCTGTTGACATCGATATTTACAGTAACGATGGCACGGAGGAGAAGCAACAGGAGCGAAATATGAACGAGCTCCGAAACGAGCTGCACTGTCGTCCCTTTTCGCGGGGAAAAGACCGACTACGAATGATTTGTGTGCAAGCTGAGACGCAGCTCGCTTTGGAAGAAAAATATTCACTTGCCTTTAAGACTCCGGGTATATCTTATGTGTGTTTGTGTGCGTGTTTGTATGCCAAGTGGAAAGGGTTGCGAATTCTTTGAACTGGAAGAGAAAACAATCACAAATGTTCAAGGCGAACTCCGTTCGATACACCGATCGATTGTTTTCTTCGTCATTCCGCTGGAGCATCTCGTATTTTGAAGATATCGGATGGATAGATTCTACTTTTTTACCCTGATTTAACAAACGTCTCAAAATATACAACTCTACGGCATGTGATACAGATGGTGAAATTTCTGAGGAATTTTCTTCGCAAGAGCAGTATTCATGTATTCAGCATGCGTATCTCAATAACGACATTGATTCAAACATATCCATACGAACATAAATTGTTCTTTATTGTAATATTTATCATTATGGTATTGAAAAGCAAGATCTGTTTTATTGTTGTAAAATTCGCTTTGGACAATTGGACAACCAATCGAAATTCACGAAAAATAAAATGTGAAATTCTATATTTCTTTTCTTCGTATAAATTTCAAAAATTTCGGGACGGACTCAGAATATTAGTGATGCGCGTACTGAGTAAGAATGAGTGGTTCAGTTGAATCTTACTATTGAATTAGTGACTATTTTACTCATTCATTCTCTCGTTTGGAATTTGAATCCCTGTCAAGTATTTAAATCTCTGTGGCGACTTATAGCTCGTTACACACGTTTCAAATCACAAAAGAGTGACTTAAAGATTGGAATCCTCGTGATGATTGTTCATTCTGATACAAAAAGTTTAAAAGGGTTGTTTTTCTCATCACTACAGAACATATAAATCAAAAGAAAAATAATCTAAAACAGAGAAAAAAAATCAATAAACCAGCGAAACCATAAATAAAGGCCAAAGACTTATTGATAAGGATAAGCAACATAACAATGAGATAATGCTAAGTGTATACAGTGAATTCCGTCACCAGTAAATCACATTGTACAATAAGCAGTGAAGATAAGCGTAGTGACTCTGGGAGGAAAGAGAAATTAATCTGTGTTGATTACATTTCACATAAGTAAAACAGTATTTTCAACAGTTGAATTCATTCAGGCAAACGTCATAAACTTCTCAAAATGATTTTGTCACAATACTAAGACAAATCAATAAAATATAAACACTCTCATGAAGCTCTTGACTCCCAACTAACAATCTGTTGCACATTCTTATCTCCACCTTTAAGTAACCAAATTCTAAAACAGCAAATCTCCATAATAGACAATTATTTGCAATATATTGTAATAAGTTACGTGATTTCAATGATTGCGAGACAGTATATTCAATTGGTTTTCATCATCTGTGAAATAATCAGGTTTCAGGCTAAACGGAAACTTGCTTCCACAAGTCGGATGGCAGTCGATGAATCCCTCCCGTGAACCCACTTTAGTTTCGTGTGACATTGAATCGCTACTGCCAAAACAGACCATAGGAAGAACAAATAAAATATCATGCAATGGACATTAAACTTCGTTAACGAGCATGAAACGTATTTCACAGCACATTACTCGTCTATGATGCTGACGGTATTTATTTTTCCTCCTGATTCCCTCCTTCCCCCGGTTCTATGATTTCGTTTTTGTTTCCCCGTGCCCCCCTTTTTTCGTGATGGTTCAAATTGGTTCACTCGCGTCGAGCGGCACTGCATCGTGTACGTGTGCTCTCTCCCCGTCCCACAGTGCGCCACCCGGAGTTGAATACCTTTCCGCCGCGGGCACCAGTCACTGAAGGATCATTAAAACTTATTTAAAAATTATACAATCAGTAGAAATAATCTTTATTACATCGTTACGCTACTTCGGCAAGGCCACCGAAGGGCGAAGCATGAATCGAAGCAACACACGCCCCGGTAACGGCACAATAGGGCGCAGGTTGCACGGCGAGGCAAAGTTAGGATACTTCCGCCAGTCAATAAACAACCAAATCAAGAATGATTGCTCGATGAGCTTTATGCCGGACGCAAACGCAAACGCTAGCTTTTCCGCTCGGGACGCTCGCGAGGCTTCGGCGAGGCTAGAAGAATGGGAACGCTAGGATGATAACGTGAAGCCATTAATTGCATTTCGTTTTAATGTTTTTATTCGTCAGTTTTTTAAATGACAAATTTTTATTAGTTTATTTCGTATGTTACGTGACTGGGTGGGGAAAAGTTTTTCGGAGCGAAATAAAAAGGAACACCCAGAAGTTCAGCCCGGCCGGACAGCGTGCAGGACACTTCCACTGGAATGATTGTTTTTCCTTCGTGTTTTTCTTTTTTGCTCGACGAAATTGATGATTTTTAATTTTTTTATTTTTAAATGATTATACGCTAGTCAACTGTCGGACTGGCGGATCAAAACTTTTCGGCCCGCCATAAAGCGAGGTAATAGCACAGTTGATTTATCACGACTGGCTTTGATTCGCCGCTTTATAGCTGCAACTTTTGCATTACGGTGCGGTGCAGAGTTGTGCTGTCATTTCCGATTGATCAATAAATTAACCTACCGAAAACTAATCCCAAAACGGGTGGGTGTAAAATCACCCGTCTGCAGAGGAACCGTCCACCAAAAATGGTACATTTTCAGCAAACGACAAACTCGGTGCGCGAGAAAAAAAGAAAGGGAAAACCCGGATCAACCTCGAACCTCGCGAAATGAAATGTTGCAGAACGAAACCGTGCGGTGATGTACGGGAAAAGCTAGTCAGTAGGGAGGCAGGCTGGCGGAGTGGGAATACCGCTGGAAAATGTACAATTTTAGAAACTGGTGGTGTGCGTTCCGCGTCCAAAAGGTGGACAGCAATTTGTTTCCCGCCAGTTTGCGTCGGCGGCCAACCGCATTGCCAAATACTGTGTCGAAACATGAATTAATTATTAATTTTCAAACCCCTTTTCCACCGGACCGCACGTTTACACTTTTCCCGTCGATACGCGGTCGGGCGCGATGCGTCTGTGTACTTGACGCCAATGGAGCCAATAGAACCATAATTGTCTCTCTCGCGTTCAAAAACCACAGCACAGACGAGTCCGCCACACTGACGCTCATATGGCACTACACACACACACACACACACACACACACACACACACACATCCACACGCGAGCGCGCGTACAATAACGTCCCACCGCCGTTCGTTAGGTAATTGAACGAAACGAATCGTTCCAGTTTAGTAATTTAGATTAGCGCGAATTGAAAAACAAACAAACGACAGCCATTATAATTAGTGTGATTATGATTAACGGTAGCCAGCGCCGTTTGTTATCGTAATCAAGGGATGGTGGAAACTCTATTCGCATGCAGTGCGCCTGACTGGATAAGCTAAATTCTAGGTTTATTAACCGGCTATTAATTGATGAGCCAAGGCAGAGAAGGAAATCCCTTTTTGCGCGAGTAAATTGATTGTGTGTTCATGTATTGATTTTAATCGCACTAGTAAACGCGCTAGTGTTGCTTTTCAGAAGACACGTTATAAAGCAACGGATTTGGGGACGAGTTTGAGGTGGTTTGATTTATGTTTGCTAAGCCATGTGTAGAAATTTTCAGATGGTCTTCGTGCGATGGAAGGAAACCTTAAACCTCGAGCTTCAGTTTGCTGCTGTTTTTATTCATCCGTCGAAATTGTTCACTTGGCTTACTTAACAATTCATTCGATTTAGTTCCTGATTACTTTTTCATTAATCATCATTTCCCTTGCATTCTTAAACGCCAGAATGTAGGCAACTGTTTAACTTATATTTCTAACATCACCACAGATTTTGATGGAGACGCCTGGTGGATTGTTACACCGATAAAAAAGGAAGAAGTGTCGACAGATATGGTACGCGTATTTAGATGTTATGAGTAGGAGGATATCTAGCTATAAGAAGCTTTTTGTAGTTTTTAGATGAAGTTCAAATGTTGTCTAGTGAGGATAACTTATTGCTTAATATAAAAAATTAAACAATGTGGTGCACAATGTACTAGTTTTCGAAGCAGAACATTTTTAGAATTGTTAAACTATACTTTTACTTTGTAAAACGAGCCAGTCCTTTAGCAAATGAAACAGAGTGTATGAAGTTAAGCCTTTCTCTCTAAAAATTAAAAAAATCATTTTTACAAATAACTAGCCACTTCAGAAAATGTGTTTTTTTTTGAGTAAAACAAACCAATAATACTAATAAGGAAGAATAAAGATCGCACTCAGATTCCATAAAATTTTGGGTACATTTTTAATCCATGCTTTCGTCTAAACAATGCTGAAAAGTTGATGTTGAAGCGATGATGGTCTTTTCCCCAACCTAATCCAACCTCGTAGATAATTAACTCGTTGTCGTTTTCAACTGCCCTTTGGTTAAGCTTAATTGCCAGCAATGAGAACCTCAACCACATAGATATCCCTCCCCTGATTACGCAATTAATATGTCAAACGCAAACAACGTGTTCATCTAAGGGCAGGGGCAGGCCTGAAAAAATGAGCTACACGCAATGTGACAAAAGATGGCGTGTTTATGACGATATGGAAAACTGAATCCATGCCATGGTTTGGTGGACTCTTGTACTTGAGTCTGTAGGTTTTGGAGATCTGTAGATTTCAACAACATTATTTACTAACTGATTTATGTTGCAAATGCTCTAAGTGAGATCTTTTAAACTTTAATCAATCATAACGGGAAACCATTGGCAAATTACTAATTGAACACTACTAACAGTGAATTTTTTACGACAAGACAACCTAAGAAAATAAAAACAATTCCATCCAAAACAATGAATATAAAACAAAAATCAATTTCAACTGTGTTTGGTTGGTGGACGAATCAAACTTCCTACTAATTAAAATGATGCTTCAGTTTTTAATTATTCAATATAGATTTAGTCTTGGACAGTGCCTTTGCTTCCTTATGAAAAATCCTTGTCCTAATTTTTCTTAGCATAAAATGGCTCTTCGGTTGGGAAATGTAAGCATGCAATGGATTTTGATGGCGCTGGTTGAAGTTGAAATTAAATTTAATAATACATACAGCACAATGGCTCGCTTTGCATGCAAAAATAAACAGCTTTTCCCTCCACCGATCGAGCTAGGCAAATGTAGTTATAACGAGTTTGGTGGCCTAGTTTCATCAATAGCATGTCTGTGTGGTCAGAGGCTATTTTGAAGTTTGGCCACTCCATCGGTTTACAAGTATACTTTTGAGCTACACCGATGGCGCATGATGCATTCGATGTTGCCAACTTGGGACAGCCAGGCTTCGTCGCTAAATCTAATGAAATCCTGCGATAAACCATGCAGCGTAGTGGCCGAAAGTAATTTCAATAAAACATCGATCAATAAGCTTGCATCGGCAGTACCGTTTTTCCATCACAATGTCCGCGTTTCTGCATGCAGTAAGGTTAAAATTTCATGCCCAGTACGTTCAATATGGAACCATCCGCACTGCTTTGTAACAGAATGTCGATCAGAGGCGGGAATATTTTTAACAGTTTTTTTATGCTGTTGCATTTTCATCGCATCCCCAGCAAGCCCAATGAGGAAGGTATCGAAATCCATTCCCGCGCTGCGAGCAGTCTAATTTGAGTAATTAATTTTAAGTGTCGCCAAATGCAACACTTGCGTGCCATTATGAAGGACAATTAACAGACCGCAAACTGGCCCAGGTTGTTGATAATTTACATGCTCAACCATCGGCGGGAAGCGTTTTGCATCTAAATCAAATTGGTCGCGCCACCATCGCCGGCGCGAAATGGCCGTTCAAGTGACCAAACGGCGCACCCAAAACGGTCCCATTCGAGCGCCCATCGTCCGGGACTGAGGGCCACTAACTGGTGCACTTTCGACACTTGGTGCCCTCGCCGCCTCTCGAGCGGGCTGATGAAAATTTCATAAGCAGCACACAATGCTTTTATGCTGGCGTGCGGACGTCAATGGCGAACGGGAAAACAATCGATTGGTGGCGTGAGTTGGCCCGGGCCCGGTTGGCATGCATTCAATAGGCGCTAATGGGCCTCGCGCGCGCATAGACGCTCCGAGCATGTGTGGTTTTCAATAATTGCATCACACGCAAACGTTGCCAAATTTGGCGCGGCCAAAAGGGTTTGATATTTGTTTTAGGAAAAGACCAATATCCTTCGCCTTTGTCTAGGAACTGTTTTACGTCAAAAATATATTGGAACATATTGAACTTTTCGTTTGAATGCTTTCATTACATTCAAAATCAAATTGGAAATGCAAGAACAAGAAAAATTATTAAAAAATTAATTAAAAAAATGTCCAAGTATTTCTATTCATTGAATATACGATTTAAATTGCTTTTTTTAAAATCATAATTTTAAATTATTAATTGAATACGGAAGAAAAATTTCAGCCAAGTTAAAAACTACTTAAAACTATTGACTATAAAATTTCATTGTCCGACTGTTCTGAATATGTACAGCTAGCATCTTATAGTTAGCTACTTCTTTCTTTCTATTGCACAGTTTTGATTCTATATTACTTCCATAATGTCTGTTCACTGTTTACTATTACTTAATTCCCTTGTGTTGTATTATTGCTGTTGAATAAGCATACGTTAAAAGCTCAAATAGTGATCAACGTGCAAGTTGGAGAAAATAGTAATTCTGCTTAAAACCTGTTCCTAATCATTCGATGGTGAAAATTGCAGCTTAGGAAAGCAATCAATTAGCTACGAAAAGCATTCCAAATGCTCTGCAGCGTAATGCCTTCAATAAGTTATTTCGCTTCAAGTACGAACGGCATTCGAGCGTGAACTATCAAACATACGATCTTGTTAGCGCAGGCGATAATTTTGAATAATTTTATGGCTGTCCAATGCCATAAGTTGTCAAGGCTGGCAGTGTGCGGCGCAGTTTTCCCCGGGCCGTTTTAATGTTGATCCACGCCGTAAGTGTGTGACAATCATTTCGGTGTGCGATCGTAATTGATGGGTACGATGGATTATACTTCGGCCCGTCCGAGATGGCCGACCGGCCTTCGTTCCAATAGGCACGCTTTTTTACAGCGTGTGGCGCTTTTTGCTCTTCCCGTGATGAAACATTAATATAAAAGGAATCCAATAACGCCAGGTCATGATTCTGTGGATCCGTAATACAACGATTTCGAAGCGATACGAGTGCCCGTAAACGGGCCACTAGCAAATGAAGCGTGTATGTCCCGGCACCCGGAGTCGTACCATCCGGTGGCGTGAAGCGGCGTTTCGTTTCCGTCCAAAGTTGCAACTTCATTCACACGAGGACACGAAGGAGAGCGATGCTCCGGCTGTGCTGTGCTTTGATGATAAACACCAAGCATAACACCGGCGAACGCGGTACGTCAGCCCCGAAGGGAGGCGGAGCTTTTCTAGAGCCTCAACGGCGAAATGGAATTGTCTTGTGATGATGGTTTGATGGTGTAATGATGTTATTTTTGCGACTGCTATCTGTTATTACGAGCGTAGTTTGTCATTGTAGAGGGCCACCGTCACCGGCATTAGGCGCCTCGCATGCCATGATGGATCTAGGCGTTTTTCGTTGCCCCTCGGTACGGTACCTATATGCCTCCGAACGGAAGGTGACGATCGTCGCCTAAATCACCGAAGTGAACGAAGATGTTCTGTGATGTCAGATGGCCCCCGAGGCCACGAGACAAAAGCAAGCGATAAGCGCACGCTTTACCCACGAGCTGATACTTAGCTGAGTGCACACATATTGGCGAAAGAAAGCATCAACAAACATTGTTGAGTGTAAAACAGTACCCTCTTCGCGAGTTACAGTTCATATCAGTCCCAAAGGATGAATTATTTGACAAAATGTTGTTTTAAAAATTAATTCACAATAAACAATATTGGCAGAAGAAATAACTTTATACATGCATTAAAAGTACAATCAGGTTATCTTATTTTGCAAGCCGTAAGAATGCAAAAAAAACTAATTTAAGTATTAACGAAGTACAAAATAGCAGCATTATAGTTTCAACGACATACTGTTTTAGCTATGTAATTCAAGAAGCGAGAAAGATTAGGAAGTGAATTAAGTTAAAAAGTTGTGATTTTTTAAATAAAATTGTCCATATCCCATCGAATAAAAGTACCACAAAAAAGATTTTATTTCAAAAAGAGATCGAAAATTATAATTTATTAAAAGTAAAATTTGAACTAAAAAATGAAACTTAATTAACTAAAAGTTAATTGATTCCAGATAAACATTTAGATTTATTATTTCAAAACATCGTCAGAAATCCTGCCCGTATAAGTCAACTAGCTTGATGCCCCGGCGATGCTCGGTTAGGAAGGGGTGGAGAAAAGAGTTATGTTATTTTACTAAAGAGCTATATTTTTACGCTTGTTTAAAACGTATGCTTTCACCCTTCACGATAAAACTTGATTTGAATCTCTTCCAGGAAGCACCAGTCGATGTGTAACTCTGACTATAACTTTCTATTGCATGATATTCCGTTGTTTTGAGAGGTTTAATTGCTCGCAAATTATCAAGTTATTCATTATTGTTCTACGAAAAAACTCCCGAAAGTTACAGACAATCGTTGGTTTGTGCAACACAAATAAAGGTTTTGTGTATTTTAATGATGTGCTGTTTTTTGTTAAGCACGGTGGAGTATTGCTAAAAATGAGTTTTTAATGCAAAATGTTGAGGATTTTATTTTAAAAAACCAGGAATCAAGCAAACGTTTCACAACATTTGCAGTGCTTAAATTTAATGTGTGTAAAATTTCAGACGTGACGTTTCAGTATTGGTCGAGTTTTTAGTATGTTTGTCCATACAAAAAGAGCTTAAATGCTAATTGATAAAAATAAAATTGTATGCTGCACGTTATACTAGCAGAAGTTACTACTGTGATTTTCAACAATCAATAACAGTTTTGGCCCTCAAAAGCTATTTTTTTTAGAGTTTTTTTTTATTTTTTTAAGTCTAAAGCTGTGTCACTTTATCAATTTTTAAGTCTAAACCTCAATTTTGGATGGCAAAATAGATAGGATGATTGAAAACATAATTTCCGACTTTGGAAGAATACTATTATTGCTGGATGAGTAATTCTGCTCATGGTTACGAAGGATTTAAATCTAAATTGTTTTGGTAAATACCTTATATAATTAATATAAGTAGTTATAGATAACAAGAAACGTGATCATACTGCTCAATAAATATAATTTTATGGCACAAAATATCATACAATGTCAAACAAATTGTTCATTATTTCTCAAACTTCCAATTATGGAAGAATCTTGTTGCTCGACATTTTAACTGCTCTGTTTAAATCAGATAAACGGCCTCAGTAAACCTTCAGTAAAACGCACTGCACACCGTATTACTAATTGTTATATCATCAGGAGCCAAACGGCTCGAGGTGGCCATAAATCGCCCGTCATTTTTTTGTTTGCGTAACAACTCGCCAGTTGAATGGGTGCGATTTTCTCGATAAATATGCCACCCAACTAACCGGACGAGAATCCTTCGCAATCAATCCGCAGCACTCTGCCCTTTCGTGGGTGTAAATGGTGACTGGCGTGTGCGTAGCCGGTAGGCTTCGGACTGGGATTGACTGCAAGCTGAAAGTCACCGGAGGCGAGTGATGGATAAAAGTAATTAAAATTAATAGGACATCTCACGGATGGATAGTACGGTAATTAAGCTTCCGTTTACAGTCATTGAAATGTGTACGAAACGGCCACCATTAAGGGAAAGCTCACGGTGACCGGTGAAAAGTGACTCCATGGCATCGGGAAATAATCGTTACTATCCGGCACTTTGGTCCGGGTCCGTAGAGGTCACGTGTTATGAGCGCGGGATATGACGTGGTGGCCCGGAACGGGGAGGTGAAAATGGATGGATATTGAGTTCTCGGGACAGTTTCGGGATCCTATTTAGCTTCTCCCCATTCGAAACCGACGCCTGGGAACGGGTAACCAGGAGTTGCGATCATTAGTGTACCTTTCGACAAATATTTACAAATTGGACAGAGCATGGTGAGCTTTGGTCGCAAAGTGTGGCCGGCAGTTAGTTTAAGAATTGGGGAAGCTGTTTTGAGATGATTAAACCTTAGTACCAAGTGCAAACAAACAAACGAACACTCTCCGTTTGCGTTGGTTCCGTTTTCTTCGTCAGTGGTCCGCTACATTACCATAATTGACTAATCGACCGGCGGTAAACTCGCTTATCAAAGTCTCATAAATTACGCTAATCAAAACCGCTAAAAGCCAAACAGACGGCAGAAGAATTGTGTGAAGTAATCACGTGCAGAAAGTTACGTTAACACCGTCCAAATCCACCCTCCGCAAGAAATACCAGAAGCCAACGTTTTGATATTTCCAGTGGCCACTGCCCAAAAATGGAACCTTTCCCAAAAAAGGAAAACCTTCGACCGCGGTCCTAGGAATCGCCGAGTGCGGTCGCACCGAGAAGCAAGAAACTAAGCAATATAGTAGGTGTACGATGAAATACCGCTTCGAAAGCTAAAGTTTATTTTACTTAGCTTTGACTTAATTTTTACGGCCCATATTTTTACTCACTTTCGTGCTTCCGGCGCGCGTTTGGCGAACCAAGGTGACGATGGCATAGAAAAAGGAAGGAGCGGTGGTAGGCGAAGGAAGGGACCGAGTTTTATTGCTTTGCCAACTTTTTGCTCCACCGTGCCTCCTTCGTTCGTACGCTGCCTCCGGAGTGGGTAGAAAGTTTAGCTTACTTTGCCCGGTGCGAGCCGAAGTCCTTAAAGGAACCGACCCGTGTATGAAAACGCGAAGTCCCGGAATCACGCCTGGTACAACATTTCTCGGTAGCGGACGAAACGGTTCAAACTTCCCGGGGGTTATAAAAAAAAGGCTGTTAATGTTTATCAGAGAATTCAACGGGCGATGCAGAGCAACACCGGGAAAACTCCTTGGTACATCGACGGAATAGGAGTTACGCTCGGCTGTGAGCGTTTCGCGTTCGACCAACCCGGCCTTTTGTGATGCCATTTGGGCTTCAACTGCCTGCGATAGGGTTTCGATTGGAAAAGCAATACGAAATCCAGACGCAAACATTCACACAAAAACCCACATCATATGACCGGTAAACGGTTGTTTGTGTGCGCGTTTGTGAATTGTATAGCAATAAAATGGGTCTTCTTCGCTGTACAAGTTACCGCTTGACGAGAGTTTAGCAATGAAAGCCAACAAACCAGGGGATGACTATAAACCTGGAGCCGGTTTAAAAGAGTTTTACGTATTACGAGTGCGTACTTTACGGGAGAAAAACATACAACTTTCAATGGTTCAATGCATGTACGACAGCTAGAAATGATTAACGATATTGTTGTTAGCCATTACTCCGGCGGATGATCCAATCGATTTAAATGAAAGTATTTTTGATCACTATTAAATTTGATTCATGAAATTGGCCTTTATGTATTGATTTTCCTTAATTTTTAAGCAAAATAAAATTGTGTTTTCGCATTTTTTTGGTTATCTGATTAAATATTCAAATCAAATTGCTTATCAAAGATCATTAAATCAAAATTGTGCACATTTTGCCCCATTTTGACAACCGTTAGCATATTCTTTTTCCGACATATACCTTTCACCTATTCAGAATTTGATAATAAATGAAACATCATTAACTTAAATGTTCTTGCCATTCTGAGGAACATTCTAAACGGTGAAATTTTACTTTGTTTTTAATCTTTGTGTTCGAATAATGTTTTTTAGTTTTTTGATAAAATTATTTTTTTGGATGCTCGACTGAACTTACGATAATTTTGTTGATTAAAAAAATAATATAAACTGCATATAAAAATACTGAATAGCAAGGGAAGCAGCATGCATTGTAGACGAAAAATTGTAGATCATTTGTTTTGATTTCATTCTCTATAGTTGTTGAATCCTAACAACTAATGCTTAATACTAGATTTAACAAAAAGTCCAGACATGCTTTCAGTAACCTGTAGGTTCTAAAACAAAGCTTCTAGCTACATATTTAATCCTTTGTATATCCTTAATGCGTTCCAATAGGTAGGTTCGAACCACATATTCAAGCCACCAATCATAGAACAAGCTTACAAAGCATCGTGCAATCGTGAAAATCGAAAGAAGAACTTATAGGATACAGGACATTTATAAGCCAGTTATTGCGAACGTTCGACATTGAAGAGAGAGAGCACCCTGTTCTAGCCACTATCGTTTCTTCCTGGCGGCACACGTTGCAAAACGACGTAACTGGGAATTACCGGCGGTGTATCGTGAAAGAGTTCGTTTCCATTCCGTCTCCATCGTCGAACCGAAAGCGCAAAACTATCACGTCCCATGGAGCCATTACTTTCCGAACCAATGGCCTATAACGTGACGTTACGTTTGCCCTTTCGCCTCCATTCGATTGGCGCCGAGGTTGGCGTCGAAACGTAAATGAACACGGTGAATTAGCGTGTTATGGATTACCGCTGTTCTTGTCGTCAGCAGAACGAAGCTGTCTAGTTAGAATAGATGAAGGTTTTTCTACTTTGTGCAAGATTTTGCACCGCGAAAAGCTCCTTCAAAGCAAGCAAAGAATCTTTTGAGGAACACCTTCGGAGCAGTTCGGCTGTAGCATCTCACTTTAAGCGACCCTCGAAATCAAATGTCAAACCCCGTACCTACCACAGAGCTGCGCGAAGATCGATTCGGCACCGCAGGAGACAACCCGAAAAGCACGTGGGTGATGAAGATAATAGTACACTGAGTATCTTAATTATGCAAATACACAGCACCGGCAACTTTCAGCAGCTCGGTTCGCATCGCGGTGTGCGGTCAGCGGAGCTGGTTGTTGTCGAAGAAACGCGAACCGCAACATCAAACCACACTCCGGCCGGACCCGGGGAATTCTAATTTATTGCAAACGGCCAAACGAGCCGCTTTCCGGGAAGCGACATTCGGTGGGCGGCGGTGGCGGTGGTGGTGGAGGTGGTGGCGTCGATGGGCAGCCGTTACGCTGGAACCGGTTTTGGCCCACCGTGTCGACCGGGCTGGGCGGCTCGTGGCCTACGACGAGGTCAGGGTTTTCGCTGCGTCCGGCGATGAAGATGTTAAGCCGGCGTTGATCCCGGGCCCGGTGGTTGAAATCGACGATGGCACCTCTGGCGTGGATAAGCTGGAAATTAATTCCAAACTTTATGAAAATCGAAACCCAACGCTCCGATAAGACGAAGATTTTGAGCAAAAGCTGGTAAGAGTATTGCAGGAAACGAAAGAAATGTTGCTTTGGGCACGATTCAACCGAAGTGAAAACAGATAAGAAAAATCAATAAACGGGCCATTCCAACGTTTGATTATTAAACTTCGTTTCATGGTGGGATTTCATAACTACTTTTCAGGTTTTAAATTTATTAGTTGCCAATTCACGTTCACACAGTTCCACATTTCTAATACACTCTCTCGGTTCTGCTGCCTAATTAATAAGTTGATTTCAGCATATGGCAAATAAATCGGTCTCTATTGTGCAAGAAATCTCTCACAGACTCCACAACATTAATTTTCGGTTCAGCAATTTGTACGATCTATATCATATGCCACATTAGCGTTAATAACGTTCATGCCACTCCGCCTTGCCATCTTCTTCTATTTCGCTTCGATTGGAGTTCTTGAATCCGAGCCACGGATACGGATAAGATTGCACGGAGCGAACTCGTCAGCTGAAATTCTCAGCGGTGCAATACTCAACCAATGCAATCACCAACCTTTGCCAGCTTCTTCGTTTGCCCTGCCTCGTTTGCCCTGCCTCGTTTGCTTCCCCGCCAAGCTGATGGTAGATAATTTATTCAGAGATGAAACAGATGTACATTACTGACAGACTGAATAGATGCTATCACCAGTCCGTATTCATTCTCATTTGATTTGCTCTATTTGAAGTGTTAAATGAGTAGTTGAGGAGATGTTGATTGTTTGTGCACCGATTTGACTTCATCTTTTGAGTCTAAAATTTGTGCAAAATGTTTTTATCTTGAAAACTATTCGTTTGTATTCTTCAAACCCACAAGTCTACTATGCTGAATAGGAAATTTTATTATAACCAATGTTGTTGAATAATAAAAAATACGTCTAGAAACCCACACATTATTAAGACAGCGCCCGATATCGGCATCCTTCGACTGATAAATGAATCGTATTCTGAAGTATCGATTTTGTCCCGGTCCTAAACATTACGGACATTATGGTGCAAAATATAACCCGGCCAAACTTTAAGGCGCACGTGTGCTACCCAATTTTCATAGGTTTGTATCGATTCCAAATCCCCCGAGCTTAAATGGGAGAAAAACAAATAAAATAACGGAACTGATGGCAGTTGATGAAGGAAAGATGCGGCGCGGCCGTTTGGTAAACAGCAAAGCGTAAGAATGATAACCCAAGAAAACTATTTTCGAAGATTTCCCGCCCAAGCCAGATGAAGGTTTACCAATCTCCTCGTCGTGCGTGTGTGTGTATTGGTTCGGTTTTTTCTTCATCGGGTTGTGGTTTGTTTTGTGTTTGCCCAAGAAAAGTGTAATTGTTTGTCGAGCCCTGTACAAACACACGGACGCTCTTTTACCGTAAGCCAAAAGGTTGAAAGATATCGAAGGCGCAAAACCCGGCAGCGACCCTACACTAAGTCCGTGTCTCGAAAACCCGTTGTAGCTCGATTCTTTTTCCTTCCCCACTTCGGCATGAACGGTTAAAATGATAACACTGACACATTCGAAAGATAAATGCGCGAGCCGATGGTGGAAAAAAGGGAAAATCGAAATGATC
Source organism: Anopheles coustani (assembly GCF_943734705.1). Taxonomy (NCBI): domain Eukaryota; kingdom Metazoa; phylum Arthropoda; class Insecta; order Diptera; family Culicidae; genus Anopheles; species Anopheles coustani. Next base: position 37,730,065 of record NC_071289.1, read on the forward strand.
CTTTGACCGATCCGGAGGGAAGGCAGACACACGGCCGCTTACATTCCAGCGACTGACCGCAGCTTAAAGATAAAGCTGTCCTTTTTATGGGCAACCGATGATAAAATTATGCAGAAATCCTCACAAACTCACACAAAATATGTGCAGGAGGAAAAAAGGCAAGCCTATTCCTTGTTCACTGGCTTGAATTTCGTTTTTGCCATCTAGTTTGAAATGACCTAGATTGCTTTATGTTTTCAAAAGGACACTTTTCCTTTCTGTTGATAAAAAATTTTCCTTTGTTTATTGCTATTTGTAATAAAGTTTTAAAATAGTATGAGAAACATAAAGCACCAATCCGTTCAATTGTGATGTTAATTTAAATGCATTTTAAATATTTCTTAGTACACGCTAATTGACGATTGCGTGCTATTTTGATATTGATTTCTTTAGTTTGTTGCTAAATTTCAATTTAATGCGCACTACAAAAGCGGTCTCCATAAGTAAATATTATCCATAAGCATAAGAACTTTTTCGTTGTAAATCATAAATGGGTCGTAAAAATCGTCCACATCGACACAGGTCTACATTTCTTGCACGATGAAAACCACCTGTCCTTGGCAAAGGGCGCTTGCGATGCGACGTGCAAGAAGTGCAACAGCCTCCGGGGCCAACACGAATTTTCCCACGAGACTTATTGTGCAGCCCTCGACCTTCACCCTAAAGCGCTTCTTCCTGCACACATTAAGGCACCGGGTTCAAGCCCAAAGCCTGTTGGGCGATTCGGATTCATATTGCACGCTCCCGTAGTTTTCCAGCATCTCCGACAGCGCCAAAGTGCCAATTGTTCTCCCTAAACGCAATGAGTGTACGTGACACTCTTGACATGTGTCAATAAAATAAATTAACACACACAGACACACCGCACCGTGTCGCATATCCTTTATGTACCGCAAACTCCCTGTTCCACTTAAGGAACGGCGAGCACAGCACCTCGAGGGGCTGGAATCAAAATTTTGAGACAAATGTGTCCCTTTGCACTTAACTCACCCCGGAGAGTCTTTCGTAAGTTGCGGAAACGATGGCAGCTTAAACAAACAGGCGCAAGTGCTCCCAGATGCGTGGCAAAAGTGGAAGATGGAGAGTAAACAACGAATAAAATTGGTGTAATTGGAGGGGAGAAAATATGGAGTTGAATTGCAAATGTAAATATATATGAAAAACACAAATATGGTTCAGAAACCATTTTCACCGGAAACAAGTTTAGTACGGTAATATGCTATACTGTTCTATGCGGATTTCGATCATCTCTTAACGACGTTTTAACTGTTCTTTGATCATGTGTTATTTTATTTAAATTGAATTTCGTAATTTTCATGGGTGCTGAAGTTTTCTCAACGGAATTAAAATATTTGATTTACATTTTTCAATGAAAATGTATAGACATGACAAACGCTTTTATCACATTTAATCTTAATAAATAAAAATAAAGTTTTACATGTCTGAATTTCATGTTGATCTTATATTTAAATTTTCAATTAGATTTAATTTCTGCATTATTTTTATGCTTATTATTACTAATTTCTATCATTATTAGCTCCGTCTATGTCAAAATTTAAATCATTCTAATACTTGAATAGTGTGTGTTTCTAAAGTAAACCATGGTACATGGCTAAATGTATATACCTATTCACAACAGCTAGTGATAGGAGGAAAGGATCCGGTTGCTTTCAAACGATGCATAAAATCATTTCCTTTCAGATGAATATCTTGCAATGAACCTTTCCCTTCATATGCCACATTCCGATCAATCGTTTGCCGAGGAAACCCCTATTTCTCAAACGTCCGAAACCGGTACATCTTTCTCCGGCGCAAGCTACAGCTTCCACCGATAAGGGGGATAAGAAATTGGCTATGAGGTATGAGATCTCGAGAAAAACTACATAAAAAAGGAGGAGATCTACTACGCTCCCGATCCGGCCTTTTCCGTTCGCCGGCACGGCTTACGAGTGGTAGTATATGTTTGCTTACCTTTGCATTCCCATTCCCGGAGCCGTTTCTCCGCTGGGCAGGAAGTGTGTATCGCTTTCGATATTATGGTAATAGTTTTGACTACGACTTTCCTACGACTTTCCTTCGGTCGATTTTTCCGATCCGCCAGCGTTCGGTGATGCTGGCACACATACGCGGCCCGGGAGGAGGGGGACGCGCACGTACAAGCGAACAACTGTGCCGTGCGGTTTCCGAATGGCAAAAATCGACGCTGGCGAATATTGTGCGGAGCATTACCATAAATATATTTTACTTCGGTTTGGCGAAACGCAGATATAAAAGCAATAATGCTTTCGGAAAGACTGATTTCACCCGGTGCTGCACCCTCCCCGCCTCGAGGAAAATCTTCGTACCGGGCGGGGACGAGTGGGTGGACTCTGTTTTTGTGTGATTTTATTTGAATTTATAACATTCGACTTGAATTGATTCCGTTTTCACAATCTCCGGAGTCGAAGCCGGTGGAGGATGGCCATCCAGCCAGGAACGGGCACGGACCGATACCGAAACAATACGCTAAGCGGGATCGTGTCAACTCTTAGGCGAGGAATACGACAGGTACGATTGCGTGCTATCATTACGGTACATGTCGGGGAGCTTACCACTATCGTTGGATATGTATGTGGGGAAAGATAAAAATGGCCGGTGTGAGGATAAAAAATAAATAAAAGCACACTAGTTGTAGTTTCTTAGTGATGCGCTTGCCAATGTGGCTGGGGATCTACACTTCTGGAGCTTATGGCTATGAGGTACAGCACCAGGGACGGCTTTATTATGATCTGAAGATAAATGTTTAGGAAATAAAGCTCGTGGCTTATACTCTCCGGAAAGATTCTTGCCTTGTTTTATACGATGAGACGAAAAGATGGTTCGAAGGATCCCGTACCAAATATTTTATATGCTTAGATGACTATTAAAACTTAAATACTACATAAAAACTACTGTTTCACAAAATGATGACATACTATACTGAGTAATACTAACTTATGAGGTTTTGATGGAGGAATTTATGATAATGTTTTCAGAAAAACAGATGAATAAAAAAGAAGGTTCGCCGTTGCGATTCCGATATGTATACTGCTGTACATGAATACACATTACAGTAACTCTCGTCGAGACCAAACAAACAATTTTTCTGTTTGTTTGATTTGTCTCAACGAGAGAGATAAATATTATTCCTACATTTTGAGTTAATACCGTTAATCTTTCAAATAGAACACTTTTGGTACAGGGATACTGTTTTAGAAAATTTTAGGAATTTCAAATAAAATAGATGAACGTGAACACTTTATAACTTCACCGCTATAAAATTCTGGATAAATGAAGTATAACTGGTTTATTCTATAATTCTAGGTAACACTGTTAGCTCTCTATATTATTGAATTAATAACGAAAAAGCTCGTTAGGCGGTAATAAAATGTCTGAATTTTATGATACTGAATAAATAACGTGGATCTTGGAAAAAACCCTGAAAACAGCCAGTACAAAAATGTTGTTGGTTCTGGTGCGCCTATTTTTACCTTGCTCACAAGAAAAAGCTTATGAAAACTGCGTAATTATTTTCCCTCAGTTATGCCTAGAACCCATAATCCAAATAATTGGAATTTTGGGTATTTCCCAACCAACTAAGTGATGCTTTTTTAAACTTACGAACGATGCATAGAATTTTAAACCACCCGTCCCCTCCCGGGGCCAGGTGTTGTTTTAATAGAATTGAAAAGTTGTGCAGCGCCGATCGCATCCCTCGGCACATACGGGCGATGGTGATTGACATCCCACCTTTGTGCGCCATAGATTGATTTTCCACAAGCCGGCCGCCATGCCGAAAGCCCCCGTTACACGGTCTTTGATAAATAAAACATGCAGTGTATGCAGTGGCCACAGCTTACTGAGTCGAGGTTTTTCCCCCGGAATGGCAGGTGTTTCTAGCTGCAAGCTCCCACCGTAATCCCAAGATAAATCATTTATTCATTCCTTTGCGGTAAAGTCCGTGCATTGATTTCTATTATAGTACGTCAAACGGACGGACATCCAACCCGATCGGGCGAACTGGAGGAGGAGGAGGAGGAGGTTTGATCTGGGCGGAAAGGCGAGGGGCAAAAAAGTCCACCAAATTTCCACCCAGTTTCCGCTATATTTGTCTTTCGACCGGCCATTACGACAGCCCTGTCGTCCCCTTTCGGGCGTCTGGACCGACGGGCTTTTCCGGAGCCCCCTTTTCCGATGCCGATGCCGAAAATCGATTTGAAAAGAATAACAACTCGAATGCAGCTCCGGCCCCAGGGCCCGTGTTGTTCATTTAGGGATTTGTTGTTTTTGTTTCCGGCTCTTTGGGAACGGTTTGCCAGAGTCCGAAAAACTAGCGCGGCCATTTTCTTGCCGATCGTTGATGCTGCTGATGCTGCTGTTGTTGTTGTTTACTCTGATGATCGATGGGTGCCGCTGGGAAAAGTTTTCATTCCATTCCGCTTGAAACTCATTTTTCGGCTCGGACGTCGGAACGTTCGGGGCCCAATGAAACCTGGAAATGACTGAAAATTGCGGTCCGAAGATTCCGACGACGTTGCGATGGTGGTGGAAAGAAATGGAACCGGGAAAAAAAGAAATGATAAAACGAAATCAGTTTTGGTGAAGTTCGAACGCCAAAATGGCATTGATTGTTGATGAATACAGGCTCCCATTCCGGCGCATTCTGGCGAAGATCGTCCAAGTTTTCAAGTTTTCGATCAACTTTCAAATGTCACAAGACAAACGCTGAGCGCGGTTGGCGTTATCTCCGCTTGGAATGCGCTTGAATGGGATGGCGCCGGGGAGCGCAAAAGGGTGGAAAGAAAGTTTTCAATCCAATCAACCGCTTTAACTTAGATTGAACATCTGATTGAGCTTTGATATGGGACTTCAAAAAGTGGTCCAATCGGTAAAACGGTGCTGATAAAACTTTTTACTCTGCATGCGCTCATTGAAAGGCTTTATTGAGGTGACTATTTTATTTTCTCATCTCAGTTATTATTTTGCACTTCACCTGGCACTCATTTAAGTTTCTTTTTAAGATTGGAATAAAACCATCGTACACGAGTTGTTTGATGATAAATACCTACAAATTCAACCCTCGATTCTTCTCGAAGTTTGACCTGATTTCGAAAGTTATTTTTAAACAAAATTACCCCAAACAGATGCAAATCTCTCATAGGAAGACGGGGTGACAATTATGCCAGTGCCTATGTTATTATATGCTATGCACAGAATAATAATGGAAATTCAAATGGTTGGACTGGCTGGAACGGTGCTTCGTAATTCGATTTCCGTTGAATGCCGCATGATAGATCGTCTGTTTTTAGAGTGAATTGGGTTGGCCAGCTTTTCCGCGTCAATTCGCTTTTGAACTCCAATCAGTATCAATATCTTAATTTCCCCCCATTCGGAATTGTGTTTCACTTGATGGTGTTCATGTTTAATGACACCGTAAGGTGATAAAATATTTGTTCATACCTCCGCTCCACTCCGAAATGTTCCATTTTCTTCGGAAATAGTCTCGTACGGACGATCTAGTTTGGAAAAGAAAACTCTAGGAATGTTGGTGCTACGAGATACCTACAGATGGCAAGTATCTTTGCACCTTGAAAATGACCTCCGTGTCGTAGTGACAGACAGAAAACTTTCGGCCACAACCCCATGTAAGGCTTCGCCGAGCGAACGAACGATGTGATGGCCGCTCGAAATAGTTTTGTGGAAAACACTTAGGCAAATATGGAGCTCCTGTGAGGGTCCATCCTCTGTTGGCACATGTGCGGTTTTGCGACACCGCTATGATTTCCATCTCGCCCACGGCCACATGGCCCGACGGTGGCGAAGACAAAGGCACTTCGGGATCCACATCTTGGCTAATGCATCCGGCAAGGCAAGGTGCTCGGACGCGCCCAAGAAAGAACAATCACCGGAAAAGGATAAGAAATATTAAAGTGCAATTAGGCAGATTTCTGGTTGGTCTCGCTTAATGATTATTGTTATGACTATTATCATTTTTATTATCGCGACCGTTATAACTGCCCGGGATGGCGTCGGTGTTGAACTTGCACTTATAGTTTTGCACGATTGTTTGCTCTTCGCTTCGATTCCGAAGCAAAACTGAAACCGAGAAATACGAAACCGCGCGGAATTTTCAGTTTCTTCATGCCAGAGCCAAGCTGATTGCTTTCTAAAGGATCTGTTTCTATCTACAGATAGCAAATGTTTGTGATAAGAAGTTGGTTTGAATTGTTTTGAGGATCAAATTTAAATTTATTGTCAAATTTATTTAATGTGAATTTGTTGTAGTCATTTCATGTCGGTGTGATTTAGTCGGCATTTTGAGAAAATGTTATGTTTTCGACTCAGACTATTGGTAAGGGGGACTCTATAGAAAAACAAGAAATTCTTTTTTGATATAGACTTTTTTATTCCCTTTTCTACAACAATCATCATTTATTAATATTGAATAAATTGTATTGAATCAATCCTCTTACATTCAAAACTAAAAATTTATAAACCACAATAACCATTTTTATTGGAAAGTAGTTTTAGAGTTTCATTGCAAAGTAGTTTAGATTGTTAGTTTGTTACATGCATGCGGTAGAATGTTTTTTCATAATGGCAAGACCACAAAATAGTTGGTTTGTTCATTGAATCTTTTATGTCATCAGCAACTCACAAAATATGCTCAACTTATTCTTTATTGGAATTCCAATATTGGACAAATGTCTATGACATTACCAATAATGATGAGTTAGATATTGATTGTCTTTACATATAACTTCTATTGTTACAGTGTTGAGAAAATCAAAAAGAATTCAATGAAGAAATTTAATCAAATAAAAGAAAGATCTAAAAATTGTCTGTAGCTTCGGTTTCTGAATAAAGATAAAAATTAGAGTTTTGATGAGTAGTTTCCATTTTCCAACTTCCTTAAACACCCATTGATCTAAAATGGCACTAAAAAGAACAAACTGTTGGGCACGTTCGGTTCAACAGTTCACCATTGAGGTTTGAATACCGATGATTTGCCCCATGAATACCCTCTTGAAGATGGGAATGAAATCCTATTTCTCAAGAACTTCGATCTCAAACGTAAGGTTCCTATCGTTGCAGCATCCGACTATTCTGCTGCGTTTCCTTAAACCCGACGCGTTTGTTGGTACAATAAAACTTTCATTCACCACTAGCACAACACATTTCATTATTATTTTGTTTTTTTTTTTGTCAAGATTTTCTCGACTCGAGATCCTCGATCATGCCAGCAATAATATTTTCCTTCCCTTCGCTCTCACCCACAGCCAAGGGGTTCATCTTCCACTTTCCGAGCGATGTCGTGATGGGTAGAATGTTTCGGGGAAGATAGCCAAGAAAAGTTAAAAAAAAACAACAACAAATCGTGTCACGACAAAAAGCAGCGCAAGCAGAGCATACCGCCTTAGAGTGCTTCAGCCTGCCAGGAAGGGAGTTTGAACCACATTTATCGGCTCAAGTGGCGAAACGGGGCGCAAGCGAGGGCGAAAGAGTGCGATGAGCTGAAGGTAAGGCGGAGTATAATGCAATAGCGCTCAAGTGCCCTTATCCAAGAACCCGAGACTTACAATCGAAGCCCCTGTCCGTGCAGAGCAAGCGTTGGGAAACATGATCACACCGACTGCGGCCGGAACGATGCTGGCGATCCCGGGCGGAAGACCACGCCAAGACCCCGGAGTGTTTAAGAGCAGCGGCCCTGGCCCGGCCCGAAAGCGGAAAATAAATCACCAGCGAAAACAGTCCCCTTCACACGCAACGCCCGATAGGATAGGATCGCGCGATCCTTCGGCAGCGAAAAACAGTATGGCCCCGGATGAGTTTTGTTTCGGTAATTGGTTCAGCAGACGTGCTCGGTTGACGCGACGCTTGGGAAACGCTGAGGACAAGCGGCCGGGAGTGCGTAAATAATCCGTATCCTGCTGCAAGGCTCGCAAGGGTTTCGTCAAAACTTGCATCTTTCGGCTTTACACAAATGTTTCTCACTCGCCCGAACCATTATCGGCATAGCGTTTACGTCCCGCCGGGCAATGGCAGACCCTTCGATTTTACATATTCTGCTTCTTTTGCTTTTCGTTCTCAAGTTTTTGGTCCGTAGCGTACCGAATGTGCTGGTTATAATAATAGCTGGCGTGGGCTGCACAGAAAACGGTTTCAGATGGTTGAATATTTAAGTTTTCTGGTTCGGAAGATCAAGCGCTGCTCGTATTTTACTTTCTATCTGAAATTTAATAATGATTTGAACTCAATGTCCACGAGATTTCTTGGATTTTTAATCAAAATCTAACTATTGAATGTTCTTCTAGTATAAACAATTACTTTAGCTCTAACGAAATTCGTAAACTTTCGTTCACTATTCATCAGATTAAACCTTTCAAATATGTGTTCTTTGAGAACGAAAATGATCGTATTCGACTAGAATTTGCAACATGAGTTAAATTTAAACAACTCAACTTTATGTCTTGCAAATTTTAGGATACTTTACACTCAAATCTATGTTGTCTTCGTGAAAAGTTGCAAGGATTAAAGTAAACATATTACACGTATTATTATTTACTGCTATTATTCATAATAAATATATATTGTTTAATGCATTGTAACTATTTTTCTGCGTAAGATAACAACATATTATTGCCCTAGTAGTTTCGAAGTGGCAGATGAATGGAAAATGTCAACTGCTACAGCTGAATTATTGGTTTCTTTTTTCTACCTCCTCTTTGACGATCTTCTTTATTTGTAAAAAAATGCAAAACTCGTCAAATGATGGCATTATTTTTGGTACGGATCGTGTTAAGAAGGTAGTGTTTACCATGAGATAACGCGAATGAGATAGTAGGCACAAATGAAGAATATATAAACTTTGAACATTTTGCGAAACAAGTTGCATTAAAAAAACATATAATGGCTCATCTTGTAAGCATAAAAAATGTGTGATAATTTGTGTAACATCAGATGAATACGCAAACGTGCAACCCGATCGCAACAATTATGAAGCATATGCAGAAACGAACGGTTGAAATAAAACGGTACCGAAACATTCGGATTATCATTACGAGCGATGAAAGAGAGCTTCCCTTTTATGGCCCCAACCAACTCGCAATGTCGGTCCAGTTGGTGTCCTTTCCAAGGGTCGCACGTTCAAAAAATTGTTATTTAATTTCCCAACGCCCTTCCTTCGATAATGCCGCGGTTATGTGTTTCAATAACATTCGGGGTTGTTAATTGTATTTAATAACGCCCAGCCTGCACGGCTAGGGATAAAGGCTCTCCGGTGCAGTGTTGTGTCCCTCTTTTAAGCACTATGTTAATTATTTTGCCGCCCGTTTTGTTTTTGTTTTTACATACCGACACTACCCGATGTGCGTATCATCCGGTGCTGCTCGACCACGGGAAACTGGTCGCACACAAATGAAAAAAATGCCCCACGGAACAGATTGCACACCGCCACATTGTCGCCCAGGACCAGGATTTTGTGGTGAAGCGTGGGGCATTCCGAGGTGCGAAAAAAAAAACGGAACAAACTAACCATCGGAATCTGGAAGAGCGCAGAATAATAACCGAACACCGATCAACTGGTCAACCAAATGTGGCATGTGGTAATGAGCCCGCCAGGAAAAGCAAAAGCCAACGGTGGAATAAATCAGAGCGTAAGTCGTAAAAAACAAACCGAAAAGGTCAGTTCCGACAGCAAACTCAACGCATAGCAACCGCGCGTTACGATGCAACGGTGCACAATCGCCATTCTTACTATTGGTGGCGGGGAAAACAAATTAAAGCAATGAATTTTTCACGATTACGTTGTAAACAGCAGCGCGACGGGGAAGGCCAATTGAGGGGGGGGGTGGAGGGGGGAGGGGGCTCGTTCAGGCCGGATGATCGGCCGGGGGATGAAAAAAAAGGTATCGAGCCTTACTTTGCGGATAATGGTCAGTCATTCAAATGTGCTGCAAGGTTCCGGCGAGCCGATAAGAGCTCCCTTTTTTCCGAGCAATATGGCAGCCAGGCTGCCATAAAAAGCGGCCAACACTCGCGGGCCAACCTTTTCCACGCACACCTGCGGTCATCAGGCGCGCGTCCACCGACGGCTGTTCAGGTGTTTGGGAAAACGGATTCAATGACACAAACGGTGGTCGGCGGGAGCGTTGGACGAAAAATCACTCCAAATAATCGGCCGCTTGCCGCTGTTGCTGACTCCAGGCGCCTTGAGAACCCGCCGTGGGTTGAGTTGGGAGGGTGTTTTACAGCGAATAAAATCAACTCCAAACCCGAGCTCGGTCTGCGATAAATCCATCAATCAATTTCAGATAGGAAAATCACAAGATGGTTGCCGTCAGGTTGAAGCGCATAAACTGCGTCCCGAAAGTGTGACGCAGAAACGCGGCTGGATTCTTGCTTGCGTTTTTTTCTCTTTTTTTCCTCCTCCAGCTGCAAAGACGGAGTGGTATCGTAAAACACCGTTTCTTCGGCGTTCCGCTGATAATCTCAATCCAATTTGGTTCACTATCCTGCAAACGTTCCCGCTCTCCGCTCGCCCAATGGCCTCCCCCCCGACCCGGCCCGGGAATCGACTTCGAGGTCTCGGTAATGAACCTTAAATCTACCGCATAAAATACGGTGCGCTTTATCCGTCCTGCACCCCCGGCCGCCGCCGACCCTCGCCCGGGAGGGTGAAGGTTTTCGTTCCAGAACGATTTCTTTCTGGCCCGCGCGAGCAGCACTGGAAAAACCCCTTTTTCTTTCCGCCGCTAATCCTTTCGCTCGGAACACGAGATTGATTTAAAGGTCGGTGGGTTGGCAGCGAAGGAAACCGGTTCAGTCTGCTCTGGTTCTTCAGGCAAATGTGGGCTTCAAACGAACAAATTTGCATGCGCCCGTTCGGGATGCGTTATTTTGTTTAGGACATTTTATATCTTTATTGAATTGAAGTTTAGTTGAAGATCATGTGGAAACGACGCGAAACTAATTCTAAAAACATGGATCGAATCTGTAGGGGATAAAGACAGTCTTAGCTAATTTCTTCAAAGTTTTAAGCCAAGAAATATATCTAAGCAAGACTACGGTTTATCTAAAACACAATTGTTTTTTTCACTATAGCGTCTATAAGTTTACATTTTATATTGTTTACATGTTATGTTTTATGCAGCAAATACTATTCAAAAACGAAAAAATCTATTACCAACTGTTTCAAAATGAATTTGATTAAACTAACCGTCGATTCTTCCTTTTAAACTGAAAAAGAAGAGGTTTAAAATTTTGCTTTGAAACGTAAGATTAATTATGCAAATTACCGGAGGGTACGAGTCGTCATTTGATTTCTGAAGGAAAAGGTTTTAATTTCTTCTCTTAAATATTTCTTATCTTTTATCTTCGTTCTGTCTTTTGAGGACACTTACGGCTTGTTCTCCATTGTAACAGTTATTAAAACGAAAATAAGTCTTGCGTCTTTTCCTATCACTTTTTGTATCCCTAGTGTTAGTTCTCCTCTGCAGGATTATTTTATTTCTCTCAAGGGATGTCACGTAGATGGGTGTAATTTTCCTTGTTTTTTCGACTGATGAAACATCTCTTTCGATTTGTTTTACGATACGATGGACATGAATGATAAGCAGCGTTTCTTTTGAAGTTTTCCTCGTTTTTACTGCACTGCTCGGTCTACTCCTTGCTGGGAGAGTTTTCTTTTGTGTGTGAGGCGGCATTTCCGCCAAACCGACTGACGCCATACCACCTCGGCGCTAGCTACTCGAGCATGCCAGCAGTGAGCATGCCACTCACAGCGAGCGCCTGCTGATATGCGAGCCGATAAAACCAGAAATTAAAATATGTTACACTTGATTAAACCGGCGCACGACGGCCCGGCAAAGGGGTGGCGGGAAAACCTGTCCACGATTTGGCTCGCCTGCTCGGCAACCCGGCAGGGGTTGGGTTGGTTAAGCAAATAAATCATAAGGAAAATTGTAATAAAATCTAATAGAACGGCTCCGGGGCAGGATGGAGGGTGCGAAATCAAGCGAGTCGGTGCGTGCTGAAGGATTTCCCGCGGTGCAGCCACATGATTCATAGCCATCCCAGAGAATCCTCGGCCCGACGATCCTGCCCGGCCGGCTAACCCGTGAATGATTACAGTTGAGACGCAACGACAACCGGTGGCAGCATTTCCCACTACAAGTGCAGCAGCCCTGCCCGGCTTGTTGAAGGGGAAAACTTTCTCCCCGGTAATCTCCGGAGCGGGCGCAAAAATCCTTCATTACAACATCAAGGGCGTGTGCGTACCCCGTTTGGAGGGTGAATAGCAGCGAGATCCCTCCAGGAGGCGGACCCTACCCGATGGCGGATTTGCGAGTAATTTAAAAGAAAACATTTGATGTTCCTTTAATTTAGGGATAAGTCACCGCGATGCGCCTCATCATGATGATGCTGATGATGGCGACGACGATGATCCGCGTCATCGTTTCGTACTGCGCGTCGGTCGCTTTCCGCTCGGTCGTTATCGCCCCCCGCGGCTTTGCTGGGGTAAAAAATGACACATAGTTTCTGCCTCGACCCCAGCTGACACGGATGGCCAAATTTTCCAACTTTTCAACTTCGGAGGGTGGCTAGCTCCGCCCATTCGAAGGCCAGGATTCCACGCGCGCCGGGAGCGATCAAGGCAATGCCGAGCCAGGATTCTTCTTTCGATAAACGAAAAAATCTAACCAAAAACCTGGACCGGGAAGGACGTAAGAGCGATACCCGCGTAGAGGGTGCGGTAAACGAAAAAAAAAAGTACGCCCGAGTACCCGACAAGAAATCCCATTCCGAGGGGTGATCAATTTCAATTCACTTACGGGAATTCATTGCCATTCTAGAAATAATAGATTGCGCACGATAACGCAGCGGGAAAAGTTTTTTGGCGGTCTGGTGTTTAGTGACGGCCTGTCGAGGAAAGGTGTCGAGGGGTCGGTAGCCGGCTCACAGATTGCCGGTTGGAAACTGTCTTCCCCTCGCTCCCTTCCCTCTTCTAGCCATCTTCCGGCCATTGCCATCAAGTTGCCGATTGAGGGGGAATTTTTCCCCTAAGAGCAATAAGATGATAAGCGAACGTTTTATGCACTGGCTGGACTTCCGGTGGTAAGTTTCTCTATCAATTTTTTCCCTCAACCTTCCCATTGTTTGTCTCTCTGCGCCCGGACCTACCGCATGCCCCGGCCCGTTCGCTTTCCCCTCGTGTCGATGGTAACGAGCGAACGAGGCGAGTGGTTTTTGATGAAATCGTTTGGCAGAAGCGGAGGAACCGCTTCCGACAGCGCGCGCTCTGGACACTTGTCCGTATATTTTCCCGGCGGGAAACTCAATACGAGTCTGCCGGGGAAAACATTTTCGCCCGCCGAGGGTACAACCCGAAACCGACCTGCGCGCTGCTCCTTTCCCAGCGAAAGGGCGGATAGTTTTAGTGAGGCAGGATCGAAGAACAAAACAGCCCACCGGGAGTCGGTGCACTTTACCACCAGGAGGGCTCGTGGGGTGAGCCCTGGAGTGGTTCACCCGGGCAGCCAGAAGACGGTGGCGACAAGCCATTTCCAGCGGGGGGATGGTAGGAGATCAAAGCAAATAGAAGAAGAGTAACTGCTTCCCTGCCGGCAAACGGAACACTGGGAACACGCGAGGGGAATCGAATGTAATAATCGATACCCTTGACTGGCGGTCGCTTCAGGAGAACGATTTGCACTTACCATTTATCGGACGGTTTTTATGGGACATTAAAAATTATCCACTCGTCGCCGGGGTTTGGGTTTTCGGGGACGAATTTATCGGTTCATTTTGAGCTATGTGAAGCCTATGATACTTACTTCGCATTAGTTGCGGATCATGGTGGCATAAGCTTTTCGGTGGCGTTAGCGTCTCGCGCTGTTGCGCTGAACCGGAAAGGGATTATTTTGCATATTTAACCCCATTTGAATAATGAGCAAATCAGCGGAGAAGAAACACTACTCAATTTCGTAATTTGGTCAACTTAGAAGATGTTAAAAACAAAAAAATGTAAAAACACTGCAAATTCTATAGAATTTGTTTGCAGATATCTTGATGCATTATTGATGCAATTGAATAACACAGTTTTCAGACAAATTAGATTTACAATTGTGAAACTAGCACTTTATGGTAAAAAGATAAAAATAATTAAAATATTGCAAGACAGTCATTTACCCTTTTCTAATATCATTTCGTGTATGGTTCTACAAACCAACAGACCACTTCACATCAATCGAATCAAAGATTTTAGTTTCTTGGGTTTTAGAATTCAAATAAATTTTAAAATCAAGTTGAAGGTGTTATATAATTATTAGTTTTCTTTTGAAGATTCAAAATTGATGAAAAATATTGGTCACTATTCCTTCCGATAAAATAAATTATAATAGTGAGAAACAAGGACATTTTCGCTATCAGTATCGTTAGTTCATACTTGCTTTAAAGCGTTGATGATTCATCAGCATTAAAGAAATATCCCAATTTTCGTTAGATAAACACTACGAATAAATCTTAGCGTTTCCAAACATACGTTCCACGTATCTTTGATCGACATCATCTTCGATGGAAAAACATTATCGTAAAACGTAGGCAAGAGATTTACTCCTTTCGACAATCTCACAGGGGTCGGCAAAGTCCGTCCCGCTAACTAATTTTATCCGCCCCGTAAGAAAATTTTAGTGCTTCATACGTAAAACCCATGAAAATTTTTTTTCGGATTTGTTCGTTTCTTTCCAAAAATGAAGAATAAAATGGTTGAACGAGGTGTTCTTGTTATATATTGAAAAAGAAACATCAAAATTCAACAAAAAAAAAATATAAAAATGATGGAAATAGTTTAATAACAAATTTTCAATGGTTTTATCTATTAACAATTTTTATGTAGCTTTACTATTCAGAAAGTTGATACGTCATTCAAAAGGGTAGTGCTTTGAAAATATTAAATCAAAGTATTACAAAATTAATACCCAAATGATGACAACATACACAATTTCATATTTCGAACCTAATGTATGTTAAGTCCACATTTAGTCCTTTTCAATGCCGTCAGGAGTTTACACAGTTTTATATTCCGGGATTCCAATTATAAAGATTACAGTGTTCACCCACTAGTACATTCTGGTGAAAGGCATAGAATCTCACAAGCATTCGGTTATAACTTCTTTTTTCAACCTCACCCGCGCTGACAAATTTCGTAACTATCAACCCACTTCACCCCCAATAGCGTTTGAAGAGTTTGAAGTGAAATCATTTATTTATTACCCCTGGCGATGGGACTGCCCAGAGGCCACTGTCCACGGGAGCGGGCGTCCCCGTTGGAAGCCATTTTTCAAACGACTTTTCTTTAATGTAACAACTTCTGCAGTTGTGAGTGAGGTTGACTCGGTGAAGCGAGAAACGTTGGCAGAAACTGTCAAATATAGGTTAGCACCCGGTTGACCGGGAACCGGGCGGGATGGCACATTTCCCTCGACGGACCGGACGCCAGGGTGCGTATGAATTATTCAGCTGATCGATGAGCGAAACCGATAATCCTTTGAGTTGCTTCAATATTTATCAAACGTTACGAACGTGTTTGTCGTTTCGTCACACGCACGCCTTTCCTGGAAGGCGCCATCGGCTTGCAATCACGGTAAAGTGGGAACAAAACGATTGACCTGCGAAATTGTGCCGGGATGGGTGGGTTTAGGTAGCTTTTTTGAACTTTCCAGCCTTCGACGATTGCAGAGGGCTAAATATTTTTGAATTGGAATTTTAAAGTGGTAGAGATTTGCATTTTCCCTCCCCCTGACAAAGGCTTTTGGTCAACAAAGTTCGACTTGACGCAGGTCGATACGATATGTGTCGTGATTTTGAGCTAATATTCAAGACATGAATCATCCGAAGAAGATGAATCAGCATCAGACAAGCTTTCTTGAACATCAATAACCATGTTGATGGTTGTTGAAAGATAAGAATTTATGAGATAATCAGTTATCTGTTATGATTCAGGTAAGACAAACACAAAACTCGTATAGAAAACGAGAATGAACACGTTTCCCGGAGCGTACGTACCAACACTTATGCGTTTAAAAATAATGTATTAATATATGATATGCATTACCTATAACATCATGAATCAATCTCTATCATGTGCTTGGAAGTCGATTTTTTCTCACCATTACTTTCTCGCACACATCCAATTTACTGTCGACGAAATCCATGTCCACTTCTATTACGTTCTGCTTTCTGCAATAAATGGCGCATGAAGAAGCGATAAATCATTTCATCTATTGGCCGACCGGCAAACCATATTGACCTATTTACAATTAGTCAAACAATTAGTCGAGTGCCAAAGAGAATAAGAAATAAAAACATTACCGCTAGACCACGGTCGACGGGGGTGGCGCTTGGTACTCGCGGTGCGTACGGTCCGATATCAACAACCAAACCCATCGTCCCCGACGTCGTCGATCGTTCCGAGCTTCAAATTGCGTAATTAAGAACATTAAACTTTAATAACCATCATAAAACGTGCCCCGTTCCTTCCGGCACACTCGTTTTCTCCCCAGCAGTTTTCCTTGGGAACCGGGCGGCTTGATTGGCCACCGTAATGCTTCATAAAAATCCGAATCGGAATCAAAAGTTAGTTCCTGGCGCTCGGTCCGCCTGCCCGGTGCTTGCTTCGCCGCTGGAGCCTGCGGGGGCTTTTGCGGGAGCTGTGGCAATGCGCGAAAGCTCACCCATTTCTTTTCCTTCTGCCACCCGCATATGAAGAGGAATGTTGTGGCACGTGGGGAAACCCCGGGAACGTCGTGCAGTACGAAGAAAATGGGAGAAATGATAAAGATTACTAGCAATCCAATTTTCTATAGATTTTTTTCGCTCCATCAGCATCCCGTTGCAACGCAGCAACTCTTTTCGGTTGGCAACTTTTGGATGACTGGGGGGCGGGGTAGGTGGGCGATAGTGTTGGTACAATTTTGCCATATTTGTTCGCGAAAATAACTCGATTACAAGAATGGTGCACCAGTGAGGAATTGCGAATTAAGTGGTGCACAGCTTCGCACAAACTACTTTCAGTGCATCTGGTCATCGCTTTTCCAGTTTGTTTAGTATTTGTGGAGTATGAACGTTTTCACGGCAGTCGGAAGGTTAATGTTCGTAAGCTAGGGAGCAAAACATATTTATTCTACGGGGTCAGTAAATACGAACAATGTAAACTTCATTAAGATCTTATTTAATCTGTAAACGAATTAAAACAAACTGATTGATATTAATTGATCCAACATTGTTCACACAAGTTCACAAATTCATAAAGCTGACCTGCTGACATCGTTGACCAAAATAGAGTAGAATAAAATAAAAATGTAATTTTATGTCCACAAAACACATGTTTTTCTAAAATATGATTCGCATCTTCTAAACGCCACAAAGCAAACCAATTGGGCTCTTTTACCTTTACTTGTTGTAGAATGGTCAAACTCAAACTGTTGTTTGTGGGTTATCATATTTACATGTTAGATATACTACCAACAAGCGTGCAACTGAAGAAAACAAGAAGAATAAAATAATAGTTAACAAAAGCAAGATTTTCTGCTGGCTTGTGAAACGAATCCATACCAAAGGAACGGAACGGACTCATGACTCACCTACGCTAGGTACATCCTAGTGGTCCACCACTCCGCGAGCGAGATGGGTGATCAAACCCGTCCGAGTGACAGAGCAGACCCGTTTCTCATCCACAGCTGTGGATTGCATACTTCACGGCGGTTCGGTTGGTTTTGACAAACTTCGGCACCCGAACGTACACCCGAAACGGTTTCGCTGCGCCACTGCGAGCCAGTGACAATTTGCCCGTCGTTGCGTGCGGTCGTTGTTGAGCGTGTGTCGAAAGAAACGTGAATTGGAGCCCGTTTGATCGCGGTACGTCTTCATTGTGTAGTGCGCGGCGTGTGTTATCACGACCCCAACGTGCAGCAGGTTAGGTACGTCATAGGCAGGTGCAACCCGTGAGAAAAACAAACCGCTGTGGAAAAGAACTGACGATGCGCAAGAATAAGTTGTGCGTCTTCGAATGTGAATACTATCTCGATTGGAAAATAGTAAGTTCTTTTCCTAACTTTTGGTGCAGTGTTTACGAAGTTGAACCGAAAGTTTGTAAGGAAGGCGGAACGCTAACGCTGCAGATAGCCGCAAAAATGATGGAAGGCAAACCATCCGGAAGTGCAGTAGAACGAAGAACTCCATCATCGTCATCATCATCATCATCAGCCACCCGCACAACCAAGAGCATCAACAGAAAAGCTTGATTGATGGGAAAACTTCCGGAAAAACGGCGTACCGGGATTGCTCATTGTTTCGCTGAAGTACACGCCTGTGTAAGAGCCGTGCTTTGAAGACGAACTGTCAGCTGGAGTGTTTGCACACATTGGTGGCGCGCAGTGAAGAGTGAACCGGTGAAGGGCAACATAGAACCATACATGGTTTTTTATCCTCCGTGTTTGTGTGGATAAAGATTTTTTCTAACATTAATTCATGCACGAAAAACCGCCACCTCTGGCTCAGTGATGGACAGATAAAAAGTGCAATCCCAGTCGCCAACATCCGGCAAGGCATGTCTTTTGTGTGTGCGTGTGACTGAATACAATGCTTACCAAAGCCTGCTGCGCAAACCAAAACAGCAAAAGCAATAAAATTTCACGCCGATCGTCCTGCTGAAAGTGGGTTTTCAGCTGCCAAACATCGCGTTGCGGAAGGACTGTGTGTAGATTGGTTGGCATTGCGTCGTTCAGCAATTCAGTTTATTTTATCACCAAACCAAACCCGCCAAATTCAAATGATGAGGTTTTTCTTTGCCCCATACGCATGTGTGCACTATCGGAGCAATAGATATTGCTAAAACAAAGGAACATTCATTGTATGGATTCAATCGAAAAAGTAAATACCACCCGATGTGCGTTTTTCCTCTTTTCCACGCATGGAATTTTGTATGTTGATTTGTGTGCTAGGAAAATTGTTATTCATTGGTTGGTAAACCGAAAGTTGTAGGTCATATGACTATGGCAAGTGTTTGTTTTTTGCGAACATTACACTCGCTGTGTGGCGCCTGTGTGTGTGTGTGTGTGCGTGTATACAGGAGTTCCGTCGTGATACGGTTTCGAATTAAATAATATCGCAACCCATGCAAATACAGCCCTCTTCGGGTGAAGTGGCGTGGAAATTCGTGCGTGCCAGCAGTAATAATAACAATCGATAAAAACGAAGCATAAACAAACTTCGGTAAATAAACAGAATTAATAGAACCGTTTGAGTTTTGCTAGCTCCGCAAAGGCGAGAAGCGATAATTATGTTGATTCGTATAAAAACTGGCCGCCTGCCCCCCACAAACGGAGGCTGCATACCAACGAGCGGTCAGCAAAAAATGGGGGAAGGGAAATGCAGAAAAATGCTGCTGCAGTTTCGGTGCAGACCGAGGGATTCGAGGGTATTTATTGAGTGTATGCACTGCACGTAACGCGGAAAGGGAAGGAAAAGCATGGCTTGCTGGAAGCGGGGGTATGAAGCACAGGAGCAAAGGTGGGAGGAAAGTGACATTTCATATCCTAGCAACAGCACACGCACGCGTCCGGCTGCCGGACTGGCTTGCTTTGCCGTGTTTATCGATGGCTTACACCTGATGAATTGATAATGATGTTTTAATTAACAATATTGTGAATTATTTTTCCAGATTTAACGTTATTTGTTTGTTTACCGTATTTTCCGCGTCCCGTGCAGAACGTGTGCACAATTCATGCCTCATTGGATTTCGGCCGCGTGGCTCAGGTGCGATAAAGTGTGCTCGATTGTATTATCGTGTTTCTATTCGTCTGCGTGCGATGGAAAAGGATGGCGCGAGGATGATGTTTAAAAGTGGCGAAAACTGAGCGAATGTCCCGTGCGCCGGCAGCTCAACGTGGTGAAAAAGTGAACATAACGTGTGTTACTGTGTTGTTGTGTTAGTGTGCGCGGGAAACACCCAGGACAACCCGCGGTTGTGATATCGAGTGGGATATCCATCTGGCACCCGCTTTCCGCCACGCACTTCCGGTGGAAAACTGTGCTGCCGCCCGCGTGGCCCTTATTGGCTTAATGAGCTAGTGTGTGAAAGAGGCATTAACAAGCTTGCGCCCACATCCTCGTACACACATACACACACTCTCGGCGTGGTGTGTGGGTCCTGTTTTTCCTTTTCGGTGTGTCGTCGAAAAGGTCGGATGCCGGTCGGAGGAAAATTAAAAATATAAATTCGGTGTGAAAATCTGTGTGCTTGTGCGGAGTGTTGTTCGTGTTTGTTTTTCCCCTTGGCCAGCTCGAGGGTTGAGTGGGCTGCCGCTGCTGCTGGAAATGTTGATTATTGAATCATTGTGCTGCCATAAATAATTATCCATGAAAAATCGATCGCACTGTGCGTGTGTGTGGCGGGTGCGCGAGTAGCGCCAAACGATCGCATTTATCGCAGGCAGTGTGTTTGTGCGTGGGTGTTTGTGTGCTTCTTGTGATAGCAGTGTGTCCGCTCGGGGAAGAGGATAAACCGGAAATATTGTACCGGCTCGGTTAATCCCACACCGACCCTGGCAACAGTGTGTAGTGTGTTAAGTGCTTGTGCGTGCGTGTGTGTGCGAGTGCATTTGTGTGTTGTTGTGGTTGTCTCCTGTGGCACCTTCCTCGTTGCCGAACCAATTATCTTGGGCAATTTGAAAAATTGATCAACGCACAGAGGTCGAGGCCAACGCGAACACACGCGACGTTGCGATCACAATCCGTTCCACACAAACACAAAAAAGGAAATTCGGCCGGTCGTTGGGTAAAAGTGCAACGAAACGGCGCCTCACTGTGACTCGTCGATGTAAGCTGAGGATAATCGGAAACAACAATGATCCGCTTCCGCAGAAATTTGGTTACACTGCAAGGTGAGTGCTGGTTTTGTTTTTCCAACATCAAATATGGTTGCCCCGAGAAGTGTTCGTTCATGGGGAAAATTTTCTGCCTACACACACATTTGCGGGGGTTCAACTTTTTTTTTGTCAATGTTGATTGTTGTTTACATCTTCATTTTATCCAATTAAAAATGCATCCAATTATTCGCTTATTATCAACCATGCAACACACTGGTCGTCGCTGGGGAAAAGCTGGAAAACCACATAAAAATCGATTCCCTTCCTCATTACATTTGGGCCTGGCCCCTTTTAGCGCCTTTCTTTTCTGCACACTGACAACGATGACGCTGGCCATTATCGAGTATTAATTGATATTTCACCAGCAGCGAACTGTGGGGAGCATAAATATGACGGATAAAAAATTATGGTCCCCGCTAGACTACCCCTCGCTGGAGCCTCGTCAATCCCCTCCCGGGTGTATAAAAATATCCTCGGTCGTTTGAATTAAATTTCCTCGCGACATAGTCATTATCGGCAATTTACTTTACACCGCCGTCCACCGGAAAGGAAAAATAGCAGAACGCCAAAAGAAGCCTCGATAAATCGTCCGTTCGTCCGGAACGTGCAACCTAAGGACACTTTGCCCCGCTTGGCTCCTTAGTGCCTGCTGCGGGATGTTTGTCCGCTAGGCTCCTCTAACGGCTCGGCTCGTCCTTGGCGCTCGTCCCTTGAAGCGCTGGCGGCGACGACTAATTGAAATTAAAATGAAAATAATAATGATCGGACCTGGCCTAACGCTTAATGGGGTCCCTCCCCCCCCGTACCATTCGTCGCCGATATGGTCGGGAGGAGTGCAAGAGTCATTAAGCACTCGGCTCGGATATACAGCTTCCTTCCGGGGTCGTTTGGCGTCGGGGGGTTGGGTTGTCGATAATTAAATCAAAGCGTCGACCCAGATCGATGCTGCAGTGCAGCCGGGAAATGCCGTTTGGGTTAGGGCCGATTTGTTGTGCAATTACTGACGCAAAAAAAAAAATGCATTACCACCAATCTGCACCGAACGCCTGAACGAAGACAGCTTGTGCGATTTGTGTGACGCAAAGCAAGAGTGGCTTGAATCAATTAACAGGAAATGCGATTGTCGAACACGATTTTTTCTTGTAGTTCTTGTCATAGAGTATGTCTCTAATCGCTTCCATTGACGGCTTGTCATGTCATCTTCTTGTGAGTTCCACTTCTTTCTCAGAATGTTTGGTATTCTTGACCTTTGCCTTGACACAGTGAGCAATCTTGTCCAGCCAGATAAGAGCCAGCAACTAATAGGTTAGCATTGTACCGAGGGACCTCGATGGTTTTTTGTTTAAATGATAACATTTCAATTTTTAATTAAGGTTTTTTCGTTTACTTTTATGACTTTTTGTTGGACGGTGTCAAATTCATGAGTTTTTTATGGTCTGCTAGAATATTTTTGTTACAAATGAATTCAAGATTAGATTAAGCAACAACTGTGTTAAAGACGTCTTTACTAAATTTATGCACCTTACATTTTGGATGATCGATTATTTTTGGGTTTTTTGAGGAAAGGACAACAGACTCAAATAAGACTTCACTATGCTTATCCGCATCGTTACCCAAAATCCGTGGCATTACAAACACAGCGGATCATTTTTCACGCACATTTCTCCTATCGATGGCACGGGATGGCAAAGTTCGACCCCAAAACTGCCAGCGCTGCGCTAAAAGGGAGATGCAAAACGGTGGGCCCACCGGTGGAATTGAAACACCATTCGCACCTCGGGAGAAACTTCAGTCCTAGACATTAATTGCCGTTTGAAATTTTAAAATGGAAAATTAATTGATTTTCTTATATCTTTTCCCTGGGATCCCCGGCTGCTCCGGCGGTCCCCCTCGGGAAAGCTCTTTACCGAAAAGTCTGGCAAAGCCAAGGAAGCTTCTCGTTGGGTGGCGGGGAGTCACGTAAATGGGTGGGTGGAGAGACAGAGGAGGAAGGCAGGAAAAAGGGCCGGCACTCGAGTTGAAACTTTGGGACGGCGCGACGGTTGCTTCGGCCGCTCTCTCACGGTAGCAATAAAAATGATTTATTGAATTTCGCTTTTGACCGGCAAAAGTTTCGCCCTCGCCCCACCGTCTCAACTGGCCCGTCCCGCCGCCATTTTGGCAAATCTAAATCTGGTTATGGGTTTGCCGGTTAGTTGCGAATGCTCCCGAAGCACCGGGTAAATTCCGTTCTTCGTCTTTTTCTGCGACCCGTAAGACGCGAATGACCTTAGCCGAAGCCGAAAACCCCCCCCCCCATTCCTCCATCGCATCCACACTCCCGGACCCATGTCACGGGGAGCATGACCCGGAATAAGCGGGGTTTGAACTGCGGGCCGCGTGGAAGCAGAAAGTTTCCGGCAGCCCAAGATTTAGGGGCGGTCAAGACGAATGATCCTTGGGTGTTTTTCCAGGGCCGCTCGCTCGCATCGGAGGGAAGGATTTGACGAAGGACCCCCTGAGCGGGAGGATTTTCCAATGGAAATGGGATTTGCGCGCCGATGATTGCGGCTGCTGCAACCCGGGAAGCCCGGGAGCTCATAATGTATCGGAATTGGGCCAAATAAAATCAATAATAAATGTTACACCGGGCCTGATTTCCCCAAAGCTGTCGGGCCCGGGTCGCTTGATAAACGATCATCGTCGGCGTAGTTAGTGGCAATTGGATTTCGATTTTCTACCCAACTCTCGGGACCCGCACGGGCACTAATCAAATAGTGACACGAAGCCCGGAACCCCACGTGCTGCTTAGTAGTACTGGGGTTGTAATGTTCGAGCTCGTAATTCGAAAGAAGGTTCAAACTCGACCATCAACTTACTCCAAACGGCTAGAAACTGGTGTATGTGTGTGAATGTAAAGGGTCTACGAAGGTAATCCGTATCGCTCCACGATTTATCTCTCCAACACAGGTAGCACACACTTCAGGTGCTGCACGTATATCTTCATCACCCGTTTGTCGAACTATTTCTGTACAGCCCTACGGGATACCAGCCGGGTGACACGTAAGAGACGTCCTTTAATGGGCAGGAAAAAGGGTGTCCGATTTGCTTACTGCCATCGGTGTGATTGGAAGATGGTATCCGGTACCACCTAATCAGAGCGCACGTCCTCAAACCCGAACTTCTGGCCTAACCAACCTTCAGTGCGTGGAAGCTACTTGCAACGCCGCACTTCCTTTCTCGCTTCCTGCGATCATGGATAATCATCCATTTTCCGTCCATTGAACACTTCGCTTGATTAAAGCTTGTGGAGACCATCCCGTATCAATATCAATTTCTATTAGCTGGCCAAATTTGTACCCCGTCGGTTACCAAAACCCAAAGTCTCGCTACCCCGGTTTGGAGGGAAAGAGTTACTGAAAGACCTGCTGAAGGTCCTTCGGGTGGAAGAAAAAAAAAAGAGAAGATAAACTTTGTCCGGACCGAAAAGGTGACCAATTTGCGATAAGGATTTACAGCTAGTTGATTGGTATTCCGGGCGCGCGTCACCCGGGAGAGCTTCGGTGTAATTGGAATTAATACGGACGGCTTTCAGGGGGGGAGGGCAGGGGAACGCGAGGATTTTGGCTACAACGGTTAGCCTGGCTTCCGGTTTGATCGGTTAAGCACACAGGTGCACGCGGCTGGGCTAAATGATACTTTGCCAAATCGCCACACGCTCGGGGAAACTTTTCTCATAACATTTGCGTCGGGAAAATGTGGCCCGGCCTAAGAGATCTGCTGGTGTGGTGGCCTGGACGTTTGGAATTTGAATTCACCGGACTTCTGGGTCCGGCGTCGGCGTCGAATTGGCTTTTGGGATAATTTGTCCTATCGCGATATCCAAGCCTGGTAAGCTCTCCCGACACCGATTTGCTAGCTTTTCACCATGTTTTCCTCGTGTCTTTACCCCCTTTTTCCTTCTTCTGCCGCAATGTAGGTGATGTTTTACTACCGATTGACAATGTGTATGCTGGTGCGAGCCGTGTTCCTCGACATGAAACAGCACGCCAGCTTGTTCAATGTCAGCAAAAACCGGGGACTGCGTGTAGGCGCCAGAGCGGTTATGACGCGTAGCACTTAAGGCGAGATTCCGCTTCGTTTGACGTGCCATTGGGAGGATATTTCGTTTTTTTGTTTGGTTCTTGTTGCGCTTGTCTTCGAACAGAAGGATCCCCAACGCTGGTCTCTGTCGACTGCGACTCTGCCTCAGAAGGGCCACAATTGCCGGCCATTGCGCAAGCACTTCCATGAATGTGAAGGTGTCCTCGCAGATGCGGAGCGGGGGTGTGGGAAAAAATCAAACACACGCAGCGTCAGGATACCAGGCTTGGGTTGGTGCTGCTTATCCTCCAAACAACCTAGGCAACCAGGCTCGAAACAAAGGAAGCGAGTGCCTACGACACGAGGCTTCGCGCTATATGATGAAAGTAAACAAGAGCGTGCGAACGGGCTCATTTTTGAGGCACGACAGATTGCGCAACAAGCCCGTCGATTGCTTCCGAAATTTGCATAAGCTTCCTTCCGTGTCCGTGTCAACGCCACAAACACCCACCGACCGGAAGCTCGGTGGAAACGTGGGTAGAACAGCTTTCCGTCGTTATGTGTCACATCCGATCTAGGCGGGATGAGTTTGACGGATAGCTGAAGTGTAGGCTCTTTCCCTTCCGCCGCATCGGTTAATCCTTTTTCCCGCTTGATTCGGTTTCTGTACTAACCTTCTCTTTCTCTCTCTCTCTCCCTGGGGGGGGGGAGGGTAATGCGATTTTTTCCTCGTCAATTGCTGCCGAGTGCCTTTTTGCTTTTTCCACTTTTACTTCCAAACCGAAGCTGCGTACGGAACCGTGCGCTTGTTCCGTGTTCGGTCCATCTCATCCTGCCAATCTTCTGTCGTTGTTCGCCTGGCCGTTTCTGAAGAGTGCCGTTTCAGTGCAACGCCCACCAACACATGCGTTTCAATTACGCGTCCATATTGCTTGTCCCTCGGATCGGAGCGCCGGAGTCGTTCCGAATTGCAGGACCGAGGAAAAACCTCTCGGACGCAAACGAACAAAAGAAGCAACACCGAAAGACAAAGCAACATGTCCAGACGTCACTTAGAGGCCTGAAGTTCCTGTTCCTCGGACGCGCTCTTATCGAATTCCGTCGGGAGATGAATTTTTGCCCCGTTGCGACTGCGATGGGGACGTTGCCCAGGAGTCATATTCGCAACATCGTCCTGATCTACACCGCCTTCCAGCTCAATTTCGCCCAGCGCATTCTCCCCGCCCGATGTCCTCGTCCGTGTATGTGCTGCTAATGGCCTGGTGTTTATTTGTTTCCTGCGCACGATTTTTTTCGGATGTTGCCTGTTCCGGCGCCGACTCCTATCGATACCTGCCTGATACCGGGACCGAGCCTGTGGTCCTCCGTCAGGAGCACGAGGATGAAATTGTGGCATCCACAAAATCTGATTCCTCTGAAGGCCGTCCAATATCGAGTGTAACCTTCGGGAGTGTGCGCCTCGATTTTCCGGGCATATGACAATCGTGCTCTCGGACGCACAAAGAACCTGGTAGCTCTACCGGGTCGCGTCCATTTTCCCCAGTGTATCGGCGGGAGGCCGTAAGTCTCTGGGCTCGGTTAGGTCGATTATTCACCGGGACCAGCCGGCACAATGTTCTCGTCCGATTTCGCCAGCCATCAAGCCAGCTTCCGGTCGGTCGAGCAGGAAGGAGTAGTACGTACGCCGATTGTTGTGTGTGTGTGTGTGGCTACGTTTGTGACTGCCTAGGTTGGTTCAAGACCAATGACACACACACACAAATACTGGAAAGAGAGAGAGAGAGAGGGAACCAGAGGCTGATTTGGGTTCGGGTTTTGGGTCCGGGTTATGGGTGAAGTGTACTGATAACCACCACTTCACATGGGAAATCGTGGGACCGTGGGATGTCGATTAAGCATTTTCTCCGGTTGATTGGAGGTTCGATGAATGTTTACCGGATCAATTGGTGCATGATTGATTTTCCCTGTTCCAGAGATCTTGGAGCGGTGTGGTGTGTGCTTGGCGCATACCAAACAGCACGACCCGACCGGGCAAGGGGGATGGATGGATAGAGGGGTTTGCTTAGTGAACTGTGTGTGTGTGTGTACCCAAGGCTATTCTTAGCATTCGGCAGCCATGGTGGAGATTTGTCCGGAGTAAGGTGTAGTGCATATTTTTTCCTCCTCTTGGCTTAACGTAAGAGGATGGATCCCGTTTTTTTCCTCATTCACCAAATGACGATGTATTGTGAAGAAAAAGGGCTCCGTTTTTAGTACGTGCGTCCTTCGGGTTGGGTTTTCCCATAGGAAAGAACTGACGGGATAAGGGGATTTTGCAGGATACTTCTGGATTAGTACGTAACGAATGTTTCGAAATTCAAATCGATTACGAATGCGAAGTAAAAAGAGTGCATAAGATCGAGTTAATCCTTACCAACCCAAGCGCACCTTTCAAACGTACACCTGGCAAGTGATTGAATTTGGTTACTTTTTGGAATGTGGTCCTTATACCAACTTTATAAATCTAGTTGTAGATCGAAAGCATAAAAATCTCTAGCCAATTATTTCACAAAACATGTCAACACAATATGTTTCAAAAGAGATTTTTATTTCATAAAGTTTTCGGGGATAACACCCTTAAAAAGTGTTTCTAACGTGTATAAACAATATGGAATTCTTTTTATTTGTTTTTTGTTTATTTGATACGTAAAACTCAGCGGACAGAGCAAAGTCCCTGAATGAGTGCTAGTGTAGACGCATGTGACAAACTTGTAAAACTTATATGACATATAATGTTAAACAAAGTTGGTGTCCATTTTTAGGCGTAACTTAAAAGTATTAGCGTTATCACAGAAATTGTAAACGTAGTAAGCTCTAAACAAGTGTTGCTTATAGCGCTCATTGGGACAAATTGGCCATAACGCGTACTATTGTTAAAGTTAACTAGTTCAAGCAGGTTTGGGGCATCAATTTTTCCCTCAATCAGTTTACCAACAAACACTGCCTGTGCTATCAGTCGTTGTTTTTTCAATGTTTGCAGTCCTTAAAGAAGGCAACGCGACTGATAGGAAGGGTAGGAACCATATTACAATATTTAATTCCAGAATAGAGCGATCTAAACTAACATACAACGTTTTAAGACACATTGAGTAATTAAATTCTTTCATGTTTCATTTAAGCTTATTATCTAGATAACGCCTTAGTCACGTATCGAATTGCTTTTGTGTAATATTTATAGGCTTTTTAATTGATAACTATTTATAACAGGCTTTATTGTTCTATGAAACGACACAATACAGCACTTCTCGACACATACACACATTAAGATGATTCCAATCACATCAAAGACATAGATTGTTGAGAGAATCCTGTAGACGAGGGCAATCCCTCCAATCTGATACTTCACTTTAGAGTTTGAGGTTGTCTGCATAGAGCAGCACAGTAACACACGTCATTGGCGAATAGAACAATTTATGTCCGATATCTTACCAAATCTGAGGTATTCACAAAGTTTGCGTTCTCTTTACTGTTCTTGACGGTACTCTCGTGAGATTTACATAAACCACCCAATTCTGCATTAAGAATAAGAGTCTATTTGTGTGCGTTTACACTAATTGTTATTTTCTTTTCCAACTCCAACTAAAATTGTTTCCGCGCGGTCGAACTCCGGTTGATAAATCCCCAGCACAATCGTCGATCTATCGCCATCAACTACATTGATCGCATAATCGTTCCATAATCGGTGCAATAACGTGATTGTGGACGCGAGAATTAATGACGCGCGCACCATCCGAGAATCCCATCCCGGGCCTAATTATTCACTTATGGTGGTAAAGTTTAACGCTCGAACGGATTCTGAACCACTTCCAGCCATCAACAAGCCGGGGTGCCAGTGAGTGGCGTCGATTTATGGATGGCGTTTGGAACGAACGGATGCCCGAGCTTACTCCCACTCTTGGATACCGTTTTCTGGTGGCGCGGAGCCGTAGTCTATCATCGATGATGGCTGAGGATGAGGGGGGAGGGGGAGGAGAAGAAGAAAAAAATAACAGAGGGCTCGTGTGGCCATAACGTTTTGTCGCCAACAGTTTGAGGACGGCATGGCGTAAGACTTTACGCGTACGACCCGATCGCACACATATGTGTGTTTGTTGTCGCCCGTAAATGCCCACTCAGCAGTGAAATACTTTAATTTCCAAAGCTTGCTGCACTCAGTCCGCCGTTTCGTGCTCGATGTTTACCTCGCTTCCCGCACACCACCACTTCATTCGCCGGCAAATGGCGGTTAAAAGAGCAATTTAAACCGGTTTTACAAAAGGCAATATATCGTGATCTAATTTCATATAGCGCTCCCAGTAACTCCGGGCGCCGCACGTTCTTAGGGGCGAGAGCGAAGGAAATCACGAACCGATTTTCTCGACTTGGCCACTCCACTCCGCCGAGGGTTGTGGACGCCGTGGGGAAAGGAACGCTGGGAGAAAAAAGTATCCGGCCAACCAACATTCAATCGGAGTCAATTGGATTGAACGTGAGGTAATTCTCGGGCCCTTGTGGTGTTGCTGGTGGCTCACACAAACCCCCGTGGCATTTGCTATTTGTGCTGGCGAAGCAGTCGCGAACCGGCCCGACTTCCGCCGGAGTTGCCACCGGGCCATCGGTGTCCCGTTAGTCCAGTTTTTCCCTTGCCTTGAGTGAGCGACAAAATGCAAGCGCTCGCGGACAGTGGCCATCTTTTGCGTCTCCCTCTCCCCCTCCTTTTTTGCTCTAATAGTCCGTATGTGCTGTCTTATGATTATATAAAATGTGTCGCTGCTAAACCGCAGGGGGGGGGGGTAGCATTGGTTTGGTTTCTTCCCGGCTTGGGGTTGAGCGGTTTTTTTCCGCTCGATGTTCTCGTGCTTGCGGTGGCTCGATGTTCCCGTGTTTCGTGCCAATTTTTATTGGCGCTGCATGCTCGGTGAAACATATTTTTCCACCCATATGGGAAGAGGTCAAACGGATGGAAAAGCTGTTTTTGATAAGTGTGGTCTCGGCATACACTTTCGAGCGAGACGTGGAGGTAATTATGTCAATGGACGGTACACGAAAGTCGTGGGTTTTTTCTTTCTATCTTTGCTGTTTTGCAAATACTTTGCTATAATGTTATAACGTAATGGTTTGCTTTTTTTTTCAAATTAGCTTTAAAATAGCCGGACCAGTCATCCAGTATTTTTGTTGGCGGTAAGGCTGTGGAAATCCATTGAAGACGTGCCCAGAAAATACAACTTCATCCCGGTTTCCGAGTTCTATTTCCAGAGCTGAATAAATAAGAGGATGTTTACAATGTCAGTTACCCAGCTAGAAAAAAAAATGAAAATCATTCGCAATAAAGAGATGCGTTGCGTATTTCCAACCTCATTCTTTCGTTGACTAGACCGGAGATATCATTTTGCAACGCACATCATGGCGAAGGTTGCGTAGGAGCAGAATTTATACTGGCGTTCGGGACTGAAACCAACTGTCAGTCCGTTGAACTTCCATGCTCTAGGGCAATGACGAAGACAATTCACGAATGAAATACACCCAAGTCATTTTGAAAGATAGGTCGTGAACTCCGGAAGGGGGTTTCTTGTTCCACAAAATGTAAATTACTCCGTTCCGTTTCGAACTTGAAGTGAAGGATGCGGTCTTTAAGAAGGTGTCTTACTAAAAATAACCCTACCTATCGGTTTCGCTAACGGTGTTATAACCCACAAATTGTATAATTATTCTGCAAGTTGTTGTTAGCGACTGCGTTTCACTGGCAAAAATAAAATAAATTACCAACATAGTTTACCATTATTACGAAAAAAAAGCAACTATCATACGGCACAAAAACACAAGACCTAGTTGCGTGCGGGTCAGCCGGGACTCCCGCGAAAAGCCTGGGAAGACGGACGGACGGACGGAGCTTTTCTTTGTAAATCTTCTGTATCGGTAATTGCCATCATTATACCATCATTGCCGATCCGCATCGGACGCCAGTTTTTACTCGATCCGCTGCGCGATCCATCGATGGATCATCGTTCGCCATTGTTGCATGGTTGGAAAAAAGAAAAATGGCGGGCTCAGAACCTCGCGATGCTCTCGGCTGGTGGAAATCCTGCCCCAGCGGCTCGACGGGATGGATCGAAGAAAACCGGTAAGGTGCGGGCACACACACACACACAAACACATGTGTGTGTGTGTAGAGCGAACCACTACGGAACTGATTAACCACGTCCGTTGGCTTAATTCGAACAAATTAGCTCTTCGCAATGGTTCAGGGTAGAAGGAAAACTAATTTTATTCCAACATTCTTGTGCTCACGCTTACACCTTGATTGACTGTGGGGTAGTGTGCGCGATCGGATCGGTTTTTGATCGGCATACAAGTTTTTCTTTTTTACCTGCTCCATGCTAATGATGATCCGATGGGAATATTGTTGCTCGCTGGGAGTGTATTTTGGTTCTCAGGTTTGATGGTGCTTTTTGATCTGACGAGCATGCGCCAAAGAACGGTTAAAAGTTTAAAAGTCTTTATTCTTAAACAAGAATAAGTGAAGGATTTAATTTTATCAAGGTTGATTTTGATCTGGAGAACATGCGTCGAAGAATGGTTTAAAGTTGAAATTTTTTTATTTTCAAACAATAATAATGGAAGGATTTAAGTTTATCAAAGTTGCTTTTGATCTAAAGAATATGTGCCAAGCAATGGCTAAAAGTTTAAAATTATATATTCCTAAAAAAGAATAAAAGAAGTATTACAATTTATCAAGGGTTCTTTTTGATCTGAAGAACATGCGCCAAAGAATGGTTAAAAGTTTAAAATCATTTACTCTTAAACAAAAATAAATAAAAGATTTAATTTTATTAAAGTTGGATATCTTTTGTAAAGAGATCTTAAACGTATTTTGACAAAAAAGCTCGTTCATTTGAATTATGTTTTTCTAGTTTATGTCGAATATTTGCGTACATTTCGTGCAGATAACGACTGCGTAAAATTCCTCTCGAATATATTGTTTATCCTGTCGGTTAATAATGTTGTACAAGCAAACTGTCTGGCGACGCGATATTGTCTCCGCAGCCTTTTCCAAAGGATAAACGTGGTATGAACCATCCTGTATGGCTGGTGTTTTCACAGCTCGTTCGGGCAGCGGAACGGGTTGGAATCAACGGCAAACAAGAAATGAACTGTCGATAAGCGGAGATGAACAAGCGCCGCGGGAGGAGAAAGAAAGAGCCAGCTAAAATAAAAAGAAAAACCTACACCACACCGAACATCCTGTCCTCCATTCGGTTCAACGGGAGCGCTACGAAGCGGCTGCCGTGCTGGGTGCATTAAGCTGATTGTCTGGCGTGGCTTGCGGAGGTTTCCGGTTTTTACGCCACGTTTCGTTCGTTCGCCGGAAGCTCGCACCACCGGCCTAGCATTTCGATGGCGATTGCAATGATTACGATTATGACCGCGTAGGGGTTGTTCATTGCTGCTCCGCCGGAATCGATGAGAAACGGTGGCGTCGAAGACGAAGAAACCCCGCTCCTTCCTCGCCACTGCTGTTGTGGCTTTGCACGTGTTGTTGGCGGAACGCCGCGAACCATTTGTGCGCAATTGTTGTCCGCGTAGACCGGTTGGTGCGAATGCTGTTTCATTTCGATTTTCATTTTCCATTTTTCCGATGCCGGGCTATTTGGTAGAAAACGATCTCCTAAAAACCACATCCAAGCGGCGGTTGGATGAAAACGGATGGGTTCGAGCTTATCATTTATTGGGTTAAGTGTTTATTCATTTTCAAGCCAAACCCGCCCTTCGCAAGAGGCGCGGGCGACACGGCCAACGCTTGTTCGGGTAAGAAGTTGCACGCTTGCTTCTTGCTGCGCGTACAGTTGCAACTCGGGCCTTTCCCACAGCGTTCGCGTCGAGTTTTCCCGGCGCCGCGTCTTTTCCGTAAATTTTCTCGCCTTTTTCGGTACCACCGAGAACATCCTGCAGCGTCGATGGCAATGTGTCTGTATCGGACGAGGATGAGCGTCCGACCAGAGAGATACATCCGAGGAGCAAAATTCGACGGCTTCTCTAAAACACATACAACCGGGCGGAACCGACGCCGGGAGGCGACGGGGAATCACTGGAGTTGAAAATAAAGGACCTTTCGAGCTATTCCGTTCGAAAAAAGGGCGTAAACTAGGGAAGCGGAGAACTCATAAGCGAGCGGTCGACGCGCGTGGACACGGAATACGAATCCGTCCTGTGTGCCGGGTCCCTCTTCGGCCAAAGCTGTGGGGTTTCGTTGGAGCATTTTCTTTTTTTTGCCCTCTCGTTTTTCTACTATGCTTCTGAGTGGGTCGATGGGTGATTACCGAGCAGCTGGGCTGAACTATTCGTAGAACGGACCACGCAAAAAAAAAACCGGGGAAAAAAAAGAAAACCCACCACCATAGAAAGCTTTACCGCCAGAGTGTCTATCTAACTTTAAAAAGGCTCACGTAGGGACGATGAATTTTTAAAATTTAATTTTATACAACCTATTACGGACATCGATCTCTATAGCCCGAATAAGCTGTTGCTGCCCGGCGGTGAGCACAAGGACGACGTGGCGCTAGTCGTCGTCGTTGGACATCCTTTCCTTATCATTGTAAGGAACGAACTAGGAAGGCCAGAAGGTGAACAAAATGCTGGCATAGGACTCGTACCAACGCTTAGGTGAATTTTTCCTCTTTGATTTTCTTAACGAGAAGTTCCTTTTAACTTTCGAGTGAATATATTTTTAGGCAAGGTTTTTTATCTAAATTCGTTGCTACGACAATCTTTTTTGAGAAACACTTTGAAAGCGCGTCACAAGGAAGCTGAAAAGTTTTCTTCGGTAAAGTATTTTCAGAAGCGATCGAATTTCGTCCTCCGTTGCTCGAGGGTGCCATCAACAATTCTTGCAACTTTTGTAAATTAATCATTCGATCAAAATACTTTTTTCCTGCCCTTTCTATGTGTGTATATTTCTGTTGGTTCGTAAATCGCCACACATCTCCGACCACGTTTGCCGTCATCGCTTGTGACATCCCTGTCAAGGGAGTCAAGTTTCTTTACCGCTGCTCAAACCCCTCTAGAGAACACTTTTCGGTGTGGGGCCGAACCGGAGGAGAAAGAAATACTGCTTCAACGTCCGCAAGGCGAAACAGTTTCTCACCGAGTGCCGTTTGCTATATGAATTGACACTTTGTTGATGATTCGTAAATTCGTGTTGCATAACAGAGTGTCACACAAAGCAAACGGGTGTCTGGAACAATTGTCTTCAAGGTTGGTCGCTACAATTTTCGTTCGCCCAATGTAGGGTAATGTAAATTTCGTTTTCTCCGTTTTCTTTTTGGTGAAGGAGTCACCCAGGACAAATCTTTCCCTTGCGCAGGCAGTGTTTTAAAAAATCTCATTTGTTCGCCTTTAATTTCGCTTTAAGGCCACGGAGCCAAAGAAGTTAGGAAAGTTGAGAATTCAGCCCATGATTGCGCTAATGGATCAAAATAAATTATGCAAATTGTTATATATTTTACGATATGCGAATTTGTTCACGTCGCGTTGTTGCCGACTGCCGCTGCCTCTTGTTGAGATTCATTGTTTCGCGTTGCGCCTCCGCCAAGGTGAATGAAAACAACCGGCGAGATTGCTCTCCTGGGCGCGCTCTCGTCGTCGTTCGGCCCGTGACCGTGGCCGGTCCTTGCTCCCGGTAACGGCGGAAAGAAGTGCAAAATTAAGAAAAAAAAACATCTTTCATCATTTTCCGCAGTGGTTCGAGCCTCCGAACACCACCACCACCACCACCGATTGAGCCGTGGTGGCGAGCTCTGGCGAAGCTGTGCGTCAGCTCAGCGCGCGTCCGGAGCGTGGGGTGGGCTCCGGCAAACAATAAGATTTATAATTAATTTCCCTCCCGAAAGAACAAAGCACCGTCGGAAAAATCGGGCACGAACCGCGAGATGCAGGAGGCCTAATAAAAATCTTATAAATTTTAATAAATGTTGAAGAATTTTCCGATCAACTTTTCGTGCTATCCGATGCGGGGATTTTCGGTACCTTTCACTTCCGCACTTGTTAGCACAAGCGATGGGTAGGGCGGAAGGAAGCGGGAAGGGGGTGTAAAGGTCTTCACCAGCTTCCCCGAGCAATCCCGCGCTTTTACGAGGGTGCAAGTTTTTCTTTACATGCTGTATTTTCCCTCTGACCGTTCCGTTGCTTAATTATTTCATCCCGAAATTGTTGATTTATGAGATTTTCTCAAGTATCGCGTTTATGACGCCAGAAGATCCTCTGTGGTCGTTTTGTTCGATTTTCCTGTTTTTGGTTTTTCCGAAATTGCTTCATTTTGCTGCGGGAAAGTATTTCGAGAAGTACGAACCTCACGCGCTTTGTTTAGAAAGCTTGGAGTTTTGTCTTCTTCCAATCCTCAGAAGCATTTAAAAAGTTCTTGGCCTACGAAACAAGCATTTTGCTCGATCTGAGACCCGTTTGCAATTCCGGCTTGCTTCATCTGGCGAACACATGTTTTCCAGTTGACGGATTCAGCTCACCGTGAAGCAGGCTGAACCGACAGAGCCGGCGTCCTTTGGGATTCCCATTCATCATAGGCCTGATGCTGGTACCCGTTTCAAGGACGACGCCCTGCTAACGGATCCTGCGTATCCTTTTTACAACGATTTGATATTTTGTGCCTGCTGTTTGTGACGGCTTTGTGTGAATGATGTGTTTTTGAGAGTTTCTTATTTTTCCTCATTGATGCTTGAGAGAATATGTTAGTTAGAATCATTTTTGAGTTTGTAGGCCCTCATTTATGCGTATTTATATTGTGCTTTCATTTTGAAAAGATGACTTTGTCATGCTTTTAATATGTATTATTCTAAAGCGCTCAAATGTCAGTAGTTAGATGTTTTTTTATTTTTTTAACAACTTGATCCCGTGGCGAAACGGGAATACTGTGATAAGAGTTTCCGTAAAACCACCCCGACAAAGACACATTCCGCGAAAAGAAACCTCTCTTATCACAAGCAACGGAATGCTGCAAAAGAAATATTAGACGTTCGAAATGGGTTTTTGTCTTTGGTGCAGTGGATATCTACGGCATTAGGAACGTTCTCAGATGCTGTCGCCATATGGGTGAGAAAAAGGGAAACATGAAACGGACGACTCATGGTTGGTTCGCACAGTTATGCGGCTGTAGCGTAACCGGATAGCTCGCCCGCAGCAAAAGCTTAGTGGTGGTTTTGATCCAAGTGTTCGCTTTGGTTTGAATTTCAACACCAAGCACTCGGTTACATAAAGCAAAACGTAAAATAGAGTGTATTGCTTAAGGTGAGGAATTTATGCCGCTCGTGGAATTTGTCGCCCTGGCACAACTGTTTCGTTGGGTCGTATTTAGAATTAGTAAACTGTACAAAGAAGGGTTATTTTTATTTAACCATGGAACTCTTATCAAACCCTATAATTTGCTTCGAAATGAAGGATGTGAAATAAATACATTATTTTATAAAGATTATACTACATTCCAAGAATATTAATGACAACACAGCGCTCTCGAAAAAGCTCTACACTCGAAAGTGAAGTTGTCTGGTTGAGTTCAGTGATAGGTCTATCACTACGCATGGTGAGAATACTTCAAAGTTCCCCTCCATGTGGCGCATCCGTTGCAGTGAAATGGACGCCGGAAACGTCACATTTTCGCGCCGCATGTCTGCGTTATTTTATGAACAAACCATCTGCGGGATGAGTTTTATTTCCGCCCGAGCGCCGCCGACAACTGCAGCGTCGAAGCCGACAGTGCCGTACAGGATCCTCGTCGCCGTCAACAGGATTCGCCCGCCGCACGAGGATGTCGCATATGGCTCTATTTGGTGAATTTTCCTCCACCAACGAGCGGTGGACTTGCGGGGTGGCATTCTGCGGGGGGGATGTTTCCGGCGGGTATAACTCATCCCCTCATCGCCGGTGGAGATCCGTACAGACAGACTCGTCAAACAGACGGATGGCATTGCACGGCATACGGCGTGGAAAGCATCCGAAGAATGCTATACAGCAGCGGCGATGCCTTGGTGAAAATTCGCTCGCAATGGTAAGTGGCCCCGCAGTGTGCGCAAAACAAAAAATAAAAAATAAAATAAACCCCATATCGCTCTCTGTGCGGCCGGATGCAAACAGATGGAAAATGAAACTTTACAAGGAATTTCCGAGATTGAGGAACGAAAATCCTAACTACAGTCGACGGGTGCAGAAAGTATTTCCTCTCATGTGCTCATTGTTCCTGGCGCTACCGAGAGGCTTCGGGCTGTGGGTTAAGCAACATTGAGCTTCAATGCGAGAATTTCCCTCTTATTTCACTTGCATTCCCATGAAACAAATTACATTTCGTTGATTAATTTGCCTATGTTGGATTTCATTCAACGGCTTCTTTTATTTTGCTTTTACTTTTGCAAATGTTTCGTTTGGATTCAGTGGTTAACCTCATTTAAATTACCCGCTATACAAAACCATTTAAATTTCAAAGATTTGAGTGGGGCCCGACATCATATCTTTCCTAGCACCGTAAGAACATTGTGGTGTTAAGTGTGGGATAGGTTTTATCAACCTACACCTGATATGCCCACCGTTGCGAGAGGCTGCTTTGGATTAGGAAAGCTTTTTCTTCCGTTCCCCAAAAAAAAGGGCCCCAATAGAAGTAGAACTACTCCTCGCCGGTTTCCTGCGCTTCCGCGTGTTGTTCTTTCACTTTCTGCGCAATCTGACTAAAAGTATCTTACCAGCGGCTCAAGCACATCGGGCTTAGACGCTCTGTGCGACACTCTCGCTGGGGATTCCTTAAAGTCTTATTATTATGTATTACGGCCATTATCCCTGCCGGGTTCGGTCGGGCTTCGCACATGTGCACATCACGTGTGTGCGTCCGCAATCGGTACGGCCAGCATTGGCATATGGGCGACCTTTAAAGTGAGCGACCCGAAGAAACGCCCGGGTATTTGCCTGCCTGCCGGATACCGCCTTCTTTCCCAGAATGGAAAATACTCGACAAACTAGCCTGGTGTGGAAGGGTGGGGAGATGTGTTGAAGCGGAAAGGCGGACGAAGCCGCCAGATGCAAAATCCATTACATTGATGAACAGGATTTAGCTCGTTAGACGTTTTTGAGCTTGGCTGATTCGCTTTAAACCAGCAGCACACAGCTTATGTGAACCGGAGGTCTTCTTTCTTACCAAAGCCTTTTGTGACTTTATGATCTCAGTTTTAGTTACTAAAAAACGTGAATGAAATAACCACTTTCAGTTTGCTCAGTTTTCGGTAATAGTTTTACATTTTTCGCCGCCAGAAACTATAAAATAACA
The DNA here is from genome assembly GCF_943734705.1 of Anopheles coustani. Taxonomy (NCBI): domain Eukaryota; kingdom Metazoa; phylum Arthropoda; class Insecta; order Diptera; family Culicidae; genus Anopheles; species Anopheles coustani. The sequence goes on from NC_071289.1 coordinate 37,768,444, forward strand.
ATGTACTAACTAGCTTGACGCCCCGGCGATACTCAGCCCAGAAGGGGTTGGAAAAAGAGTTATAGGATTTACTCGTTACTTGAGAGGCACTTTTTAATTTATTAGTTACAATAACGGCATAATTGAAATAGTTACTATTTCATCGAATTCCCCGTGTTGTATAAACCCTGCTGTATAACTTTTTATGGATACACCTTGGCATATTTCATTGGATTAAAGTATTGACCAGCAATACGAGAATTCAGGGTTATTATTATTATTATTCAGGGTTATTATTATCTAAATTTGGGTTAACATAAATGAAAACCCCACAATTGTTACGAATGTGTACGTTAATATTTAACAAAAATAAAGTTTTGTACATTTTTATGAGGGGTGCACATGCATATGCACATGTTTGTTTTGTTTGTGATGGTAAAACGGAATATCAAAATTTGGATAATTTTATCAAAAATTAAAAAAAAAATCTTCATCAACTTCTGCAGTGCTAAAAATTAATGTGTGGAAAGTTTTAGAACCGACGATTTAGTATCGGTCGAGTTTTTAGTGTAGTTATGACGTTTTAAAAATCGCATTTAGAAACCTTACCATATTTCTGTCATAGATCGGTGTGGTAAAGCAAACTCTTACAGCGCGAAACCGCATCTGTTTAACAAACCCTACTTTCCCGCACTGTGTCTTGTATACTCCGAACTGTATGGTGAAGTATTTCATCCGGTGCCACGTAATTTATCGCGGAGTTATATATTTTAAATAAATAAGAAAACCGAGCGAGCATCCAACCGCTTCTTGCTTTTAATGGATGGCCGGTGCTTCCAACCATGTGTGCAACCATAATACTTGTACCCGGACGCTCCAAATGCTGGACGATTTGAGTCTTCATCATGAATCACCCCAAGATTGTTGCGCAGGGGATAATATTCGCCACCGAGGTGTAGCGGGTTTTCCACCGCATGTGCAGCGCCCCAACGTACGTGCAAGCATGTATGGAAACACACGTCATCGTGCAGCATGCAGCAGCACAGGATGCCTGGAAGTGTGTAGTACGGAGAGAAAGCTGTAAGGTGAAGTAGGACGAAATTGGCAATGCAAAGTGTGGGTAGAGCAGAGCAGAAAAATCATAAAACCACAAGCAATCGCGTCCTGGTATTGCTTTTAGTGGCTTCGCGTACTTCCACAGACTGGTGACCAAGGAGATGAACACAACAAGGGTTCAGTGTATTCTTTAGTCGAGGTCAAACGAAAAAAAAAAACATCTCGAAGGTAATAGATAAACAAAAATAACAAACTCAGTTTGGTAAACATACTTTTCTAGAACACTTTAAAAATGAGCTTCATTGCAACAACATGATCAAATTTCCTCGCAAATGTGTAAGGCTTGTGATAGTGCTAAGATAAATTAAACAATTATGTTTGGCTTTTCGGGTTGTTCATTCTAGCCATTGCAAAAACAACCTCTGGCCGGGTAAAGTTTGACCTGGTAGAAAATATTTACATTTTCCCCTCGCATTTCCATGGCTTTGCAAAGGAGGTGAACATTTTTCTACATTAGCTCGCCACCTTCCGTTCGGCAGGGTTTTTCCACGGCGTAGAAAAACCGAACCGGAAACTACCATGTGTAATACCTCGGGCCTCTCGCTCGCTCTCTCCTTGGCCAGACCTGGAACGCGTTCGACCGGATAAGTTTATTTGCTTCACTGGCGAAGGCGAAGTTTGCCGAGAGTAGCACTATTAAGTATGATTAAATTAGTTCCTGCACCAGCGCTCGATGTTTACATATGTTAACATCGGGCCACTCGTAGCAGATGGCAAGACGTCTCTGCGTCTTTTCCCTCCGGTTTGTGATGGGGGGGGAGGGGGGATAGAAGAAATGCCTCCCCAGTGGTTGAAGCAGTCGGTTCCTGATGCTGACCGGGCGACCCAAATTGCCCCATAGCTGACGGATGCTCCGGCGTGGTCAAGTTGCAGGCGGGAAAACATCAAAGTTCGGTCCGATTTCGCCAGAGAGCACCCGGTAGGGTTGGGTGGAAAACCAACCCTTCCCTCCCCGTGCGAAGAACGACATTCGCATCTTCATCCTCCGGGGTGGAGCGGATCCGGTCAAGATAACGGCTGTTGTCACTGTTGGCCACGGGAGTAGCCCTTGCATAAATGCATGTGTGCGTATGTGTGCCTGTGCACACCAGAATTGGATGCTTTCGATGTACCGGAGGAAGGATGGCTGAAGCCGGAACGGGGAGCGAGGTGTGCGTGCCAGGCGTGAAATGATACATTTTCAATGCAAATTATGTGCGTCGTACATAATTACCGCCCGGCATCAACACAGCGTTCACGGACGGGGCGAGCGTCTTACACGGCTTGTATGTGTGTGCACTCGAACCGGCCCAGGGTTCAGCCCTTCAATCAGATGCAACCCGACGGGACCCGGGACCGGTCGGGTGACTGCAATAAATCTTCCAGATTGAATGCAGTCGTAATTGACATTCTATAGGCGAGCGTATTATCTCGCATCATATAACAATCATAACAGTATTTGCATCCCGTCCGGCCGCCGGGAGAGACTGCCGAGGTTCCAGAAGGCCAAACCTGCCTTCGCCGTCATTGCTTCCGTTGCGTTCCGCCGTGCTCCCTTTTACATTTCACTCCCTCCCCGTCCAGCGGGGTTGTCGAGTTGCATTCTGCGGCTCGAACATCTCGCCAGCTTTTGCACACGCGCTCCGATTTCCATCCGGCAGAGTTGGGGTGGAGCAGAGGAGAAACGAACGCGGGGGGGCGGGGTGAAAATGCATGCATACCGTTGCAGTGCGCACCGCAGCAGCATGTGGGATTTCGAATAAATATGCAATAACAGTTGTTATAACCCGGCGCAACACAGGAGGGCCCGGCCCGGCAAGATGGATGTCTCTTAAGGTTGATTAATGAATGGAATATTTCAAAGTAAAATGATGAACTGAGTGGCGGCGCACACTTGCAGATGAAATATTTTCCCCCGGGCGGCTCGGGCACTCGGATGCGTTCGCATTTCGATTGTGTACCGGCTTATCGTTGCGGTGCGGGGAATGTTTTGAATTGTGTTGTGCTCAAAAATTAATTCCAACCAACCAAGATAGGGTACGCATTCATGGAGCTTGATCGAAGTAAGAAGGAACTGTACTTAGGAATTATTTTTCGAATTGCACATTACTGCAAAAGCAATATCCTAGAGAACAGAAATTCTCATCTTTACATTTTTGTGTTGCTTGAAAAGGGTTGCTTCATCATTCATGCTTTATCAAACATGAAAAATGCGTTGTGTTATGCGTAAGAACTATATAAATAACTTACTAAACAACAAGAGGTATGTTTTTTCCTTGGGCATCTCTATGGAATTTTCCACAATATTTCAAATCATTCAAAAATTTGTGTTTTAAGAAACTTTATGCGAAGTTGATTCATAGGAATCTTTCACCTAAAATTTATTCAGATTGATCCATGCATCTTTTACGATTCGAGTCTTAAAACATTGATGAATCTTTCGAAACCTTGATGAATCTTCATGAATCTTTCATGAATCTTTCACGAACCTTTTTGATTCTTTCATAGGGCCGCATTTCTCTTTTTTTCCTTTCTTTAGACTTTACTTTCTGTTGTTTCTACATTACTGAATCTTTAGGATTCATGGATCTCTCATTGAAAGATTCACGAATCTCAAAAACGAACCAAAGAGTAATTCAGATTCTTCAATCGGATTCGGAGTCACAGAATTCTTGCACTAAAAATATTAGAAAACAAGCTTTTGAATAAAATTTTACTTCTTTTTAATGAGTATTAAATTTGCTGTTCATTTTTCATTGGTTTTAATTTCACATTTCAATCAAATATAAATTGTTATCAATTTAAATTTGTATTTAATTTAAAATATTCTAAACTTTCAAAGTTTTGCTTAAATAAGATTGACATTGATCATTCTTCAAATGAAACAGCTTTTCTGTTCAACTATTTTGTAAATAACATAAGAATATCAGATTTTGTATGTCCCATTTGGGTATGTTTGGGACGAATGTGATAGCTAGAGTTCGAATTTGTCTGAAGAGCCTCCGCACGTTCCTATTCCGCGAATTAGACCTACAAACACACACACACACGCGACTGCCTTTAGCTACGGCTTCCGATGATCTAACTTTTACCCGGGAAGCCATTATAAGTTGATCATCGGTATTTGTGCGACGCGAATTATAATTCGATCCCGTGCCGGGTTTCGCCAGACAACTCGATCGTTTGCCTTTTGCACCGCCATCGTTACGCATCGCCCCCAACGTGAGCGGGCGGAGCGGGGGGAGGGAGGGCATAATCGTGGTAAACCAATTAGAGAAACAATAAATAAATGTGATATGTTTTGATACTTTTCCAAGTGGTGCAAAGTTTACCGCCGCCAACGCCGGGGCACCTTTGGCGGTGTGACGCTGTCGATGCCTAGAGTTGACACGCACGAACCCCGAAATCCGATGCCTCCGCTGGTGGCATTTTGTTCTTCGTGTGCGAGAGTGTGGCTCAGTTTCACCGGCAAGCACCAGATTTTCCTACGGCGCGGGTGGTGGTTTGTTTTGGGGAATTTGGCCAGTGGAAGCAGCGGGAGGCAAGTGATTAAGACCACAGGTGGGTTGACGGATAAGAGTTCGGCCGTTTTGAAGGTGGTGTGCGAGGCGAAAGGCGAGGCGAGGGATTGTTATGAATTTGACGACAAATTTGAAACACGAGACCCGCCGCTACGGTTTCGGTTTCTCGCAAATGTACGCAACCGCACGCAGAAAGTTGGTTCATTTTGACGGGGAAAAAGTGTACCGGCCCGCAAGACGAACCAAAACCCACCCCACCTGACCATCTCTCCTACCCACCCCCGCTCGCTTACCGTCTCCAGCACAACAAGGACAAACTACTGCAGTAACATAAATACCAAATCGCGCTCATTAATAACGAATGAGTATTCATGCTACACCGGATGGCGTCCTGCGAAGGTTCCCCGTGGGGTGTCCGCACCCGGACGGATCCTGAAAACTAGTCAACTTTTATCTTTATCGTTCGCCGGCGAGGAGGAGACGCCTTTGTTCGCTCTGACGGTGGCGTGTGCCACGTTTTGGAAGCTTCCACCGAAAGCGCTACCGTCCGCCGGATTTGGGAAGCCCTTTCAACAGCCCTCGACACAACATTAGACGAACGGAACCTCCCCTGGTGGTGCTGGTTGTGGTGGTGGCGAAAGCTGCGGGCATGAGGCGACAACAGATTAGCCAAATCAACTTCACCCGGTTGCGAAGGCACCGGCGCTTGTGGAAGACTTTTCATCCGAGGCTCACAGGACGCTCGCATCCTGTGTTACGCGTGGAAGCTTCGGCTTTGAATTCAGTGTCCGCCGAGCACCGAGACTTGGACTGGGGAGTTTTTCTTTTCCGTGCACTACGTTTAATGAAATGAAGCAGTTCACCGTTCAGCCCGACGATCCTGGTGGGGTGCGACTCAGTGCCCTAAGCGCGCCGGGTTAAGGCCGTGAATCATTCATACTTGGCCGAAATAAATTCGTCCCGGCCCAGATTCGTCCCGTGCGCACGACGCATTCCGTCAACGAGTGGTAGTAAATTATATTTTCATGACTTTAGGAGAAGAAGAAATATGTTTTATGACACATGTTACCCGTTCAATGAATAATAAAACGGACGTTTTCCCGTTTATTGCTTGTCCTGTCCTGGTCCTCCTCCAATAACCCCTGGCCACCTCTTGACGACAAAAACGTTATGGAGAAATTTCCAATGCTCCCGCACTCCTACGGGGAGGAGTACGTGCGTGCGAACGTGCGTATATTGTCGTGTTAGTGTTTTTTTTTCTGTTGTTTGCGAAACATACACTCGCACTCTCGCTCCAGACCGGCGTCCGTCCAGATGATCCGCTCGCTTGTGCTTAGGGTTGGACGTACCTACATTTTCCAACCAACCTCCCCCACGGTCGGGTGGAGGGGAGGCCATTTCACGGTGCGTGAACAGTGTCTTTCCGGTAGTTGATGACCGCCACGTGGGAGTTCGTTCTTTGGCGCACTTCATTGAAAACTCTGCGTATGATAACGAGCCGTTATGACGCGTTTTGGAAGGGGTTTTCCGTCCGAACACTTTGTCCGTTAATTAAGTGCACGACATCATGCTGAAAGGAGCCGGTTTCGATGACGATGGTCTTGTTTCGCTGTGGGGGATGTTTAGATGCACGAGAGAAAGATGCGCGTTATCGGTCACGTTTCGGTAAATTTGGCTTCATAAATAATGGGAGAGTTTGCTACAGTACGATGCATTCTGTTAGCCGCACCGGTTCTGAAGTCAAATCGTTTCGTTTTTCAATAATTTTATTTATGTCTCTCTGAGTTATAGAAAGTAACATGATTTCTTCAAAAATTATTCCTCTTATGTAGCTAAAATAAAAAAATATGATAGCAGAAAGTTGCATTCGTTTAGTCGCATTTCAAGTCCTCTTCAGTAAAATCCAAGCGTGTCCAAATTATCCTTGATATGGTACTTGGTAGCTCCTCTTTCATATTTGATGACTTTTTAGATTCTGATGGGCATCGAATAAACCAGTTCCTTGATAGTTGCTAGGTCGATTTATCCCCAGCACTCCTTGATGCATGCTTTCAACTCATTTGTGGTGTTGAATTCTCGTAAATCTTAGATGTCAGTATGCCTCAAAGGTTCTCAATAGGATTACAATATGGACTACATGCTTGAAAGACCAAGAACGGTGATTTCTTTTGACTCAAACCATGCTTTGGCATGTCACGAAACACGAATTGAAGCATTATCTTGCTGAAAAATAACCTCTTCATCTGAAATGAACTTCCAAAAACGGCATCAAGACATCTTCCAAGAGGTCACAGTAAATATTCGAGTCCCGTTTTGAGGAGATCCTGCAGTTGGGTTATTTGGAATCATAGGAAACTCTACCCCAGACCATTACAGTTCTTCCTCCAAAATTTCTCTTGGATCGGGTTCCTCTTTTATCCCTCAAATTGTGTCTATAAGAGAGCTTTCATAAAAACCGCAATAAAGATGGCTGCGTCTAAATGGTTGTAACGCAACTGAGGCAAGAAATATGGTTATAAGTCTTCTATGACAAGTAAACAGCGTTGTTATTAGTGTGTGTAAGCAAGGCAATAGATCTTATTAGTACATGCATTTAATATTTGAATTGTTGCACTGAACATAAAAGATCACGACAAAGTTTTATAAATGCCGCTTAACGATTGCAACGTAGTGTATAGAAGTCGAACAAGTCCACCATACCTCATAAACAATGTGTGTGTATAATATTTAGATCATTTTCCCAAACATTTGAATGTTATTTTGTGTGCATCGCAACTAAAATATTTATACTAAGAAGTTTAAACTTTGCCTACTGTCTGATTTAAACAAAATACCTTAAGACGCGCTTGCAATTGTTTCCTATCAGTGCACCATATTTCGCATTGAAGCAAATATTTAAATCTCACTTAATCCGAGGAGAGAGAGTGAGAGAGCGATATGAGCTGAAAATTTCAATACTAATCAAATGTCAATTAAGCAACAAAAGTTCTGGGGGACCCACCCAAAAATGTCATCCCACGAACGCGACGGAACGGAGTGATTCCGGATTGAAGGCAACCTGCTGCCGGCCGCGTTGCCATCGGTGACAATTATTTGCTCCGTTTGCTGTCACCCAAAAACCCCCCGACCCCATGAGGAGGAGAACGGGTGGGGGCAACACGCTGCTGGCTGGTTGGATTAATTTTCATCCTTTCATCCTTCCACGATTTAAATAATCATTCCCATCTCTCGGGCGTTGAGCGTTTTATCCCTTAGCTATTCATCCCTCGCCGGGACCTCTTCCTTTGCTCTGGTCCCCCGCCCCAGAAGGATGTCATAACTCGCAAGGTCGCCTGCCTCGAACACGACAACTGTATTTACGCTTTGTCCATTAAATCCTAACATAATCTCGCTGCTGAAGCCTACGGAATCCTTTTCTTGGGACTGCTGGCGAAAAACCGCCACGCAGCTGGAAAAGCGAGCTCTTCGGGAAGGATTCGCCGGCGAAAGGGCGGGGTGGAAAGACATTCTGGGAAAGGCGGACGCAAGCGTCCGGGTCGGCGTTTGAAAGTATCGTCGGGTTTGGGCCTCTTTTGTCGCCGAAACGCCTCCGTGGGTCGATGCTAAGCTGCCAGTGTACGGGCGGCAACACACTGCTGCTGACAGCCCGGAAGCGGGCCGGAAGCCGCCAAAAATGGCTTGATCGGTGTAGAAGTGACAAGCCATACTAATAAACAGATGCTGGTGTAATAAATATTATTTTGCGCCGCTCTAGCTGTCTTTGCGTGTCTCGATGGTAGGGTTGAGTTCTCGACAATGTCCTACCGAACATTCTTCGGGCAAAGCACAATAATGATGGTCTCATGGTTGGGGTTTTAATAACTTGATGTTTGAAATCGGAACGCCATGTTGGAGCAGTAAAATTGTCTGTCGGTACGAGGAAATACGAATTTGTTTTTATCACACAAACAATCCATGTTCTGAATAAAACACCATAGACACTAAACCACTCAACGACTCCTGCAAAGGAGGCGCACACAAATAGAGAAAGCTGTGAAAGCCGTGTCTGCAGTCGTTTGCTAAAAACCCTTTTCTGATTCTCGCAACCATTTCGCAGGTATCCGGTCGATGAATTGATAGCATTTACGACCGGCCAGTTATACTGACATCCTAACACCTCTGGGAAGCCCACTTCCTGAACGACGACACACACACACGCACGTACACTAACCCAGCAGTGAATGGGTCCCGTTCGACAGCTTTCCTCCACCTTTTTCTGATTTTTCACCTAAAATTACATGAGCACGGACGGTGGTGTGCTACGTTTCCGTCAATTATGGGACAAAGGATTCGAACGAACGGTTCCTCTCGAGGGCCTTCGAGTCAGCATCAGAGGATTTCCCTTGCATAACGAGAATGAATCCCGAGCACGGAGTTGGGAGGGAGAAAAAAAAGGGAAGATCCTCGATTCAATGGAGCCTTTTTCTTTCGCCGGCTCTGCTTTGGGTTCCAGTGCAGGTCCAGTTTCGCCCCGAGATAAGCTCCTGTGTTTTATGTCTGACCGTTACAGGGAAATGCTGAGCGGACAAATTCACCGTACCGAAGTCACCCGGCTTTCGTTCTCGGTGTCCGGAGCCGCGGAGACGGTTGCGGCAGCGGGCGTGGCAATAGAAATAAAGGAAAAATTGATTCCGCATTCGTCGCGTCGTGTGTGTGTGTGTGGATTATAACCATTTTTGCTAGATCGAAAACACGACCGGGCCCATTTGCTGGCTCGCACGGGCGAGAAAGGCCGGTACGCCCTGATGGCTGTTGGGAAATTCGGTTTTCCCAATGCCTCCCACCTTCTTCCCAGACTACGACTGAGGTATTTTCCTGAAATTGTTCGAATGCTTCCTGCATGAGGTTATGCTGTTACGAGATTTGTCTGTTTTGGTTTCGCGGAAGGACTTATTGGACGAACGTTTGCAAATCTTTTGCACCACGACGGAAGGAAGACAACTCGTAAGGGTAGTCCCAGTTTTTCAGTGAAGTCCAGTTTATAATTTACTCCAATTCTTTGGGATTGTAGTTGAAGAATTTAGGTTTACAGACATACTTCCACTTCGAGCTATTCCTCCGGTGTACTGAATCTTTGTAGACTGATTTGAGTGTTGCGTAATACCTCCGAAAGATGAAAATGTTAGTGTTGGAGCACTACCCAGGAATAAAGGAAGAGACCCCGATCCTATAAGCCCGAGAGAACTCCGCCTCGGTAAAATAAAGATATGATAAGATTTTCTCGAAAGCGTCGTTTTAATAAAACCTTCTTAAAACCAAACACCTCACGCGCCATCATCCAGCACCATCTCTCCGTCTTCCAGTGACCTAAACCCAAAGGTGTCTTCATGATACCAGCTTCGGCTCGTCACCCACCTCCACCACCACCTCCCATCGGGATCGGGTCTTCTCATCCAATCGGCGGTTTCCGCCCCGGTTGACACCGCCTGGCACTTTGAAAGTGAGCCCTAAACCTCAACAATTTTACACCCACTCAGCACACCGAAACAATGGCAACCACAACCACTTCGTTCGTCTTCGTCGTCGCCCCGTAAGTTATAGGCGTCGCCCGACGCCGAGGCGACCTTAATCTTTAATAAGCTTCCCTCTGTGCAATCACCTATCGTTGGCGGGGGGGAGCGTAGGCAAATCTGGCTCAATCTATCACGCCGTTACTGTATCGGAGTATGTGGACGTAAAATAGGTAGCCTTTTTCTTTCACTCGTCGGAGGAGAAGGTCGCCTCTGGCGAAGGAAGGAATCTGCTTTGAAGGGCTGAATAGTTATTTCCCGCTTCTGCCAGGAATATACTTGATCGGTATTTCTGAGCCGCCTCATATTTTGGGAAGCGAATATGCCATGGGCCCGCCGTAATCCCTGGAATCGCTGAAGAAGAAAGGGCTGCTTCTAGAGTAATCTTTCCAGGTGTGTTTGGGGGGAAAAAAGCGAGGAGGAAAACACGAAACCACACACGTCGTTGCGGCGTTGTTGATGGGAGGCGCTGGTAGTTTTGATTTACTTTTTCGTACACATTTTCGCAAACCTACCGCCGTCAGCAGAGGGCGCTCAAAGGCGACGCAACGTTCACAGAATTCGCCGGGAGTCTGCGGTGGAGCGAACCATGCGAAGGAACACGTCGCAATAACACGCCGAGAGCTTGTTCTTCAAACTTCTGCCAGATGCAGCGTCGGGGGCCACCGTCAGATGGGTTGCTGCCTCAACATCCTCTCGATGAACACATAAAAGCTTTCGAGGAAAAGTTTTAATGCACTTTCGAAACCATCCGACACCGGTAACCATCGTTCGGTTCGTTGTGGCATGCAGTTGGCATGTCCAGGCAACTTGAGATGAAGATGTTGTTATCGCCGCGTCTCCAGGGCGTGTTTTCCCTTTCCTCCCTCATAGGTCGCGTGTTTTGTTGTGCCTTGTTAAGGCGCTGGGATTTCTCTTCCGACTTCCCCAGTCTTGTCGAATGCAGCTCGAAAGCCGTCACGCTGCGCCGTTTACGCTGCAGCTTCTCGATAGAATGAAATAAAAACGAAGAAATATCGGGATGGGTCCGTCTTCTTCGCGCGGTTTCAACGCGAGCTCGAGTGGACCACACACACCGGGATTGGGCCCGCCGATGGGTGACAGTGTGCGCTAATGGCCGCGTTTTACGATCGCGTGGTCAAACCGGCAATATGAGCCTCGCCGAAGGTTGGTTCAGAGATATGTCTTTGTCAGATTTCAGCAGAATGAGCTCGTGGAAGGTGAGTCAAGGAAGGAATGGGTTAAGTCGCCTTAATGTTGCCTTTTAATATTCTTGTGTAAAACATACATGAACATGTTTTTCTGGAAATAAAAAGCTGGTTTTTGTTGTGTTACCGTAAATGTATAATGTTTCTGATTTTTAAACAATATTGAATGATATTTTATACTCTCTTTTTGGTACAAAACTTGTATTTTGAGGCAACTAGCTATAAGATTGGTTCAATTGTACCAATCGAAAATATACATTCATTGTTAAGTCAATTTTAGTACAATTTTCATTATATACTTGTTAACTTTTTTTGTTTTTGGTTTATTAGCTACTGTTAACGGCTGTAATAGTAAAAAAAATGGTGATACAGTAACATTTGTTTTGAAACTAAGTTTTCCACTGAAAATGAGTTTTTGTATTCCTAATCCCACTAGTTGTTCATATTTGCAGGTGCTTGCTACATTATATTTACATTTTCTTGAATTTATCGCTACAATCCTTTTGTCCTTTTTTGAAACAGTTTTCTTAAAGTCGCATTTGTGGATGTTAATCATAGTTGACAAATGTATGCAGGTTTACCAAGCCAATTTATAAACCTATTATTCTTTTTACTTTATTTCTACTATGCTATTTTCAAATTGTATGTACAAGCAAAAAGTTGTCAGATATAGTTATTGATGCCGAATATTTATAGTTTTTGATAACTCATCTCAAGCAGCGAACTTTAAAGTATACCTCATGCACTTGAACACGGCAACTAAATATTTTTGAGTCCAATGAACATGAAGCATTTCATCATCATAAAAAATAATCAAATATTCGATCGATAATCGGAAATGCAGGGGCTGGTCGGTCACCAACGCACTAGTGTCGGGCGGTATGCAACCCCAAAACCAAAAGAACACTACCCATTCCGGTACAAACAAACCAGCGCAATGTAACTGCGCCACCCAGCGGCAAACGAACGACACGAAAAAAGATGTGCGTAATTTACATTCACGGTTTGAGGGCCACACACCGTGAAACGGAAAACCACCGCCACAACCAACCACCGTTGCTGCGACGGTGATCGATATTGTTCCACTGACGCGTGGTTAGAAGTTGCATTGCATTACGGCCGGACTCGGGCTACTGCCGCAAAAACCGCAAGCATAAAAATTTGACACTGATGATCGGCCCATGGAATGTGGTGTTCGGTGTGGTTTACAATACTACATTTTCGATACCGGGGGTGTTTTATTCTCTTTTTTTATTTAGTGTTGTTTTTCCACCCACGGTTCAGCGGAGTTTAACTGTTTGGCTTTTTTTTTTGTCATTCCGCTGCTGCGGTGTAACACTAAACAAATTAGATTATCAATCTCTCGGGGTTTGCTTTCACGTTGGTGTGGAGGAAATCGGATGCCAACGAGGAAATAGCAGCAACGGCAAAAGTTAAGGCACCCCGGCGTGGTACCACTTTGCTACGTTCATTATGGAGCCAATCAACAACATCATATTTAACAGTCTAACAAATGAATTCTCCAACACTCGAGGGTGTTTTGGCAAACCAAAGCTGCTAGAAAAATAAAACAGAACATTTCCGAAACGGGAAATACTTTTTCGTCAACCCATCTGACAGCCAACCGGAAGGTGTTTGACTTTGCGAAGCGGTCCCGCACGCAAACTGGTGATAACGTTTCCACTTACAGGGTTTCCTAAATTTCCTGCTCGGCAGTGACGGTTCAAGGCAGGTGCTGTGAAATTGAGGGTAATTTCCGTGCCTTTACCGAACTCTGAAACACAGGTTGGGTTCTTAGTCGGTTCACTGAGCAAGGGATCGGTGGCATTGTTTAAATTATAGTATAGATTTTGGTTCCAGAAGCCCGTGTGTGGGTGGTAGGAAATTGTATACTGAAGCGCCTCAAATGTCGACGCCCTTGTTCGGCACGGCTTACATGGGGAGCTCGTTACGTCGCACAACGGCTCGGTGGAGGTAATGATCAAATCAATAAATACACTTCTCGTACAACCCCGAACAGACGGTTATCTTTGGTGCAGCTTAACCTCGGTGATGTAAGTTCCGCTTTCGGAAGGGCACGACTCCTTTCTAGAGTGATGGAGTAACCTCGAACGAACAAATTACATCGACAGCGTCATCCAGCAGACAGCTTTGTGTGTGTCTAATGTTTTACCAAATAAAAAAAAAACAACAAGACGGCTTGCGCCATCGTGCGTTCTGACGTCCAGCTGAGAGGCGATGGGTAAGAACCCGAATCTCACGATTCCGGCGCTGCCACACACGCATGCCAACGGCAACGCGAGACGCCACGGAGAACGTCAAACATGAGTGAAGTATTAATTAGGCGTGCGAGCGCGCAGAAGGATTTTCCACACGCTCCACCACTCCGCAGGAAAAGCCACGGCACACGAGGCGCTCATCAATAAGACGACTGCTGCGAAACGGTACAGCCTCCAGTCGGGAGTGGCCGACGCCGGGGCTGATTCGATGCGGATCGATTTTTTCTCAGCTTCAGCGCTCCAGATCAAATAGTGGTACTTCTCATTTTACGCTGATTTTGGATGGATTTTACGAAGAATTGGAACGATGCTCCGATGGTTGTTTGTTTTTTTGTGTTCGTGTGGCTTGGGTACTGTTTCAAAGAGTTCAACGGCTTTTCCGCTTATGTGAAAAAGTTTTCATTAGCTGTATATATACCGTGTGTGAGAATGGGTTTCTAACGTATTCCTTTTTTTTCTCTGATCTCTCATTCCAGGTATGTTGAAGTCCAGCAGAAGCGCAAACGAATGGAGCGAACTGTCCAATGTCTTCCAAAGTAATCTTTTAAATATCATATTTACAACATGTATAAAACCTCAGAATAATTGGGTGGCCATAAGAAATAACTACCGTTTGGTATATGAACTATTTAATACTAGTCCTTTTCAATTATAGTTAAAGTACTTTAAAGTGCCTTTCTTTGCAATGTGTTTCTCAGAAATCGCTTCAATGATGGACAATTTCGGAAGGCCCAAATCAAAGGAATATCATGATCATGGCAACACGCGTTGAACACTAACCCCCGGGAGGAAAAGCTCCAAACCCAAAAACGGTCTGCAACGGGAGAAGACTAAATGGAAATCGTATTATCCTCACCTTCTCACCCGGTGTATGTGTCGCACTTTGATCAATTTCGGTAAAAGGATACCATCCCCGGGTGTCCGAGCTTTCCCTTCTTTTTTTTCCTGCCCATGTTATTTATCCTGGCTTTCCGATCGACGCTCCGTGGACTCACTCGAGGGGGCTCCCTGCGTAAAGTGGGAAACACGTCAATCCATGATGGTCCGGGCCTCCTTCCGGGGTCCCGGATTATTTACGATGAAAGACATCGAATAAATTTGATTTCCTTCGTCGATAAATTTCCTATCAATATTTGATCGGGCCAGCATGTTGCTGCCATATCGAGAGCAAACGTGCCCGGGGAAGCTTGTGCCTTCCTGTGTGTGGCTGTGTGCGGGTAAAGTAGAGCTTGTCGAAGGGCCATAATTTCTCACGTTATCGTAAATGTAGCGATAAGGATTTGTTAGCAGGCATTGGCAGGGTGATTTTTGTTCACATCACAATTTAGAAATAAACTAATTAACTGGTTTAGGTACTTAGACATTTTATGAGTCGTACTAAATTTTTAAGAAATAGCCTCATGGGCTAATATTCGTATTTGCATAAATAGTTTGAATGGATATCGTTATCAGCTGTCTATATGGAAATCTTTGTTTTGCCGTTCAAAACTACGGATGAATTTAAAGAAAAGTTAGATAATACACTGATAGGTTGTATACTCCTATGTCTGAACTTTCCTCCAAGAATTAGAAAGGCACTCAACCCGTTCCGTCCGTGTGTCAATCGATCCCCGGAAACGTGCACAAGCGCTGTTCATGTGCCGATTTACGTAACACAACGCCCATCGGTAACGGCTTGCCTAATGCGTGTGGTCCAGAGGAAGCCCGGCCTCTAAATCTTATGCAAAACACGTGTCATCCTCGAGGTTCGCCAGCGTCCCACGATTGTTTGCCTTGTCTTGTCACACTCGCGCTTCGAATCGATCCAGAAGAACGGAACCGGTAAACACTTGTTACACCTGTGTTCGCCAAGGTCCAGTGGCAGCTGGAGTTGCGTTCCGAAATTCCTCAACCGGTGGTCCATCCGTGGTGTCGTTGTTCACCCGAGATCCGTCGGCCCCGCGCTCCCATCCATCGGTCGACGCGGGCTGAAGTTGGTAAATAATGTTTGATTGGTTAATTAATAGACACCACCACATGCTGCTGGGACGCGTACCGCGTGGAGTCGTCTTCGATAATGAGAGAACTCGTCTTTGTTTTTCGTTCGCTTTACCCTTCGATGAGGCGTGAACACTCCCATAAGCCCAGCAGGAAATGAATGATCACCGGGAGAGGAAGCATAAGATTTTATCTTTCGATGGGAGGAAAAAGTTCGCCTGCGCATGTTATTCGATATTTAACGACACTTCTTCAATTACCGGCCGGCCGAACTGCCGCCGCCGCCGGTCGTCCGATTCAATCGATACGATTACGAGAAATATTTAAACGACTTTTCCAGTGCGCGGTCGTGTTGGCTGTGTTAGGAACATGGCCTGGGAACAGACAAACGGTGCTGCCGTATCGCGACATCTGCTGCGGACGAAATGTGGTCTCCAAGAGTGTTTTTAGTGTTTCACTGTTGGACCCGGGGTTGGACGGATGTGTAGGGTTCCATCCCCATCATCCAAGCACCATCTCGCTACCAGCACCATCTATATCTATCGATTTTAATTAATTCCCTGTAATTTACGTCGTCTTCTGTTCGACGAATCGCATCTCGGACATTGGCTAATAGATGCCCACTGAGCTCCAGTTGGCAGTCGGCCTCGGTACATCTCGAGGCATTAGAGACATACGCTCACATACTCACTCACACACTCGGTCAGTTGAACCAAGCAGTCGTTAAAAAGTTTGTTTTCCAATCGATAATTTCTCCTCTGCCAGTTTTATGATTTTATTTAGTGTTCCGTTTCACCACCGCCATCCCATCCCAGTGTGCTCCTCGCGAAAGCGTTCTCAGCATGTGTCCCCCGAGGCTCCGGGGGTTCTACCGAGCTCCTCAATTCCCCAGCTTAGAGCTTCCAATTCTGGA
Organism: Anopheles coustani; assembly: GCF_943734705.1. NCBI lineage: Eukaryota > Metazoa > Arthropoda > Insecta > Diptera > Culicidae > Anopheles > Anopheles coustani. Next base: position 37,784,965 of record NC_071289.1, read on the forward strand.
CTCCGCACAGCTTCTGGCTTTCGGATCCACGAGGCTTCTCCCAAAAAAACGATCGATAATGTCTCGGGCAGAGATTGATGAGATAATGAGGCTGGCCTAGACATGTTCGTAATTTGAATGAATGTTCCTGCGGTGTTGGGCAGTGGACTTTGTCCTGCCATGCCTTTCTTCTCCTGCCTGTTTCCGTGTGTGTGTGTTTTCCCCCTTTCAACGAGCAACGGAAAACCGCAAGGTGATAGTAGTTAATTAATGTGCCCTCTCTAGCACTAGCCTGCCGATGGTGGTCTGCGCTACATGCGCCCGAGGTTACCGACCGGCAGATTACATGGAGCGTTTAGCTAGATGATAGGTAAATGAGGTTGGCCCCTCGAGCGGATCGATTGGAAAATCTCACATCACTTGTAACTAATCCATCTTGGTCAACCCATTGTTGCAATTGGAACTCTTTCTGCAACCAATCATTGTACAGTTCCATCTTACGTGTGTTGATTCTTTACCTCCATTATTTTTATCAAATTTTCTGAAGCTAACACATTGTGAAGGAATTTTACATTCTTCATGCAAAAGCATTAAACATAAGTGAGATTGCTCGAGCTGAACGATTTTGAAACGGTTCTTTTATTGTGAAATAACCTTATACCCTCCACTCCGGGGAACACAAAGTTTTATCGTACCATCCCATATCGACTTCAAACCGTTTGGTGGTCAAACATAAAAACAAAAACATTTCCCCGAAAGCTCCCAGAGGTAAAAACGAAATTTACAAAAGAAATCGCATAAAGTCCGTCGATCGACCGGTTTGCGGTTGAAGCGCCGTTTCGTGCAAAACCGGACGGATGGATGGTTTGCTTTGGTTTTCCCAACCAGGTTTCCCGAACCACCCAGGAGTCCAGAATCTGCACAACCCCAAAATCGATATCCGGCTCGAGCCGAAAGAAACCAATGCAAACCCCGTGTAGTGTGGAGGAAAAAAACACCCCTCTTCCGGTGCTGCTATTGTTCTATCGGAAGGGGTTAGTAGGTGGCAAGGAGGGGGCAGGGAGATGTTGATCAACAAACTGAAATCGTACTTCCGCCACGGCTACGGCTGAGGATCTAGTTTTTGTGGGTTTTGTTTTTTGTGTTTTCCCTCGCGCGGGATGAGTAACGGGTGCAGGAAGCTAAAAGTTAGAAGAATGGCAAAGTTCAATGGAGCGCAGTTGTTGATCCTTCGGTCAGCGGTTCGCGCTGTTCAACCGCCAAAGGGGTTGGCGTAAGCGTGACTGTGTGTGTGTGAAAATACGTATTGTTTGTGTGGTGAGATGTCGATAAATAGTTCTACTTCGGAATGTTCATTTCATTCGCCCGAGAGCGGCCGAGTTTATGGGTCGAAGTTTTTCCTTCGAGAAAAGTGGTACCGTTTATTACCTTTCGACTCGAATGTATGGGGGGTTCTATCGATGACGGCATATTGATTGTTAGTACCATGTTGCTCTGCATGTGAATCCGTTTGCCTGTTTTATCTTGTTCGATCTAAAGTTTCCCGGTTCCAATTACATCTTCTCAATCCGATTTTGGTTCACTCTTTTCTGTTCAACTATCTTAAAGAGTACAAAATGAGCTGAAGCAAAATGTGATTTATTGTTGTTTGATTTTCTTAACTAGATTTAGAGCGTTTATTATTCTCGAGAATTACACTCCTGATTATCATGAAAACATTTTTTATTATTAGTTAACATTTGAAAAATGTGTTTTGTCAAACCTCAACAAGATTAAATGTATTCCAATGTACAGTTCTGCTACTCTCCTGTTTTACTTCTTCTTTTGCTGTTCGATTTAAATCCCCTCAAAAGCGTTCAATTCTTCGTTTCTGTTTTTGCCTGTTTACGCCGCCAAACTTTTCTTCCTTCCTCTAACAAGCTTCATATCTTTTAAAAATGTCCTCCTCGAAGATTAGTATTGTCTTCCTCGGACTTCAGCGAGCTAAAGAAGCCGTCTGGTTGATTTTTTTTTTGCTGCCTACAGGAAATGTCCGATTTCTTCCACCCAATTTCGGCGTGCCGCGTTCGATCTGGATCTGTCAGCTTCTTTCGCGTCCGATAATGTGGCCCAGCTTTACTGGCACTGTGTTTTTTTCTTCTTTCATTCCGTCTCTCCGCGTCTTTTGATCCGGTATCTGATGGAGGACGTGCCTCGGATTGATAGTTCCTTTCGACCGAGAACGGGAAAATGTACGGAAAGGAGACGCACCGGTTTGGAACGAACCGATCCAGAACGCCGAGAGCGCCGAGCTTTAAGTCACGAGCAGCGGCGCGTCCCCTTCCACCAACGGGGTCCCTTTCCCGTGGAAGACTTATTTATGGTTAATTTAGTAGGAATGAATGTCAATGTGAAGAGAGAAACATAGAAAACAAAGGCCCCTGCAGATGGAAACATTCGGGAAAGAAATCTCCACGCCGGCGGGGAGGAAGAAATAGGGATGATTGTTGTCTTTCTGTTGTTCTTCACGTGTCCACCGAATCGTGGGGCTCGGTGCGGGGAATGGGACACGGGTCAGCGAAGAGTCGAAGAGTGTGGAAAACCAGACATTTTAATTTCGACCAAATAACGAACAACGCCGTTGATCCGATATATATTTTCTTGACATGTAAATTCCCGATTCGGCTGCCTCCTTCCCCCTACTGCTACACCCTTCCCTCCCTCCCTCCGGGGATCGGTAATTCCCCCCGATGGAGTTCCACTAACGAACGCAACCGTGGAAACTAACGAGTTGGTAATGGAAGGGAGAACGCAAAACAAGATCGATCGGAGCGCGATAGAGGGAAACGGAAAAAAGCCAATCCGCCTGACAAACGAGACGGCAAAAGAACCGGACTCCAGAATCGGTCGAAAACAACATTGTTCAACTGATTGAAAGAAGATTAAATATTGCCGTCCCGGGCCGTTCGATTGGTGAGAGGCGATTTTTTTTTTCTTTCTTCTCTCCGGTGCCCGACGGATTAATTTCGGCCCTCCGGGCGCGAACGATTGGGCCCGAGTCCGGCTTGGTCGTGCCGTCCAGGACCTCGATTCTCGGCCCCGAAATCACGGGGAGGGTGCCACGACGGCCCCAAAACCCGCCGTCGAAGCGTTGATAAGTGAACATAGGCATTTAAGCGGATTTGCTCGCTTCCAATGGCGTCGGTAGAAAGGTGCGTAATGCCGTGTACTGTTGATTGTTGTTGGCCGGGTCGGTTTCGACAGCTTCGTGGGTCACGGGTGGACACTTCCGCCCAACCACACAAACCAAAACCAAACGTCGACCTACGCTCGCTTCACACCCGTCATGGGGAACTGTTTCCGCCGTTCCGGTTGAAATATGGCCCACGGGACAAATTCGGCAACAGATGACGAATTTCACGCGATTCATTGCTTCCTTCTCACTCGACTTTTGGGGGAGTGCTCAACGGTTATGCTGTTGTGTCTTTGCTGATCTGTGTCCCACTTTGCGGAAAACAAAGGTTGTCTAGTTGTTTGACAGTTCCAATGGGGGATTTTCTGAAGGGTGTTGGGGGATGTTCGCTATCTCGACATCATAAATTATCGATTAATTTTAAATTATATTCAAATCCGCTTTACCAACCACTCACGGCGTACCCCTTCGCTCGGAGAAGGCCCTCTTTCGCCTTTCGACTCGGTTCAAGTCCTTGCCAGGATAAAACAAGAGTCCTCCATTCAATTCGGGAGTGGGACGAAGGGAGGAAAAGCTATTGTAAATCGTCCACCATACGCCGTAGGCCTCCTCGATGTGGTGCTTGTCGGTTTTATTAATATTCTTCCGGAAGACCTCCCCCTCCACTCACCCGAGATAGATTACCGAAACCGGCGGAGTGACGCGTGAGAATCTTCCGAAAATAAATTACTCGTCTCGCCAAGTCTTAGGCCCCCCCCGTTCAAGTCCCCTTCCCAAGCGGGTTCCGGAGTATCCGGCTTTTGTAAGCTCTGCCGAACATCCACTTGAGCGGCGCTTTTCCGAGATGCGACGGCCCGGCCCGGCACCGGTGGCAATTAGTTCACCCGAAAACTCTTCAACTAACAAACCGGCGCAAAAATGGGCGAAATGAAGAGGCGCCCACTACACCCACCACCACCACCTCCCCGGGTGAGGGTGGTTGGAAAATTGAATTTAGTTCCGAGTTGCCGATCACCTTTTGAACGGCTCGAGCCCGCGCCATTATAGTGTTGGTGCAAAAGCAGAGAAGAAGGCACAAATCAATGCTGTGGGGAGGGACGCATAACATGATTTTGTGGACGATTGAACACTTGAGTGGGACAGTTGCCGTAGACAAACAGTGTAGAAGTGCCTGATTTTAATTGGATTACATAGCGATTAAAATGACTTTCGCTATCGGTTTGGTGAGGTTAACTGCGAAGGAATTTCACACTTTCGGGGATTTTACTGCTCGTTGGATGAAATCAAAACAAAATCGAGGCTAAAGTAACGTTTATCTTTTATAAATTCCTGTTGGATTCAGTTTTTTTTTCTTCTGAGCCCTAGCGACCACCTTAGAGTGGCTTTAGAATATTAATCCTCTCTCCTTTCGCTTGGCAGTGTTTTATATTTTCATCGTGACTCCCCGTGTATTGAAACATTTATCTTAATTGATTTCATCACCCTTTTTCTTCTCCCTTTGAACCGCGAGCGTCCCTTTGTTTATGCTTTTAAAGAAATATTGTATTCTCTTTCCACACATCTTCCTTCTGTGTGTCAGCCAGCGTTCTTCAAGCGATGCACAACTGCACCGTCACACGCGTGGACGGACCGAAAACTCGTTACCACCGGCGTGTAGCGTTGCGTTATCAAGATGTCAATGGCCAACGGTTCGGTCCGTCCATTCGTCCGTCCGTCCGTGTAAGACGCAGAGAAAGCGAGCGTCTTGGGCCAAGTTGGCCCGTTCCAACGTCTCGCATCATCCGTTGGTCGGTATCTTCGATAAGCTTCGTTTTGTTTCCTTCTTTCCGTTTTCCCCGTTGCGTGCGAGGCGAGGAAAATGAGTCCAAGGCAACGCATGTGGCACACTCGGACGGTGTTGGGCTGTTTCTATTCTTTCCCGTCGCCGCCTGACACTTTTCACCGCCTCAGATCGCGCGCTGTCCGCGGCGGGAAGATTTAACGACCTGTTTCATTGAGTCATTAATATGTTTTATCCAATTTACGGCGAATCGTCACCACCGCTAGGGCTTCGTCGAACACGCCGATGTCCCTTACAACTCTACTCGCTGGTGTCACGGAAAGGTGCCATCGCGTTTTCCCCCACCCCAGCCCTGCGATACGGTGAACTATTTCCTTTTTTCCCCCAACTATTTATGTATCCTCGCTCTCCATCCATCCGAAGGCCGGATTTAGATCGTGGTGAGGTGTTTTTTCCCCCCCGGTGTCAAAAGCACCACCACACCCGGCCGGGGATGATCCGGGAAAACGGTGGAAAAGATGAGGTGAGTGAAAAAGTCCATTTTTCATCAGCGTTCGATGCGCCAGCTTGGCATAATGCCACCGCCGATCAGCGGCCTGTGAAGGGCGACGTTTGACGTTTGACCTCAGGGGGGGAAGGGAGTGGGGGTGCGAGTGTGACATGCGGGCACAAACTCCACGGTCGCTACTGTCACTCCGGTATCGTCACTTTGGAAGGCGAAAAAATCGATGCAAAGTGCTGTTATGATTTGCAAACTCCTGTTTTTGTATTCAACAACAGTATGGTACAAAACAAAGTTGTGCTATTTTACACTGTCAAATATATTTTACACAATAATGGGAGCATTATTTTATCAATTTTAAACCAAGGTGAGTTGTGTTTCATTAAAAATTGTGTTAAAAGGATGAAATGTGTAAACCAGTCATTTAACGTTATTTTTGACTTATTTTTGGTTTTTATTTCTCTATTATATTATTTTTCAAGTAACAATACGGCCAAACTCATAATAACTTAAAAATTAAATAAAAGTGATTTTCCAAATGATAAACAACCCTTGTTTGGATATTTATAAAAAAAGAATCTCTCATCACGTTGGAAAAATACATGAGTGTTTATTTTTCACTTAAAGCTGTGAATCATTTGACATGACACTTTTTTATTCTAACACTAGCAAACCATTCTATTTTTCCTTCGCTTCGCATTCGATTTTATTTTTTTTGCAAGAATTTTTCGTTTTTTGCACCACTCGTGTTCACCACTGTTCATTTGATTTTTCACGCCAAAGCTTCCCGATAGGCAACGAATATGCGGAAGCCCTATTTTTCCTTCCCTGCAAAATGTGATTTCGGGTTTTCACCCCCGCTATCAGCTGTCTCCGTTTTCGATGTGGGAAGCATCGAAAAAGAACATGGAAAACACGGAACAAGAGTAAAACATGATATTTTTTTATGATTATGTCAAACGTCAATAAGGACGAAAAATGAACGGCTGCGGTTCCCCGGTTACCCACTTCGCCGATGAAAAAGCTGAAGGGGTAGGAGGAAGGGGGTCATCAGCTCGGTCAAGTGAGGATCCGAACACTGTCTACCGCATTTTGCTCCATCGGTGGCTTGTTGTAGTCCTTGGACGACGATGCGGGCGGATATCTTATCCCGGTAACCTCTATCCCTCTCTCCAGGATTCGTTTTCCCAAACCTGACGGTCGACTGTCAGAGGGAACGAGGAAAAGGGAGGGGAAGCACTTTCGATGGGCGTTCACGAATTCATGGCAAAACACAGCCTGACAGGAGACAATGCTAAATAACTTGATAAATAAATAATATTGACAAAGGACGTGCCCAACCGGAACCGGCCGCAAAGACGGGATGCGCAAAAGAGCCTGGCGTTCCCGACAGGCAAACGGGCAGGCGAAGAGGACAACACATTGACAGGACCGGAAGAGCATGAAATGGGTCACAAACATGCCGTGGACGGTCGGTGATTTTTTCCCGGTTTTTGTTCCGCTTCTTTTTTTCGCCAAGCTCGTCGTCGTTGGCGTTGGCGTACGCCAATACCCCGCGCGTGTACCTTACCTTCTATTGGTGAGCCGCTTACAAAGCCGCTCACCACGAGGACGACGGTGATGATGTCGGCGATAACATCACCGTTCCGCGGACGCAAAAATAAGTTGACGGCCCTGCGAGAAATCTAATCAAAGTGTGGAACGCGCGCGCGAAAGCACGCGAGTGAACGGTTGAAGAGGCGAGGGAAGGATGGAGGGTGGGGGAGGAGGTGTTGTGGCAGCGGGAAAAAGGAAAAATGCGCTGCGAAGTGACCATTTGTTTCACACCTTTTTCCGGACGCTGTGTTGGACCGAGCGCTGGTGGAGCGCACCGGATGCGGACACTTTAGTGCGGCGTTTACGATGCTGCAATAAGAGTGTGGGCATGCTTCAGCTCGGCGCACTACACCCGTTCCTTTGACGCCAAATCCTCCCTTTTTCCGCCAGAGTGGAGGAGTGTAATTCCTGGGCGGATTAGTGTATCCGGCGACCTGATCCTTGCTCACGCTGATGAACGACCCACCCCCGGCACCAAACAGCGACAGTACCTAATGCTATATTAAAGAGTTTCATTGCCTTATTTGCTTTATGTGTGTGCGGCGAGCGCATGAAATGGCTTTTCCGGGCCGTACCACCTTACCATGTTACCGACGAACCTGGTGACCTTTGTGCGGGTTACTCAAGGACAGTATTATCTTCTCCATTAGACACGAAGGAGGTGTCGGCCGAAGGTACAGGAGACTGGTCGATGATGTTGAAAAACCGCTTCGTTAACCATGATTCCGCTAAACCAACAATCATTTACAGGTAAACCGCTAACATACACGCGGACTTATGGTTTGATTAAGTTTTTGATAAAATCCTCATTGATTTAGCATCTTTATTTTTAAAGTGTTCAACCTTCTGCTGCTAGGTTAGCAACTTTACAAAATTTATCGTTTAAAAAACGAAATTTACTACTATTTTATCAAAATCTTTTTTTTCTCTTTTTCAACTAAAAAACAAACTTTAATTGGTATTGAACGCAATCCAAAGATTTACCTTTTTCTAAGTCGTTCTGCTTTCGTTTAAAAATTTAATCTTCTATATTATCTTCTATATTATGTGGTTTCCAATCAATAAACATAAATTATTATTGAACGCAATTCAAATAGTTATTTTACGAAACATTTGCACATAAGCTTCCTCCGTTTCTGAGAAGAGTAACATATTATCACGTATATAACATCACCTTACAACATGTTACCTACTTTTTTGTGCTAAAGAGTTTTTTTTATTTAAATCTTCTTTTTAAAGAACGTTTTAGCAAAATGGATGATGTTGCACCGGTGTTTTTTTGTCAGAATCGGTCAGAAAGAATCCTTCATCCGATTTCATTTTGTTTTGAATTTATAGTTTTTATTCCTTTATCTTTATTGTTTTGTTTGATCTGAACCTAGTTAAATTTTAGTTTTTTAGTTAAATATACCCCTTGCGCACTTGAAACTGATGGGAATTCAGCATTTGGAAAAAATATAGCATTGATAATGGCTTCCTCGCCCCTACTTTTCGTTGAAAAATGATTAATTTAAAGAAAAAAATTGTGGATGAAAATGGTGATGTTATTCACGCGAAAATACATCAATCGCAAAATCAACATGGTATCACGTAATATCATCAGAAAAGTTATGTCGAGTGTATACACTGATCTGAAACGTCGAAGCATGTGGTTCTTCTATCTGCATCGATGCTGTTTGCCATCCCACGATGCAGTTAGATAGAAGGCAACGAAACTTAATATACTGTTTCTTGTTTCATATTACGCTGCTTACAAGCGCTGCACACATATAATTGTGTATCATACATTGTTTACATTTTCTTTACCATTGGGTTTTAGTTCATCGCTCGAACGCGATTGTATAAATGAAACCCGTCCGCGCTTCGAACGTGTTTGGTTGAGCATGTTTTACACCCGAGTGCGACATACCATTGAGCCGCTGCAAAGAAGAAAGAAATAAACATTCAATGCACAATCCATTATGCATGCCGGATCAAAACCGTTTGCATCGCGTATCAGTCATCGCACGAGCGAATGGGAAATGTGTGCGCATTGTCGTGTCATACCGATGCTCCGTATTCATTTATCAGAGCTTATAAGTCGACCCCGGCCCAAAGGAGGCTGAATGTCTCCGGTGCTTGTCCGGCGCGGAATCATTTGTATTCCCCTCGGATATGATGCTGCTGGTCGCGGGTCGCTCTGCGGATCTTTGTTTCCTTTTTTTTTTAAAATACATTTTCAGTTTCAATCAGCAATGTACAAGTCGCGCCGGCTTCCGGCGGGGGTTGGCAAGGGATAGAGAGAGAGAGTGGTATTGGCACGTTATGCCGTTCGGTTTTCCCCCTTTCCTAAGCGAAGACGCGAGCGAACGGAGTACTCTCCAGCTTCAGTGTTTCTAGATGTCGAGAGTTGAACTTTCAAGACACGAAAGTAGATTGTCTTCCATTGATAAACGACGGTCACCCACCCCCCGCCGCCACCCTGCCGCAAGTGTAGCGCCTCCTTCGGCGATCGTGCAGTGCAATCTGCTCGAGATTTCATGACCGTTCTCAAGAAATTGTTCTCCAGGCGCACCGTTGTCCCGCCCGAGGGGGGGTAAAAGCTTTCTGCTCCGCATAATGCCTCTTGCGGCGAGTATCTCAGGGTTCGGTGGAAAATTATTAAATGTATCATACGGACTGTGTGTGTTGTCGCCGAGGGGCACCGACGACGACGACGACGACGACGACGACGTTGTATGTAGCTTCATCAAGTTGCCCATCGGAGACCTCGCGACCGGAGAAGTCGAAAGTTTTCTCCCGAGCCGAAGGCGGACGCGAAGATGGAATAAGATATAAAAATTCATTTCAGTCCGCAGACCACACACACCCACCCGCCGACCGTCCCCCGCCCCGCTCGACGCTTTATCCGAAGGAGAAAACAATAAAAATGATGCCACTCTCGACGTTTTAGTAAAACAAACATATTCCCCGCGCCGATTTATGCTTCCTCCGACGGCGACGGCTTAAAACCCTTCTAGAGCCCCGTGGCTCGGAGCTGCTGAACGACGCTTTCGGCTTCAGATCTCTTGTGTGCGGTCGGGGACAGACCAGAGGAGGCCTCTCTTTAGCCTCTTCGCGTCTTATGCTTTTAAGCTCTTCACGTTCGCGTTCCTTTCCGTGTTTCTTTCGACCCCTTCGCCGCATGGTCCCTTTTCCCCTCCTGCCGCGTCCGGCCACTGGTCCAGGGAAGCGGGCGTGACTGGTTGAAAACTGGAAATTGTATCAGTTTTTTTTTCTTCTTCAAGTTGATTCACTTCACTCTCTACTCCAGCGCGCGAGCAACGTGCTCGGAAATACCGGCAGCACTCCGTTGGTGCGGGGAGGGTGGAGGCAGACGGTCGACGCGAAGTGAGCCATTTGGCTCTAGCCGGCGGGTTCTTGCTCGCATCTTCTTCGGATGGGTTAAATTGCTAGCTATTTTAATACCCGGCGCGCTCAAGAGTCTTCCCTCCAGAAAAAAGCCCAAACTATCATCGCCCGTCCAGTTGGCCGGGTTTGCGAGTGAAGAGCCCGGCGGGATCGATTATTAGTCTGCTAATGCTACGTTTTATGACGATTCCAATAGACCAACCATGATTGATGTAATATCGAATTGTGTCTGTTTATGGTGCCGGCGGTTTTCTCGGTTGGAAACCGTTGGAACGAATCGGAGGATGGTCTCTTGAGAAATCACGTACGATCGGACATCATACTGGGTCTCTTTTCCAAATAGATTCTTTAGACATACTCTCGAGTTGTTGTGCAAACGATAGCAATTGATTGAATTGAGTTATGGGTTGTATGTTTGCAAACAAAAAAATCATTTTAGAAGCAAGGTTTTCATTTAAAAAAATGAAATATAAATATAAATTGATGGCGTTGGAGCCAATGCTTGGGTGTAGAGTTGTGTAATTTTGATTCAGATTCATTACTATGATTGACTCTTTGGTTCATTTTTGAGATTCATGAATCTTTTAATAAGAGATTGATGAATACCAACAGTTCATTAATGTTTATTTACAGAAAAAGAAAAGTAACGCATTAAAAATTAGAAGAAGAACACTCTTCTTTTGTTTAATCGCCATGAAGGAATCATAAAGATTCGTCAAAGATTCATGAAAGATTTGTGAGGATTAAACGAAAAGTGCTGCTATTATTCAACATTAAAATTGACATATTTGTTACTTGTACAATGAAAATGGAATCTGCTAGTACGGCTGTTAAGTAATGTTGTAGTGTAATAATGTGTCCTACATTTCTAGCGTGCTCATTTTATGTCTGTTATTATTTTAAACATGATAATCAAAATGAAAACGTTACTTTAATCACTTATGTTTTAATATTCTTTTGTAAAAATGTTACGATAATCAAATGCAATTATGTTATTCCTATGGCATTCCTTTGTTTTAAAAAATATATTCATTTTCTTGTTCTTGTTTGGTACCATTCTAATTGTAATTATTTTTATCGATTCATTGTAATTGTTACACATGAAACGAATTCAAATAAATGAAATAATTAGACTTCGGAAGCACTTCGGGAAATTCCGTTCATTTGTCGAATTGATAGAATAATTTGAATAAATGCAAATACCAGTAATATTGTTGTCCCATTAGCCATGCACAAATCTGCACTTTTATCCAGTTTTTGCGTGTACCTAACGGTTGGTAATTAACTAATTAGCGAAAAGAGCATCTATTTTTTCTCCCTGCTCAACGTGTGAGCTTTTAACGAACCTCGACATATCGGTATATTAAACGGCTTTTAATACGCACAATAGATCAATCACGGCTGAGTGACGTCTGGTGCGGTCGCCGTCTTCAGGTGGATTTCCTTGCACCATCCCCCCCCCCCCCCCCACATCGCATCATTATCCGGTGAATTGATCGATACACTCCGAGGGTGAGAGCTGCCGCTCGCGCGTGTGTAGCTCATATTTCATTTAATTTCATTGATTCCATCAAATAAACCCATCCCCGGAAGTAACCACCATTGCCACCGCAAATACTGCTCGAAATGATTCATCCATCATCATCATCATCATCATCGTATCTGACAGTGAGAAGAGAGAGGGAGGGCAAGGGTGAGAGTGCGGTGTATCGGATTACAATTTACACACGTGGCCAGCGTGGAAGTGGCAATGGAACTGTCACCGGCCGATTGACTGGCGGCAATTGTTCATCGGGCAGTTCGAGGTTTGGTCGGTAAACGGTTGCATGGGGAAAGGAGCGGAAGCAGCGAACAAGTAGTCCATTTAAACCCTCCCGAACAACGCGATAGCATAGTGTTACCGGTCGCATCAAATGGCAATCTATTGACTATTGTCATCGGCTTGCGTGTGTGTGTGTGTGTTTTTTTTGTCGACACCGAAAAGAATAGGCACTGCATGTCACGAGATGTCAATTATAGCATCTCTAAAGCTAACGAGGCGGAGACACTTTTTCCATCCGACAAAAAAACCAATCCTTCGGTCGTAATTGAATCAAAATTGACGCAAATAGATGACGCGTTTCGCGGTTTTTTCTTTTTGTTGTTTTTCTGCTCCTTTCGAGGGTCAGCCGCAGCCGTGCGTGCCGAAAGTGTCGTTCGTGTTTTCCGCGTGTGTTTTCTTTCCGTCAGCAGTTGGAAGTAAAGTTTCCCGATAGCGACGGGTTTTTTTTCTTCGTTCCCGAATGGTAGAGAAAATTTTCAAGTCCGCGTGCAAAAGGGGGGCAGGGCTACCTTTTCGCCATTCCGGTCACGTAACGCCTGTCGCACTTTAAGTGAAGCAGTTCCGGAAAACAAGTCACTTCCATCAGTGGCCCCACAGCAGGAGCCAGCAGGATCCAGCAGGATCCAGCAGGAGCTCGGTTGTTGTTGGTGCTCCCCCTTTTGGAATGGGCGGGGTCCTGAATCGTTAAATTGAAACGAGAGAATAGACATGGTTGCCCCGCATTAATGCCGCCCCAGATCCGGCGAAAGTAGTACCCGAAACTCTCCTATGCACACACACACACAAACGCACAGACATGGGCGCCATTCTGATCATCGTCTTTGTTCCCGGGGACGCTGTTTCACAAAACCAAAAAATCAGCACAAAGCAGAAATAATAATACCATTAAATGGTAGTGTTATTGAAGTTTGGAAAAGCCATGTGCATGCTCTCCGGCGGTACCGTGCGCCGTTTGCCAAAGTCCCGCCGCGGGATGCGGTATCTGTTTTCCGGTGTTTACCCTTTTGACGGTGCAGCATCAAAGCATCAAAGCGACCTCTCGGCGAGCGTTCGGAATTCGCGCGCGGGGATTACGACCGGAACACCGGAGACACACGGGCCCTAGTTACAATGGCCGCCGGGGGAGGGGCGCACAATCCCGGGCCGCATAACGGCGCCACACCGAATCGGGCAAGTTTAGCTTTGATTTGGGGCAGTCAGGCGTTCCCGGGCGTAAATGCTGGCCTCGCGACAACCGGAGTTGCAGCACAGAAGCCAGCACTGTCATTGCACAGCACAAGCATCCCTTGGCCCGCTTTCCGGTTTCGGGAGGAAATTACTTTGTTCGGTGCAATAATCATCCAGTAAGCGCTCGTTCTACCTCTCCCCATCGTGAACTGCTGTCATTAATCCGTAATGTCAGCGAAATCTCGACCCAAAGGGATTGCAATTAAAAAAACGAGCGAGTAATGCAGGAGCAAAATAATAAAAGTTCTTCCCGATAAAGCCCCCCCGATGCCATTTCACGGTTGAGTGGTGAAGGAAAAGAGATTTAAAAAACAAAACTCAAATGCTCACATGCGAACGAACAGGATAAATTCGCGGAAGAGCGTGCATCCTGATTTATTCGCGTCTCCCGAAGGGGCCGACCAATGCATGCGTATGTGCGAATCGTGCAATTATGGAAGCCGTTGAAAAGAACCGAACCAATCAATGTTTTAACAACTCAATTAAAAATTTACCTCCGCTTGTTCGGTTACAACGCGGACGTGTGTGAGTACGCGCTGGGAAATCAGCAACTGGTTCGGACAATGTTTTATTGAAATCGGTGTGGCGTTCATTGTTTCGAAAGACTTTTATTCTAGTCGGTGTCAAGAGATTTCAAATTGATGTTAATTATTTATAAAACACTATGACAAAAAAAACACACACACACGTTCCCCATTGCATCGACCTCAGCGAGCCTGCCCTTTTTCATCAGTTGATAGGTGCTTCCGCATATCGGAAATAGCAGCCAAATATTAATGCTCGTGAAATACTATGCATTGAAATAATAAATGAATACTTCGACTATAACTCATAGGCCAGGATCGCTGAGTCGGCGCTTGGTAGATGCGATATTTTGTCATCAACGAGATCAAAGGTGGTTTCATTATCATAATGACTGGGAAAATATAAGCCAGCAACCTGGCAACGCCACCAAACAGGCACGGGGCAATAGAAAAGGAAACATTAATTGAATAGAATTGTATCTTGTGTTTGGTAGTCATTTCCCAGTAGAGGACAAAGAAAAAGTATATCATCGAAGGCCATTCAACCGAAAAGACTCTATCGGGCTTCGGTGTTTGTTAGCGTTACCGCAAAAATAAGTTGTCATGGTACCATTTCTTTAATATCAAAAAAGTTCAGAAATAAATTGCATGTTTTGATAATTCATACACATCTTGTTATGCTTTCTTTAATCTAATTTTTTGATGATGATTTTTATGATGGACTATTGTTTGAAACTAGTTCAGCAGTGAGAATAATAAAAAGTAAAAGTAGCAACAATATAAAATACCTTCTCAATAAGGCCATCGTTTCCCAATATATTTAACGATTTGTCTAATGAAGCTGTGTCTAGTGCACCTATTTTTTATTATTTAATATGAATCTATCACCCAAAGTTCATATGAATTAATTTGTGAATCTTTATAAATAAACAAAATAATAATAATATTCGAAGGTTGATGAATGTTCAAAAATGTATAAATCTTTCGTTGAACAATAATAAAACTAAATGGATGGGTTTGAGTATAATTTTGTATTCAAAAATCCTTTTTATGGCCAATTAACCCTTGTGTGCACATTCATCAACAGAACATGTTTATGAACATTTTAAAAATCATTAGTTTTTCACTTAAAAATTGAAGACCCATCCAGATAGTTTAGAATGTATTTTAGATTAACAATCAGATTTATTCATATTCATTAAATTATAAAATTAAATATCTAAATTATATAACCGTAAACTTGCTATAATTAACTATACGCTACGATCCGCATTAATCAAATGCATTCTGGAAGCTAAGCTAAAAGCTTAGCTAAAGCTTCCTCTCAAATTCTCAATAGATGTTCCTTTAAGGATTTAGGAACCTGAGACTGTTAAAATGTATATCAATTGCTAAATGAAAAAAGTTGAACCAATTGGTATGTTGTGTTGCATTTTACGATATGTTATTCAATGTTTAATTATTCTTTTGTCGAAAGTCGTAGTTTTCCGAGCATTTGTTATGAATGATGTACAAATGCAGGAAATTCTCACAAACCATGTCAGCATGCAATAGAAATGTAACCCTTGTCTGCTACGCTGATCAGCTGATCTCTTTCAAAGCTCGCCTTGAGCAAACGGAACCTTTCAACGGCTTCTTTCATTAACTGCACCCGTAACCCCCTTCGCGTGGCATCCCAGACGGCAGGCCTTTCATCTTCCGCCATCACGTCTTAGCGAAAAAGGAAATACAGTAACCAGGGGGTAAAGTTTTCCCGTGCGCGCCTTTCGCTTTTTTTTCGCACCTTCACTCGTTTTCACTTTCCACTGCATTATTTCCGATTCCGGCCGACCCGCGCAACACGACGACGCGCGCTATGCAGTGGTTATGCTTTCCGTAAAATATGCTCTCGCCAAACAGTACGCATCACCTTCCTCCCCACCCCATCCTTCCCCTTCCAAAACCAGCTTCCCTCTGATGCGGTTGGTTGTTGTTTCGTTGCGTTGGAAAGAACCTGCCACCGGAAGAACTCTTGCCTGCCGTGCTGGGGAGTTTTTCCGCGTTGGAAAAACAAGCCAACGAGGGGAAGCCACGGTGTACGGTGGAGTGGGAGGTTTTCTCGCGCGTTTTCCGCACCGGCGCTCGAAGGTCCGGGAGACACGGGGCCAATTTGACGTTCTACTTTACGATAACAGCAATCGTGTGCACACAAACATCCAGCAGCCGCAGCAACAGGAAATGAGACCGTGTGCTCTCCAACACCGGGAGTTGCTGCTGGATACAGGAACTAGAGATATGGAACCGAGTCAAAACAAAAAAAAATCAACGAAAGGAAAAACCCAACGGCAAAAAAGTGGTAGAACATAAAAATATGATTTTGCCACACATTTTCCCCCAGTTTTTGCGCTCCATCCGGAATACACCGCCATGCCCGGAAGCGGAATGCGGAGGTGTCGGGGGGTGCGGGTTAGCGCATATTTTCGCACTCTCCCATGGTCAGAAGGTCCCCGGCCCGGCGCGGCAAACACATACGTCAGCTCGTCCTTTTTTTTCTCTCTCGCCGGGAAGCCGCGAGAAGCTCCCTGTGGCCACTTGCCGCCGAAACTCCGCTACATTTAGCGAAGGAGAGGGATGGTTTTCGCTGGTTTTTCCCCTTCTTTTTTCTTTCCGTGGGTGGTTGGCTGGGTGGGGCTGCGTGTTATTTGCTAGCGGTTGAATTATTCATGTTTACTGATTCCAGCCGTACATGGACGGCCTTCGCTCACAGCTGACGATGGCCATTCTTTCTCCTCGCTCGCGGCATGCCCTAATGTTTGTCAATGCCAAGGTTCGTTTATAATCAAGACTCCACCAAGCGCCCGCTGCCGGATTCCGGAAAGGTCACACCAGAATTCGGAAACGTAACGAAGGGAAAGAAGCACAAAAAAACAGCATACATCTTAACGTCCACGAGTGCACACACACACACACCCTGGATTGGATGGTGAGATTTTCTCCCCCAAGGTGTGGGGAGGGGGCATGGAGGAAAGGAAGTGGGAAGCACTCTGTCGGTCGTTAGACGAAGCGTAACGACACAGAACGTGGGACACTGGCAAAAGGTCAACTCGGAATCGCGTGTGGGGCGCCTCCAAACCTGGTAAAAAAATCCAACGACCCACCCACTCCCCCCTCCTGCCGTTCAACGTAGGAGGACGTTCTTTTCCAGCTATTCATCCATCGAAATGTCGCCCTTCAATGGGCCGTGAGAGTGCGGTAATTTTCTTCCGTAGCATTTCCCCATCCCGAAATGGCCGGAACTGGCCGCGGGAACCGTGGGCGAAGTGGTGTGGAATGAGGGGAGAACGTCACCGGGTGCGCGTTCTGCGCTAACGGAGTTTTCCGAATCACGTGTTCTACGGTGCCGATTTCCGGTGCAAAGCAAACAACACCGTGTGCTCCGGGATTGTCTTCGGCTGCACGGATTTTAGTCTCGAATCGTTAAGCTTCACATAAAATTAATAAAGGGGTTCATTTGACAATTTATAGTAGCTTTGCTGGCGATGGTGAGGTGAGTTAACGGCGGTGGTGTGTCACCTTTTTTGAAGAGAGTGTGCCAAAAGAGTGGAATTGTGTCTTTCCGCCACCGAGGAAGACGGTTCACTTTTTTGGGCCGAGTGTGAAATCAATGTTATCTAAAGCCGTCGGACACATTGGCACACGAGGGCCGGTCGTTGTGTGATATGGAGCCGAACAAACACACACGAAGAAGCTGGCCGACGCCAAGTTAAGCTTATAATCTGGCCAACCCGGCAATGTTGTTCATTTGGTGACCGGATTACAGTTTTTCCGTTTATTGCGAAGGTTGGTTATTTGGTTGCGAAAAAAGGAAACGGAAGAAATTTCCCAAAACCTCTAGTCGGGCAGGAGGGCGAGCTATGGTGAATGGAATGGGGGAAAAAGGGCACGCTTTCAAACCACCATGCTAGGAGGGTAAGGACACGGGCCGGCCGAGCCCGACGACGATAACCGAATGCGCTTGGAATGCCGAGGGACCTCTGATCGCTCTTTTGGAAAGTTATTCGGGCAGGAATTTGGTTTGGAGCACATTTTAAAATTATTGTGCGACCGTCGGAGCGTTTCGCTTTCCCGCTTGCGAGTTCGTGGAAATGGCCGACACGAGGACACGCCGGTTGGATGGGAGGCCCATTTGATTGTTTAAAATACACGATGTAACGCATTTCTCGTTGGCTGCCGAGCCTTTGGGGACCGAGAATAAAGGGATCGATTCGATACAGAACGGAATTCGATAATGGAATAGATCGGAAAGTGGTGTAAACTTTTTAACATTGTAATTATTTGTTCGAACATAATACTTTCGAAGTTTTGTTGGCAGTTATTGCGCTAGTTTATGGGCTTTTACATATCACTCGACTCGGTTAAACGTATGGTACATTTTATTGTTATGAAATTTCCCTTAAAAGGTACAACTAATGTCTTTACTGAGCGAGTTATTTGCGTATCTTAAAAACTATGGTGAATAACATATATTTTAACTTAATTAAACACTCATCCCCTCTCTACTCGTCATCGCATTTAATAATCCCTTTGTTTAAGTAATATTATCACATTCAATCGACACACAAACATTGGAAATATCACTTCATCCATCGGTTCATTCCATTTCACCTGGCAACAATTTTCGGAACGCCATCGCCGCAGTTGATTACTTTTTCACGGCTTTTAAGAACAACCACGCACTTCTCGGTACCATCGTTTCGGTCACGGATGGCTTCCAGTTGACGGATCGATTTTATTTTCTCTCCCCTGTTTCCGCTTTTTGGGTCAAATAAAAAGTACCAAAACAGCTGCCAAGCAAAAGCCGTCTTCTCGATGGCAATAAGGTCACCGGGTTTTTTTTATTCTCTAATCATCTTAAGAAAAAGTGAAAATAAAACTAGGTCGTACGGTGGATTGCCGCGTGGTTTATACTCCTGTTGTTTTCGTAGAGGGAACAAATTTAACCATTTTGCTTCAATTGTATGTTGTCGATGTTTTTAACTTTTTATTTGGAGATAAAATTCAATCCATTAGTTTATATGAACCTTCCTCAACATTTTATAATACTTCACAAATAATTTAACAAAAATAAAATGACTGTTATTCATTAGTTAATGAGCAAGCGCTTTATCAATTTCATTGAAATATTAACACGATGCTTTCTTTGTCTTTACAGGTGAGTTACAATTACAGAACGAATGATAAAACAACATTGAAGACGAATCTTGACGTTAAGTACCTTATAGTCTCTCCTTATGTGAACTTGGTAAAGTTCCTTAATATTTTTAGAAATTATATAAAACAATTGATAAATTATCTGAATTTTAAGAAACGCTCAAGAGATTTTTTAATAGTTATAAAATGCAAGCTTTAAACTAGCTGTAAATATTATTTAACATGCTCCAGCTGTAAATATTATTTAACATGATGAACACCGGGAACCAATTGAATTTCTCTACTCTCTGCGTAACTAGAACGTTTTCCCCTTTAATGGAAAGCCACTGGCACTCTTTCGAACGATCCACTTGAGATGCAATCCTCAATCGCCGTTCGTTCATCCGACGCCTCCTTGAAGGCTGTGAATGCCGAAGACAGCTGGCTAGGAGCCTTGACAGCCGTTGCACGCTGCACGCTCGGTAGCGCCCATAGTTTCAAGACGTATCCTTGATTCTCAACCACTGTCATCACCATTACCATAATGCACATGCACTCGTGCAAGGGTTTAGTTTTATTCAAATGAAGACCCGATAACAAACTACCCGCTGCAGAAGTCTGTCTTATTTTGCATTTTCGTTTTTCTTTCGTTACCCCCGACAATGGAAATGCGTCGCTCGCCGAGCCAACTCGGCATTCTGGAATTTTCCATATTTTTAGTTTGTTCGCTTTTGTTTTGCTTTCTCTTTGCGCTAGTCTTCAGCGTCGAATCTTGAAGTCTGTAAAGCCGGTAACGATGTTGTTATCTGCCGGCAGCGATCTCGCTGTATCCACTCCCGAACCCCCTTTCGGTTGACGAGTCGCGGCTTTGGTGCGGTCATGTTTTTCTCTCTTCCCGACTTATGAGGTCGAGCTTTCACTGGCGCACGTTTCTGACAAGGGTGTTTTATTTTTTTCTGTTTTTGTCCATGTTGTTTAACAGTCAGCCCATTGTGATGTACGTTCACACTGTTTTGCTGCTCTACAATTGTAGTATTCATCTTTTGCTTCCCTAATAATAGGCCACCATGCAATTTTTCAAGTGCGAATCGTACTGTTTCTCCGGTGAACAATAGAAAAACACTAATCAAATTAAACTGCTTCCAAAGAAAGTACATCATTCAGCAGTAACATCGAAAACCGCCATAAATTTGTGTTCCGATAAGAACCGAGGTTTTTATTGTAATGAGTGAACATCTCATTTTACGTAACATAGGAAAATATGTTTCGATAAAATGGTCACCCAAAGTTGATAAATACAATACATTCTTTATAAATCATCCATTCTTTCAATACCCTCTGAAAGCTGCTAATAGAATGGAAAGCGGCGTTCGCCGTGGTTAACCCGGCTAGTTTCCTTTCGTTGAGTGGGCCGCTTTTCTAGCCGCTTACAGACGCTTAAGACGATAAAACAGACGCAATCCCTCCAAACAGGATTAAAACACCTTTCGGGGTAAGCAAACGATAAAAGGCGAGGTGACAAACAGAGGAGAAAAGTTAGTTCCCATTCTCACATCTGGTCACAGAGACTTTCCTTCTCGTCGATGTCTTTAAAACAAAAGAAAGTTAAAACGAACTAAAACATACCGATATCCGCTCCGAACGTTGAGCCTTTGTGCTAAGCATGCTAATCCTTGGGCGTGAAAACGGTTTTCATGCCGTTGTCGTTACACCACGTGTGGTTAGCCTCCTATCACAAAGCGTGGTGGGGATTGTGTTTGTGTTTCTGAAAAGCTTATTCGAGGCGGAGGGGCTTTAACTTGTTTTATCCTATGATGTAGTTGTTATGTAAATAGATTTATAAACTGACCGGTATATTTTAGCTGTATGATTATAATTCAGCAGTGTCTCGCTCTTTCTTAAAGTGCATTGCTATATTGTCTTCAAATAAACCGGAATTTGTGCGCCACCCCCATCGGACTCCGTGGCTACTATCCAATTAGGTAACCTTAATGAGATTTTGAATTTATAACGCTTGCCAATTTTCCACCTCTAGCCGGCATCTGAGACCGTTTTCCTGGATGCACCATCCAAAAAAGCGCAGAAAAGTGTGATTCATTGCCAGACACAACCTCTATGGCACGATCCCGAGAAGACGCACTTCGTCATAGATGTGCATGCGGGTTGTCTGCGCGCCCGCACCGTTATCATTTGCATATTATGGTAATTTTCCACTGGTTGGCCGATTTTTCCTAGTTTTTAGCACAGGCGCTTTTTCTCCACCTGGGCTTGAACCACTCTGTTCATTCGAAAGGTTTTTATGGGACTCTAAAAATAGCCATAAAGGATATCGGGGTATCCTCGTTTCACGAAGTTTAAAGAAAGGTTAGTAAAAAAAATGGTGAAGAGCAAGCAGCACCTCGTTGAGTCACTACGAGAATAAAAACCCAGCTTGAATGTGAAACGCATTAAACATTCAAAACGAGATGACCACACCGTAGCATTTTTCTTTGATGCAATAGTTAAAAGCAATCAGGAACAGTGTTGCATCAATTTATGTTTTTATTAATTCGTTGATGCAACACATATTCATTCTGTTTACCCATTCAACCCTTTTAACTGTTTCCACATTTCCTTTTTTTATTGCAATGAAACGTGGCAATTCACAGCTTCATTGAGAATAATGCTCCCATTCTTTTGATTTTCGACAAAATCCGATTGGAAAAAAACAATTAATAAGATTGTCTTTTCAGCCGCGTGCGTTGACACACCTACTCGAACTGTTTAAAACCTACTCACTTTTTTGTTGGCTTTGTTTCGTACACGCCGTACAAACGACTTTTGACACTTTGGCTCACGCTTTAGCGGACCGCAAATGTGGCAACACAATTTATAGCCACTTCTCCGATTTTATATAGGCGTACACGGCGTTAGTGATCATGGGAATGATAGACCAGGCCTCAACGGGGAGGTTGTTGCTGTACGCTGCACCCCGGAGGCTCTAAGTCTGGTCGAAACACCCACACTCAGACGGTGTTGGTGGGATGGAACAACGGAACTCGATTTACAACGTGATGAGTGGAATCGATTTGACGCTCGCAATCTCAAAGAAACAAGAACGAAAAAAAACCCAAACCTTCGGAATAGATCAACATCTTGGATGAAAACGGGAACCAAGTCTATGGATGGGAAGGTACCAGATAATACCATCTCGATAGCATAAATGTCACCTCACTTTACGCTTATTGACTCGTAAAACTCGGCACGGGGAATGGTCTTAAAAGCAAAATAATCATCAACCATACGTCCGGCATGTCTTGCCGCGCGCCCGAGGGCCAATATCCAATGTGTGTGTGTGTGTGTTCGTGTATGTGTGATGCAAAAAAAGTCATCAAATGTGTCGGTTTTTCGCCGCAGGCTGTAATGCACCACCGTGGACCAATATTCGTGAACCAAAATAAATAGCAAATACCGCCCGGTTGCTCCAGACCGTCCCAAGCATTGTTGTGGCTCCATCACCTTTCCATTTCGTGCGGCCATCAATCTATCCGCCCGATGGGATGGTACACACATTTATCAGCCACTCTGGCCGTGTCACATAAAACATTCGGAGCGCACGGGCGCTGACAACACTTAAACGCCGCTCGCCTCCAGAGCACGGGACGGGCCCGGGCACATAAGACTATTCTGTTGCGGAATTAACATTATTCATCGTCATCTTTTCGAGAACGGATCTGCCCGGGCGCTCCGAGGCAGTGGCCTTTTATTTACACGCAATACGCATCAAGAAAGCGGGCATCTTAGCAAATTTTCGTAGGCTTACTTACACTTGGTTTCTTTGCTGGCATCATCGGAGGCGAGCCTTTTCTTGTAATATTCAATGGGAATATGTATAAGATAGCGAATATATTTCGTTTCCGTTGCTGTTCATTGTTTTAATGATGCAAAACTAAATTTTCATGTTTTACTTAAAGTTTTCGTTTTCTCTCTAACGTTTGCGGTTTTCTAATTTGAAACTTTTATTTTTCCTGGGTTTACTATTTATTTTGTGATAGTCTTTTCCTGTAATATTCCATTGCTGTTCATTGTACTAATGATGGAAAACTACATTTTCATTATGTTTGTATGTTTTACTTGAAGCTTTCGTTTTCTCTCTAACGTTTGTGGTTCTCTAAATTAAAACTTTTATTTATACTGGTTTAACTATTTATTTTGTGATAGTCTTTTCCTGTAGTATACAATCGCTGTTCGTTGTTTTAATGATGCAAAACTACACTTACATTATGTTCATATGTTTTACTTGAAGTTTTCGTTTTATCTCTAACGTTAATGGTTCTCTAGTTAGAAACCAATATTTATTTCATTTTAACCATTGACTTGGAAACTTATAAACCAAAATAATGAATACTTTGTGGTTGGAAAATGACCTTCGTAGTATTGATAGTTTTACGTTTCAAAATACTTTTTTATATCCTGTTGCAACTCATTAGCTTTTAAAATAAGCTATAACGATTCATTATTTTTCGTTAGCTCATGTAGAATGTAAAAGTATGCTGTTACTCCCAGTTTCACGTGATGGCTATTTTCTTTCGTTTTTTCTTTTTGTTTATAATGACCTTTCAAGAAAAGGTTATCCTCCTTCGGCTTCCGAGATGCGACCGGAACGAGCGTTCGTCGCACATTAATTAGAGCGACATTCTAAACCATCCATTTGGCTACGGGAAAAACTCGCATTAAAAGCACGCATTTTGGCCATCGTTCGCTGGTTCAAAATCTCATTTCCGTGGCTCGTAACTCGAGCCCCGGGAAACATTCTTCCATGGGGGAAGGATTCATCGATTTTTTTAGATTTTTTTTCGGTCGCCTCCAACACGCTTTCGTAGACGCAAATTTATAACCTCAGCCTCGTTCCTCATTCCCCCGTACCTGCTTGCCGGGTCGATTAAAAGTCTTTCCTCCGGTGTGTTCTCTTTGTGGAGGTAAAAGATAATGCTTCTTTTAAAACCCCGCCTTGGAAGAAAAAAACAAAGTAAGAAGCGGTTCGAATCGCTCGTTCCGGGTTCGGTCCGGTTCGAACGGGCGTGAAAGATACTGCACACCGTAATTACATTTTTATTGCCATTTAGAATGTACTTTTCGCAAGCAAATCGTTCTTTCATCCAGCCATCCAGCCGGGCAGGTCCAGTAAATTGAGCCGGAAAGAGCCCGAATCGACGGGCCTCGCGGGCCCTTGCCATGGCTTGGCGTGTCGTCCGACCAAACCGACCTCGCTCGTTGCAATTGTGGCTCCGTAAAGTCCACCTCAAATTACTCCAAATCGGTTCCGACTCCAACACGAACCTCCTTCCTCGACCCAACCATTGGGACGATCTTTTGGCCTCGGAATAGTTTTCATTGCACGGGCAAAAAGACGTTTGCCTCATTACTCCCATCACCGTACGGAAGGACGATTCTGCACGAGCCAAAACCAACTAACCAACCAGCCAGACAGACTGAGTCGGTACCGATGGTTGGATGGCTACGAGACGAAATGGAAAACGCAAAGCAAACCATCGTCCTAACCTTTGATCCTGACCGCGGACCCCCTGATTTAAGCTGTTCATGGTCATCTGCTGATGCTTCACCATGATTCCGCTCGGCCCAATTGGATTGCACACATATTGGTTTTTATTTTCATATCAAAATTAACGCCGAAGGAAAACAAACCATCGGACGTGCCTTTTTTGCGCTCGTCCATCCAAGAGCATCCCGAATCCTCGCAGCCCAAAAGGCACGTTCGGGGAAGGCGAGAGGGTCGGAGGTGGGCGAGAAAGCAAAACCTGCAACAGCGGAAGAGCCCGACGATAATGGGAAGGTGTTTAAAAGTAATTTTCATTATCCATCCATCCTGCGTGCTCTTTAGCACGCCCCGGGACCAAGAGGACGCTGAGCGCACCAAGGATTGCTTCGGTTCGGGTCGGAGGCGGGAAGGTGAAAATTAAAGATAAATATACTTGATCAACACCTGAGACACCGGGGTCCGATGCCGTGCGGACGGGCTCATCACTCAACAATCGAATGCATGATGATGAGGCTTCCATGACGCGTCCATGATCCGCTCGGATTTGCTCCTCGTCTCAGGAAAACACCCGAGAACAGGTTCAAGTAAATTGCCTTTCCTTCCTGTCCATTCGCTGCACTCTCGCCCTCTCTTCCTCTTCTCTCTCTTTCTTCCCCTCTGCCTCGCCATCGTGTTGTTCCTGGCCGGCGTTTTGTTTATTTTTCCGCCCGCTTTCCATCGTCGGTTTGCCCTCTCAATCAATTCCCTTTTAACATTCCTTTTTTTTTTTCCTCAACCTCACGTTCTCTTCCGACGATGAGGATGCTGCTGCACACGGAGAACTTTGCTGGAGTCAGTTCCACCTTTCTGCCCGACCCGGAGGCAGAAGTGATTGATTAGGTTTAATGTTTGTGTAAGTTCCTTACTCCACATGTAATTTATCTTTCACTCATCCAGCGCTCATCGACTCTCGTACGTGACTAAGAATCTCGGTCTCGGGCAAAGGCTCCGGGCCCTTGGAACCACCGACAGCCCATTTGGGTGACCTTCGGAGCATCCTTTTTTTTTTAAGACGTAGCCATGCCGATTTGCATAGCGAGTGTGAAGGAAAGCCCTATAGACGTGGCGGGCTTTCGTTCTGACAGTGAAATCATTCCGAGCCGATGGCGGGAGGAAACGGAACGATCCGGATCGCATCCGGTTTGGTAAACGATTACCTGACCCCCGGAGTCTCTGCTCTATTCTCGGGATTTTCCCCACCCAGCATCAAGGTTTGAGGGCGGTCTATAATTTCCTCTGCCCTCTGACACGGTGTGATTTATTTATCCGATGATTGCGAGCGGAAATTCCACTAGACTTTCGGTCGGCGGTTCTGGTTTGCCAAATTTAAGAAAAGGTTAAAGGAAGGTAATCTTCGGGAGAGGCTTTTATGTGTTTTTGATTAAAACCTACAAATGGTGTGGGATTTACTGGCATCGTTTTGGCGTGCGTTTATCCTTGTCCGGTGGAAATAACAAGTTCTTCCCCGGGTGAATCACGATGCGATATAATTGGTCATAATGGTAGTATTTGCAAAGCCATTCATCTTCCACCTTGTCCGAACTAACATGAAAGGGATCTTAACCTAACCTTACCGTAACAACTCCATACCAATCCATAACAAGTGGTGAGATACTTATAATTATGTTCATTTTAGTTGCAAAGTATTCGTTAAGGCTGATTCATTTTTCGATGTAAACCATCGCAAAGATTGCACATCATGTAATGTTTCGCAAAACAACCAAGTACCTTCTGTTCGTCTCAGTTGAATCGAGGCCAAACCACCTGACAAAAATCTTCCCAACACAGACACTTGCAAACCTTTCACTTTCTCACCATTGCCCCAGCATCCACGCAAAATGCTGTCCTGACGCTCGCGAAACGATACGCAAAACAGGCCGTCGTAATCAATCATAATTAAAACGAGGTATCTCTCGCGCGCGCGGTTAGTTTCGTCTGTGGATTAAATGACTTTCGGTTCGGGACTAATTTACCGCAAAGTAAGCGTCCACCGCGTCGAACCTGCTGCCTCGCTCTCCAGAGTTACCAACCGTTGCGCGGTTCCATTTCCGACAAATTGTTGATACTCGGCTCCCATTGTTGTGCTGCGCCCAAGTGCTCCGGCGGGCAGGGCGTCGTAACAGTTCCAACTCTTGCGCATTGTAGCACGGAGGAGGAAACACCAAATTTTCCCACCCTCTCAAACGGACCGAAACCCGCGCGGAAACTGGCGCGCACCGAAGAGTATGTGTGTAAAAAAGAAATATTAAATTCTGATGTGCTATTATATTGTAATCAAAATAATCATCATAATGGAAATTAGTATAGACGCTGTTGCTTTCGATTGTATCGCTGGGCCGTTTCGGTTCCTAACGTTTGCCGCTGCCGAGGATGAGCCTTTTTTTTTTCGAGCTGGCAATATCCGACGATCCTGTACGTGGTTTGGCGTGCAGCCCTAACTGCGCGCAGGCAGGTTGTTGGTTTTTATGTAACTTGTTTTTGGCCGTTTTTCGGTTGTTGGTTCTCCTTCCTTAATTTTCATTTTGTTTCATTCTTTGTTTTGTTTCGTTTTTCGGGCGAGAATTCTTCAATTCCCGAGTAGCGAGGTCAGTGGAAAACCCTGATCATCGACCATGCCGTTTTTTTCTCCGTTTCGTACGGGTGTGCGTACGTGCGCTTGCAGGGTTCGGGCCGGTTTTTCCTCTCCGATTCATTGCGGACGGCCGGTTGTTTTCCATCGTTTGTAGGAACGATCGCTTATTTGCTCGTCTTCACCTTCATCCATTCTCTGGTCCGATGGGTTTCGAAATTGGTGCTTCCTCTTCCTGCGCTTCTGATTAGAATAGAAAGGTAAGGGAAAAGGCGCAAAGCCCTCTGGGCACAAGGGGCGCGAGGAGGGAGAGGAAGATTAGAAATGAAAATATTGTGATTAAAATTCGTCCACTATCCTCGTCTTCCACTCATCGCTCCTGAGCTCCCTTGGTCATCACTTTGACTTTGTGACCCGGGATAAGTCTCCATGCATAGAACAACGCGTCCGTCAGCCCATAGGCTTCTCTCCGGCGTTCTTGGAAGCAGCGTTCTCATTCCATAAATTATCATGTTTACCGTAATTAATGGTCTTCCCGCCGTAGGGGAGTTTCGTTTGGGTCGATGAGTTCCTCCCGAAAAAGGGGGTACCTTAGTTTTTTTTTCTGCTTCACCTCCGTCTCCCAAGGAGAGAAAGAGCCTAGCTTAGCGACCGATACCGACTACAATACGTCGACCGAGCAAGAATAAACATAGAAACACACACACACACGCAGGCACATCAACATTTGGAGTCGTTTTTCGGGGTGGTAAACTGCGAAGATCTTCTCCTCCATCCTCCCGTAAGACATCGGTCCGGAAATGACGCGAAAATTGGTCTCTGTTTTATGTGTTTAGGAAATACTGGTAAATTATGTAAATCGCTCGGCAGTGCAGTGAATATTTGTTTTTCCACGCTTTATTTTATCTCTTTTTTTTGCCCATTGCCCGATTGTGCCTAGACGCAAGGGGTTTGTTGACCTTCGGAACGGTATCTCTAAACTGTCAAATCTGGCTATGCTTCGGAATGATGAACCCCTCCGACGCCGGGCGGAAGACGTCACGAACGAGTCGAATTCGATCAACGCAAGATTTAGCCCCAATCGTTCGGATTCGCTTCCAACCGGAGGAAAACGGTTTCGGTAGGCTTTTTCAACCCGGAGGGTTAAATTATATATTTTGCTGAATTTTGATAATGATCTTCAAATTGATCTCCTGGAACTGTGGGCTCGAGGAACGAGAAACCCTTCGGCTTATGACGGATGGAACGGTTTAGATGCGATCGTGGGCCGACCGGGGGTGGACACACAAGGGAGCACCCGGGAAAAAAAGGAGAAATTATTAACAAGGCTGATCTGCCGGCGTCGTGTGTAGCGGTGACCATTTTCGCTAGCCTTCTTCTCGAAATCACTGACCAAACCGGGCGGTTCTCCCAGGGCGGTTGGCCTTTGCCGAGGGGTTGGGATAATTAGCGGAGCGATAGTTTCGTGTTGGTTATTCAAAACATGGGAAGCGGCGGCAAATGGTTGGGTTTGGGAAAAGTTCCATTTCGTCGTATGCTGGGAATTGGAGTGTTTTTCTCGTTTTTTCCCTCTCGCTTGTTATGAGCGATGTTTGATGGAAGTTTTCTCAATTATAACTGTCTTGTTTCCAGCGCCTAATCGATCTGCGAGGGCCGGGGTCGACTCCCAAGCGCATTAAACCCCATTTCGGGGAATAAATGTTATCATCTCCCTCTTAGCGTTGCATTAATAAGTTTCACAGAACAATTAAAAAGTTAAAATGTTAAAAGGTATCAGAAACGTTTATGTTTTACGGATAAGCAAGTAAGTGAAACATTTATTCGACAAAAGAATACCGAAAAGTTTTAATAGAACATTGAATGGTATGCATGAATTTTCGATCCTTTATCAACAAACTGTTCAACTTCTGGCGAAGTACCGAACAAACCCAACGTCGCACCGAACATTCGATCAACATTCTAGTTCAATGCATGTCTAACAAGCCGCGTCATTGCTTTGCATAATTTTCCCCACGTACCAGCGCGCAGGAAAAGGCTTGAGCAAGTGGAACCTCGCACGTGTCAACGCGAATTCTCTCGAACGCCATCGATCAGCCGAGATTAATATTCAAAGACATCATTATTGTGATGGAAAAACAGCATCTACAGACGGTTTGCGACTCCGAGCGTCTCCGGGCGAAGACAAAAGGCGCCGTGGAAATAAGGAAAAACCGGCCAACTGTGCTCGTTCACAGAGCAACGGCAGCAACCGTTCCCACCGGTGTGAGGTTGTTTTCCGATAAAACGCGACCCATTTTACATTTTCCTATCACTTTGCTCACTTTCTTCTCAACCGATCGTTTTCCACCTTTCGCCGGGGCGGAGGGATGTAAAATTTATCACGTGAGGCGAATCTTGCACCACTTTTCCTGGGGGAGGGTTGTTGTTGTTTATCGCCAGAACAATGCGGTGATTTGATGCTCACATGTGCACGCATACTTTATTCCCATTTCTGCTCGTTGTAAGGCATGCATGTGTTTCCCGACGCTTTTCTATTGGCCTGGGAATCGCGTTCAGATAACTGGAGCATAATCCATCGTGCGACATTGTGTTTCGTTATCGATTCACTTTTCTCATCAAGATATTACCGGATTTTGTTCCCGAGAGAAAGTTGTTGGCTTCGTTTCCCAATCTGTTGAAAACTTGTGACCTTTTGGAAAAAGCATTAAAAATTAAAAGTAAGTATAAATTTAATAACAATAATTTTGTTATGTCGCATAAAATTACTACAAAATTAATAATGAGGATTAAACTATCCTCAATTAATGAAACTCTTTCGACATTTCCTTCACTTCCGATTTGTCTAAAAATGACGCTTGAATATTCAAAACGGTATACTCTTTTGGCATGGATAAGAAGGACTTACGAAATTAAAATTAAATTGAATCGTTGGTCTGGCTCTAAGCTTTTCCGAGGTTTTGTGTCAGTTTTAACTGTTTGCCGTTGGATAGAAGCTGTATTATTTATGCTGCAAGCCGGCAAAAACTTGGAACGTTCGAAAGTGCGATGTTTTTCGGCGTTCTATTAGCGGCTCAGTTTTTCCTCCCGCATTTCCGCAACGCCCGTGGTCGCTCGAAATTGAGCTCGAGCTTTGTGTGCATGCAATTGCAACCGCACAAACTTCGCACCCACTGCTGCAACCGGTTGTTGCTGCGGTGCGCTGCATCGATATATCCTTCAATTGAGTGCTTTGTGCGGCTCTTTTTTGTGTGTTGTTGCTATTGATTTCGGTATGCAGCACGCTCGGAGCCATAACCGTAGCTGTTTTCCACGTTGGGCGAGTGGTTTTGGAATTTCGCCCGTTCGTTCGCTTTCGGGCGCACAGTGCAACAGTGCAATCGTGCTGCAACGGATCCTGCAAACCGGCGCCTCGATGTATCGTCATAGTTTTGTGGCCGCGATGAGTGGGTGGCACAAAAAAAGGCACCCAAAAATACCATAGTGGTATGTTGTTTCCTCGGTTGTAGCTTTCCGCAACCCCAATCGTAGGACGGAAGTAACCAAACAAATCGAATTACACATTCCTACATCCTCCTCCACGCCGAATTCGTATAATCCTTACTCGATCAAGTTGACATGCTTTTCACGCAAAAAAAACCCAATACAGACAAATCTATGTCGAAACCATCAGCCAACCAGTCTCACCCGGATCGTTTGCCTGGGAAAGCTTCAGCGGGCTTCGGTCGGTTAAATTGGCGCGAAAGTGCAGCGAAGTGTGGTCGTTATGATGAGGATTGATGTCCTTTTTAGCCAAACGAGCTCGCCGTTGAAAGGTAAACCAACCAAACCAGTCAAATCAGACACGCGCAAGGAAAACCCCGTTGCTAGTCTACCACCTAATCCCTGATTGACCGCATTATGAAAAGCTAAAATGGGCTCAATTCGAACCGCAAACCTTCCAAACCTCGTTCAACGTGGTTTACCAATGAAAGGCGCAACAATCGGTGTCCTTAGTGATTCTATTTGATTATTGTATTTCAATTTATTCATTTTCTTTTTTGTTTTGGGCTTTATACTTATTGCTTCGAAAACTAGAGGTGGTGTTATACCTTTTTTTATAACTTTTCTAATTCTGAATCTGTTGACACTTTTTGTATGACTTTTGCCTCGAGTTTGTAAATTCAAAATCTATTGAACATTACTGTTTGTTTGTTACAATAAAAAAGGACTTAACAGAACAAAACATCCATCGTAGGAATTTTAGAGATGAAACAATTCCTTTCACATTTTATGATGCATTTATTACAGTATACACTTATAAAAGTACTAAACAAAACGTGTGCTTTAAGCAAAACGGACCAACAATTATGAGGGCCATGTTATGCTAGTAAAAATACGATACGTGTCCGATTTTTTAAACTCGCATCAAATTTATGAAAGGTTTTCTAAATGCAATTTATGTATTACTTGGAAAACATGAAATCCCACAAAAATATAATTTCAAACGGCTTGGGACAAGTAAATTTGCACCTCCTAAAATGAATGTATAACTATGCGACAACGCCTGTAATACCATAATCTACTACATATTTTAGCTTTTTTTTATGTATGGAGTTCTGTGTACACTAAAAACTCGACCAATACTGAACCTTCGCTTCTGAAACTTTTCACACATTTAGTGCTGCAGATGTTGTTGAAGGTTTGCTTGATCACTATTTTTTGATAAAATTATCTAAATTTTACAATTTAAACTCAATTTTACTAATACTAACAAAACAAGCATGTAAACAAATGTCAAGGTGAATCCAACATAGCCTAAGGTTTATACATCACGGGGAAATTCATTAAATTTCATACATTTAAATTTGCCGTTATTGTAACTAATAAATTAATTCAAACTTTCAAGTAAAGAGTAAAACCATAATTCTTTTCTCAATCCCTCAATCCTCAAAAACCGAGCAACGCCGGGGCGTCAAGCTAGTAAATAAATAAAATGATTTTATAGCTAAGGTCAGAATGAACTTTCGACGTTTGTCATTTTGTCAAAATTAGGCAACGGTAAGTTTAGTTAAAATAAATCGTGTATCCAATCATTGACCAAGATAGATTTATTTTTAGAAACTTTCCAAGACTCCTACATCTGAATAATAAATAAGTTGACTTTGTGGTCGTTTGTTTAGTATCGGAAAACGTCTTGAAGAGCACCGGGGCTGCCTCCGCCGAATCCAATCATTTATACTTTTTAATGCCTTCCCCTCGTCAAACCCGCGCATTAATCTCGGCACCAATCACAATAACCTTTAGCATTTGTTGTTTTTTTTTTCAAACCTTCTCCGAAATCGCCTTCTATCCCTGGCACCACTCCCGAACGCAGACATTCCCCAAGCCCGGTCAACATGTCGAATGAAAAGTAAACCGTCCGCAACAACCGTCCGAGGTCCTACAGGATGTCTCGTGCGGCGAGGCGACAGAAGCGGGAAAACCCACAATTTCATGTTTTTCCAACGCTTTACAAAGCACCGGCAAGAGGGTGCCGGAAGGACAAATCGCGGGCAGGAAAAACAAAATTCCACAAATGGCTAAATTAATAATGAAAAAATAACTTCCGGCCGTTGTACGATTTGGTCAACGCGGACGAAACGGAACGAAGGCACACCGCAGCCGGTCGCCGCCGGTAAGGAAAAGTAAATATTTTTCGAAGAAATTAAAATCGAATGAAAAGCAATGCCTCACTTTTGTGTGCGCGCGAGCGGGACACTCCCAAAACCGCACCGAGCCCGGAAAGCGGTGGAATTGAATTTTCATTATGATTTTTGGATGTTTTCGCTCAAGTTTGGGGCTTTAGTTTTTCTTCCGTATTCGCTTCCTAGCCGCTGTTCCTTCCTTTCTGGAGTCGGTTCCTTTTGGGACCGTCGCTTAAACCTCATGATTGATCATCTTCCCGCAAGTGGGTATGTAGCCCTGTGGAAATAAGGTCCTGCTTTGGAGGAAGTCGTCGTCGACAGACTTTTGAAAAGGTTTCTTTGTTACCACTCATTCCGGCTTAAATTCTCACAAGCAAAACACACATACACATACGGGGGACGCACAATCGGCTAAACCAACAAAAACGTCCCTCTGACGGCCGAGCTGATGACAATCGGTCAAAAATGATGCGCGGGTAATTGTATGGCTCGGACGGAAAAATAGTCCGCGAGCTATCATTACCGCTTCGGGTAGACTCGTCGGAAGCTCCTCACATTCGGAGAAGCACGTTGCACATCGCCCGACGACGAAAGGCTTAAGAGTGAACCAGGGATCACGGCCTCAGGTCGGTGTGTTTTTTTCTTCTTCGGGGCAGAAAACTGTCCAAGCAACCGGGAGACAATGAGGCCACCGAGTTTGGCTGTAGGAAAACTCGGTCGGAACGACGTCCAGAGCGCCGGAGGAGGAATGGGTTGGGATTCCGGAGATTTTAATCTCTATTGATGGCTACAGCCGGGGGAGGCCCCCGGGGAGGAATGGCTTCACGTGTTTCTCATGAGCAATAGGGTCGGTCTGTTGTCAAAACAATGGTCGCCCTCTTGAAGGAGAGTAAGTCGTCGCGCGCGGTATAAATATATTTTTCCCTCGTTTTTCCATTCCATCCGCGCTGTGTTTTTCCTTCGTCTTTTAGTTGAAGTCTTCCGCACGCCGCGGTGGTATTATCGAGCGTACTTTGATGGCATCTTTTCATCCGCGACCACATCCCGCCACCCCCGTCGCCAACCGCGGCAACCCCTTTCCCGGTCCGTGGGGTTAGGGCTTGATGGACTTGTAACGGCACAAAAATGGGACGAGATAAAGCGCACCGATGAATGCCGCCTGGAGAAGCAACCCCCACCCCTCCCCTAACTCGGCTAAATGGTCGCCAAGACAAACGAGCGAAGGAGTGAAAGAAATGATGCAGATATTGTCATTCCGCCCCGACCTCGGGAAAGACTCGTGGCGAAGACGGACACATTACAATTGACGAGAGAGAAAAACGTAAAACGCCACGGCAGATGATCTCATTTCTTTCGGTTCTGGCCTTTCCTCCCCCTCCTCTCGGTCTTCCTGGTCTGCTCCTCGACCCCTAAAACGACCGAAATCTTGTGGCCTGCTGCTCACACGCCGGCAATTAGCCGCTCCCGGCGGCATCGCGCGCGCCGAGGAAAAATGAAGCAACGTGAGGTGAAACATTTCAAACCGCTCGCCGTCGACGAAAGTGACGCGATAAAGGTCCGGCCTGGCGGATGATTTGTACGCACGATAAGATTGCGAGCCCGGCTAAGTAATCGACCGTCCGCGAAGCGCCAACTTGCCTTATCATTCGGCTGGCCTCCGGAATTACTTCGGTACGGCTTCATCCATCCTCCTACGGTCCGTCGTCATCGTCGTCGGCGTCGTTGGGCAGCTTCCCACGGTTCGGGGTAATGCAAGCAATTAGACGAAACAGCTTGCCTTTTCCGCGCTCGCACAGGGGGTGGATTAGATTAAATGGGACGATTTCGACACTGGCAGGAGCTCGCCGCCGTTCTGCGAATGGCAAATGGGAGAAAAGGATATAATTTACGAACATTCGCGCGATTATGGATCAACGTTAAGGATAAGCCATAAAGCCCCGCGGGGTCATCGGGAGCAGTCACTGAATGGGGTTCA
Source organism: Anopheles coustani (assembly GCF_943734705.1). Classification (NCBI taxonomy): domain Eukaryota; kingdom Metazoa; phylum Arthropoda; class Insecta; order Diptera; family Culicidae; genus Anopheles; species Anopheles coustani. The sequence continues at coordinate 37,819,911 of NC_071289.1, forward strand.
AATGACCGTCCATCGGGCGGAATGAAGAACTTATTTTAAGAACCTTATCATCAATTCCGTTAGCAAAATCTTGCTTGTATCTAGAACAAATCTTACTTCCTCTTCCCACTTCGCAGTGGATTCATCAAACAAGGCACGAAACAATTCAAACAGTTTCGTTTCTTTCAGAACAAAATTGGTTATAATGTTTCGAACTACTTTTTCATTGTTTTATTCTTTTTAAAACAAAGTTTTACCTTTTTAATGTAACTATATATAAGCTTCATAAAGAGCACACAATTGTAAGTGAACTAAAGACATGAAATAAAATTGAGAGAATTTTTTTAGTCGTTACCAGTATCTGTTGGATTCAGTTAAATTTAAATACAGTTACATTTGCATTAGATTTTTGTTATTAATCACAAAAAACAAACATTTTTTCCATAAAACTGAACATTTTAATTAACATTGAACATATTCTCATGGTAAGCATGATAAGGATTGTTCTGTTGTCGAAAAACATTGTCAAAATGAATATTAATTTGCTAACGATTTATAGTTTACTTTCTTTCCTTATCGACTTTAAATTGATTTGCTATTATTAGAAATTGCAGCAAATGTACAGCAACATTTTTTCAATGTTTTCTTCATTTCGCCGTGACGCATCCAGTCAACTTAATCAAGTAGCAAAATAGTCAGTATCATGAATATTGCGTTAATCTCCCATTTGTATCATCTTTCAGTTCACTTATATCATATCTGATTCACCCTATTGTTTCGGGTTCGGATGGATTTTGAATATAATCCAACCGTTGCAGTATCAGCGCCGTCAAACCACTCGCCGAGCCTGTTGTTCATTATTGTTTGCAGTAATCACGATGACGCGTTCATGATGGGCCCTTCAAAATTATCTTCAGCATTAACTCCAGTCGATCAAGTTACCGCTACTGGAAACCTCTGGCATACGGTGGGATGCACCGATTCTCCGCATGAACGCGCATCACAATAGACATGTTTGGCATCCTCTTGGGCCGCTGTTGTTGACATGAATTTCTCCGAAGCGGGAATGCACGCCCGCACGTATCGAGCGCATGTAATACTCATTAAAATCATTTGTCGAACGTGTTCACCAGAGCTCATCGAAGTTGTTATGACGTTGTTATTAAGTTCTTGTCGAAATTTACGTTGTTGGTCGTTAAATGAACTCTCAAATGTCTTACAAAAATCCCTAAGTACCCATAACAAACGTACAAAAAGAAGCACCTTTTGAATGTTGTGTACATTTATTATCGATTGATACAAAATTATGCTTATCACACAAAACGAAGCGATTCCGCTTCGAATGTTTGTATCCTCCGCTTTTCCCATTGTATCACTGCCCCAAAATGATAATTTACTAGAACATTGCAAATCAATTTGCTGTGTCTAGGATGCTTACAGCGGCGTCGAACCGAAGACCGACCTCTGCAACCTGCTGCCTGCCATCGATTTCCTTTCATTTGCATACAAAATTAATTCCTCACACCTCCCACCGTTCGCCACTCGCTCGGTTCAATCCCTCGATCCACCCCCGCACGCATCGATAAGGGCGACACCAATCGACTACTGATTGGTTCTATCAACCCGACACACCGCCCTCTCCCCCTCTGCCCGCGCTCGCATCCACGATGGAAATCGGCACAAATGTGGCACACATTTTACACACTCAGCTAACTTTCGATCGGCACCGGTGACGAAAGCGAATTCCCAGCAGTTTTCACCCAATCTTGTCACGTTCCCGAGCACGACCTGTGGACAAAGTCACGTGCCCCAGAATCACTGTCCTCCCTAGCACACACACACACACATGCGGCGTGTGCACACAAACTCAGAGGGAAAATGTGAGAATCCTTGCTACATAGGCAAAGGAAAATGGGCTGCTAGGACGAAATAGTACCGAATGATGATTTCCCAAGCGATCGCAAATCTTTTTTCTTTCTTCACCCGCGACCACTCCACCCCATCCTCCCTCAGGGTGACACCGACGTGAATGGTGATAATCGCGATATAAACTAATGTAATTTGACCGTATTTTCCGTTTCCCCTTAACGGGGAAAAAACCCACGCCGTCCCTCGGCCAGTGGATGAATCCCTTCGGGCCAAACTTTTGACAATCTTTTCAATGATCGATATTTTCGATTGTGTTCGATCCGATGTGTTTGGGGGAGTTTGTCCTTCGTCCTGTCTTTGTACTTCCATACGGATATGTGTGTGTGTGTGTGTGTCCCTTTGAGAGCCGATGAAGTCTGTCAGCGAGGATAAGTAGGCAAAAAGTTGGAGAAACTAGTTGACACCTGCCAATGTGAAGTTATTAGGTAGGATTTGTGTTTTTGTTTGATTTTGCCAGAACAGATGACTACTAACATGAACTTCATTCTGCACTGTTTGTTCGGTTGTGATGTTAGTATTTCTAGAGCGAACAAGAATAAGGAATACATAATTATCTTTTATCAGCTTGTATATTAATATTTTAAAGATTTCTTTTTAATTACAAATTTGTCGAAAACGTTGTCTTTTGGCCAAAATTGGAAATTTTGGAATGGGTGGAAATGGTCAGGATTCAAGTGGTTTGCGATGAAGAAAAATTTTATTACCAACACATCGAATATAACAAAAAATATTATCATGAAGAGTATATCATTTAGGGTAAAAATTCCAATTTTGGCTCACTTAAGGAACGGTCACCACAAAATAAATCGTTGCATTAATTGTACCGATTATATAACGATAAACTTGGTATGATAATGTAGAGTAGCTATCTAAGCATGTAGTCAAGTTCATATTTTTGAGATTATCAATTTCCGAACACACTTTTTGTCGCTATTTTGGCCCACCTGTGTACCAGTTTTGGCCCCCTTGAAAAATGCCTTTTTTATGTGTTTTATGGTTTTAATAATCTTTATAATAATTTATAATCTGCTATTTACTTTTACTTTTGTTAAATAAGTAAGTGGTTGCTTATATGTTCTCAATGTGGACGAACTATTGGCTTACAGCATGATTTGTTGGAAAAGCGAAAGCTTCGTAGATTTTAACGGTTTTCTCGAAAAATATTTATACAATCCTTCCTGAATTTTGTATTTAACTAGAATAAATCAATATTAACACTATAAAAAAAATGTTAGGGCGCATTATTATTTGAAATTAGTATAATAATTGATCTTCCTTCTAGTGGCCCAAAATTAGATGCATGGGCCAAAAGTCCCTTACTGATCTTATTTAACAAAGATATTATACACACAAAGTAGGGCAAAAAATGCGTTTTGGACTGGCCAGTACCCGGGACATCCACGATGCACTAACTCAAAAGAGTACCAACCCCTCGTACCAACATTGATTATTAAAACACTATTTAAAAACAACACTCTCCGGATTGGTGCATTTGAAAGCGCTTGGAAAAGTAACAACTGTTGCTGGAAGACTAATTACTTCCAAACGCTTTTCGAAAACTCTCTCTTCCTCTCAACAGTGCCAGCTTGTTACGCGAGTGGCTTTATCAAACTTTTTCCACAAACCCACCTAATCCCACCGCCGAGAACCCCACCGTTGCTGTTCCGTTGCGCACGCGATCGTGATTGCATTCGCAGCTTCTGCGGAAAAACTCACCACCCCATCTCAGTGATGCTTGCAGCGGAAACAACCGCACAAATGCAGCAAAAAAAAATAATGCTGCGGAATGTAACTCAAGAAAAACAATCTGCTTCCTGAACCGCCTCCGTCTCTCCCGGCTGCTGCATGCACCATTTTCTCTGCCGCATTTGTGTGATTCGAATCGGAAAGCGGCGAAAACTACCGCCCGTGGAAATGTAGAGAGGCTCGGGCCTTGTGCAGTGGCTGCAACGGAGCAGTGCATCATAATATTTTTAACAGTAGTTTATCCCGGTGCTTCCCGGGATCAGCCTTCTCTCGGGATGGGTGGTGTGCCTTCCAGCGTCGGGCGGTTTTTCCGCGTGTTTTCTTCAAACGCGCCCGGAATAACATTTCTCACGAGGCAAAGCCCGGGGCGCACCGCGGGTTCGCTTCCGTTCCGATGCCGGTTCATCTCTGCATCAAAACATTCACACACACACTAGCACACGCCCACTTACACACTAAAGACTTGCCACGCCAGCGGAGTGCGAAACGAGATCCTGTCGGGAAATCTAGTTAGCTTCCGCCGGTCGCCGCTGCACCGACGGCTGCCTTCTCCCGGACGTGGCTGCGAACGTGCGCAATTTGTACCGCCTCGTTCCCATTTGTCTAATTTTGCCTGCATATTTTATTCATTACCATCTCTCACCTCGTTCGCGCACGACGACGAACCATTCCCCGCCTGGCGGAGGTTGCCTTTTCTTTCCGTTCCGTGGCGGAACAGAGCGGGCGGAAAAATCCTTCCGTGCGAAAACACCATCCGCGTCGCGCTGGGGGTTGAGGCGGTGGAAAAACCCCAAAGAGCAAAGTGGCCACTTTTGGACGAGGGCAGCGTCGTGCCCCCGCCTGTGCTGTAAGTATGAAAAATTACGGAAAAGTGATACCAAACGGAATTAAATTCAATTGCGCACGGGCATCCTTGCAGGCATCACTGTAGGTGAAGCGAATTTGCCTTCGTCCTTCGGTGGCCGACATTTCCGGTAGGAATTGAGCTCCCGGGTGTGTGTGTGTGTGTGTGTGTGCGTAACAGAGGGCACCCGGCTTAGCTTTTGCGAGCGGAAAATTAGCACCGGGAGGATTACTGATTGTCATGAATTATGACCGTGGCGTGCAGCGTGTGCATCTTGGCCAGACCAGGTCTCCGCTGCGAAGGCGAAGATGTCCTAATTAAATTATCTCCAGTGCCACCCTTCAAGCCATCTTTCAACCTCCGTCCGTGGCGTCCGAACGACGTTGCGGCAGATGAAACTGGGCTTAACTTTGTACTAGTTGAATAACAAATTATGAGAGAAAATTTCAAAATTTCAGTTACCTTGACTGAAATGAAAACATTGAGGTTATTTTATTGCAACAAAGCGTTTTGATCTTCCTTTCCTGTCTTCAGTAAATCCGACATTGTCGTAAACTGTAAACCAACCTGAAAGCCTTAAGAACTCCTCACCTAACGTTCGTACATTATGTTCCGAAACGGTGAGTTACTTAAAAGTATCTTCGTCTCATTCAAATGGGCAAACCCTTGGTAACCCATTCCCGGCAAGAAGAAAGACAAACAAAATAAGATTATGGCACCGTCAACTCTGCATTGCCAGCAAACGCCAACTCACTGGCAGGATTTGGCTCCGAAAGGCAAACTTCGAACTCCACTAAGCCCGTCGGCGGAAGGAAACCGAAATTCATTCCCGAAGCTGGCAGTATCCTTCCCACTTTCCCGCGTCGGTCTGTTTGCGCTGAAGTGAATCGCCAAACAATCGAACGGCCATACATACATTGCCGCGCTTACCTTGGGCTCGGCCGGGACATGGTTCGAGCCTTTTTCCGTGTCATTTCCTGCGGGCAAAAGCGGCACAGCCCGCACGCGCATGGCTCGAACGGAAGGGCCGGAAAGCGATTCTCGCTGCACAGGTTCTGCGAGGCACATGCAAAGAAAATAAAGTAAATCAAATCGCACCACATCGGCTTCGGGCTGATTCGATGCGGCCCGGGCGAAAGGATGTAAGAACGCAAACTTCTCCCACCAGAGAATCCTACGCATCCGTCCTGGCTTTCAGGAGTTCGTCAGAGGTTCGGCCTCCAAGCTGGAACCGGAAAACGTTTGACGAACTCTTTTTTCCCATTCTTTTGGAAGGCTAAATTTGTTTGTGTTTTCTTCAATTAACTTATAATCGAGTTTAGCTTCCTGCGTATGGGAATGGGCCCCGGCAGAGTGCGGTGTTTGCGTTTCCTTGCGCCGTGGCAACACTTGGTCAACATTCAACAGCAGTGTCAATATTTGGAGCCGAATGGAAGTTCTTCCTATTTTCGCTCTGCGATTTGTGGTGCCCTTTCGTCGAGAGGCGCCTAAGCCTCGGACGGCATGCACGGGATAAGATAAGAACGGATAGGTGGGCGTATGGATTTCATTAAACGTTAAATTTCTGATGCTGCCCACACAAACGAAAAATCGTGGAAGCGAGTAGTCAATTAAATGCTTGAAAAGCCGAAATCATAGCTTCAAAAATCTTAACAAACAGACAACCATCGTTGCTAGAAATACGCGAATGATAAACCTCGTTTCCGGTTAGTTTGCAGATGAGATACTTCACTTCGCAGGGCAATAAGTACACTTTAAACCAGTGGAACTGATTTTTTGACTCATTCCTCAACTACTTGCATATACATCGTTCTGCTTCTGTTGACATTTACTCTCACAGTGTATGGATAACAATGTCATTCACTTTAATGTTGTTTTTTAAAACACTACATTTAGAGATTTAAAAAACGAACAATTGTCGTTAAGTGAGTTTAAAACCGTCAACCTGTTTAAATTTCTCCCAATCGATGTATTCACTTTCATGTTATCACCATTTTTCCTGCAGGTATTCTCAATGTGGTTCTGCACTTCACTGTTTCTATATTTGTTTAAGTTGCTTAATATGTTCAAAACATACTCAAACGGATTAATTTAATTTAACGTTCACTGTTGCAGACGTTCGAAATGATCAGCCATTTACAAGAAGCTCTTTTAAACTCATAGTGCTCAGTATTCTTGTTATGTTATGTTTTTGTTATTAAATTTTAACATCTTATCCTACAACAAAAGTTTAAATTAAAATAACAACAATCGATATGTCTTAGACATTGCAATGTTAAGCGCAATTGTTATTTAAGAAGTAAAAGAAATTGAGTGAATTTTGAATCTAAACTTAATTTACCATTTTACCAACCAATAAAGTCAATTTAGGCTACGTAATGCTGTAGAAACTGAACGTTTTGTAGCTGAATACAAATTAACAGCCAAAACTTGCAACAAATCCTAAACCTACTCGTGTCCCATGGGTTTTAAGGTTTCCTTTCAACACTCCATTATTAGCTATCGAAAGTAAAAGTCAACCACTCGAGGCAGTTACGGCAAATTGTCCGACTGCGTTTATCGTGCACGTGTCTGGTCGCTCGCAAATGGTTGTTATTTCGCAGATCTGCCCTACCGACCAATCCCGACCAACATCTCGCCCTCTTTGCGGGTTCGCCAATTGCCCCCGAACACACACATACACACACACACACACGATCTCAACGTCCTACAAATTCCGGCAAAAGTGTCATTTTGAGATCTGATGAAGCGACAAATTAGCTGCGCAGCTTTCGGTGGCGGATGGGAGGAAAGCAAAGTGTTTCGGAGCCCCCGGCGGTTGTCGGAAAAGTGTGTCCCGTCCCCTGGCGAGCCGGGTGAGAGGGGTGGGAAAGTATACCTTTTCGCCAGATCCAAACGTCAGCCAGCCCGGGGTACTTAGGTGTTCGCAACGGTTCACTGCGTCTGACACCGCCTCCGCAGCTGGAACTGTCAAAACAATTGGACTCGTGTCGGATAGGGAGAGTATGTGTGAAAAGCCACCCCACCATTCCTCCCTCCACCACCCCCGAGGACGCACGGGGCTCTGGTCGTGATGGGCGGCGTCGGTGGTATCCCTTTTGTCCGCCTGAATGCTCGCAGGTGCGACACACTGATGCCGGTGGCACTCTCTTGGCCTTGGATTTTGCCGTGCTTAACGAAATGTTTTCTCCCCGGATGCCGGATGCCAGCGAACGGTGGGGGGAGGGTTGGCTTTGAAAAGCATAAGCTGTCGCGATTTCAATTTTCCTCAAAATCGAAAGCAACTTCTTCTTGCGCTGGGAGCGCACGGTGGTGACTCGTCAATCCGGATTCAGCATATAAATGAGCCCACACAAGACCTCCAACCCCCGACGGAGGGAGGGGAGGAGGCCAAACTGCTGGCCCAGAATTTCAATTTCTTACCGAGGGCGGCCGCAAAGTTTTGATCGATTTCGAGGGCAGAAAGAAAGTTTCGATACAAATCTCATTTTCTTCGCTCCCTTACTCGAGCCGAAAAGCGACCACTTTGGTTTTGCTCGGTTGAAAGCCACCGACCTAGGTGGCCCGGGTCCCGGGCCCCGGGTTTTTGTGCCTCTGCAAAAGTTTATAATTTCTTTCCGAATCCGTTTAGTGTATTATCCATCAAACGGAGTCGGCGGCCGTATCTCCGATGGCATTTCGGGAGGGCGTTCCCAATGTCGAGAACTTCTGCCACTGACCGGGATTAGATCGGGAAATTGGCTTCCACTTTACCCGGCGCTCTTTTTTCCCTTTCCTCCTCTTCGGCTTTTGTCTTGGTGTGGCCACACACAGTGTCGAAGGTTCTGCTGACGCGGGCCTCGTTGAAAGGCTAAATCTAATCAATGACATTCCTGCTGAGACGCACGTAAACATGATGTCCTTTTGCGGCCAGCAAACTGGGCCACCAATCCACTAACCCCGGTTTGTGGTTTGGGTGAGCGAAAAGAAAAACGGAAGAAGGAAATCGTGTCACGGTGTTGTATGTGTGTGAAGGCAGAAGTGCAGCCTTCCGAAAACAGACAATCATACACCGGGCCAGCAGCATCCGGCAATGCGAGCGGTTGTGATTTGTGCGGAAAATGAAAGAAACCTATCGAGTGGGAAAAAGGAAGAAGAAAACCGGGGATCCTAGCAAAGGGGGGGTACCGCCGTGCGGGAAAACTACACGCCCGGAAAACTACCGAAGGCACGAGTCGAATGAAATCAGATGAACTTTTCCGGTCAAACCGTTCGCTTTTTGTCCACCCCTTTTTCGTCCGAGTTCTTCTCTGTACCTTTTGCCAATGTTTCCCCCCCCCCCCCCTCCCCCTCCTTTTTTTCTTTTCGTGTTTTTGAGGGTTTCGTTTTTGTTGCGCAAGCTAACTCCATATCACTCGCTCGATCTGACACTGAATCCGATCCTTGCGAGGATAAATCGCCTACCGACGACGAAAGCCCACGTCCACGTACCGTGTTCATCTCAATCCCGTCTCTTCTCCCGGAGACAGAATTTTTTGTTCCCCCTCCCAAACCCGACCCGGACTAGTGCTCGGGGAAAGAAAATAGAGGCCGTTTGGTAAATTGACTTATCATTTCCAGCATCGCATCGTCTGATCTGCGCGGCTGATTGCATTTGTTCGGGAGGGCGCTGGGTTGGGACGGCGGTGGAAAGTCAAACAAACAGCATTGTTTTGCAGAAATTGCTGTTTGGCTCAAGGTGAAAAACAATTTCGTCGGCTCGGTTCGGAACCTTCGAGTGCGGTCCGGGTTTCTGCCGGCTCTGATTCTACTCGATCCACTTTTTCCGAAGGATGCATAACGAAGAACATCAACACAAACGCCCAACATCCCAACCAGTATCTCCAGCCATACGGATTGCTTTCTGGTGGAAAAAGTTCGGGAAAACAGTTCTAGTTTCGTTGAAATTGTTTTACCTTTGTGGAAAAGTCAATATTTACTTGACCCGTTCGAGCCAAGTGAAAATGTTCCTGCCCATCCATCCGGGCTCGCAAAACTATAATAATAATGTGTAGTCCAATGAAAACATATTCGATAAAAGAAAAGGAAAAACTCGTGTGGGCACGAACGTAAATGATATGTTTTGTAGCATGGAAATAACACAACACTACACAACTCATGTCGAAGAAAATGAACTATGTCCCATTTGCTGCGTTCCGGCGTTGATAATTTTCCCTCTGGTGTTTCCGCCCAAGAACGAAGCGTTCGTGAACGCTGTTTGCAATACATTGGTCCATACATTGGCGAAGAACATTATTTTTTCCACCCCCTCCCACCGCCCTCCGTTGTACCGCAAAGCTGAAAACGATATGAGCGTTGGGAAATTTTATTAAATTTCACCAAACACGGCCCGATCGGCATGCGGTTGCGCTTTTCCTGCTCTTGTTCCGAAGCGGGAAAAACATGGGACACGCTTTTCGGAAAGTTCCCCTCCTCCCATCACCGACTCCATAAGCCTTGCTCTTGACGATGAGTCACCGGAAAAGGAGACAACCGTCAAGCGGTTCTCGCTGGCCACAAACGACGACATCATCTCACCACTTTCTCTCGATATCATTCACTTTTGGAACCTTTTACATTTTAATTTATGACAATCTGCGAAAACCCCCTAATGTGTGTGTGTGTGTTTGTGTGTTGCCAGCGGGAGCAAAAGGGCACGAATGTTCGCTCGAAACACAGCAAACGACACGTCTCAAGTCGCTTGCCTGTAAGCGTTAACCTGGTCTGTCTTTTCTGCTTGTTTTTATCCCATCCAGTGGAATGATTGCACATGTATCATAAACTTTTCAGTTTCAACAATTGTTGAACTCGTTTTTACAATCCATTTCGGCTGAAACAACAAACCGGTAAGCGTTTACACAAGGATATGGTTAGAAAAAGCATAAAGTCCGGTGGAAGCATAAAGTAGTTCGATCTAGAAGCGGAGCTGGAAGTTAGTTTCTTAGCTGTCTCTCGAACTACAACCGTCCCGATCTAGCTTTCCAGATTGCGCCGGTCTCGTAAAAAGGGAACATAAAATAAATATCTTGCAAAATAAGATGGCCCCGCGCGCTTGCTCCAGTTTGTTGGGGGGCAAGTATCGTTACACTCACCGGTTCACCGGTTGTGCTTATGCTGGCGATACGACGCGGTTTGATGTAACCCCGCATAGTTCATAAGTCTTTCCGCGCGCCATATGTGTGTGTCTTCGGCAAGCTTGTCCACGCCACGAAAGCAAAAGATAAACTGGCACGGAAAAAAAAACACGACAAGTCAGCCAACTCAAGAGGAGCCACAAAGCACGAAGAAGAAGGTAAACTGGATTAAAGCTGGGCAAAGATTACCGCCCGGCGCTAACCTCTGTGTGACATCTGGACTTCTTCGCTCCGCTCGAGTTTAGTTCGTTTTTTTTTCTTTTCGTTAGGTCACCGTTTTTCCTTTTCTTTTTTTCAATTATTATTTCACTCGACCCCCCGTCGATACAACCCTTTTCTTTCCGCACCTTTTCTTTCCCTCCCCTTCCTCACGGATAGCCTGTTGCATCCTGGCGACGACGCATTGCCCCACTAGCGTCACGATACTTCCGCGCGGAAAAGTTCGTGCCGTTGCTAAACAGTTTCCATTCCGTTTCGCTGCTTTCTCGCAACCACTTTTTAATCTGCCCCCCACTGATGGCTGGGCGCCGCCTCATGGGGCGGAGGGAGTTTCGTTTCCGCGCTGATTTCTGGTCCTTGTTACGTTCTTTTTTTTTTTGTTTCTTTTTGTTGCTTTGCTCTCCGTGTTTTTTAGTTTGCTTGCCTTTTGCGGTCCCGTGCGCCAAAGTGTACACAACTTCACCATGATTAACGATTTGTGCTTAATTTTAATAACTGCACAGCTTTGCGCGAGCTTTACCCGGCCGCCGCCAACGCTGCAACGGATGAAACGGATAAACTATTGCTATTTATTTTATTTATTATCTTCAGACAATTTGTTGCGTCCACACAGATACAAAAGCCGCCCCATTAAACGTGCGGATGGTTGTGGTTTGGCGAAATATTCTTTCCTCGCAATTTTCCCCGGGCGTCGCATGTTCCCGCCACGTTGTTTTTTTTTCCTCCTCTCTGTCGCTTTCTTTTTATTTATGTCCTTTTCGTGTTTACTCTCTGACGAAATATGATGTTGCGCGTCTGTGGGGTTGGGATTTTCCGCCACGGTACGTTTTCCCTTGCACTCAGCGATCGTCCCGTGCTTCCGTTTCCGTGTGTTTGTGTGTGGGGATCATTGAATGGGCCATTGCATTCTTAATGATTTTATTTGATTGTGCTTATTATTTTCGTTGCAATCACGATGAATGTGTTTAATGAATGTTTAATGCTGGATCACTTGGTTATTAACTTTTTTTTTCAATCTGTAGTCATTTTATAGCCAATTCTTTCGAATTAATTTCTTTTTCGCCGAAAGGCATGGCCATTTTCTGCCCGTCAACATATATACGTTTTTTTTGGTTAGTTTGATAGGTTAATCTTTGGACAATTTATTCGATTTCAACTTAAAGGATATGAGTCGTGATTGTTTGATTCCAGATTAAACTTGAATGTTTTACTTTCTCGATACCAGGAATACTGTTGAACATGTTAAATTTTGAGAAAATTGTTTTGATTATTTCCAATTAAATATGTCCATATCGCAATGCGATTTTTTTTTAAATCGTTTCCATGAACATATGAAATTGAATTGGCATTGGGAAGTCGTTTTCCTCCGAACTGATTAATTCATTTCGCTGGAAGGTACGGTTTTACCGTGAGGTTACAAGAGTACTTTGAGATGAATCAGTGCTGCAAACAAAAACATGACGGTATGCATCAACATTGTTCACGTTTCATGCTTCAATCGTCCGTGTCATGCTTGAAACCGCGTGGTCCGACATACTGACAACCAGAATCCGCACCGACGGTGGTGTCAACGGGAACGAAAAGCGTGCAGAGGACTCATCCACTCGCTTCCGGCCATTCCCGGTTCTGGGCACTGAAGTTTACACGCAAACGGGTTACGCTGTAAATTTCTCCGCGTTGCTGCAAACGAGCTCTAGAACCCGCCATCAGCAACGCCAAGGTAACCCGACCATCGTCCCCGTTGTCGTTTGGTCAAACTCTTTTTTGTGTGTAAAGAAAACGCGACAAGCGTTACCGTTTCCCGAAGCCAACCCAAAAATCCTGGCGAACGCAACCGCATCGAAGCCAAAACTAAGCACCAGACTAGTTTAGCCCACTGGACCGGACCGTCCCACAGTAGTCATCAAAGCGAAAATTTACGCGACACGAACAAAAAGGAGCAAAAACATGCAACCCCCGCTGGTGATGTTTGGCGAGTGCCGATTCCCGATTCCTGGTGGCTACACTCTGTGCAGTGAAAACCGCTAGGACGATGACGGCTTGTGTTGGGCCGGAACTTGCCATCCCGGTGGCATCTGGAAGGTGGAGAGAAATTTTGCGGATTGGATTTTATTTATGAATCAGCTCGGAATCAGTCACCGGCCAGCGGACCGCGAAGGTCGGCCGTGCATGCTGGACGATAATGAATTTCGCGGTTCAATAAACAGACATGAATCTTGGAACGCAAACAGACTGCAGCTGAAATCGGCTTTGAGCGATGCTTTCACAGTGGCTTAGAATTACGTTTCAATCGTTTTTACTTAATACTACAACTACTAATAACTAATTTACCTATGATAAGTGACTTCCTATGAATCTGCACTACAATTGTTATTACAAGTGACATTCATTATTGCACTTGTCTTGTATAGGAAATAGGTAAATCAGTTAAGTTTTAGGTTTAGGTAAATGTTATCAAATTTGTGTTAGCTAAAATGTTATTAAATTTGATTTTGCTAACGTGTTTTTTTTCTCATTTTTCCCCACTATACGGATTTTTATGCCCTTCAAATATTCACAACGGCAACTCCAACGATATTTAAAAATACTGAACAAAACTCACTGTGAATTCGTTAGGACTATGTTATGAATGATGTCAATCAATTAATTATTAATACAAAATTAGTCATTTACTACTACTACTACTACTATTACATCGTTTGCAACCGAATTTATATCCAAGAAACCAAGATACAAGGAATGAATCCCCAATGAACTTTTAACAGTATAAAAAAGACACAACTTTTAAAAATGTGATTATTTTACTTTTTATTTTAGTTATCCTTTATGCCTGTGATTCAAACTTCCTCTTACGTCCCTAATGTATCCACCGTATTTCGACACTTGCACAACTGCATGCAGATAAAACCACGGTTTACGGCCAAAGTTTATCACTCAACAACATAATCGCAAACGCATTACACAGCGGACGTACTACAGTTTTTAATACCTTCGCAAAATTCGTCCCCGAAAATGTGTTAATTCGAGATGATCTGCGCGCGCCCGCGTTAAACCGACAAAACACCGAAAATAAAAAAAAAAAAAAAACCGTCCGTCACAAAATCGTTCCCGTTTCGAATCGCCGAAGTTCATATACAAATGTGCCCATTGTACAAGTGGCCGTATTTTATTACGGCTCATTTTGTTCCACCCCAACGCCTAGCTCTCTTCGGCGCGCGCTGCAGCCATAAAGGAAACAAACGGCGCTCGTTAAAAGACGACGAGTAACCGTCAACGATAAAGTTGTGACAATTTGCGTAAAGCGCTTTTTCCCACACACACTTTTTTTTTGTCATCCGAACGATCATTACAAAAACAGTACACGCGGACGGAGGGAGGGAGGGGGCTAGTCCTCGCTTGACCAGGAGGAAACGAACCGGTCCCGAACTCCTACATTCCCGGCACCGGTTCGCCTCCACGCAAATTGGCCCGGGTAAAGTGTCCGGAGAAAAATATCCTCCAACTCCAACCTTCGGCATCAAACTGGCCCCCCGGACTTTGTTTCTAATGGCCAACCCATAAAGCGCACTGTAGCCAGCCAGCCCCGGTATTCGGAGCCGCCAGCTCCGATGGTCCAGCTTCATTCGTAGAAATCGCGGTGGGCGCGAAAGTTCACTCCAAACAGCACTTTGTCGGTAATGGGGGCCGTCGAATGGTTGCTGCCTTGTTTCTCGAGCATATTTCAAAACATCAAACAACACGAATAAAATCAACTGGAAAATCGCACAACGCGGGTTCCACTTTTCCACCCATTTGTGCTACGACGGTTCGATGCGATGCGTTGCGGCTTTTCTAGCTCAACTTTTCCGCGCAACAGTCAAATTGGTAGGATTTGTCGATGCCGTCCCTGGTTTGACGGTTCGTTCGTTCGGTAACGGTAATATTAATCATGCATTTTATTGTGGGCAGTCGATTCCACACCGTTTGCCTAATGTACGTACAACGACGTACGCTCTAAAAGCTTCGTCCATTAGATGCGCGACAATAAATCAATAAAGTGGAAACGTTTTTCAGATGCATCACGGCGCGTTCTAACGCAGGGCTGGCTTATCCAGCGAGCTCTAAATTGTAGTGTTAATTATGCTTTCCCCGGCATGCGCGGGGGGAAGGGCGACGTGATAAAACCCGGTCAGCGGTCTCGTCCCATTAGAACGTATTTTTATAACACCCACCACCACATCTTCGCCCGATGTCTGATGTCAAGTTTTCTTCTCTTTTCCTTTTCTCTCCCCCGTTTCTCTTCTAGCGGTGGCATTCTCCGTGACGGTTTCGACGCTCATCACGCTCGCCAGCATCGCGGCCGCGGACGAGATTCGCGACACGCGCGAGGGCGAAACGGTGACGCTGAAGTGCCGATTCAGCGAACAGTCGGCAGCCAGCGATTTTTCCTACTACTGGGCACGTTCGACGGGAAACAAATTCGACAATGTTGCCATCAAGAATGTCCAGCTCAACACGAACTACAGGTAAGTTTGGGTGTGTTTGGGTGGGTGGGATGTGTGAAGTACGCATCGAATTTTCCCTCACCCCGGCTTTGTGTATTTGTGTGTGTATGTGTCTGCTCGGTGCCAATCAGCTTCGCCCATCGCTGGTTCCGGTTTAATATTCCGGATGTGGCCGAGTCGGAAATGCACATATTTATTTCACGCGCCAGGGCGGCCACGGCGAAGGAACCACAGAAAAGGGGGGAAGGATGGCCAGGTGAGAGGGGCTCGCGTTGTGGTGGTGAGAATTTTCAGCAAATAAACGAACCATCACGAATCCATTATTCGCGGCGTTCGAGCGGCTAACCGCCCGCGCAACGGTGTACGCCGTTGATAAGCTTCGGCCATTCGGCGGGACCGACTCGACCGACCCGCGTTCAGGAAAACGTGCGAAAGCGATTCCCCGATGGAAATGAGAAAGAAAAAAAAACAGGACGCTGGAAAACTGCAGCGACATCGTGTGGGGATCCCACGATTATCATGCACAGCACCTTACTTGCCGCTGGACGTTCTGCATCCAAACTGATAGGAAAGCAGCTTCCCTAAAAGCGGAATCACGTTCAATATTTTCGGAAAATGACAACACCACTGCACAAGGTTTTTTCTCAAATCGTTATGTGCCAGCGTAGTGTTTTCGTTCTACGCCCAAGGCATCGTTGGGTCGTGTGTTTAAATATTGATTTTTAATTCTGCATCCGGTGAAAAGTCTGGTCCAGGCAGACTGTTCAGATAAGTACCAAAACCATAAGCATTATCAAAATCATTCGAATGTTTTCCAATCGTACATAAAATACATTTGTATTCCATATTTCTATTGGCGTAATTATTTAAACCTGGACAAATATATAACAGGAGTAGGGTGTAGTATGAAAATGACCTAAAAGGCGTCAGCTTGTTAAGCTAAATAAAATCAAATGTTTCGCAAGAATCTCATTTAGGCACAGTTTGCGTTTCATAAAAGGGGTTTATCGTTTCCTCCAAACACAAATCCTTTTCAATATCAACTTCCAACCATTACATTTTATATTTTTTCAACAAAATTACGGATGAAGTTGTTTCTAATGTAAACTAATCAATACATTATTTTTCTTCGCTTGTCTATTCTATTTGTTCGATCAATTGAAGATTGTGGCTCTAAACAGAATCGATAAGGAATCGGTTTTACCAATGACTACCGTATTAGATGCTTGAAATTGTAATGTATTAACTATTCTGACCTTAAATCAGCGGTTTACAATGACCGTTTAGATACCCAATTCCAGATTGTATACAATTTGAAAGAAAATTTTAAAATAATTACAAAATTCTAATATCAGTTTTTTGATGAAACTAAAATGTGACATATTTTCTAATATTGAGATTACCATAGTTAACAGGATAAATGATTTCATGTTTTTTTAATAATCAGCTCCTTGTAATGGTCGTATTATTACTATTGTTTCGGACTAGAGAATATAAAAGTTATGAACATATTTTTTAAAAATTATTTTCTTAACAAAATAGGAGGATAGACACTCTCTGGAATTACTCATTGCCAGCTACTTGTTATTTCAGAAGCTAGACGGATTTCAACGAAAATTTGTTGACCTTTCTACAGCACCCCAAGGCCATCCATTATTTTCTTAACGTTTTGAAGGTTGTGGGCTGCGAGAAAAAGAAAATCAACTCCGTTCCAACATGGCGACCACCGTGGTTGCGCGATCAGATTGGTTAAAAAGTGTCAAATAACTGATAAAATGTGCACCAACAACGGGGTTTATTATTATTTCACCCCTCCAGTTAAGCAAACCGCAGCATAAAGACCACGGTAATGAATATTAAACATTTTTGGCGCCGAAGCGCCACAGTTCGGTGAAAAACACGGTCTGCATAGGAGCGTGAAAGGAGCGTTAAACGAGATTGCATCTGCGAATCATAGTGGGAGTGGCAGGATAAATATTCGAACGGGTCGAGCTGGTGGAAGGGGGGGTAGCAGGGTTCGTGGAAAACAACAGTCACACGGTCGGAAAACAAACCACCAAAACCAACAGGAGGCAACCTCTGACGAGTTTCCAAAAAAAAAAAAGGATCAAAGCAATGCATTTCGTGCGCTGACTCTAACTCTACGTCGCGCGGAAAAACTGTTGCCAGCTGAGTTTCACGAGCTGCACGTTTATTTTGCAGCCGATGTCTGCCATCATTTTCCTAGCGAAAACCGGTCTTTTTTCCAACCGACCGCGCTCTGGACGACAAGAAAATTGGAAAGGATGCAATAGTTTTGCGAATAACTTTTGGTGTTACTTCTATACCTAGGAACATTTAAAACGACAAAAGTGATGAAATGGTTCCAGCTTTGGTAAGCACCTGGGAAAATTTTACCTTTTTATTCCTAATACAAGGTTTTGTTATTCAGTTTGATCGACTGCTGGCCCTCATTAGGCTATGATTCAATGTTCTCTTCATCTAATCGGGAGCCGAACAAAGAGATACTTCAATCATATTATAACTTTCATCATTTGAGGCTATCAGTATCACACACATACACACCCGCTCTCTCTCTCTCTCCCTCTCTCTTGTTCGTACATCAAATCGGCCCTACCGTTCCCTTCTACCGCCTGTGTAAACATACCCATCAAAACATTCCCAAACTCCCAGATGTATGTTACAATCGCTCCGCTCGCCCAATCCACTCCAAAACCGTCGTCCTGCGTCCAGCAAAGGTGTAAAAGTTTTCCGCAAACTTCGTCATCATGCTGCTTGCTCGGCGGAACATCACTAGCGCTAGTGCCGGGACGCAACCGCATCCGAAACCACAGTCGTCGTCCTTATGAGGCTTTCGATTTGTCCTGTTTGTCCTTTGAACTTTTTTACCGCCTGCTGGTTCCGAGAAGCTTTTATGCTATTTGTCAAATAAGCAATATAGAGCGATGCGAGGGCACTTCACCGTTTGAACAAGAGGCAGCAAAAAGGTTAGGGGCAGGGCTTTAGAGGGAGGGCGGCGGTGGTCGGCCGGTTGAGTTGATTTGGTAGAAGCATTGCTCCATTTCCCGGCGCTGGCAGTTTCCGACTGGTTTTTTTTTTAAAAAGATCCTTTTCTGTTGCCATTTTTCTACTCCATTGCGCACGTTATACTTTGACTATCCCGCCATTATAACATCTCGGAAACTGAAGTAAATAATACCGTAGTGGAATAACATCTCGCCTGAATGGGTCGGAATTGATTAATCAAAATGATGAATATCCTTTTCATTTCACATACCAGATCAACCAGAACATAATCAAACAAAGTCTAAAACGCCATTCTAATGGCATTAAGTAAACAATTCGATTACGAAATACGATTTGTGGTTGACGAATTGTAAGTTCTGCGGTTGGTATTTCCGTCGATTGCGCAACATGAGCAGTGCTCCGTTTTTAAATATTTTTTTAAAAATTTCCTCCCCACTTACTAATTTATCGCCAATTCCTTGAACGGAACGGAAGCGTCTTCACCCGGTTAAGCCTTTGACCTTTGAAAACAACCTAAAATAATATTTGAGGCACAAGAAAACAACAGTCACAGCGGGAAAAGGGCCGGCAAAAACCATACATTTCGAAAAACCGGGGAAAGTTCACCATTATATCGCGACAAAGCTGGCGCCCTGCCAGTGTTTTTCACCACTTTGTTGTTTCAAAGTTCGCCGTCCAGCGCTCAACCGGTACGGAACAAGCCAGAAGAAACCTGGAGCAGGCCCGAAAATAGGAAAAGAAAAGTAATGCTCGCCCAACATAATTATCCCAAGAATAACAACTCCTCCGGCCTGGACAGAACGCCGAGGGTTCGGCCGAGTGGCTCGTTGCACTGGCAAACGAGCCAGTGCCGTTTCGGGGCAGCTTGTTCTACGGATCAGTTTGGTTGTTTATGCTTCAGCTGTCGCCCTCAGCAAGTCCTCCTAACCAAACTTTCCATCAACAGGGCGCTTCATCAGCGATTACTCGTTTTATTTGGGCGCGGGGGGTTTTTTTTGTTGTTGCTTCCTTTTGTTTTACCTCGCAAAAGTTTAGGAGACCTCCATTTTTCCCGCCGCACGCCACCAACGTTCTACCAGAGAAAATCGGAAGTTTTGGTGCCGGGGGAGGGAGGCACTAACGACCGGGCGACACCCAGCGCGATCGGAGGGAGGGCCGTTAAATGTGTTACGCAAAAATATCACCGTCCGAATGGCGGCAGCGGAAAGGCACCCGAATCGTAAATCATTGCATCGTTTCGCATTGTAGGTGGCGTGTGGCATGATTTATTTTATGATTGCTTTATTTCTTCTAAATTTTTTCCATTCATTCCGCGCGGAAGGTGGGACGCTGGCATTTCCGTACGGATTTCTGCCAAAGCCTCCGTGGCTTAGGCTAATTCTTTGTTTCATAATTTTACGATGGCCACATTAACGATGGTTTTGGACAAGCTTTTTTCTTATTGTTATGAGCCTCGTTGCCCCAATGGTTTGAATGCAAGGTCTCGTGAGTACTAAACTAAAACACGGTTTACAGAGGAACTTTTAAAGGTGTAATCATTACGTTTTACTTCCTGTACAAAATGTATAATTTGGAAAGTTGTTTGCTCAAGCCATTAGTAAGGTAACCAAAGGTCCTTATTGAACAAAGAAGGAATAGTATTATTTTAATATCCAATAAAACTATCAAAAGCTACTGGTAATAAAATATTGTTTTAATAGCTCAAGTCGTTTTGTTGTTTTCCCAGAAAGGTTCATGCGTGCTGATTGTTTCAAAATTTGGCAGCATTATGGAACACTGCATAGCAAATGCACCGTACATATCTTCTGTTGTACTGTTGTTCTGTTTCAATGCACTCGAACTACCTCCACTATCGTACTGTTACTATTTTGCCTGTCTAAACCGTGACGCGAAACTGTGTAAATCTTCCTACATCCAACGAGTACCAACCAATCCCATTGTATTTGCAACGAATGTTTGACTGGAACACATCGCAGACAACTCCTCGTTGTGGTTCCTATTTTTCCTCGTTGTTATGTCTATACTCGGCTGCGCTACATTGCATACACCGCACGCACGATGTAAAATGTTTAGTGGTTGAGTTGGAAAATCGTGGCTCAGCAATGCATTGGCGATTTCGGACATTGTTGGAAGCAAAACAAAATACCTTTTGCGCGTACGATCGAGCTATTTGCAGACGGTTGGATGATTGGTGGCATTTATCGACGTCAGAAATAGGTGCCTCGATATTCGAGAAAAGGGAGCGGACGTTGTTGTTGCTGCCTTCCCGTTAGAATATGTACGAAACACCTGAAATGTTGATACATATTGCAAAATGCGTTTTGTCCAAAAAAGATGTTGAAGAACCCTCGCATACGCGTGTGTGATTGAGTAGATGATATCAGAGGAATTCGTTTAATAGATTCGAATCAGTCTATAAATTCTACTTCATTAATTTTTCCAAAAATCATTTTTTTACAAATATTGTTGATTTGAACTGTACTTTAGAACAAACATAACTAGTTCATTAATCATAAATTTGATAATAAATAACTTTTAAGTTCATAGGTTAAAATGTAAACAAATTAATTTTCATGTTTACATTCGAATTTCTGCTTTCATGTACGACTGATGAAATCTGGTCCATTCAGTTTTCCAAATATTCACGTCTTCTAATGGAGCACGTGCGCATTTTCCTGAGGTTGCACCGAAGCGGTTTATTTCTAATTTCTCCGTGACCTGAAAAAGCGTGACCTGAAAATATTTAGTCTACATCCGTGATACCAAACGGAACGAACCGCTGTGTTGTGGTTCGTATGCATTTATTTTCAAGCAACGATAAACAATCGCTGCTGGGGCTAGTTGTAAGTTTGTTGACGACCCGGGCCCCTTCTTCTACCCGGGGATGTTTATGGCCGCCTACCGTGAACCATTATCTGACGTATTGGATAAATCCCGGAATCTGCTGCGTGCATCCGACTTAATGTTTTCGTTCTCTGTTGTTCTATTCCATTTACCCAGAATTGACTTCCGGCCAGAGCAAGGCATCTACGATCTGACGATCGTGAACACGTCATACGGTCGGGATAATGGCCGCTTCGAATGCCGGGTGAAAGCGAGCGGAACCGGTGCAGACGTGCATCAGGAGTACTACAATCTGACCGTTCTGACGCCACCGCAGCCGCCGTTCGTGGAGCCCGTCGAGCTGCGGGCCACCGAGGATGAAAAGTTCGACCTCACTTGCAGCAGCATCGGGGGATCGCCGGATCCAGTCATCACGTAAGTTTTTATTTTTTTGCGGAGGAAAATTTACCAACCCAGTTTCTATATATCACTGTTGACAACCCTACGATACTTTTCCATCCCTTCCAGCTGGTACCGGGTGGGTTCGGAGAAACCCTTCAAGGCAACCATCACCAAGGGCGGCTCGAAGGATCTGCGGACCTCGAGCACCTTGTCGATAGTGCCTCGGCGGGAGGACGATGGAGCCAAGTTCCGGTGTGTTGTGTGGAACCGTGCCATGGCGGAGAAGGACAAGCTGGAAACGACCGTCACCCTGTCCGTAAACTGTAAGTACTACAATTTGTAAACTCTTATAAACTTATGTTCTCAAATTCTGGCTGCCTGTCATCTCTCGATTGACATGTTCTAAAGCATTTAAAAAAGAAAACAAATATATTTCCCTTTGATAATATGATGAAAGCTTTGTCACAAATCAACTTCCTTTGGATCTATAATATAATTTTTAGAACCTCTCAATTATCATTTAAAAGAATAGTAAAATTTGTTCGGAGTTTAAAAATCTATTATTCAATTCAATTCAACTTAATTTTCTTATTTTTTTTTTCTTAACAAGGTTAATTTTCCTGTTGCTCATTCCTCATTTCCAGCATTTAAAGTTAGCTTCTTCTTCATACTCAGGAAAATGATAGTCTTAAGGTTATTTGACAAACAAACTGCCCACGGCAACAGCCGTACTTCTGGACGAACACTAATGTTCTGCCTGTCAGCATCTCGGCGTCTGAGAACAAAGTTTTCTTTCGTAGAAATCTATGCGGCCTAATTTTCCATTGGCGTCAAAATCAACAAACCGCTCACTGAAAATCAATATCTCGGACTCCCCGGGACCAATTAGCTAGCTCGTGAAAAGAAAACGACTTTCCGGGACTAGCTCATGAAAACGAATCATTTGCTCCGGTGGAGAAGAAATCAATAATTAATTAAACGTGACCAATGGATGCAAGAAATGGATAAACTACTTTCGTCGAATGGCCAATGATTTGCGAAACAAACACACGCACGCACACGATACAAAAAAAAACCACAACACAAAACAATTATGGATTCTCATATTAATGAGTTCCGGGAGGAAGCTCATAAAACTTCCGCCATCATACAAAGGACCTTTTCTATATTTGGCAAATCGATCTCTTCTCGCACGCTCAGCATGTAGCACTGTCATTTATCTAGATGTAGTGGAAACTGAACCACCTCAAGCCCCCGTGCGGAACTGCGTGCGGCCGGCGGGGAGCCGGGGGGAAAATTGGATCTGTTTTGTGTCCCTTTGCTTCCGTCGCTTTCTGCGTCCCGTCAAAATTTACCCCTGGCGGGCTCCCCAAGCGCCTCCTTTGGTTCATATGTTTTCCGCACCGTGATCAATCTTTCGAATGAATGGATGAAGCTGCGTTTAGGGCGTGATAAAAAAACACATGCTCGCACACACTCGCACACACAAACACACGGGAAGAAAGCGAGTCAGCAGGAAAATTACCTACAAACATTCACGTATTCGCTATCAAACAACCAGGCCGCTCCATTTCGACTGCCACCCCGACGCACATTGAATCCAATCAACGAATGGATATTTATATATATGAAGGAGGGTTTATCATAAAAGCGTATTTATTATCATTTCCCACTTAGGGCCGCCAATGGTTATCGATCTTCCCGCGTCGAATTGATGGAATACGTGTTCTCCCTGTATTTTTGGGACCGCAGTACCGACTGTTACACGTTCCTTGCTGACGGAACACTTTCCTGTCTCACCTGTCAGGCCAGGCCGGGTGTAAGGAAGTTTGTGTGGATTTAACGGGAAGATAAAAAGAAATCCTCACACCACGGCGCTATCAAGCTATTCGTTCGAAAGTGGGGGCTCTAGAATTAAATGCGCTTCAACCTAGGCACACGCCTCGAACGATTTTCTCCTGTATCGTTCTTGTTATCCTCATTCCAGTGTACCTTCTAAGGACTTGATAAAGTGACCCGGAGTGGTGGAGAACATTTAAATCGGGAAACACACACTCACTCGCGAATATAGACATCCTCAAACTGCGTGTTTTCGTGGGCACATCTTCAATAAAAGAAACACGAAGGAAATAATAAACGATACCCGGAAGGATTCACCCCACGGGCCGTGCTATTGAAAGCGAGAGCGTCAGATAAAAGTGAAATAGAGTTTAGATAAGCGTCTGGTTCAGTCGATGGAAATTGTCAACGCGGAGAAAAAAAAAGGAAACTCTGTTCTGCTTCTGTTTTACTCCGAGCCCAGGATAGAAGCGGCCTTCGGAAGCTTATGCGTGGTATATTTATAATAGTAATTTGCGTGGTTTATGGACTTCTGACCGACTCCGGGCTAGTGGACTTTATGGTGATTCAGGTAGGCCCCTCGTCGTGACCATTTTGTCCATTTTTGCAGCGCGCAAAGATGTGTTCGTTCCCGCGGAGTAAAAGGAAATCCCGAAAATATCACTCAGCACGTAATCCAGGTTGGGGAAGAACTCCCTAGACCTCTATCTGAGATATCACTGGAACTGGCGCGCAACGGTGTGTCCTCTGCGTATCTCGATGCTACTTAATTGAATCGCCTACTTTTATGGTTCATATATATGGCTCGAAAATGTCATTCCGAAGCACAAACTGATAACTTCTGGGAATCGCACAGCGATCCTTCCCGGTCGTATCCATCTCGATAAGAATTCCTTCAGTGAGACGCTCTTTTGTCCTCCGTAGAGATTTGAATCTAACCTTTTGGCAACCGTCACAAAGAATTGTTGCCGCCTTTTGCTCGATGGTGAGTGTCGGCATTCAAGAGCGTTGATGTAGGGAACATTTGAATGATTTTCTCATGACTTCCTAACGACATGTAGTACCTCAGCAGATTCTGTCTGCTTCAGAGTGTTTGGGTAGATTTGCTACACACGGTAGGTTTTATATGTTTTGTCCTCTCACAATGGATGTGTACGAACATCTGAATTACCTAAAACATGTCAATCGCAACGGTACGATATCGATTCATCGAATCAATCCAGAAGTGGATAAGAATCGCAACCCATTCGGCATGTTATTGGTACAATGCCCGATCGTACAGCTTTTTCCCCACAGGTGTGTTGTGCACTTGAACTCAATCTCGAACCTGTAATCGAAGTCTCGTGTCGAACATGACCCCTTCCTCTCAGCTCAACCAGCTCTATGCCTGCAAGCTGAACCCACGGACGCATTGGACTACGTGACTCATGGTCGTTCCGTGCATGCACGTCCATCCATACGGAAGCTGGCGCAGCTTTCCGAAGCGAAGCAAAGTCGCACTCTCCCCAAACACGCCGATGGTTCGTCCGTTTTGGGCTCCGGTCGAGACGTTCGAGACAATCGATTCGCGGAACGCACCGAACGAAGCGACATAATTGAAATGATAGAATCATGTCCCACCGTGTGCCACACCGGAACCTCAGCCGTGCGGCGTCCTTTCGGGGCGGGAGACTATTCACAAAGTTCGTCGTGGGTTTTCCTCTCAGGACGTCGGGAAGGGATCGTGGATTTTGAGACAAAAAACACACAAAACTTCGCGTCAAAAGAACTGTCGCTGGAAGGACGAGAAAAAAGGGAAATCGCCTGAACCAAGAAAATGAACCCAACCAAGGGACGTAAACGCGAATCGTTTACGTAGCAAACTTCGTTCGCGTCCAATCGAGCGCGGAATCGAATCCGGTGTGTGTCGCGCCTTTTTGGAGTGCTGTTGTCCGTCGGCGGATTGGTGGTGCGGTGTGCCTATTTTCTTTTTTTCTTCCCATTCCTTACCCTCAACGACAACCTCAATTCCGGCACGAAAGTCGCCCGAGGTGACACTGGCGAAGCACAAACGTGTGGCACGCCCGGCCCAAACGATTATGGCCACGGCGGCGTGCCTCGCAACACCGGAGTGATGTGAATTGGTTTTGGCGTCCATTTCGTTCCACGGGGCGCGCGCGCGGGGTCAGATCGAAGCCGGCCCGATGGCCATTACGGTGGCCCGATATTATTGTTTCGACCGGCCGGTCTCCCGTGTGATACCTTCACTTTTATCTCGTACCCGGCTTGGTCCGCCGGAGGAAGGGAAGGGCACGGAGAACTTATGGACGTGTTCGGACCGTGTCGAACAGCGCCGAAATGAACCGCCGCTGGCCCTCCGGGTGAACGGACAGTTCCCAGGCAGCGACGGGGTTCGGAATGGTCCGGACATTACACCCAAGGGAGTCGTTGATTGAAAACCGAGACCGAAAACGGCCGAAGCAATAGGAGCCGTGGAAGGAAACAAGGGACGGACCGTCGTGGACCACCGAAAACCGGAGCAAAGTTCGCCTCTAATTTAGCTCCAATTACGCGAAACGCAAGATTAAAACGTTACGAGATAAAACACACGGCCAAACAAAGGAAGAAACTCTCCCGGGCGACACATTCCCGGGCCAACAACAACAGCGTGCCGTCTGGCGTTCGCGTCACGAAAAGCGATTTAACAATGGAGCGGTGAGCGATGTTGCGTTATTTGTTCACTTCGTTATGGCCGTTGTTTCTCGTGATTGGTTACATCAATAAAAATTGGTGTGCTTTCGCTTTTCATATCGGGCGCGCCATGTTTTCGCCGAAAAGTTAACGTTTTCTTTCGCTTTTCCCGCCGTTTTCTCGCCGTCGGGTGTTTCGCTTCGGGGAGGATGGTGCTGCTGCGAACTGCCGATTTGGCTTTACGGCGGACGGTGGTGATAATGGCGAAATTGACGGTATCGTCGGACCCCTGGTGGACATGGCGCTGCGCACTACCGGAGCTTCTCACACTCTCTCACTCCACCGTCTAGGGAAGGATTTTCTCGGCTGATGGCGATCGATCGATGATGAGTCCTGTTGTTGTTGGTGGTGGTGCTATAGTCACACCCGGCTGTTGATTGTTGCACCATCCGCTTCCATTCGCACGCAAAGCCGCCTCGCCCGGGAGGATTACTCCCTTCGAGCTGCTGGTGCGGAAACCATAATTCCATTCCGATCTGCTCGATTTTTGGCCACCAGGCAGCGATTGCTGCCGGTGCGTCGACGTTCTGGGCTGAGTTTTGTACGAAACGAAAATGGAACGGATTATTCCTAGATTGGCAGAGGCCGGCTTCCGAGAAGTGATATCGATCACTTCAACCGTGCCTGCCATTCGGGATTCGTGTTCGGTTGGCGATGACCACTTCATCTGGTTACGGACGAAGTTGATCACGAGTCATTCGGCGAGCGGAGTGGAACCGTCAGTTTTGACTCATCATTTATTGTGACGCATGGCTTTAGTGGACGATTGATTTGAACTCGTCTGGAGGAGGATAAAGGAGTGTAATAAAAAGCTAAACATTAACCCTTAACGACTCATGGTCATTTAAAACTCAAGCTAACGAACAGCAAAGCGTTTTTTTACGAAAACGAAGACGTTTTTTTTTTATTGTAAATAACATAAAAAATAACACTTGGTATTCTTTACAATCCTAAACAGCTTCCAATGTTCATCAGATTATACGAACTGGAACAAGTAGATGCTGCATTCAACAACGTAAGAGATTTCAAATGTTGGAATGACAAATTGTTTCCAGAGTTTTAAAATCTCAGAATTATCATATTAAAGTTTTGGCTTGCAAGGAAATTAAAATACAATGTAGAAACAACATTAAAATACACTTTAGGTATTCCCTAACTGATAGACCAAACATATTTTTCTGATTTGTTATAAAACGCATGATAACCTGTTTCTCTCTCATGTTGCTTTCTGGTAAAGTTTGTTATTTCGTGACACAAAATAGAAAGTTGCCAATAGTTTAATTGCAAGTGTGAATATAGACAGAAGTATAAACTTTTCTTTCACCCACTTGCATTCCGTAGAGGGTCAGATTGCTCAAACATTTAAAAGCTTTTTTTATGGATAGCTACAAACCGTTTTCGAAGGGTGCACGCTTTATTTCAACACCTTACACGGCTCATTTGCATCCAAGTGGCGGTCCTAAAACATGCAAATGAATTCAATCGTCCCATTCTATTTCGCCCGCCGACTATAGCTGCGAACCAAAATATTCAATTATAATTTTCGCGAGTTGTGATAAACGGAGCCGGTGGTGGCAAGGGATGGGAAAATGCGGAATGAATAGAATCCATTATTACTTATGTACCATCCGTACGCCGTACCGAGTGACTAACAATCGAGGGGGCACAAATCGTGGCAATAAATGAAAACATCAGCGAGCAGAGGAAGCACAAGGAACGATCCTCCCGTCCTCGGGGATGCCGAGTGATGACATAAATGGTTCAAAAATGCGTTGATTATCCGCTTCGATGAAACGGCTACAGTCTGTTCGAGGCGGCACCACGCACTTTAAAAGCCGTCCCAGGTCCGGCTTAGGCAAAGAATCCGAGCTCCAGTCGTGATGAACCGTCAAGAAGGTGGTGATTCGAGCGGAGTAATCTTTCACGAAGAGGTCCGACTAGGATCTGAATGGGGGCAAAGCATAAGCAACATAGAAGGATAGCAGTGGAAGAGGAGGAGTGCGGACTGAGAAATCATTTCCGTAAAGCCCTGATCACGCCGGCATCTCGCGGCGTGGAGATGAGGCAAAAAAGCAATACAGACGCCAATAAAGTGTTTACCTTTAATGACGGGGTGGAGGGAAAGAAAAAAAAAAGAGGAACAATAATCCGCCCCGATCGGATGAGGAATAACCATAAACGCGGGGAATAAAAAAAAACACGCAAAACGTGCAATATAAAATTTCAATTCACGCGTAAATTATGGCCTAAAAGTGTCCGATGGCGTCGCCGGGACCAAGTACAGTATTTCACGGGTCGTCTTCCTCGCGCCTTCTCCCCGCTCTTCGTAATCATGACTTCGACGAGTGGCCCCCAAACCGTACGAAAAATCTCTGCCTTTACGCCCTTCCCTTTCGAAGGGTCCTCCTCGCTCAACGAGGATCTACATGCACATTAAAAAAAGCACATTTCAACACAGGAGAACATGGACATTCTATCGGCGAGAGTGCGGCCCGAAAAGATCTATGGGTGGCACGGCGGGAATTTTTCATCCCCCGGCCCGTAATCAATAAATGCCAAACCGTAAATGAACGCTATTTGTCATTCATCATCATGTCATTCGCGGCCGGCCGAACGATGGCAACCGCAACAGGAAGCAATCGACCACAAGCAGAAGAAATAAAGCATAAAAATCAGGCCAATTTTTGGTCGCGAGAGATCCGATGCACGTCGTCCCCGGTCAAACCCGTTGTTGTATCGTCAATTCGGGCGCGTTATCGATTGCGTGCGATGTATTAAAAAAAAACAGCCTGCGTTTCCAATATCCTGCAAATAGCGTATTTTTTCGTATTATCCTTCTCTGTGGCGCGCTACGCTTCCCGGAAAGCTATCGGATATACAGGTGTGATTGTGCTGTTTTGACGAATTGATCAAAGGATATTTTTTGTGCCCTTTTTGGTTCCTGTTGTTGCTATATATAAATTGCCTTGTTTTTGTTTTGAACTCGAAACTTGATTTTTAACATAGTTCGTTTCATTTTAAACTTTTTAACAACTTTTACATGAGTTAACAGTCACTAATTTAATATAGTTCTTGCTAATTTTTTGTGATAATTTGTGATCAATATTATGAAAACTTCTTTCTTCTACGAGTGCTGTTCAATGACCCAACCTTTATTATAATTATTACACATACACTTATCTGTTACCTACATCGAACACTTACACTACGGTTACATATTACCTACATTTATACGACACCACCTGCCGTATAAGAAACGCACTGATGCTGAGCATTGTTTTTTTTCTGAAATCTTGATTTTTAACTTTTTATTTCATTCTAAACTTTTAAAGAACTTTTACATCATTGAAATGATGTTTTCTAAATTTGTATTACCTTATTTAATCTAGCTCTTACTAATTTTCATGACACTATGTGATCAACCTTAGAAATTTGAGTGAAGTTTGCGGTAAATCTTTCCAACCTTTACGTCTAGCACGACAAGTGACTTCCAGGAAATAATAGAATATTCATGTCTTGGATATATCAGGGTTTAATCACAATTCAACAACACTTAATTTAAATTTATGTAGATGTTGTGTCGCAAAGTTTTGGTTCCATGCGATTTGAATTGAATGACCTTTAAATTCCTTTCGTTGTCACATTGAAGCCTTGCGGAGTGAGGGCGTGTCAAATGTTCGCCCTAGGGCGTTTAGAGATTGGGGTTGCAAATTACGCAACAATCGATCTTGAGCCTAACAATCGATTTGATATCGTTAACAGCTTTACCTCGAAACGAAAATCGAATTTCTGAATGCTATCGGCCGGACTTTCGTACCCCATTTCGCATTGGTCGTTTATTGCCTTACTAAAGGCGCGTCTTGGAGACATCGTGAATTAAAGTTTCATTCCGCAGATTAAAGCCTAGCCCCGAGTTTTGTAGCATGTGTCTTGTCCTTGTTTTTTTTTTACCCAAATCCTTCAGTCGAGTTTCGCTTCGTAGAACGCTACGTCATAAATCCCCCCAAGGAAAGCTTTCCGCGAGTCGGCTACGAAAACTACGCGCATCCTCACCCGGGACGCTCTAATTATGGACGGTAATCAACGCTAACGAAGCTCTCGGGCTTAAAGAACCGCGCCGTCGTACCGCGGCTCATCCAAACACAATCAGCCGCCCGGTTGTGTCACACAAGGCCGGTAAACAAACACCTTTCCCAAATCTCCTCGGAGAGGATGGCACGAAGTGAAAAGGAGTTCGGCGGTGGCGGCTCCTGAAAAGGGAAAAGCCATTAAAATTAATCAAACACGTCTGCGTCTGGGTTTTTAGGGGGCTTAGCTTTCGGTATCGGCACAGTGTCCGGGTGACTGAGGTCTCATCGCCCCGATAGAAGGCTTAAAAGCGCGCCTCAATGCGAGAGGGAAACCGTGAGATAAAGGGCGAGAAAAAAGGAAGTGGAACCGAACGCAGCCTTACGCCGTGCGGTTGGCTTCCCCCAAGCCTAACCAAGAAGGTATTTATAACGGCGGATTATAATTAGTGAGAATGTGATCGAATTATGCTCGATGGTTTACGGCGACGACGGAGCGGCTAATGGATCGTTTCGTGTCCATGCGGGTTCGCCCGTCCGGCATTTCCGTTCCGGCCGCAACAAGAGCGCCAATGCACGCTTCTACCGAACCTTTCGGGCGTACGTTAGGTGACATAATGTACGGACCAGTATGCTCCATTCCAGCCGGTCCGCCGTCCGAATGTAAGCTCCATTTCTTACTCAGTATGATGGCTCCCGCCTTCGGTATCTGCCGGCGTATGCCGCATTGTCCTCCACGCACTCAACGGCGAGTAGTCGGCGAGACACAAAGCCCCCGTATGTGGAGTTCATTTCGCCAAGTTTATTATATGTGGAAACGCAGTTTTCCCTACGCTCTTGCCGGCCGACCTAACGTCGAGGTACCTTTCGCGCGGATACTCAACGGAGCGGCTCATTGCGACCCTTTCGGCTCGATCCGAACGAGTTGCACTGAACGGGGCAAGAAAGGACACAGGAAAAAAAAGGGCACACACTGCTGCACTGAGCCCGGGATGTCATTCAGTGAAGTTTATTTGCTGCAGACACTGCTTTCGCCCTTTTGAACCTTTTATTTTCGCTCACGACCTGCTCTGAGCCTCGTGCTCGTGTTCTTTCTGGTGAAATTATTCCGCCGTCGGGGCAATGACAGTCGAAAAATTCAAAACACACACGCCACCAACCAACCGCTGAGTACACGAAAATTGCAATCAACATATATTACCGGGTGAAATTAGATGGCAATAAATAGTTGCACACAACACCCCGCATCCGTTCCCCGCGGCGTCCGCTCACGAAACTGTGCGACAAATTACGTGACCAAGGAATCACGCCGTCCATCGTGGACAAGGCCCGCCTTCACGAAACATGCCATTTCCATTTGGAAAACGTTTGGTTTCGTTACTGCTTGTTGCTAAGCGAAAAATCGCTCGTTCATACCAAACGACGCACGTTCTTTGTGATTCAAGTGATGTTTATGTTATGATTCAATCGAATTCAAGTTTTTTCGCAACTCAGTGAAGGTTGAACTCTAGTGAATTGTTTCGAAAATTTGAAATAACCAGTTGATGTTGAAGACGTTTTGGTTATCTGGTTGTCGTTTCCGGTAATATTTTATTTTGTTATGTTTTATAAAATCTCATTTTGGCATTTCTACTTAACGTTGAGACGTATAAAAAGTGTGTCCGGCTGTTTAAAAGATACATAAAATTAATATTCGAATAAAAATATACAAACAAATATTGTGCATTACGCAACTGAAATGAATATTTTATATTAGAAATTTATGACATTTTGAATCTAAAAAACACTTATATCCATGATGAAACAGTATTTGTCGAATTATTTGCCCAATTTATTTATTTTTGAAATAAATGTGCTTCAAGAGTTTGCTGTAATAGTTTGTGTGTTCTTTTTCTGTTCCACCAACATTTTGAGCTTTGTTTTTAAATATCATCCACAAATGGCGACTGGTAAATGAACTTTTGAATTTGTTACTACAGGGTGTTCATAAAACTGTGTGATTAGACAACATATTCAATGCGTTAACATTATTTTACTTCTGGTTAGTGTCGGTTATTTTGCTTAACAAGATAATGAAAAGTATTTGACCCGCCACCAACGCTGATATGCTGTTTTCATACAAAGCATAAACCTTTCTCAACATTCTTTCATTTCGTAGCTTCTTATTGAAAGATAAAATCAACCCGGTTTACGGAATAGTTCCTTCCGCGTACTGACGATCCGATTCGGGACGACGCGTAATGTATCCATGTCGTGAAAAAGCAATTAATAATGCTCAATTATCTGGTTGATGAATAAAGTATTGTCTCGTCACTTCCAGAGCAGGCGAGATATTTTCCATTCTTTTCGCTTCCCTGTCCAAAGCCACGGTTCACACTCACAATAGGCCTCGACCCGGCTAACCAGCTCAGCTTCCCTGTTCACAAGCTGCATCATCCAGTGCGCAGCAATGGCTGCCGATCAGAATACCGAGGTGGCTCCCTTAACCGGGTCTGCATGATTTCTCACTGCTTTCAAACACTTGCAGCGTTGTTGAAAAATAAAACCTAATCCGGAGCGGCACACCGGACGGCAACTTCACGGATGCTTTCGGTCATAATGAGACTCCAATTGAAAAGCGGACTGTAGCACACAATACCGATGCCCGGGCCAACGTAGCCAACACGAGGAGCGTGGCCAGAGTGGTGTAGACACACACAAAAAAAAACCATGCGCCCATCCTTAATGTTCACCTTTACACCATTAATCATGTGCGCAACAATCATCGCAATCATAATAATAATTCCCGCCGACGTTGGTCCACCGAGGGCCCTGTTCGTTAAGGGGTCCGCTCGGAAGCTCGGAAGCTCTCGACGGGGAAGCTGGCACTCGGGAGTGCTTTCGGGCAATGGCGAGGCGCAAACTTCACACTCAATACACTCGGGTCCAATTTAATGATTCTGGCTTATTGTTCTGGTAGGACGAGCAACAGCAGTTTTCCAACCTTACCGGGATGAAGGGTTGCTAACCGCGCTAGATGGACGATCGTATACAGCTTGGAGGATGTAAGTGTTGCCTGCCTTATCAGTGAACCTTTCATCCAAAGGGCTTTGCACAGATACACATACACCAGCGGAGAGGATGAATGTAGGAGGGTGGTGAAAACCACAAACCGCTAACGTACTTGAGCGTAATTTCGGCCGAAGAGAAATGCCAACATCCGAGCCTCTAATCCATGTACAAGCGATGTACCAACACAGCGCTCATGTCCGTTGAAACGAGGAAAGCTCATTCGCAAATGGAGAAGGAAAAAAAAAGCACCGGAGCATGCCAGACCGGGGGCAGAACTAGCAAGACTCGAGAACCAGGAATTGATACGAAAACAAAAGTAACCTAAAAATCCTCCCAAGCCGCAACTCGAACGAAACCCGGCTGGGTTCATTATTGGAGCGTGGAGTTCAGAACGGTGAGCGATCGCCGGGTTTTATTTTTCGGATTGGAACTTTCCGATCCGCCGTTTTAGAACGATTGCCCTCCGCAAACTGATGAGTCAGGATGATTTTGCGTCGGGTGAGCGGAATGAGATGCCGTGGATTGGATTGAAATTTAATGATGAAATGGATCACTTACCCCCTCTTTGGAGGAGCATCTCTGCGTGGGGTTTTTGGGGTGCTGGAAAAGAGGGGGGGTGCGAGGGCATGTAAAAGTGTTCCTTGCGTACGCTTCCTAACACGTGCTGGCTGGTGGTTTTTAAATCGCCTTCTACCTGTTTACTACGTATACGCCGCCAGACGATCGATGATTGAAGGCACTCGAAAAAGCAATCGAACTCGGAAAACGTGTAGGCCATTCCGCCATCGTCTACCCGAATATGTGGTGCAAAATTTCCAATCTCTCCTTCCCGCCACCTCCATACACTACCAAACTCGGAAAAGCTTTCAAATGCGCTCTAGAATGCGAATCAGCATCGTCATCATTCGCCGCTTTCAGCTTCTTATTCATCCCTTCAGCTGTGTTTACAATACACACCGCGCAGGTACGAGACCCGGTTCAACACCCGCAGGTCCGCGGTGTGGAGGTGATTATCGATTGAGATAAAGCGTGAATTATTTAGAAAACACGGCCACGACCGAATGCCTCCTCCCGCCGGAGACCTCATCCATTTTTTTTTCTCTTACCCGAACGCCCTCAGTTCGTAGCGCTTGTTTACTCCTGACACTTTCAAATTATCGTTCTGTTTGATATTTTCCTCCTAACTTTATTTTTCCTCGCTTCACACCTTTCCCCGGATCATCGGTCGTTTCTTGCTTCGGTAGAGCGGAACTTTTTTTCCTTTTGAACAACCCTTAGCGATCGCTTTGGAGTTTCCCCGAACAATCGTCTGTTTTGCAATCAACGATTTGGGGCAGGGAGAGGAGATCATCGGGGATAATCTGGAGGGAAACGGAGAAAAGATGGCGATGGTTTGTTGAACGGTTCCTTGCAACCTTTGACCGGATTTTTTTTAAAGTCCTCCACTTCCCGATTGCAACTTCTAGAACCGTTCGGTAGACCAACTATTTCCGTTCCGGTTAGTGGGTGTGCCTGTGTGTATTTTCCCGATTAACGCCTACACGCGTGTGAAGCAACCCCCGAAGTGCCTTGAACGCTCTCCGGAGGCAATTTAGTTTTTCGAGAAACTCCTAAACCAAACCCCCCACGCCACGGCTGCAGCATAAATAATTAATTATGTGTTCTTTCGCTTGCAAAGTGATGGCAAGCATCTACCGGGTCCACCACACCACATCACCACCATAGTGCCTCATCGATACCGTGCTCACGTAAGCGGCTTCACTTTCGTCCTCGGAGCCCCGCGTGCGGCTCTTTCCGTTATCTTGCGGAGGTGACGCCAAAGTATACGCGCTTGGCAAGAAGCAATCAATTAGGATTTTTTCTTCCTTCGCCCCGCGTAGATGCGGAAGATGTTTTCACAACTAACAAGAAAAAGTGAGCGCATTCGGACGCACGGACCACAGGATGCCGGAGAACGGGCAGTAAAAATTTCGGGTAAAGTCCGCAGGCGTCACGAGGTAGCATCCCCTTCTCTAGAGCTTCGAGTTACGAATCGCCGTCGTGAAATTTAGTCCCTTTTTGAAACTCTATGTACGTGTGTGTGTGTGATTATTTTATCTTTTTACACGTAACCGTAACGCGAAACAAAACAACGTCGTACCCGAAGTACACGACGATACCAGACGAGAGTTTATGGCGAGTTGACCTGCCACCACGAGGATGTTTTTCCTTTCGTTCGTCCGGCTCGACCAAGTACGGGTTCTTAAGTTTAAGGGCCCCAGCGAGAAAACGGGGGCCTCCCTGCCGAATGTGGTGAATGAAGCCGGCGAAGGAAAAGTTCAGTCAATTATTGTAATTTGACGGGCTGCCTAACGATGATGATGATGTTGATGGGTGCACGATCGATGGGATGGGAAGTTGCCTTGCTCCGAAAAAGGGGGCAGGAAAAGGAAGTGGGATAGGGCGGTGGTAAGTATGATGAATATGCTTGCCCGGCGACGCGGCGGGTTCCCGATGCTGAGGTTTGATTAATTTTTAAGACGCTGATGAATGGCGCACTGCCCCATTTCAACACCTTTCTCGGGCTGTCTCCCGGCGGATGGTCCGTTCGGGATTGGGCCCTGACTCCCTGGACATAGGCCGTTGGGCCCGTGGCGTATTTGTTCGCATTCCAGTACCCATAGCGGAGCGCGAGGGTAATGGTTCACACCTTTTGCGAAGTGGGAAGTGTTTACCCAGCTACAACTGCACCAGTTCAAACATAAGCGATCCGTGCGATAGGACACCGATGCGTGTGTGGAGTCGCCGGTTGCGTCGCTATGTGCCAGAATTGACACCGATTCTCCGTACGACACCTAGGTAGAGTCGGCGGTGATGCTTCCCTCCCGCTCGGACGGTCAATATTGACTTGGCAATGCTTCTAAATAGTTTTTCTTTTCACTTCACCGCGACATCGGTGATTGTCTGTCCACCCACCAGATCCCCCCGGCCCGATCGAACGTCCGTTGAACTTTACTCTTCCAGTCAGTAGTGGCGGGTATGTTTGGATCACGCCCGGTAAAATCAACAGTACACATATTACTGTTTGTCTAGCAGCTCTATCGGGTAGCGCGCGTGTTTCGGTGCATCGCGACGAGTATCCCGGGCGATTCGTTTGACAGTTCAACTCAAATCAATCACAGAAAATAAGTCTGTCATTATTTTATTTATCGACTCTATTCAATTCCGCCTCATCTCAAACATCAGTATTGCAACAGAAACGAATTCTCAGTTACAGCCAACATAACTATTCAGAAACTATTATAGTTTAATATTACACAATGTTTCTATCAATACCTTTTGGAGGGGTTTCACTGGAGAGCTAATTGCATATCCCATATTGCAGAAGTTAATGGTATTTTCTTTTTTTATCCGCATAACATTTACACAAAACTATGTCACACGTTGGAAATGCTGCCTGAATCTATTTCATATTCCTGTCGTACGGAAATAAACAATGTTTACCATTTATGCCAATCGGCTCTGGAAAAATCTGTGCCTGGTTTTAATTGCTAACGCTACATCATGTGAATCTATAATTACACAATTTCCACAGAAATTGTTATTTGCGTGGTAATACTCTATGCTGTAATGTTTGCTAATTGAATGCATGCAGTAGAGTTGCTGTTTTTTCTTATTGCTGTTATGTAACTTACTGATGTTACAGTACTCGATTTAATTGCTACAAAACAGTCAAAGCAGAATAATTAAAAATCGGTAGTATTTTTAGGATAAATCTACAATTAACTCCGTCTGGGAAATTCAAATTAAATTACGCTGCATTTCTTCCAATACAAAACATTTTTACAATGTTTGTTTCAGTAAAATATGCGTTTTCGATAGCTTTAACACTGCTTTGTGTTGAATTAAAGTAGCTCCAGCTTACAGGCTAACAATAGACAGCCATAAAGTGAACAAGTTTGTCAGAAATATGGCGTTTTTCACATTAAAATAAATTGCTTTGGAATCTTGCCCGAATGCTTTTTAGGAGTCATTTTGACCCCTATTTTCAAAACGCTATCACTTCACTATTTTTGGAGATTTTACTACTTGTTCTATCTTTTGGCGTTTTTAATGTTTTGATGTACCACTTCATCATTCCGCTAGCTCGGTGTGAAGCGAAAAAGATCGATGTGAATCGAATTTTAATCCTGTTCAACCTTTATTTTTATTAAATGTATCATGTAACTTTAGAAAAATAGTGTGCACTATAATGCTTATATATTAACCCAACTTTAAAACATAATTTCAATTTCATTGATGAAGAAATGCATCGACCAAAAGGATCAAAAGATAGTCAACAAACATATTAAAAAGTGCCAGTTTACGGATTTGAAAAATCTTCAAAAACAGTGAAGTTATAGCGTTTTAAAAATAGGGGTTAAAATGACCCCTCAAAAACATTCTAGGGATAGTCTAGTCGGTTCTCGGAACTGGTAGAATAGAAGAATATGAAATATTGGTTTTATTTTTGGTTTTAAGAAAAGCCTTATTTTTTAATATTCATCCGTTTTCAAGATATTAAAATCTAAAAATTGCGTTAGAGTCAAAATGACCCCTATTTGGATTCTAATGTTAACCAAAGTCAGTGATTCAAAAAACTTGATAATAGACTTCTAAAAATCCAATACAAAATGCATTGCAGAGAAAATTGGCCAAAGTTTGTCGATGTTCTACATGATTTGAGGCCTTTTGTGGATGCAACTCCATCTCTTTTCGACTTTATTTATAATTCTTCCAAAAGTAACTGGGCGGAGAGTTGAAGAACAATCTATAAGTAAACTGGTGGAAATGTACGGCCATCGCCTGCCACAGTAAATGTGGCGTGCATAACAATTACCCCTGCTCGAAGAATGCATCCAAAAAAAATGCACCACGACGCGCAACACAGCGTCAATTATCGTGTTTTCGTAAACAAATCGAACCCGGCACCCTTTTCTTTTCCGGACACGCCTGACGGACACGTGTGGAAAGGTTGCCCAAGCCCGAAGTGATATTCCGGTCAATTTCCCGTGCGAAGACGGGATGCGGGCATACACATCCAACTCCGCCGAGTGGGAGTCGGTTCGGTTCGGAGTTCGGTTTGAAAATCTTTCAACCGACGTGGAAAAATTGATGATTATTTACGTTACAGTGCGTATTTTGGGAGCGGTGTTTACTTTCCACGTTTCGCCTGCCTGCGAGATGATGCTGTACGCGGTAGCGGTTTTGTTAGTTTTGTGTTTTTTCTTTTCTTACCATCTGCCCCACACCTCCTCAGTCCATTTCGAATGTTTTTCAATTCCGCACGCTTCGATCTTACCGTTTGCGTTGGCCTTCCTCCGGATCGCTTCCCTCGAAATGCGCACGCTATCGTACTGACGTTGGTCCAGATCTTCTCCGAAGTTGCCGGCAAGAAACCGACGGCCTATAGCCGGGTCATTGCATCTGGAACGAATGAGCGAACAATGTGTTCAACTCGTCCGTACTGTAAACAAACTGCTGCGGTGTTCGGTTGGCTTCGTGCCTTCGGTACGTTTTATTTTTTATTTTTTGATTTAAACTGTTTCTCTCACCACTCCGATGCAACTCCTCCTCCTCTTCGGGTGAAGCGTCTGCAAGAAGGTTGCTGCAAGCAACCGCTGGCAACTGCCCGTGCCGTTTCTCAGCCGCAAAACAACCGCGACAAGCCAAGCCGCTGGGGCAGTGGATGCGAACCTAAGAAACGATAAATTACAATGTTAAAATAAACAATCGGCCATTCCGGGAGCAACAGCATGCCGCCCCGTACACTGGCCTACGGCCGCGAAGAGTGGGAGAAGAGGGAGAGGGAAGAAACATGAAGATCTGGTGCTGGGTACCACGAGTTGAACCACGACCCCGAATCAGCTGAATGGACTGATTTTCATCAACTCTAATCAAACTGAATCGCACACATAAAAGAGCAAGCCAGCGATGTTAACCAAACAACGGCGGGGTGAAGACGAGGGTGCATTGTCCAATGGAGGAAAAAACATGGCCCTCCCTCCTAGACCCACCTACTCCGATGCCTTTTGATCTCACTGAGGAAACATTCCTCCTGCCGTAGCAAGTGAGAAACACGATTGGATTCTTGCTCAGCATCATTTTGCGCAGTGGTTCTCAGACTTTTTGTAGATACACGTTCAAAGCAATATTTTTAAAGCGTTTGTCTTTATGTTAAAACCGATTAAAATGTTGACTCCCAAAAATGGGTGACAGTAGCAATAAGTTCTTAAAAGTTTTTGACCCATAAATACATAAAAATGCAACATTAAACCC
Organism: Anopheles coustani; assembly: GCF_943734705.1. NCBI lineage: Eukaryota > Metazoa > Arthropoda > Insecta > Diptera > Culicidae > Anopheles > Anopheles coustani. The sequence continues at coordinate 37,859,500 of NC_071289.1, forward strand.
ATAGTTATATTAAAAGCAAGTTCTTTGTGAAGCTAAGTCTTCGCTTGGCCTTCGAAAACCGTCGGTTTAATAAGTGTTGGAAACAAATTTTATTATAAAAGATTTTAATAGAAAAAAGTGTGCTAAAAACGCTTGGCAGTCAACGTGTTAAGCATTATTTGATGTTTAAGAATATAATCGAACGAAATTGGTCTACTTTTCATCACATGTTTGCATACATTATTACATTTACATTTCATCAATCAATTAATATTATATTGAAATGCTTCATTGAGTCATCTTAAGATTCACTTGATGTTGATTTTGTTGCCTGTCAATCTACTTTGTTGACTGTTCTATGAATTACTAATATCTAACAAACTAGTTTTATCTTGGCATTTAACGCTTTGAAAGTACTAGTCAGAACTTTTAGGTGCTGTTTTTTTTTAAAGTCTTCCATCATAAGATGTTTGTTTTGGTTATGATGATTGTGTTCAAAGTTGAGATTTTTCACATACATTGAAGGCAACATAGTTTGAGAACCTCTGCCTCATTGCATGCATTTGCACGTCCCACTCTCTACCGCCCGCGAAAAACTCATGGACGTCTAAGTGAGCGTAAAGAAAGCGTGCTCGCATTTTCGATTCTTTGTGTGCCCACCGTTTGCTAGTTCTTTTCGTACGCGCTCGACCAGCCCAGCATCGCGTCGGTGGCACCTTTCCGGCACCGTTTATTCCCCTCGGGAATCTCCCACCGCCGGCAGCCCACCTGGACGAACCGATGGGCCCATTTCATTTGATCCCATTTCTCCCGAGCCCAAGTGCTACATCAAGTCGTACTCGGCTGACAATGCAGAAAATTACGGATTACGAGCAACAACTCCCAGCCCGCCCCGACTTCCGTGGCGCACTCGGCTCGGGAAGTGGAACTACGATGGCACCGTTGGCGCCATTTGGACCGTCGCGGGGAGGCGTCGGTAACGAGCGTACCTCTAGCTGGTGACTGGCTTGTGCGTGTACTTATGTGTGTGTGGGTGTATGTGTGCGTGTGTCGCGGGAAAACCAGAAAACAAACATCATTAGAGCGGACGGCAGTTGTAAATTGCATGGATGCGATGACGGTCTTCGCGTGGAAACGCCTTCTGGTGGCTCCTTCCGATCCACTAACCGATCCACCCCCTCCTCCCGTATCGTCACCACCGCCAACAACCGTTTTTATCCAGCACGGCCCTTCCGTTCCAATTTCGCCACGTTCCTTTCACTTCGGGCCGCGTCGCCGATCGCTAGATCTGCCACTTTCAACGGACATGATTCAAACTGCCATCAAGCACTCACCTTTCACTGATTACACCACGACCGGCCAGGGAGGGGGAGGGTGGGACGGGTGGGGGTGCTGCTGGCGGGAAGACGAGCGCACATGGTATCAGTAATTGGACTTTCTGCTCACGCGCCACAAACTACTATCAGCCCTGTCTCTGCGCTTACTTTTACGAGTGTGTGTGTGTGCTTGTATGTCTGTTTGTACTGCCTTCGTCAGGCGGAAAACTCGCAACAAGGGCACGACATGCCATGGCTCTGAATGCCGCCGGAAGGGTGTTGGCCGAAGGTTGCGGAAACGTTTAGGCTCCGCTGAATGTAGGTGTTTTCCGCAAACACCCATCAGCCTAGTTCCGTGGACTTGTCGCTCGCGGCCGCTAATCTTTTGCAGATGCCTCCTCGCTAGCCCAGTTCGGGTTTTCCGGGCGGACCTTCCGAGAGCCACGCTCCAGCCGATTGCGTTTTGTCGTAACGGCCGCTAGCTGTCACTCTGATTATGAGTGCGCTTGGTGTGGCACAAAGCGGGAAAGTGCCCATCGTTTTGGCTGATGGAATGGCGTCGCGGGCAGGCTTTTTACTTCTCTAATCTCCACGCTGAGCTTCATCCAGCGGAACAATGGACCGATTAGCCGATGGTGGACTGGAGCAATGTTTTAAATTAATGCTAGCAGCTCACACTGGACAGTTCTTAATGCTCGACAATCATGCAACAGGGCTATGTTTAATATGTAACTGCACCTTTTTGGTATTTCACAATACGTTAGAATTTGAGTTGAACAGAAAACGTCAAGTTATTTGAAACTTTCATAATGTTGGTAATTAATTACACATGGTCATTGCTACATTATCTTTTTTTATATTTTTAAATCAACCCGATGCCTCCTGATTGCTTAAAGGTTTATCGAAATATTTGGTTATTGTTTGTCTGTAAGAATGACAAGTTTTCTCTTAAAAGTTGATAGTTTTTGTTGATGTTGTTGAAGTATCTAGTAATTCTTGATTGAAAACATCATACCGATTATTTCAATTCCTGTTTTCAACTTGCAGTTTTATCATACCCTTTGGTTAATGTTTCCAAAATCTCGTATCCAGGTGAATGTTACCAAAAACTAATATCCCTGATGACTGGAAAAAATGCGTTCTGAAGGGCTTTGGTTCAAGAATCCTGCTTACTTTATATTGAGAATCTCCTTACTTTGTATAGAGATTTCTTCAATTGAAAAATAATATTTTATGGAACGAATAATAAACACAAAACTTTACATAACTTGTTTTATTTGCTTTCAACTGACTCTGCATTTTGTTTGAATTTAATGTAAACTTCAAGTTAACTTTTTTATTGCATATTAGTTATAACAACAATCCTTTCGAATACTGTTTTTTATACTACAATCCAGTCAATATTTAATAGCATTGCCAGGAAATCAGTGAACGACCTCCATTGCAATTCAAAAACTTACCATCGTTCCACTTGACAAATGACTGCAATCCATATTTCCTAGAGATACCGTTGTTACAAAACAAACAACTTAATCTCCTTTGATACGTCGGCAATTTTGCATTCTAATACAAAACACATGCATCTATTAATCCATTAATCTTGATCCGTTTCTTTTGTTTTCCCTTTTTTCCGTTCCAGGTAAGTTCGCCTACATCAAACTGTTTGCCTACCCAGCGAAGCGCGTGTGAAGGTGGAACGAGATAATAGGGACGGCACCATCGTAACGGGCTCATAAACGTGGACACATGATGATAATCGTACACCCTTTCACGCAGCGCGAGCCTTACGCTCCATTACGCTGCCGGTTGTTAAGTGGACGCTAATGCTAAATCAAACAAATCAATTCCCAGTCGACCCGGCCGTCGAAAAACGGACGTTTTTCACCGCGTGGGCCATAAACTATCCGACGCGGGCGAAACGAATCCTGCGCCGCGGCAACAGATTTATGACGTTTTCAACACTTTGCGACACTCGAGTGCTCCGGGGTGAGTTCCCGATTGGTGGTGCGAGGACCAAGTTCCACACACACACACAGGTGCGGGTTGGCCGGCAGTCCCGGCACTAATTATGAGAATTCACGGCAAATTACCCCCGAGCACGCCACCGTGTGTCTAGTGTGCTAAAAATGGGCGTTCGGACAGTACACAGAAATAGGCACAAAGTAGCCGGAGTTGGCCATCCGAGTGCCCCTCCCGCCGCTCCGTGTGCGAATTAGAATAATGCACGTGAGACACGCCAACCCATCGGCCCAACCTCGAGTGTCCATCTGCGTCCCCCCGGTGTCTTGCTTGGGTTGCCCCGAACGCCCCTTACGTGGCATGACCTTGCCGAAAGTCCTGCCACCGCGTTTCCATACGGTTTCCATCCGTGAGGCCGGACAGCGGCTGCTTCGGGCTTGTGCACGCACGTGTGCCCCGAAAAGGGTGAAGATTTCCGCTCGTGCATACAACACATCGGCGTTTGTGCGCTATCGTGACCGAGCGGTAAACACACCAGGACCAACACACAGTCGTCTCGCGAGCCTCCGGTGGAAATGCCTGGAAACGGGTGACTGCCGAAAGGATGGCAAATATCTCCAATGCAACTGCGAACCGTGTATGGAAAATAGTGTGCCTTTCCTCGTCCGTGGTTGCCCCGCTAGTTGATGCCCGACGTGCGGTCTCCCGCCATAAATCATTACAGACATCATCAAGCATGTGCACGGTGTTCCGGAGGGTGTACTACTTGCACTACTACCTTCTACGAACCACCATGGACGGCTACGGTTGCAACGGAAAAGTTCAGCTCCACATTACATCGATACGTTCCAAGGCTCCGTTTTCCGCTCTTGCCGTTGCGAACGAAATAATGCAGAAGAGGCACTCGAGGCACAGATAGAACTGGCACTTGGGGTGTGCACGAAAGGAAGTGAACAATTATGACCACTTTGAAAGTACTTTTCCGGAGCACGATAAGATATCGCATTTCCATGTGAATCTTTGTCGACCTTCCCGAAGACCTTCCATTCTACAATAATAGGAACAGTTTTGTAAGATGATATTTAAAAACTAACTACGAATGATAATGATTTTTAATGAATACGAAGTAGAGAAGGCATATTTTTTATTTATGATATTTAATTATTCTTCAATTATGGGTGGTAGTTTGTTCCAAATCAATGGAATGTAAAGAAAAATACAATTTCAAGTAATCGTTTACGATGACGTTTGAACGATAACTTAATGTTTTCAAAGTAGGTCTCTCTTTAATGAAGTATCATCTTTCTAAATAGTTATGTTACATAAATAGTGGTAAATGGGAAAATATTTGAAATTTCATTATTAAACATTTTAAACAATTTCATACTTATTTTCGTTGACAACAATTGTTGTTCAACAATTTTAATTTGGCATAAAAAATTTTGGTAAAAGAGTAAATGAGGCCCCGGGCTAGATTCTCCTCTTCCTGCTGGTTCACATTAAGCGCCTGAAGCTATGCAAAGCGCGACACATGCATTCGTTTCGATTTTTGAACGCTAACGGTTTGCTTAAAAGAACATAACGGTTTAAACTAATCACGCAGTGGAGGTTGAATGCGGGTTAACATACTTTTACATGTTAAGTTACTAGTAAGTAAACTATACCACACATGATGGACAGCATGAAACAATGAGTTTAGCCGAAGAAATGATTTGGAAACGGCGGCGCGCCCGCAGCGAGCGCAGCGAGCGGACTGCGCTAGGTCTACCGAAAAAGAGAGTTTGTTATAGTTTTGAGAAATAAGGGGGGCCCGTGGGCCCCCCTCATACCGCACCCCCTAGGTTGATTGCGTAGCAGAAATTAACGGTACACACTACGGTTCAAATATTCGTAGGTTGAATTTAACGAATTAATGTATCACCAATTGCATACATTCAGTTTAAACGTCCACAAGAGGTGTAGCCACGATCGAAAACATGGCGGCCGGGGCCTCATTTACTCTTTTACCAAAATTTTTTCTATAAAGCACTAAAATTTTCTTATGGACCGAATGAAATCGGTTGGTGGACCAAATTTGGCCCGTGGGTCGGACTTTGCCGACCCCTGGTTTTATCAATTAGATGTGATTTATCAAAAATGTGATTAGATGTGATTTACGAGACTACCTTGTTGACGATTTCTTTCACACACATATTTTTCGTAGGGTGTAACTTGATTAAGCAATGCTGAATAAATTTGATGCACTGCTTACAAGCATTCCAGTTGGAGAATCTATGATTTATGTGTTTTGCAGATTTTTTTATTTGTTTTGCCATTTTATTCCTGGAATGTACCCTAATTCAGTAATGAAAAACTATTTTGAGCTTGACATAAGGACGAAAAATGAAACATAGTTGTGCACGCTTACTTTACACAAAATGTAATTTACAGCACAATGGATCTTTCCATGAGAGGGGTCGGCATGCCAGTGTACGTGTCCTAAAGAGTGTGCCTCTTCTACTCAAATTGACCCGACCGGGAGATTACGTTGGCGAGCTTTTGATATCTTCAGCGCAACAGTAGTGCGAAACAAAAGAAAACATAATAATAAACAACGACCCCCTCCTTGAGATGCTCCGCGCCGAGCTACAATCGTCGACAACAATAGGGCAAAAGGTGTTTTTCCGAGGAAGTTGTAACGGGCCGCTTCCGTTTGCGCCGTGCCAGTGGGGGAGGGGGGGGGGGGCACTCCAGTTCCTTCCGGGTCGAGTTGTAGGACCCGCGAAGGAGCGCATAATTACTTCAGCATTACGAACCTCCGCAAGAACGCCTCCATTGTGGTACCTTAAGCTCCTTCACGAGCCGCACTTGTTGTGTGTGTGTGCTTTGTGCTATCGGAACAGAACCCGCCCTCGATTGTGACCCCCCGGGGTTGTGCGAATTTTGGAAACATTCTTTCCCCCAGTATTTGTTGCGTTGCCGCTTAGAGAGCGTCTAGACGGCCACAATCTCACGGCTCGAGTTTTCCCGGTCGCTCTCCGGCTCGGGACGGACGGTCTGGCATTTACCGGGTGGCAGGAAAAAGGGAACGGACTTTCCATTGCCCCCGGAAAGTTTACCCCAGGTGTGTACAGAACGTGATCTTTCGACCCAAAACCCAAAACCGACAAGTCATCCACACCTTTTCAACGGTTTCGGTTGTGGTAAGACACTTTACCACGCATCCACACGCCGGCGTACGGCGTCGTCCTCAATCCCTCGACCTCCCCCCCCAGCTGGCAGCTGACCTAGCCCGGAGCCTGCGGAGGCTAATGGTAAAGATTATGACCGATGGATAGGGTAGTGCTTGACAATAAGAGGTAAATATTGCTCGAAAGAGACAAACGCGGTGTTTGTACGAGGCAGGCATGTATGCTGGAAAACATACAGCATCCCGCTGGCGGAAGGAAAGAGATAAAGCGCAGCCCGAGCGAAGAGATCGATAGGAAAAATAGACAAAAGTGCTAAATGCTTTTAAAGAGCGGAAAGCTTTTAACTTTAATTAACAGTCCGAGGCTTCGCTTTGCCGCTAGGACTCTCGTCCCTCCTCGTCTACTTGGCCTTGTCTATCGTAGTTTGCAACTCACTCGCGCACTCCCCACGGAAAAGTGTGTGCATGTTGGATTTTTCGGTAATGGAGCCGCCGGTCGATCGAGTGCTCGAAAGCGATTAGCCGCCACGGTGTGTGTGTGGGTGTGTGGGAGAAAAACCATTAATTCATCAAACCTGCCCTCAGGAGTGACGGCACCGGGGCTAACATTTTCATTCTTCCCAGGGCGAAGAATACTTCAAAGGTCAAGCGGATGACCGCTTGAGGGGAAAACTCGAAGGATTTTGCTGTGAGACATCTACATTGAACTATCGTTTAAGATCGAGCCCGCGATACGCGAATCGACACAAAGCCATTGAAAAGATCAATATACCGTTAACTTGTGCTCGAGATACGGATGGAAGTGGCCATTATCTCTAATGGAGTTATGAATAGGTGTCCTGTTGACCGGGCACCCGGGTAAATGATTGTTTATTGATTCGAATTTTGTATTGTTTTGCCTAATGATTCTTTAGGCGAGATTCATTCATATGAATCTTTCATCTAAGATTCATTCAAATGAATTCATGAATCTTTTGGGATTCGAATCTTCAAACGATTATGAATCTTTCGAAACCTTCATAAATGTATCTTTCATGGATCTTTCACGAATACCCACGATTCTTTCATTGGCATGGGTAATGCAACAAAAAAGAGAGTTCCCTTAACCCGGTTTTTGCCCATCCCTTTTCGTCATCTGATGATTTTTCGAGATACATGAATTTCTCATTCATAGATTAATGAATCTCTGAAACACAAAAAACCATTCAGATTCATGAATCTTAATCTGAATCACACAACTCTAGAATATTCATTACTGCTGTTAGTTCTTTTCTTTTTAAATTGTACATTTAAATTTGAAATGTGATACACAAGCAGCTTTATTTTGCAATTAATCCAAACCAATGTTACATGTAATCGACCATCGTTGGACCTTTTCCGGACGCCTTTCAGTTAACCTTATTGCAGTGCTTCCGTTCTTCTCGATACGAAACTCGATTCCTTTGGCTTTGAAGTTTAAAAGCTAATACAACAGAACAACTCCTCGGTGAACCGACGCTGCACCGGACAACTTATGCTGCACCTGCTCGGTGTCGGGCAAACAATTTATTTGCGCTCAAACCATCTGTTGCTGACACTTGCTCCAGAAAACGGACTCCGCTGAGGAGCTCCGGGTGGCTTCGGCTGCATCGTCCTTTCGAGAGCTGTAAGCGAGAACCACTCCATTGTTGGCATATCTAATCACCGTATCCCGGTGGTTGACACACTGGTACACTTAGTCAGTCACAGCCAGACACACACACACAGGTTAGAATGGTTTGTTGACCACAAGGTGCAAACGAGACCTGAATCCTGGCCGGTCGACGGAAAGATCACGCAAACGATCCGGACAAATACCGAACCGGGTTCTGTTCCGGACGAACGGAATGGGAGAGCCAATGCAAAGAGCTGCAAACTGGTACATGGATGCTGCTGATGTGCAATCTTTCTACGGCATCCGTTACATTTGTCATTAAAATATAATTTGTGCCCCTTTTTCGTCCACCTCGCTATGGTTACGGTTGTTGCGGAAAGTCTCACTTGTGTCCGTATTTTCCACCTCAGTAAAAACACCTCAGCGCCAGTTGAATAATGGGCGAACCTTAACGCACCCCTTGTAATTTATCATAAAAGTTTTTCCCTGAAAACTAGGGGTTTTTCAATACATAGAAGCGGCTGTGTTCAGCGCAAGGACAGCGTGAAACCAGTGACACCCCTTTCACAAGTCACTAGATCCGTGGATCATGCTGTTGATTCCTGCGAGAGTCCCCCCTTTACACCACCACCTCTTACCTCATCTAGAACCGGGATCACAGGGAAGGCACACAGTTTTGTGATAAATTTTTCCCAGCTGACGTCACGAAGCAGGAGCGCTTCACCATTATTCCGTCTGGCGCCTGCCATCACATCTTCGTGAAGCAGTTGAACGTCGCCTGCACAATCTTCGCCTTATCCTGCGCCATCTCTCGGGTTCTGCCATTTATTTTGCACCCTTTTATAATAAAAAAATAAGTCCCGATGTTCGCAGCCCTGTCCTTCTTGAGCTGAGTCGTTTGATCAGGCTCTCCCCCCCCACTCGTCTGCAGCTCCTCCGACACCGTTTTTCGTTCCGAAATGGGGACGAAAATGCTAAAAAGCTCTTCCCGTCGCGCTCAACCGTCGTCGCCATGGCGCTGCGTTTTGCAACTTTCCATAATAAATTTTATGCAAAACTTTTCCACCTCTCGGGTTTTTAAGCGACACACTCAGCCGAACTCTTTTTTTCCCCGTGTACATACACACACACACACACCGATTGCGAAGGGGAGATGATCCTCGGCTCGGTGTTGTTTCACTTACGCAACGCGACATAACTCACCACTTCGGGTGGGAGGGGAATAGTGCAGTTTGCAGCAAAGAAAATTATGAAAGGTAAACGCATCACACTGGGAAAAAGGGGGAAAAGCAAGCAAAACCACCCACAAACGAATCGGGAAAGCTCCGGGAACAAAGAAAAAAAGCTAAGCTGGGAAAAAATAGGAAACACCCCGCTCATAGTCCCAACGCCCGGTCTGATACATTTCCATACATCATGTTCTCATTTTCCCGTGTCTGGTGGTTTTCGCAAATTTATGCACAGTTTTCTGATGTGCGGATGAAACGAGCAGATTTGCACTTCATATTTTCTGGGCGGATTTTCTTTTCCTTTTTTCGTTCGGCTGGTGTCTTCGTCGCCATCATGAAGACGTCTTGTGGATTTATCATTTTGCTCTCGCGTTCTTCTGAAAGTTCCGTTTTGCTTTCATGACGGAGCAATGGGTGTGTGTGTGTGTGTGTGTGTGTGTGTGTGTTTGTGATGCGGACCGGATCGTGATTTATCAGCTTGAAGAATATTTTATTCCATCATACAACAGATTCTTCCGAAAAAGAACCGCACAACACCAAATCGCTGGCAAACTTCCGTTTGTAACTTATGGTGAGGGTTTCTCTCTGGGGGCTTTCCACGCAATTCGCTGTTTATTTTCGTTTTCGAGTTGATGTGACTTTTGCCTCTCTTTGAAGCGTCAGTGTCAATCATTCGGGACATGTTTCGAATCTTGGAATAGCAAATCCGTTTTCTTCAGAAGTTAAAAAGGGAGCTCATTATTTTTGTGGTAGAAAATTTTGGTTAAACAAAAAATACACAAGGATTAAAAAAGTACGATTAAAAAGAGATAAATTAGTATGCACACAACATTTTGTAGGAATCCAAAAATGCACAATTGAAAAGATTAACTGGTAATTTAAAAGTTTATTTATTATTCAAATCTGCACTCTCAACTTCCAATATCCTCGAAACGTATCTCAACAGCTCAACCACAAGCTAACTACTGTGCTTCCAATGGCAATCTGCGCGACGTCCTTCCTCATGGCAAGCAATCCTGCCTGAGTTATACCAATTGGACCTTCGATACACCTTCCATCGTTGATCGGAACGAAAGGTAAACCTCAAACAGCGAAACAATATTCACGACGAGCAATTGTCGTCGTCGTCGTCTCGTCCACAGGCGAGACCGAAGCGAAAGCAAGCCCACAGAAGAAACCCCCTCACCGGATCCGGAAGAGCAGCCCAATCTGATAAAGCGTATTAATTTAAACTATCGACAACAGCTATCGCACTTTACCGCATGACCTAATCTGGAAAAGGGGTATAAATATTTAACCATTCTAATCTCGAGCACCCCCACGGCCAGCAGAGGGTTACGACTGCCCTCGAGAGCTGCATCGACCCGAAATGGCCTGGTGTCAACGAGCCCGCCCACAACCGCCCCCTGCTCCCCCCCTTCCCATCCTAGTTCACGTCAGTTGGCAGTTGGCAAACGGGAGCAAAAACCGAACGAAAGCCAAACCAACGCTATACAACCCGTGCACACGGTTGCAATTCGGATCACAACAGTTTCCTTCAGCCCGGTTCCCTGGCCCTTCTCCCCTCCCCTAGCCCAAACGATCGAGCCGCTCTGATTGCCAGCGAAAACGGTCGTATTTCGGACGCTGGAAGCGCGTTGGCAAGCGCTTACTTCCGGTTTCCATGGTTCCTTTTAAAACTACCTCGTCTCTAACCTCAACGGGGAAAAGACATCGACCAAGTTACTCTCTCTCTCTCTCTCTCTCTCTCTCTGTCGCCTCCATTCGGAACGAGCGAATCGGAATAAAATCCAACACTTTATTGAATGCATCTTCTCATAACTATTTATGTGTCGATAGGAAAATACGTAAACGAAAACGATCGCTCCCCCCATTCCCGGGGACCCTCGTTTCCCCGGGTGGTCCGTTCTTTCTTCTGGCCGGCTTTGTGAAAGTGTTCCTGCACGGGCGTTTCGTGGCGCAAAAGTGAAGAAGGAGGCAAAAAACGACGTTCAATTGCCACCACGTGCACTTGGCACAATCCCCGATAAAGCGAGCAACACACCAGCAGCAGTTGTGCAGCTGCATCGCAATGGGAAAAGGCAGTTTCGGTCCTGCAGAAAAAAAAAGAAAAACACGAGAGACCATATCCGACATGGAAACGAGAGAATAATCTATTTCACCATTTTTAGTGCAAGCAAACAATTTTGCGTCCGAGCGACCGGATCGTGTATCCCATTTACCGAAGGCGTACAACCGGAAGGTCCTCCAAGCGGGGAGAGGGGGGGGGGGGGGGGGGGGGCCTGGAGCTGCCGGGGGGATATGGCTACCAGAGTTGCAGTGTATTCACAAAACGATCAACTGGAGAACGGGGGATGTGAAGGCGTTGGCAATGGATGCAGTATCTATTCTCTTTGAAAAGCTCCCCAAGCCGACAATGCAGGACCAAGGGCTTCGTGGGAGGGGAGGGGGTGAGGGGTGGAGCATTTTCCGACGCACAAGTAATGATGTCGCTCTTTCATTGGCTCTTCCAATGAGTTCGAGTGCGCTTCGAATATACCTATATATTTATATACGTGCCCGTGTGTGTGTGTGTGTGTGTGTGTGTTTCGAGTGCTCTCAGTGCACACTGCACTCGAGAGTGCAAGCACCAGAAAAGTGCACAACTCTGCAGCGTATGAGCAAGAGGTGGACGAAAGTGTAGGGCGGAACGCGCAACGATTCCGAGGTCGGACGATGTTTATCTAAACATTGCATTCCTCCGTCCGGCATTTTTATTTCGGAGGATGGCTCTTTCTCTCTCCAAGGCTCACCACCCACCCCTCGGCCATTCCGAACGGGTGCTGGGGAAAGCAAATCGCTTGCAATGGCACCAATAGCACCGACGTTTGCCATTTGTTCTTCCGGCGCTTCTCCCTTCGGCGCCACCGAAGGTTTCCGCCTCGCTCGCTCTCCTCTAATGACATAATACGATCAGCTTTATGGCGATAGGATTGTGGCATGCGACGGATTGGGTTCGGGCAGAGTGGGCCTTGGCTGCGTGTACGGACGAATCAAGCGACTCCGGATGACTCCGCACCGTCGCCCGAACGGTTTTTGCCGCATGGAAGGTTGGAAAAATCTCAAGAACTTTCTTCACCCACTGGAGCGCAGACCCGGACACCGATGGAAGGATGGTTTGCATACCGAAGAGAGGGCGGGAGGGAGTGGGTGAGAGGAAGAAATGTCACACAAAATCCCCCCGAGGCAACAGAATAGTTTGTTCGCTTTTCCTTCCCTCCTTTGCGTCGAAAAAGCCGAACCAAACGATCACAGCACAAAAACTCGTTTCCGTAGCGTTGTTTAAACGATGGAACATTTTACGGAAGCTGCTAAGGCTGTGTGTGTGTGTATAGATCTATCGAAAAATACACAACAGCAGCAGCAAAAAAAAACAGGAATCTTAAAAGGCACATGCAACGGGAAGGTTATAAATTTATCCAAAGAAAGAATGATTATATCCGATACCTTTTCCGGTCACCAAACTCCCCTTTTTCCCGGTGGCCAAGCCATCCGGTGGAAGTACACTTCAACACTTTGATGTTTGGGAATTCATCGGCTTTCCAGTTGCCTGCCAACGCCAGGCGAACGACGGAGCCTGGCCCATGAATGTTCCTCCTTCGATTGTTGATGGGAAAGACATTCTTTTGAAACAAGAAAACCGGAGAAGAACTATCTTGACTGGGCAGATGGCACTAATAAATTGTTTTTATTCGGTAGTTCATTATCCAAATAACGCAAACAAGATTAGAAAAGAGGTAAACTTAATTAAAATGATTTCATAAATATATCAACTAGTTTGCTTGATCAAATGACACAATGACAGCTTAAACTAGAAAACCAATCAAAATGAATACAATGATTAAATTTGTTTTAAAGGGGACGTTATTGCTTCTAATACCAATACATGTATTTTCCTCCAATTTTTTCTTTTAAATTTACTGATTGGCTTCTTCTTTGAAATTTGTCAAAAGAAAATTTTATTTATATACTATTTTTATTCTGCTTACTAAAACGCATTTCTTAAATACAGCATTTCAAAATTCGTATTTTTTGTTTTTGATTTTTGAATAACTTTGTATGAAATATGATGAAGCTTGAATGAAGCTCAAGTAATTTGGTGAGCATGTCTATGATTATAATTTTCACATTATTTGATTGATAATTGAAAATATTTCCAAATATAACCGTTTTTCCGTTTTCATCTACCCCCTTTGGCGATTAGTCGCAATAAAATTCATCCATACAAGTTGTCAAACTAGAATTAGATTCCATTTAACGTGCAGTGACACGTGTTAAAAAATGGCACAATCTTCAATAAAACGTTAAGGAAACATTACGAGCTCTGTCGAACGCTAGGAAATCGTTCCACTTCCAGATAACGTGCCATTACTTTTTAAGTACTCCGAATTCATTCCCCAAAGGATTGTGGTTTGCTTCTCGATCGTTAAGAAACCTCCCCCCGCCTCCGTAACCTCAAGGAATACCTCAAGCAAAACAGAACCAAAACGACAATGCGCCAGTAACGTTGCTTCGATCGAGAAGAAATCTGTTTTTCCTTCACCTCGCCCTCAGCTTGGCAGACGCTATTTTAAGTTAATGGTTCAATTCGTCCCATTCTGGCGTCTTTCCCAGATTTCCTTTTCTCCGGTCGGAGCAGCACATTGCATCGGGAGTGGACGATCGTTCCGAGGTGACGATCTTCACATGCGCCGCCGTTCGGAACGTGATTTTCGATGGCAGGCGCGCCCGGTCCATTCTCCCTCAGGAGCTGCTGCTAGGCGGCGGTACATGGAAAATCTTCCATTAGATCTTTCAATGACCAGTATTTATATCTGTTCGATGGAAGGCGAGCTGATGGAACGAACCGCCACTGAAAGGTTGCCCTTCCCGAACGGAACCTCCCTCGCGTGCCCACATTTCTCGCACTTAGCTCTCGCCACGTTACCTCCCATGTGGGAGTCGACATGCGCCCGGTCCGTGCACGTGCACCAGTTACATTCTTTCCTTTCTCTTTCTCTCTGTGGCCCGGGTGCTTGGGAATGTTAGTTTTTCCTGCGCCCTTTGTGTGTACCTACTCCATTCCACGGCTTTGCCTTTTAAGGCACAACAAAGTATTTGCCTCGCCATGGTTTTACTTCGCTCCAATTCGATCGACACATCGATCGCCGCGTTCGGCGTACGTACGCGTCCATTTTCTTCGGTACGCCTTGTGCCTCCATCTTTGGCGATTAAAGCCGCATAAAAGACACGGTTCCGAGCTAATTTACAGGCAGACGGGGAGAGCGACATAAAAGTAGCATAAACACAAAAGAAAAGGGGTTTCGTTGGCAAACGGTTCTCTGCAAGCTGATTATCTTGAGATTGAACCCGTTGCTCAACTGGAAGCTGGCAGCCTTTGCGCCATTTTGCCGCCGATTCAAGAGAAGTAAAAACGCCTGCCATTTATTTACATAACATTCACTAGATCGCGCATAAACGAAAAACGCGAACAAAAAAACAAGCAATACGTCCATTTAATCCAACGTCAAACGGCACTTGCACTGAAATTGGGTCACATAAGCCCGGGCAAAAACGGAATCACCATCACTCAAAATAGGGCCCGCTTTCTTCAAATTGATTTTTACAACGTACGATCTACATTTATGGAGCATTCCGTGTCGGATGGGCCGGCCGCGGAGAGGGTTTGCGAAAATGAGATAAAGCATCACAATGGGAATTATGATTCAAAAACGAAATGCGATTCCATCTAAAACAAACGGCAAACAGTCGTACTTCCACCAGCTTATTGGCCCTTTCGCCTTGAGAGGATGACTATCGAGCTTTTCCGTCAGCATCCCCTAGGCCCTAGACCCACGGAAAACCCTCACAAACTCTGGTAAGAAGGGACAGCGCTCGGCCATGGGTATAACATATAAAATATGATCTCGACATTTGTAATCCTTCGGTAAAAGGACAACTGTAACATTTTCTTGCTACAAAATGTGACCCCCTAGCCCGGCCCGTCCGAAAGGACACACACACACACGGAGGGATGCCTGTGCGGGTGAACTCCACTGACGCACATTGCAAATCTCTTCTCGAAGGGCAAGAAAGTTGCCCCCGAAGCTGGGTTCGTTGGTGGGAGAAGAAACCCTGGGACCGAAGAAACACCGAGTTGACCGAACAAAAGCCATTTTACGAGACGCCAGCGCGAAATGGGGTCCCCTCCAACCCCCCACCTCCTTCTTCCCGGGGGGAGATGGGCGGTGTACCGATGTAAGGAGATGATGGTGTAAACGGAACGGAATGAATCATTTGATGAAGCGTCATAAAAAAGCTCCTACTATTCGCCGTTACGGGGCAGAATTTTATGTCCATAAACCATATTTTCGCTAATGCAACATGATAATAAAATCTTCCCATCGTTTGATCCGTCCGACGATTGCACTTGGCTGCGGAAAGTGTACTACCACCCCTCCCTCGACCAAGCGCCACATGCACGAGCAAATATTTCCCCCGCCTTCCTTCCGGGTCCGGGTTCTGTTTTCGTATGATTTGTTCTTTTTCATTTCGTTTTATCTACCACGCGTTTTCACACCGCTTCGCCTCTCCCCCTCCCCTTTCCCCTCACCATACACGACGCGTCCTTAGACAAAGAAACGGAAACGAATTTTTCCGGAAGTGTGAGAAATGAAATCTGTGAAAGTTGTTCCACTCCTCGGCCAAAGCAAATAAATCACGAAATGAAGCCGACAAGGGCATCCCCCGGTTGTACCCCAGAGGGTGTGGGAGGGGGCGGATTTCGGAAGGAATGTTATCAACGGTGCCCAGACGGGGGGGTGGGGAGGAGGGTAGAGTTGCCCTTTGAGCTGGAAATCTTTTCCGACGCCGGGCCGGTTCTGAGCGATATGACTACGATGTGACTTCCGTTGGTTCCCTTTTGGTTCATTTTGCAAATTTTAGTTTTCCGGTGATGATTTTCTTCTTTTTCGATACCACTTTATTCCAAGGTTTTTTTGCGTCACTTTTTTTTAAATATTTTCTATTAGTTCGTTTCTATTTTCCGGAGTGCCACTAACAGTTGGGAAAAAGAAATCAATCGTAATCAAATATGGAACTAAAAAATTCTCACTCCTTGTTAGAAAAGCTCCGATCCAGTGTTGTCCCACCAAGGAAAGAAACCTTCCGCATTTTCATTTGTTCAAACTAACGCCTTGTATTTGTCAAAGTTTTAAATTTACATAGAAATGTTTACTTTTTATAGTTTGATATCCAATGTTTAAACTTTATTCATATTATTAACATAACTTCAGGGCGTATGGATATACTCCTAAATAATTTTATTTGAACAGTCATATTATCTCTTTTTTATTGATTTCCAAAGAAAAAGAATTGAAGGTCATAGGTAAAAATGATTTGAAATGAAATCGAAATGAGAACACGATT
Source organism: Anopheles coustani (assembly GCF_943734705.1). Taxonomy (NCBI): domain Eukaryota; kingdom Metazoa; phylum Arthropoda; class Insecta; order Diptera; family Culicidae; genus Anopheles; species Anopheles coustani. The sequence goes on from NC_071289.1 coordinate 37,876,231, forward strand.
CAAATATAGATACCAAAACTGCCATGCGATTGATGATAATGAAGTGAAAAAAACACTTTTTTCAACTTAAAACGATTTCATTAAAAATAAAAATTCTTAGAAAATACTCAATCGAAAACAAAGATTTATTTAAAGTACTAAAACACTTACATGGGAAAATCCACTAGAACATGTTGCCTCAAATTCTAAACACCCGGTTTGGCACATCACTGATGATCGTACCAACGTTTTGTAAAGCCTTCCTTTTTTACATCAGCTTCCTTGTTTTTCTCGTGGTTTTTCCTAGTGCCCTTTTACCCCCAGGCGACACAGAACTCAACGTCCTGACCTAACCCTACCACCTTACGGTTTGGCGCGTTCGCAATTGTCGTCGAAAAGCACTCGTACAAGTAGTAGTAATGCCTCCACGACGCTGATCGAAGTGCTCGCACAGCAGCAACTAGCGCCGGCAGTAAATTTCTCGCACAAAAGTAAGGGAACAGATTTATGTGGTTATGTGTCATTCGTGTAATAAATGGGAAGACAGGATGTTTTTCATTGGATTTCCTGGTTTTCTCCGTCCCAGAAAGAAGGGTGTGGGGAGCAACGTTGTACTAGGAAAAAAGAAAAAAAAAACATTGCTTCAGCACAAAAGCTATCGGCACAACCTCGTGTGCCCCCTTTACCCTCTCCCCTGCCATAGGGAAAAAGCCCCCTTTCCGGAGCCTTAGCATATGCTTTTAATATATCCTCGCATCGGGCGACACTTCCGAGCGTGGAACCGGAAGGCCACCAGTGTTACCGCAGCAGTTCATTTGCATCGCACGAAACGTAGACTGGAAAGACAAAAGTTTTCTGCCTTAAACTCCCCCTTCCCACCCATCGCACCCGCGCGACCCCTCGTTCGAGCACGGCCATATGGCATGCATCGGGCTCTGGGCGGAAATTGATTTCCACATCGGTCACCAAACGGGATAGCGAAAAAGGCATACACACACACACACATTCACAGGAACGGAAACCGGGAAGCAACGAGAAAAAAAACTCCCTGGGACCGCTTTCGTCGCCGATTAGCTTTGGAGAAACTGGTTCAGAGGATGTCCTTTTCGCTGGGAAGAAGCAATCGGTCCTTAAAACGCTGAGTCGGGCGACATGCATATGTCGGAGAAGGTGTGAGGGGGAGCGAATGGTACATCCGGAATAGGATAGACCCCCGCCAACCACACCATACGAGTACCATACGTTGGCTTCAAACTTTGCAGCCCAAAAGGCGCAGCGACATATGCTGGTGGAAAGCATATTTGATTTATGAAAAGTGCGTGTACCGGGTGGGCTCCCAGTGTGAGTACGCCACGCCGGGACGCAAATGTCGCGACCCCACTTACTCCATCCCACCGTCGAAGCTCTACGCTGCCTTCCGCTACTCCTCAGGTGACCTTATGCTCTTTGGGACCTCCTACCGGTACCACCTTTCTAATAAGTGGTCCCACAAATAACGCTCAAGGTTTTTGACGTGCCTAATGATCCCGTAACACACCCCGTCACCGTCCCGTGGCGTGCACGCTCCGTTCTCCATGCTTTATTCATCCTTTACCCGAAAACAGCCGGAGAACACCGAGCCAGATACAATGTAATTTTCCGTTCCGATGTTTGTTTTTCGTCCCACCTCCTTCCCAGCTGGACCTCGCAGTCCTCCGTATGGTTAGGTCATGTATTCTGGATAGTCCTGTCCATCCATGTCCTGTAGGTAGGTGCAAACGAGCGTTTCTCTCGTTGGCCAACGGCAGACGCTTTTTGGGGGAGCGAAACTTGTTTCCGGAGAAGTGCTTATATTCTTGTCACGCATTTTAATGGAGTGTATTATCTCAACAGCTCCATTACGCTCTAGTGGGTTGTACGAGCAAGTCAACTTGAACTCATTTTCGTTGAAGGTTAGTGTTTCCGTCTGCCCCAAATGGCGGAATGAGACATGCTTCTGTTCCCCCTACCAGGCGTCTCCATTGCAAGTTGTTGAAGAAAACTGTTCGTAAATAATTCAAAGGTAATGAAGGATTTTTAGGAAATGAAAACGCGTTTTCATTTGACACTTTTCCGCATAATTGAAAAATTGATTCTTTAATCTCACGTATACTTAAAATACTGCTGGAGATTGTGTCCATTGAAAAAAATCCGATGGCCGTAACGTTTGAACCAATAAAAAAAGGCAAATTTTAGTAGGCGATAAGAAAAAAGTTATCTAAGATAATTGAATGAAGTAAATTTCATTGTACAAGTTACATCACTTTAGGTGGCCTTGGCCAGAACTTTAGCGGTGGCCGCCAAACCCATTCATTCAACAAGTTCGTTCCAAGGTAAAGCTGGAAGTTCCAACACATAATCAAACGTAGTTGGTTTAATGTTTTGGCTACTGCGCATTCAATTTAAACGATAAAGTTGTCGAATTTGTTCTGGATTTAAAAGAAATACTACTCTTTATTTTGTGTTTTCCGTTTTTGCACGAAAAGCCGTTTAAATTTTGGCTATTTTTTTCAAATGCAAACCTTAAGACACGAGTTCATCATTTTAAACCATTGAGACTAAATAATTGATTATAAATAATTTCAGGGTATCGAATGCCTAGCCAAGCTCTCGAAACAATATATTCCCAAACGCTCTAAACCAGTTGAACAAAGATACTTATCGTTCGGGAAAATCTGTACCAAACGCGAAGCATCACGTGTTTAGCTCGTTCCATTTTCGTCCAGCCGGGGTGGGATGTTTGCATAACGACCACAAAGTTTTGCGAGCAACTGCAGCAGCACGAAATCAGAGCCCGGAACATGAACTTCCGCAACGTTGGCGTTTCCCGAGCATGCACTAGATCACAATACGCTCAAAACTGAACTCAATCGGCGGACAAAATTACAGCTGCTTGCCGTTTTGAAAGCGAAAAACTTAAAATGCAGCCCACCGAGTGTATCGTCTTGCGTGCATGGTTTCGGCAGGTTCTTCTACGAAGGGAAAGATTTTCCTCCCACCGAGGCCAAAAATGGGAGGAGAACTAAAAATTTAATTAACGCAAGAGTCCAACCAACGCGATCGTATGGTGAAGTTGTACCAACTGCCGGGAAATATGAGTCACACAGAGGCCGATTCTGATTACTTCACTTGCATGCGCCACGAAAAACGATAATGCCCTGGGATGAAGGCAGAGAAAGTTCTTGCTGAACTCTTACCCTACAAAGATTTTGGAAAGCTTTTTTTGTTTCCGGGCATTTCCACCGTTTTTCATTTCCTCCCTCCGGACACTTTCATTCTCATCCGTTTGCCACGGAACTCTTTCTCCGGCAGACTTGTCTTTCTTGTTATGGAGCTGCATTTCGACTAACGCTCGCCCGAAAGTTCGGATGAATCGATTTCTTTAGTTTCTACGCGCACCGTTCTGTGTTTGTCGGCACTTTTGGTTTGGATGTCGAAAAGTTTGATTCAATTACGCAAAACCACTCAGTCGGTGAGTATCGCTCGCCGGAGAGCTGTACCGTAAAGATGGGTTTTTTGTTTGTTTGTTTGCCTTCCCGTTCTGCACGCCGATGAAGGTATTCCCGGCGGAAAAGTTGTGCGCGGGCCAGGAATGCTGCACTTGTTTTGTTTTTCCGCTCCGAATCCACTACACCAATCCCAAAAAATGGTGGCAAATGGAAAAGCGGAGCGGCGACTGGTGGTAAACGAAATTTAATAGAATCATGCTCGCGGCATCAAAAGAAGTCCAATTGAAACATACAATGAGAGCATAAAACCAAGCAAAAGTACTTCGGGCAAAATACTCGCGCTACCCGGGAAAAAGGCATGTGTTTTGTGCAGCGTGCAATTCCGGCCAGCCAGCGGTCCATTATATGTGCATTTAACTTCCCCAATTCCTGTTGCCTTACTTAAGCGCTTTTCCCGGGGCTTTCGCTGCAAATTTTTAACTTCAGACCATACTACCCGGGGTACGAACTCACCGCAATAAACCGAACTTCTTGAGCGCGCGAAGAAGAACAAGGTTGGCGAGGGAAAAATCGCTTTTCATCGGAACTATTTTTGCAGTTGTTAGTTTATTTGGTCGCTCACCACTGCAACTAGAAGACTTTCTCCCGGCCAGAAAGAGGAGGAAAGTATTTATAATCCATGCCGCGTCTTTCTTCCATTCACCTTTCGCCCGGAAGCTCCTCTTGCAACCTAGTTTTGTACGCCAGTGTGTATTTGCTTGCGGCCAGAGAATAGTTCGACCAGCAGAGCAAAAGAATCTGTGCGAAATCCGCTTTCAAAGGTTCGGTTCTGTCCTGCGGAGCCGGGAACGGATGATGTCTTGCTTTACAGCTGGCTTTCGACGTTAGGCCACACTTCGCTTTCTTCCGCGCCCCGAATCGCAATCCCGTATTATCCTTTTGTATGCTGGTCGGTTTACAAGCTTCCCAGTGCCATCCATTCACGGTACACAATAAGAGAAAACTCTAACTCCGCCCGGGCGCTTCTGTTTATTTTTAAAACCAATGAAAACAGTCCTTCCGGTTCGCTTTTTTCGTCGGTCAACTTGTTCGCGAGCCTGGCATTATCGTGCGACCACACACCGGCTCGCCGGCTGCCATCATTTATTGATAAACCTGTCGACAAATTGCCATCGGAAGTGGCTCAAAAGCTCAAGTTTGTTTGTGCTCTGAAACCGATACCGTGGCAAGACCATGAGATGAAGAAGGTAGACAATAAAGAACACGCCACTCTCTTCTGGACGTAAAGCAGATACTCCGCCTGGAGGTCACCTTCCGGCACGTGAGACGAGCCGGGATGTCGGAAGCAAGATCGAGAAAGTTTACCGAACTTCCCCAGGAATAACAATGAACTCGCGAGTCGTCGTGAGTCGCCCGTTCCATCGGGAGACCGGCGAACGGGACGTCACTATCTTGGCAGTTGGCTGATGTTGCCCCAAGCTACCTACGACCCGCCACATACGCATCCAGTGCCCTTCCTCTTTTTCCGCTTCTTTTTCCGGGGAAAATCCAGCTCCATTTCGAACGGAGATGAGGACGGTGACGGTTGGCGAGGAGGGATTCGTAACCTAAAACTGTCGCATCATATGACGCTCGGCACGCGAAGACAACGGCTGCGAAGATGATGACGATTGTCCCCCCTCGGCCCACCTGCTGCTTTTCACCTTTTCCCAAAACACAGTCCCCGACGACGCTGCCAAAAGTGGAAAAGTGTCTGTCACACTCACTGTCACAACTTTCCCGGCCAACCGGGCAGATAATTTCGGGCTTAAGGGGGTGGGAAGCGGCTAGGAGACCTCGGGGATAAGAAGGTAAGAGATCAAATTAAATGTTGGCAAAGAGTTTGCAGCTCGGTGGCTTTTCCGGGACAACTGTCAGTCAGTCATTTCGCGTCGTTTTTGGCGACGAGGGGAACTCGAATGCTGGCGGGATGTTGCTTATTTTGATTTCGCCCACAAGATCAAAGGCGCATAGCTGTTTGCTATCTTCGCTGCCGTACTGTTTACCGATTCGCTATCAAGCGGGCAACTCATCGGCTTAGGTTCCATTGCCAAATGAGTTTTAAGTTGCTTTCCAATCTTTGGTGGTTGTTTCAAAGAAGCTTACTTTTTCAGCAGTTTAGTTATTTTGGAAAAGCTTCACCTATTTTAGCGACGGGGAGAATATATTTCGTTGTCCAAACATATACTAGGTTAGTCAAAAAGTTTTGAAAGCGATAGCCGTGGAGTAGTAGAACATCCAAAATATCTATGCCATTTCAATATTTCATATGAACTTGCTCCAATCTTTCATATGAACGCTGCTGTTTTGGAAGGTTTATTGGCGATTGAGATCCATGAAAATATGATAAAAGTACTAAAGGAGACTCCTTTCTTTCATTTCCAACCATTCACTGATGGGTTTTGGAGTTTAAGCGTGGCCGTACAAGCGTTGAAGACGAGTCACGCTCAAGACGTCCAAAAATGCATCAACTCCAGAAGACATTGAAAAAATACAGGATATGGTTTTGGAAGATCATCGAACGACTGTGGATGTAATATCTGACACCATAGGCATCTCACATGGAACAATATGTTCGCATGCGGGTTTCTGAGGAACATTTGGAACGATTTCGAAAGAACGAAAGCGATTTTTTGCGCCGCTTCACCACTACGGATGATACTTGGATATACCATCAAGATCCTGAATCAAAACAAGCGGCTAAGAAGTTGTATGAACCAGGCTATTCGTGTCCGAAGTGATTTCGTGTTCAAAAATCGGCCAAGAAGGTGTTAGCGTCAGTGGGAGTTGGGATTCCAAAGGGATCTTGTTGGTGAATTATCTTCAAACTGCTAAAACAATCAACTCTAAATATTATTATAACCTTCCGGACCAGTGAAATGGGAAAGTTCGTGAAAAAAGACACGGTTTGCAAAAGAAATAAAATCATTTTTCATCAAATCAATGCGCCTGCTCAATCAGCTCAAAAGACCATCGTGAAACTCAGAGAATTTTGCTACGAATTGTTGCAACCTCAACCCTGCTCACCTGATTTAGTTCCCCCTGACTTCTGGCTGTTTTCACAAGTCAAAAAAACTCCTTCGTTGAAAGCATTTTTCAACAAACGAGGAGGCTATAGCCGTCGTAGATGAGTATTTTACAGGCCTACCAAAAAACCATTTTCGTGATGGCATTACAAAGTTGAAAGATCGTTGGATTGATCTTCTGGGAGACTATACTGAGCAAACAAAAAGATAATCTCCAAAAAACAGCTGTATTTTCATTTCCCCTTTCAAAACTTCAAAACTAACCTAGTAGAATAACACATAAACACACGGTTTAAACTAACCGCTAGACTTCCATTTCCGTCTAAAATTTATTAAATTTTGCGGAAACCATCCAAAAGTTGGTCGTTTAATTGCTTTTCCTCGTAAATAGCAGCTACCACCACGAGGCAGCGATAGGTTTTCCTTCACCGACACACGGAACTCGTGAGAAATCGTTCAACTTTATCAAATTCATCGACTTTGCAGCTCGCTGGTGACGAATGTCAAGTGCACCGAACCCGCGCGAGCACTTTTCGGCCAACTTTATCGTAATTAACGATGCGCCAATCCACACACACACGTGCGCACAGATCCCCGAAATGCAAATGCCAATGTCACGTAAAGCGCTCCAAAGTGCGGGGTGAAGCCTAACTTTTCGAATTTTATTGCGAGAATCCCCCGCCTTCGTCGTACGTCGTCCCGCCGAGCATCCCCAATGTAACAACAGAGTCCTTGGCCGATTCCTGGCGCCGGCATGGCGGGAGTTCCTCGCCCAGAAGTGCAAAGTACACAGACGATGGAGTGTTTATTACCGACCGGCTTGAAACGAATCGCGCTCGTCCTCCCGGTGGTAACCTAAAGCCCGGTGCAATTTCGGCGGTCGCAGCAGCGATCGAGCGATTTGCGGCCGAAAAGCGAAGTACTGTATTGGTATTAAACTTTCAAGTGAAGGAAAATTAATAGCATAACCTGGGCAACTTGCTCAGGTCGGGGGATGCTGCGCCACCGGAAAGCTGAAACGAGACGATCCTCTTTCGCCAATATATAAGACACAGACACACACACACTATCACATCCAAACGAGCCGAAGGAAAACTTTATGCCAGCAAAAGGAGAAGGGCGAAAAACTTTCTCCCATTCGCCCCTTGCGCCGAGTGTTCTAGCGCCAACATTAGCGATGAGTTCTTCTTCTTCACAACGTTGCTTACGCTAGCGGGTTTTGCCAAAAAGGAGGTGAAATCAATATCGAGGAAGCTGCGCCACTTTACAGCAGCAAACCCATCGTCTTTTCCGTGCTCGGTAACTGCACAATTTTGAATCTCGTTCCAGAAACCCGCAATGTGTGTGTTTGTGTGTGTGCCTGGTTAGTGCAGATCTTTCGGAATTCGTCCTTTTCCGACGGCTTTGCTTTAGCTGTAATTCGATCGAACATTCTCTAGCGCAACACGGACGAGGGGAAGGGGACGAGTAAGGACCACCACGCAGGAAGCTACTACTGATGATGATGATGATGATGACGATGAACAGCCATGATGAGATGATGGCGGTGATTGGATAGCTCTCATTTATCATTTTATTGCGCGGCAAGTTTTGGCGTAGTTTACTCACTCAAGCCGAGCCGGGGTAGCACTACTACCACTTCCACTACTACTACAAGGACCAGGATCAAGTTCTATGTCGGGCCGCGAGTAATAAATCTTCCCGCGGACTGACTTTAGCCCCGGGACGCGTGGACTCCCGAGATGGGTGTTTTTCACGTCCACTTCCCGGGTGAAGAACTTCACTGTGGGATAAGTTCCGTGGCTGCCCAGCTTCGCCCTGTCCGTTAGCAATTATTTTATGATGAGTCCTTTTTTTTCTTCCCCCCCCCTCCCCTATCTTTCCAACCCCATTAGAAGCAACTATCTCTCGGCGAGGCGCTGGGAAAGTTCTAGTAATTTTCATATCACATTGTTCTTATCATCCATCAACATCAACAATCCTCTTCTCGCGCGCACACACACACACACATCGTAGTTTCCCATCATCACGGTGGCGGTTTTTATTGCCATCCCGCAGCCCACGTGCCTGCCCATGGCTTCCCAGAACCTCTGAAGGTCCTTAACTGTTCACACCATTACTCAATTAAACGGCTAACCCTTAGCACGGAATCGCACTCGCCGCCCTTTCCATCCGCTCGTTCGCTCGCCGGCGCGTGTCGGGTCCGGGTCTTGCGGGATTCGTCCTCATCGTCCTCGTCGTTCGTCTTCGGTGGGAATTGAAAGCGCGCTAACGATATCGTTAGCTAACACAGCCATTCCCGCGCCACGGCCACATTCGATATCCGAACGGAAGGGAGGACACTCAAGACGAAGCCAAACACCGAGACGGAAGAAAGAGCGACTGGGAAAACGGGGTGGGAGTGGTGGGGGAGCGGTCGTACGTGTTAACTAAACCACCTTTTTCCGTCGTTTCGCCGCCGGAACAGAAACAATGGCCGGAAGAACCGGAAATCCACCCAACCCCCCACTCCTCCGCTGTCGGCTACTTGTGCCGGGGGTTTTTCCTTTCACCGGCAGTGTAACAGGATAAAAAGTTATCTCCCGAGATGTTTAAATAAGTTTTCCAACTGGAAATTGCACTTTTCTTTCATTTCCCGCCTAGCCAAAGCCACCGCCCTCCCGACGTCCTTGGGGTGGTTTGCAACGCGCCTGCTGTGCCGTTCGAATGATCGTGCTCTCTGCAAGGTAGAGGGTTGGGTGGGGAGGGGGGAGGTGAGAGGGCTACCCAACATGAAGCCCCAGTCCCACGGGGGTGGTGCGAAAAGGAGCACAAGTTAAAATTAAATTCTTTTATTCCGCCATTATTACTCTCATACTAGCCATTCGGGGCTCGGGCCGCTCTCTCCGATGCTTTTGCTGGCATTATTCGAACAACATTACCACCATTTTCACCGAGGGGGAGATCGACTGGCTCAGCGCAGTGCTTTTCCGTCTGTTCCGGTTACGGTTTGGCATCGTCATGGAGCCAGCATTTCCTTATGTTGCTTCCTGACGTTCGAGAACCACCAGGAGCGCCCCGGTGCGCAAAGTTTTCCCATCCCCCGAGGTGAAGGAGGATGGCGTGGGAGGGGGAAGGGGACTTGCATTTTCCTTAACGCGCGCGCCCCATTTACGGTGCATCCGGTGTGAGTGCGCTCATCGGGGACAGAAAAGTATAAAAATTAATTTACACATTCATAAACAGGCGGAAGCGCCCGTAACCAGGCGGAAAAGTAGCGCCCTCTACGTTCCTTTTTTTTTTTTGCTGTTCGTCGTCCGATTTTTCCATCGCGATGTGCAGTAAATGACACAGTTGTTACGCGGACGGCACTCTTTCCCGTCTGTCACAGGAGCTGAAGAAAAGCGCGGGACTCTCGGCACGGTTCTCAAATAAAACAACGAAAGATGGCAAAATCCTACTGCAGCGGGCGTTACTGGCGTTACATTTTACGGCCGGCTAAAAGGCTGCGGAAAACACGACACAACACCCCGAGTGTTGTGCCCCGCTCCGAACAAGGAAGGTCCCTTTTTGCCTGAGCAAGTCATAATCGTACGGTTCGGGCGCCGAAAAACTGCAGTGTGCCGAACTTAATTTCGTTCCATTAATGCTAATGAACGAAGAATTTCCATAATTTTCATTAGTTTGCTCGCTTCGCAAAATTATTTGTATTAAAAGTTGGCGGCCCCCATCCCGTTTGCGCGTGAACACCGAGCAACGAGTCGACCTTCATGCGCTCCCCGTGTCCAGTACGTCACTAATTTTTGTTGCTGTACACGGAAAGTTGTAACGAGATTTATTCGAGTCTAAACACCGCCCGCAATGCAATCAGCGGACAAATTGTTTCCGCCACCGGTTCGCGACAGCTTGTTTACCAACCAACCCGGGTTTTCGGTCGAGGCCGTCACGGTGGATCACTATCTTTTGACGCATGAAGGATGTAGGATCCGCTGTGAATCCCACCGAGGCAAAGGTGATCGATGGGTGGCACAAATGATGCCATAAATATACAGTAACCGTCTTGGTGTTTGATCAATAGTGAAGATGTCCCTTCGGCTCGGGGTCGGTAGGAAACTAGAACATTGGGGGGGAAATCAATCCCTTTACGGGTTGACAGTTCATTACAAATCTATTATAGTGGAAATGTTTTGCTTTACACCGCGAGCAGCTCGGTTTTCTTTGGTCTTTATGTCGTAAAGCATGATGTCGTAAATTTTCGGAAAAAAAACTGTCAGATTTAAACAAAGCGCTACAAGAAAAGAAGGTCACAACCAGCTGATCGTGGAGCTCGTAACTGTGGAAGTTTGTCAACCGTTATTCAACTAATAATGCTTTATTTAACGTTGGCATCGGGTATCAAATATTCAATCACTACCTTGACGTCCCGGCGAAGCTCGGTGAAAACAGGGGTTAAGAAAAGAGTTAGTGTTTTTACTCTTCACTTAAGAGTTGTGTTATGTTTTACTTAATAGTTACAACAACGGCATATTTGAAATGCCGTATTTTATCGAGTATAGTGTGCATTTTTTTCAAATAAAAGGTTGATGAAATACTATCTGCGCACTATATTCGTTATAAGTTACCCAAGCAGCAAGTAACCAAGATGAACTTTTGTTTTTGTTTTGGTTTAGGTGTGCACTATACTCGTCTGCGCACTATACTCGATAAAATATGTTAGTTAATATTTCATATTTCAACCCTGCTCTATAATTTTTTATGCATACACCTTAACATACGACGCTGTCATTGGATTGCAGTATTGGCCAGCAATACACGAATTCAGGTTATTTTTATTAGAATCATCTATGAGTCTAAATTTGGGTTAATAGTATTGGAAACCCTAAGTGCTACTGAAAACTATAGAAAGTCGTAGGCAATCTTCGGTTTGTGTAAAACAAATAATGATTTTGAGCATTTTTATACCGTATTGTTTTTTGTCAAGAAGTGTAGAATGCATGCTTGTTTTATTTGTGTTAGGAAACCAGAGTTTTAAATGTAAAATTTAGAGGATTTTATCAAAAATAGTGACCAAACAAATCTTCAACAACATCTTACACTTAATGTATGGGAAGTTTCGGAAACGACGTTTCAGTATTGGTCGAGTTTTTAGTGTACACAAAACTCCATACAAAAAAAAAACAAGTTACAACATGTAATAGATACATTTTTAATTTGCAAATTTATGCATTCCATGAATAATAATTATTTGTAGTTTGATCTACAAACACTTTTTTAATACCGACTATTAAACAAAGGGTGCAATAAATCACTAATCACTGATATGCTATTGGTCACTTAGGTTGCCAAATGTTTGCTAAATTTGTTTCAATTGCAACAACGCAATGATGAAGTTTAAAAATGTGTACGATTTTTGTTTACTCGTCGTATGGTTTCATTTCTACTCATCGAAATTTATTATATACGAACCATTCAATATGCTGCTTGTTCTGCCGTTTTCATAAATTTTATAACTTTTTTGACCTTAAAAGTTATGATCAAAACGGTTAAAATCGTAATGTTTACGAAAACTTCGACGTTAATGATCAAATTTCAAAAATAAGAAACTCCAACAGTAGTCAAGTATTTTGAGTTGACAAACGCTGGTAAACGAGCGTAAAGCGACTCATAATTGAAAGGTTCTTTACTTTTACAATATGAAAAGATACATTTGAAAAATAATGTTAGCTTTATAAGCACAACACAGCAATAGAAAAAAAACAGTGTAAAATCACCGAACGAAAGCAAACGTACGCCGTAAAGGGCATCTTTCGGCCGGAGAAATCGTGCCCTTAGCAAACACCACGTAATCACGTGTCGTAGCACATAAGTTTGTTTGCATACTCGCCCGTTTACTCGCGCTAATATCACACCATCGAGCAGCAGCAGCACACGGGCAACATTAAAACTGTGTAATTTGAGCTCCGGCCAGCAACATCGGGCGTCCTACTATGTCGCGCGCTCGCGCTGGCCGGACATTAATTCGTACCATAAAAATTCCATCTCTCTGCGAGGTTATGACGACGGCGAGATCGGTAAAGAGGGCGTTCGTTATATCCCCGCGCTGGGTCACTTCGTCGGACCACGGGACAGTTCCGATGATCCAATACCGCCCGGCGACGATGGCGTCAAACGGTGCTGACACTTTCCGGCGCTCCCGGCCCGAATGGTAACCAGATCATGTGTCTTATGGAATGTCGTATTTCGCCACCACGTTCGCCGCCGGCCCCCAAACAGCTTCGTTCGGTGGCCCCCCTGGTTTCTCCCGCATCCAACCCCTTTTTTTTGGGGAGGGCAAGAAGGTGAAAGTTTCAGTGCCAACCATCGGGATCATATAAACATTATACTGGGTGTCGCTCGCGACCTCGTTCTGTGTTCGGCCGATGCGGAAGGTAGCGCTCACCCGACGACGGTGCACTAGCGCGCTCGGTACTGCTCCGATATGAAGGAAGTGAAAGTAATAAACAAGAGGAAAAATTGAAATTTAATGCCGCCATATAATAATCATATTATGTGATGCTTTATTATTATGTATGCCCCACGGCGCTGTGTCGAAGGCTGTTTTCTCAGCATCAACTAGGCCGTGCCCCAACGGGTCTATCCAGCGGTCTTTGTACGGAATGTTGAGTTATGAAAGGAAAACGTTAGACTGTGGTGATTGCTTACCATCGGTCCAAAACTTAAACTATGCCACTTTGATAAGGATCCATATTTAGTATGGTTCCTTTTCTATCGCGACTTCGAGAAATGCAGGAATGTTAATGATGCTGAAAACTGGAGCTCGTGGGAAAACGTGCTAATGAACCTCGGTCAATAGCGCGCAGTCCTCAGGTATCCACATAATTTCATAAATCATCAATTCGTTCGCTAAACCGAAACGCTTACGGGCAAAGAAATCCAATGAAAGTGATCCAGCTTAATTGCTCCAACACTCCGAACAGTTTGCGATAATTACGAGTGTCCTTTGTCAGCGGTACATCATACATCATGCACTTATAAGTACTGAATCCTGTTTGGCAGCCGACAAAACTCAACAGGATATTATTTACACGCCGCATTCAACTGTTGCGTCGTAATGGAAGGTTTGTTGTACTGATTTTATCCCCCGTTTCCCGTTTCCGCCCAGCTGATGGAATTGAAACACGTCGTGTTGGGGACTGCAACTGCAAATTATTTTCTGTGCCTCACTCTGAACAGCTTTCCGGCGTCAGGTATCTCACTTTCGAGCTGTCGAGGCGGTCGGATGTTATATTGATGGCAAAACATTATCTGAATATGTGTTACGACCAACGGAGCTTTCTCTGGACGTCATTAAGTCGATTGCAAAGAAGGTTGTTGCCAACGGCATTTAAAATTGCACTTCAATACAAAACATGGAACTTGACGATCATTCTGAAGAAGACGAAATGCATTCAACCTTGGGAAATTGTACACCTTGCTTACCACGTGACTTTCCACCACCCGCGGTGAAAACTAAGACGGAAAAACACACCAACCAAAAGATGTTCCCTTGCCCAACAAGTCGTTTCACGACTCGGGGAAAAAGTGGGGTTCTCCCAGATTTAATGGGGTCTGCGGCGCTGAAAAGATTGAATAAAAACCGTCACCATTGTTTACAAGATTGTGCGCAGAAGGACAGATTAAGACCCCCCCCCCCCCCCCTCCCCGGTCACCCGCCGACCAGAGTTTGATGAAGTTATTAAAATGGGAGTAATTGCCGCGGAACCAAAGTGGAACACCATTAGGCGCCATAATTGTTGCCATTAGCACAAGGTGGGGGGGGGAGGGTTCGTACGTAATGAGCACCACACAGAGGGGGGGGGGGGGGGGGGGGAGGGTGTCCCAGGCAGGGGGATCATAATTTCCGTCCCGTGGTAAACCGGGAGAGGGCTCCAGATAACGAGTTAAATGGGAGGAATTTTGATTTGATTCCGCACTACTTCACCTCAATGGAGAAGGGGGCGGGATTGGGGCGAGACGTCGATGTATGATTTTCCCAAGCTCTCCAAGGTTGGCGTTTTATCGGTACAAAGGGTACAAAGCATTTCCCCCCGTGTGTATGTGTGTGTGTGTCGGAACAGAAAGCAGCTCCAAGTAAGCCGCTCGCCATATCTTTCGCTTCGTTGCATTCGGAGCATGTTGTGCACGATAAGACAGATATTCTTGTCACACAATTATTCAACCAAGACTCCCCGATGTTTCGAGATGCTCGAGCAACGTTCGCCGCTAATGCGATCATCGTTCACCCACGACGACTCATTACTGCGCGTACGCGATTTCCGAGGAATCACAACCTCGCGTTGTGTGTCAGAGTTCCTTTTTCTCCATCGTTGGTTCTTCCATCCACTCCGGAGCACTTACCTACGAGGGCATTCCGGTAGGCAGTTGGCATCGCTCCGAGCTCTACCCGGAGAGCGGCAGAAAGCTTTCCCCGCTTCGATGGGAATTAGCCGGAGCACAATGGCGCCGCAAGTGGCGCCCCGTGGTATTGTGTGATGGCTTATCAATCAACTGCTGCCTGATGCCGGTAGATTTCTCCCGGCCGTCATCTCAGCCTCGGAGGCCTCGCCTTCGGCAATCGGCGTCGTCGAACTTTTTGCCAGATCGGGCGGGAGTTATCATTTTTCTTCCGGAAAAACCGATCCCCGGAGGAGTCGTATTTCTGGATGTTCTCCATCTTTGGAATCTATTGTTTGCCTTCGTACCAGCGTGACATTCTCGCTCTCCCGTATCGAGCGCCATTGGCATTGTGGTGTGTTGTCGTCTACTTCCACTTGTGCTTCGCGTCCTCCCCACTGCTGCCGAACATTCTCGAAATGTCGCGCAAATAAGGAAAAACTCACCGAAGGTTGTCTCGGTCGTCGGATCGATGTATGAGCATCAGGAAGCCAAAGCGGATGAAGCGGAGTTACACAATGCCATCAATACCAACCGCTCGCGCGAATGGAAAGCTTGAACTGGAGACTGATTTCCGGCGATTTCCGCTTCCACCACACGGCACACATACACACATCCCGGAGGCCATCGTTTGGCGAACACCTTTATGGGGAGAATTTATTACCCAACATCACGCACCCCGGGGGAGGTGGAAGCCTTCCGGCAAGAACACCTCCCTAATATCCACACACACACCCACACACAACCCTACAGAACTCCCCTCCCGCCCCTCTCCACTCCCACGTTTGACCACCCAGCTGATCCCAATTCAAGCAGATAATGTACTTCTCCGGGAGTTCCGAACATCATGCTCTCCTTCCCGATCGGCTTTCGCCTGCTGCGAAGAAACACACAACCGCGCCAACCCGAAAAAAGGCCCATCTTCCAGCCCCTCCATACACCCACCCACCCACCCACCCACGGGGTGTTCGGGTGGGCTTTTTTCCGTTTGTTGCCGGGAGGGTGGTAGGTTTTTCTTTCATCCTCTTCCACGCTCGTACCCCACCCAACCGCCTCGTGAAGAGCTGAAGTTCTTGTTTCGGGAAAAGAAAAATCACCTTTCCGATTCACCTTTCCCCCTCCCGCCACCCTTCTCCCCGTAGCGCAACAACCCTTAGCCTTTTGACAGCGTTACCCAACGGAAATCGGCCAACGCCGGCGCTCGAGAGCAAGACGAGGGGGGAGGGGGTGCTGATGTTCCTAGAGCCTTCGTTATTTATTGCGCGTTTCATCCTGAGAAGTGGCCTTCGTTCGGTGATAAACACTGGCTGGCCAAAGAAGAAAAAAAAGACAACACTGTTCGAACGAGCAAGGACCCGCAGTCAGATGGACCGACACCCTGCTGTGTATGTTTGTGTGTGGGTGGGTGTGTGGGTGGGTGCTGTGGGAGTAGGCCACCACGGCCCTGGCGATGATAAGGCGACTGGTGGAAGTCGTGTATCTCTTCCCCTTTCATCACCTCAACCACGCCGGATTTCGGACGGCGAGAAAAAGTCTCCCGTGTCCTGGCAGGATTCTACCATGGATTCTGTATGTGTGTGTGTGTGTTTGTGTTTGAGGGTGCTTTTTATATCGCCCGCGTTTTTCTTTTTTCGCCGTTTTGGACCTCGTCCTCGGCGTTTCGAGGACCCCGTTGCGACGATGAACAACCGATACGGCCCCGATGTTGTGCGACTTTCTTTCCCTCCGAAACGCTCGCGCTTCCTTTCCGGTTTCGGCGTAACGTTGAGTGGATAAATTCATCATCCCTGCACCCTGCAAGTGGGCGCTTCCGGCCCGCGTTCTTTGCACGCCTTACGCAACCTCTGACGGCCTTTTCGGAACACTTGCCAAACGAGACAAATGAAATAAAAACAACCAACACACCAGCGGAAAAAGCCGGTTAAGGGAAAAACGGAGCCAACACTCGTAGCCCCCACAAGGCAAGGCGCCGTCGTAAGAACACACAGAGTGTACACACTTAATGAGAGCGCTTTTGAATGAAAAATACCAGCCGAACACTGGTGAGGCGTCTTCAGCACACGGTGTCTTCTTTCGAATAGCTAAATATTGTTTCTCGCTAGGCAACACCGTTTTTGGCACAGTCGACAAAGAGAGGTGGTCGAAAAAATGGTTGCAGAGGAAATGGTACAGTTTTTTCCGTATGGTTGCCACCATTGTTTGAGATGCTAAGAAAAGGACGGCCGAACCTTAACGAAACACTGGAAACCAAAGGACAGAGATCTTATTTCAATGTTTTTAGGTTTCTCGCTTAGGCGACCTCGTTCTCCGGAAACTATTGTTCACACATTTTCTTTAATATTAAAATAAAACTCCTTTTAATTCCTTTTATATTAAATGAAATTTTACCGTTTTATTGTTCAAACTGTTCTTTTTTTTTTAAATACAAAAACAACAATAAATGAGTGCTTTAGAGCATTCTTGAAATTTTAATCGAACAGTAAGCTCAGCGTTGCTGCTTATATTTGAGCATTTATACAATAACATTTGGAACTTACAACCAAATTTATTTAATATTGATACAATTATAATTTTGATCTTGCAAACTGTTTCTTTTTTGAATGTTTCTTGATTTATATTATTTAAATAGAAAAAGTATAGTAAGACCTTCGCAGTTGATATGCATCCGAGAGGATTTTCTAGTATCTAGGTCCACCCCATCTGCGTTGGAAAATGCACGCTGAGAAATGTCATTTCCATAAACAATTCAATCTATTACATCTTCATTTAAACGGCGCCCACTTAAGTGCGCCACTTATACATTCACTCATATTCACCAACTTACAATGATGCTATGCAATGCGTAGTTTTCTTTTTTCCGAAAAATGCCACTTCCCGCTGCAAAGCACACCGCAGCGCCTGAGTGGTGGGAAATATATTTGCTAATCATAATTTTCCCCATAATCTCATTATCCCGACAATATCCAGCAGGTTCAAGTGTGCTGCCTCTGCTCCGGCACGCATTAAACTATGTCATATTTTAACGCATTCCCGACGCCATCACTTAACCTCCTTCAAGGAGGTGGGAGGGGGGGAGGGCAAAAAAAAAGACACAACCACCCCACCACACACTCTCCTCCCCCACCGGAGGGAAGAACGAATTCGGGGGGTTGGAAGTTGGCTCCGTAGTTAACATTTTTATTACATTTTCCGTGTTCGCCACTCGAAAGAATCTTGCTGCTATCATCACCATCGCCATCATCATCAACATCATCTTCAGCAGCTCAGGTGGAGGGATGATGCGTTCGTGCGCGCTCATGTGTGTGTGTGTACCAGTGGGTGGCGCCACACACATTCTCGGCCGAGTGGTCGCATACCGGATGTACGCGCGCTTGCGAGTGCGGAAGCGTAACTTTTTACGAGTAACTTATTGGAAGAGTGGAGAGCTTTTCTCCCCACCCCCTCCCACTCTCCCCCCAGGGCGCTGCGCCTTCCACCGTTCCCACTCTGCACGTAATTACATTTTGTCAGTCGCCCTTCAAGGATTATGATTATCCACGTGTCCCCCGGCAGGCAAGGTGGAGCCTCAAGTGTCACACGTATATATAAGGGTGTGTGAATGCATGTGTGTATGTGTGCGCGCTTGCTACGTGTTTCATCTTCGAGAATGAAGAGATAAGTAATCATATTAATAAGTTAATACAGCGCAGATCAAAGAACGAAGTATATTGTGACGGCCGGCCCGGACATTTCCCGGCGTTTTGGCTTGGGTGTGTGGAAACCATTTTGCTATCGGGGAAATTGCGTTACTTCCCGCACGGCAAAAGCAACGCAAAAATTGTGTATCGTGTTGCAGGGAGGCGAACGAAAAACAAAAAATAACCTACAAGTGGCAGCTTCATTTGAAATGCTACAAATAAATTATCCCGGTCCCCAAGCGATCGGCCCTGAGGAGTTTCCCCTCGGTTTCGGGGAAGGTTCGAGGAACGGGAGGGGGTCCAAAACAAGCACAACGGCCAAGGATACACACTGACCGGCCCCAGCCTCCGGGTGTGTGTGTGTGTGCCGTTGATTCGGTCCAGTAGAACCGAGTGGCCACGCCGGGAGTTTCCACTGGGCACACAAAACCCCATCCGACCGACAAGTTTTGGAGCGTAAAATTTAAACAAAGTTTTCAAAGACCCACAACCACCACCACCATCCAGGCTCGGGTCACTCAGGGACGGGATACCGAGGGGGCCGCGGGTGTTCGATAGCGGCGGGAAATTATGCTCTCCCGATAAGCTTCGTTAGATTCGAACAAAAACCCGGGCGAAGACGACGAGCGAACCTTATGTAGGGCTCGGGATATGCCCGACATTCTTGCGACCGGTGGCGACTTACCAGTCGCACCAGCACACATACACACATACACTCACACACACACTAAGGGCACGGTCTTGATTGGAACAAATAAATCAATGCGGGAACCGATTTCTGGAGAACTCTTTGCCGTACCGAAAGTATTACCGGCTATGGTACGTGTAGACAAGATTACAAATCATATCAGACAGCATACACACACACACACACACACACACACGTCCATTTCCTTCCGCTCCTCCAACGAGGGGCTCCAGTCGTTGCGGCGACAAAAGGAAGTTAGTACCTTCTTATCCTGTTTTCCCCGCTTTCGGTGGACGTCGGTTTTGGGGTTCGCCCAAAGTTCGTACCGTCTGCGTAAATCATCGATCCGGAAAATGAAGGACTGCCGGTGCTGGGAAGGAAAGAGCTTACCCAGTGGGTGCGCTGAGAACGATCGGTACGAATACCCTTTTTCGCTTACTTTCCGAGAAAAGAAGCGGGTGAAGATTTCCAACCCGGGATCGTTCGTTTCCATTCGTAAACAATTGCGTTACGTTTCGGGATGGAAAACCGTACCAGCAGGCTCTCGAAGTGTATATGGTAAAGAAACGGCGGAAATATGTTAATGAACCCCAGTGCCGGTCGTTACACGATCGGGGGTCGATCAGTCAGCGAGTTTTTACGCTCGCCTTTTTTTGTGTGCCGCTTGGTGTACATAATTAATTCAATTTGTTAATTTCATCGGTAGATAAAGCGCTGGATGGGAAACGATTTTTCATCGCTTGATTAATTAAAGGTAGACTAAGTGAAGGCTTATTTTTCAGCTAGTATTAAGCTGAAACCTTTTTTTGAAGGAAGATTTAGTAAAACCGTCCTGCTTCGTCGCGACTCCATGATCGCTTTACAGTTTATCTTGCGACGGCGAAAGAGCCATTCCGTGTTGATACACATCAATCACATTTTTCCTCTGCCATCAGCTTTGATAGGATTTTCCATCCGACTTCAACGAGACGTGTCACGTACGCTTACTCACAATGACCGTTCCCCACACATCCCTGCTTCACCGTTGCAAATCTCCTACATTCTAACCCGTGCTGAAATCCCTTTGGGCGTAACTTTTTCTTCTCCCCCACCCGGATTTTTCCTCCAACTCGCCTGTGTGTATGTAAATTTTACACCGTACAAGGCAATCCGAGATTCGCTTGGTATTCATGACAGGCGATAAAAGTATGTCCGACATTTTGGCAACGATAGGATTTCGGGCCACTTTCACGAGCAGGCACTTCCACTGACAATTGGAAAGAGAACAAGCTGGGGGGAAAAAAGTATACCACCAAACGTAGGGTATTGGACGTTCCCGGAAGGTCGGAGGTCGTTCAATCGATTGAGATTTATCATCCATTCGTGTGCGTGTGTGTGTGTCAGTGACGTTGTTTGGAAAAGTAGCTTTTTCCTCGTGGCGAGGCTCATTGCTCAGCGCATTATGACGATTGCTCGCCGGGACACTAATTGGCAAAAGTTCTTTCGGGTTGCGAAGTTCAATCTGTGGCCACCCGGTGGGGGGTCAACGATGGCCGTCGATTATCTTAAATGGCTGTTTGAAAACACTTTGCCCCGGTTGGGGAGTGACATTTTTCTTCCTTTGGAGCAAAGGTTTGCTCTGCGAAACCCTTTGGAAAGAATGGTTTTTCTAAATCGAACAAGGACCGTTTTTCACTTTGACGTCTCAATCGGTGGATGACAACTGAAGGACGGCTGCCAGGCCGATGCATCTTGCACGTTACCCACCCTTTCGGTTGTCCGTTCCCATGATGCGTTGAGTGCGTTATTCGTAATACCTTTTTGAACTTTTAACACTCATCGAAGCCAGCCCCGCTTTGGATGGATTAATGTAACACTACCAAATGTCGAGTGCAAGCCCTCGCTTGTGACGTAAGGACGTTCCCTGGTGATGATAGTTCACCATTTCGGACCACTGGAGTGCGGAGTTGCCGTGCCGTGCCGGGCTCTCCGGAGACACTTTTAATTAAAACGGTCAAAATACGAGCCATCTGGTAATGGATTGGACGAAGCGAAAAAAAAAAATGCGATATGCGAAAGGATTCGTTTTCCTTCGTCCGTGCATTTGTGCCACCCCGGTGTACCTCCATTTTATGGATGGCATTCAAAGACAAAGGAAGAACCTTATGATGCACCCGCTTTTCCGTTCGTCCGAACGAGATCAACGAGCGCCCGGCAAAACCCGGGGTTGCCTTTCGGAAAATAGAGGTTCCAAATGGAGCAAACTAAAACAAAAATTGCTGACGTCTTTGTCAGCTGCAGGCTGCAGGCATGGGGCAAACCTAGTGACTGCAGAGACAAACCTCTTATACACACATACACGCACACTCGGATGCTGGTAAATCCGGTACATTTTTCTCCCCTCTGTGTGGGTCACGTGTATGACACGAGGGATGGGTTGGATAGAGGAAGAAAAAAACAACGGTGGAAAAGCACAGAGTAATCGGAAGGTAGCCGGCAACAGAGTTGCATTCCTGAAACAAAGCCCTCCCCCCTTCCCCTTTTTTTCCCGACGAGGACAATGTGAGAGCACTTTCATTACACGTCACTGGCAGCACTTGGCCCGAAAATGGATTATGGGTCAGATGATGTTTACACATTCCGGCCGGAGAGGGACGGAGAAGCTGAAGAAAGGATTCCAATTCCACCCAATGCTCCCAGCGTTTGGCCCCGTTTACCGGAAGGAGATCACTTACGCTGGTAGCTCTCGCAATGATTTCATCACGCTCTCTGCAAACGTTACGAGCGGACGGTACCTTTTTTCCCCAGGATATACGAATATTTGCGATGAACTTTCCATCCATCATATCATTCGTTTGGAACGCCACTTACAGCTCATTTATCATACTGCATCAGTCGCTTTTAAAATTTACCCGGAAAATGCAGAAACACCTTTGTCGGTTGCGAGAATGTTTTTCACATTAATGAATGCGAATGATTGGGAAAGCTTTCCAAACAACAAATTACACCATTCCATCCGATGACAATATTAGAATTCCATTACGCGCGTTTGGAGAATGGAAATTTTCTCGGGCCAATGCGCGGAAAAAGGGGTTGTACGCGAGGGTAATGAAATAATCATTTAATATGCGTTACACGTCCTACCGCACGAAGGAGCCAGCTAATAAACCAAGTGGAAAAGGACGAGCGGCAAGAAAATTGATACCCGTTGCGTTTGGGGGGTAGATATTTTTTCCTCCCGCCAATCGACCCCACACCGTATGCCACTTCCTTACCCCCCCTCGCCCACACCTTTCTAATGGGGAAATGTGACGCGCACGCATGAGTAACGACAGACTGCGGACGGTTTGGGGCGGTTGTTGTGGGTAATTGAAAAATAAAATCTAGGAAAAATGGAATTATTTCTCAGGCGCACGAGAGATAACGTGGCAGCGTGGAAAGGCGCGGAGGACGCGGGGAAGACAAAAGGCCGGAAAAGTCACTCCTGTTGCTGCGTCGTGTATGCACACGCGAGTTTTCCCGCCCCCTCCCTCCCCTCGCCGAAAACGACGGAAGCCAAAGAAAGTCATCCAGTTTTGCATAAGTAAGCCAGCGTGAAATTTATGGGGCTATCTAATGTTACCGTGACGTAACGAAACAGAACGCAAACAGGAAGGAAAAATGGTTGACGCTACCCTGGGCGGAGAAAAGGGAGCTTTTTCTTCGGATCCAACATTATTGCTGGCACACGTTTTGAGGATATTTTTCTGCAAAAATAAAATACACCGTCATGATGGAAAGCCGTTGGGACGGGGGAGTTTCCACATGTTGGTAATTTTTGTGACCGAAGGCTCCCAGTGACATTTCTCCCGCCCTTTTGCCGGGGTGGATTTGTTTTCTATGAATAGGATTTGCTTTTTAATATCGTGTGTATGAGGGAATGTTAATCACAACCAAATGGGCTTTCGTTTTAGAATTGTGGAAATAAGGAAATGTTGCTTACTACTTATTTTCAGCTAAAGGATATTTTGAAAATGTTAACAGAAATTATTTCTGTTTTGAGAAAAGAGAAAACATCACGTTTTCATCAAATTTCAGTTAATTGGAACATTTAAAAAAACCAACAATCACGTTTTTAGTACTCAGATTTCACATTCAGTTGAAGTAAAATTACTTTTG
The DNA here is from genome assembly GCF_943734705.1 of Anopheles coustani. Taxonomy (NCBI): domain Eukaryota; kingdom Metazoa; phylum Arthropoda; class Insecta; order Diptera; family Culicidae; genus Anopheles; species Anopheles coustani. Next base: position 37,899,656 of record NC_071289.1, read on the forward strand.
ATGTTTAGTGACTCCTAAATTAAAAGTACTACATTTAAAATAGTTAGTAAATATTTAAAACCCATTTATGTTGTTTATTTAATAATGCAAAAAAGCGTAATTCAAATATAAAACTCTAAACGCACAAGCATAACCGAAACTTCAGTCAAGAAAAGTAATTGACATGATGGTCTTTTCAAATGTTTTTTTTTTCAAAATGTTTGTTTCAGTAAATTTCCAAAGTAAATCAATTTGTCATCCGGTTCAAACTCGTTTTTAAAATGTTATTATGTTGCATTTGAACCTCTCCGTCCCAATCCCGACCCGGTGAAAACTTTACGGTCCTGTCGGCACACAAACAGAGCTTTTCACTGCAAACAACCGTCCGTTGGGAAAAACCGACCAGGACGACCTGTTACCTTTCGATCGGAAGCGAAAAGCTCATCCCTTTTTCCATACCCCACCCCATTGGAAAGCGGACCGGAGGCTCTCTTCTAAACCATTACCGTGTTACGGTGGTTTGACGCAGTTTCCTTCCTCCAGCCCCAGTACCACCTCCGCCTGTATATGTCTACGTTACTACTTCATATCTCGACAGTTTTCAGCCATACTGTAACTGTCATCAAGTGAACCCCGCGTTCGTGCTGTCCTGCCGCATTCTCGTCAAGCCGCTCGCTCCGCCAACAATCACTATCCATCAGCCGGCGGAAAAGCTCATCCACCCGCTGGCTCCCTCCCGCCCGGTGGAAAGTTCTCATGCCTTCGTCATAAATTTAAAAAGAGAATCTCCCCCGGAACGAGTTTAGGAGGCTCACTTTCGCCACATTTGATGCATGACACTTTTACGGCTTGTCAGCGACAGCCCGGTTGATTAATGTATCATCTGTCGTCTGGCTTCTCTCACTCGCAGTTTATTGTGTCTCTCTCTTTCTTTCTCTCTCTCTCTCTGTCGTTCGTCAGACCTTCTTTGGGGTGTGGTTTTCTCCCGCTTTACCATCCACAATTTCTTATCCACCAGCTATATTTGCTTATCGCGCTCTATCAGTCCCTTCTCGGCATCAGATCCTTCACACCAAAAGGTCCACCGCCTTACCCGACGCAAGTACGCCAGGATGGACGCCCTCGAGCCCCCGAATGCTTTCGTCCGAGTTGAAATTACACTGCAAGATACTAATGCTTTTCGAATTATTTCCACCCGAAATGTGACTTTTTGCTTTCTCATCCTCGAACGGAGACTGTTTCGTGGCTGGGGGGAAGGATAGGATCATCGTTGAATGCCAGCTTGGAACGCAGATCGTATTACCGAACGCCCTTTGCGTGACCAAGACGCTCGCTGCCAGCGCCTTCGTGGTGGCGAGGTTTAATGATTTCATAATTAGGCCAACCCGAAACTTAAGCAGGGCGAACGGAAACGCGGCTGGAAAAAGCTCCCAAGGCTGGCAGGTTGCGGTAGGCACGGCCCAACGATGTCCCTTCCGTTTGGCGTCGTTGGAAAAATGCTGCCTCCACTTCCCTCCTGCGTTCCCCGTTGGGACGGACAACAAATCGGGTACCAAACCACGATAAACTAAAGCTTCCTTTTGTGCAATTATCTGTTTTATGTAAATGATGCTGACAATTTCGGAATGGGCACGCAAACAGAGTCCGCAAGGCAGGAAAAAGTAGGCCCGAACCGCCACCGAAAAGGATTAGAGCAGGACTGCTGAGGATTGCTGCACGCCGCCTGGGTTTCATCGGTACGAAAAAATGGATCAATTTCTCGGGCCCATCCTTAATTTCCATCCTGCCTCCCTCCGCCCACCTCTTCCCAATCCCCACGGGTTGAGCCGGATTTTGGCTCATTATGAAAATATCATTCGACGACCGCCGCGTGGGAGTCCAGATGGTGACAGTCCGCTCGTCCAGCGCCTCAGGACCGCCGGCTGTTCAAAGTCGTGGCTTATGGTTTTAATCCGAGTCCGCGAGTTCGGCAGCCGGGTGGAATTAAATGGACCATCTTTCGCCAAATGATGTGATTATTGAAGCTAAATCCTTTTTATAGAAGTTCAGTTAGTTATGCCGAATGAAACGGAAGCAACGATGGCCGTTTAGCATTGATGGGGTTTATTAAACGTTATAAACACGTCGTTTTGTTCGTTGAAACTCACCACTAATTGCTTTTTCCTTGCAGGGAGATTCGTCACTTTTAACGATTGAAATGAGTTTACGGGCTGGCAGCCGAAAAATATATGTATAAAAAATTGGTAACATGAGTCAAGAAATTTGATTCAATTTCGTACAGCTTTTTGTCAGTTGTTTTATCTAAAACAAGAATAATTAAGCAAACAATTTTTAATTAGACTTTATTTCCATCGACCCAGTTAATTAATTTAATTTAACTTTTTTCTGCATTGTCCTTTTTCTGAAAAAGCGATCAACTCAAAATTCCGTACAAACCTCTGCGCATTGTAAAAAATTGCTATTTTTAAACAAGAGGAAAGTCTATCAGAACTGCCTATAACTTCATTTTTACTTCTTCGATCCTTTTTCCTAATGTGTAATGTGGTAAATATAATATTTATATATTTCGTTTAGTATTAGTATAACAGTTATTTAGAATATTTTGGGTTGATACGAAGTTTTTAACCCTTTTAGTTTTTAATTCAATAGGATCATACATTTTATTGGGTCTGATTTGTTTTACAAAGGAAATTGTAAATCTTTCACCAACTATTCTTTTGGCTCGCAGCTCTCACAAATTTTTCATATTCAAAAGTTGTATACAAACTGTTTTATATCGAACGTAATTGATCTTCAATAAATAATCTATCGACTCTACGTCCGCTACGGAAATTACTGGTCGGCGCAATCGAACAAAGCTGTTGTAGCTATTAATTATCCCGTAGCAGAGCGTGCGCTACTCGACAACAACCACAATGTAAAATAGAACATGCTCAAACTGGTCCGACTAACTAACAGACTTGCCTAAAAACTTTGTTACAAAACACTCGACCCATTCCGCTTCAGACGAGGATGCGATCGAGATTGCAACAGCTTGCCGTATATTACCTCCCGTATTTCTGATTTGTGATAGTAGAAACCCATTGACTCTGTACCGTGCTGCGTATGGCCGGGTTGCGTACTCCATGGTTTGCTCCCGGTGGCCGTTAAAAACCGATAAAATATCTCTTACCGATTGTGTATATACACACACAAACGCACCGAGCAGCGTTTTCCGATGCGCTTTCCATTAAAATCCCGTCCTCGGGGGATGGAAAAATATTTCCCCAGAACTACGCGCTTCTCTGTGCGTCTGGACGAAAGATCCGGTCCTCCACCACCACTACCAGCCCCACCCTTCGCCGGGCACTTCAAACGTTGGTCCAACGGGAGCAGGAACGATTGGCCGCGAGCTATCTTGACCATGATGCGCGCATTCTTTCTTGGCCGGCACGGGGAGGAAGGCCACATCAAAACCACTCGAGCGAACGCTACCAACAACCACCACCACTATCACCACCACCCATGTGCCCTCCCGGGCTTGCGGTGGCCTAATTAATAATTTATGAAGTTCCCGAACCAATAAAATTTCTATTTTTATTACCTCCGATATGGCCAATCCGTTTTCGCTCCCGGAAATCAATATTTATACTAATAAACTGATTTATGGAGTGTTTTGTCTGATATCTGGTGTACTAAATTCGGTACCCACCACACCACTCCCGGGATCGTTTGTCCGGTGTGTGTGTGTACCGTTTTGCTTTCCGCTAATAATCGTACCATGGTCCCGGGAATAATGTCCGTTTTGCGTCCGGAGTCTGTCGTAAACTATCGAAAACTACCCCGAACCGTTCGCGGACGGCGGACAAGGGCGGCCGACTTTAGACCCGGCAGCATTTTGCGTCGGGTCCACTTGTGCTTGGAAAGGTTTTTCGGGATTCGCCGCCTTCCATTCCGGTGCGATTGCATAACGGTGTGCTGGTAACAGCACCGGCCACTCGCTATCGGGCCGCCGGGCCGGAAAGACGGAACAGTTTCTCTGGCATTAGAACCGTTTTATTACCTTCTTGTGTATGCATATAATCGCCCTACAACAAAACATTTCCACAATTCAAATCCAGCACGATAAAAGACCGTTTCCTTTAGTGTGCGGGCCCCGGGTCCTTTTCCCGGAGTGTGTGGCCAGCCGCGCGCCAAGGGGTCCCACCCGATGTTCGTGAGATATTCTTTATGGTTCCGTTCGTTCGTTCGTTCGTTCGTATTATTTCGGTTTATCGTCCGGCTACCGGGCAAACGGGGGGCTTTCTCGACCTCGATAAGCCAACGTTTCGTACGTTTAAAATAATGCTAAAACAAACGTTCGCAAGGCAAACTAAATTATGCCTATGATTAGCCGGGTTCGGTTTAGCATATCCGGCTGATTCTGACCGTGCGCCAAAAAGTGCCTGAGATATAGCGACATTTAATTTGCCCTCACTAAAGAGTATTTAGAGGTTTTTGTGTATTTTCTCAAGATCTAATTGTTTTAATTTTCGTTTATTAACTTTTAACTTACTGTGAAATCGTTCTAAATGTTTTTAAAACGTTACAAAACTATTAATTTGGGAAACCCTTTACGTTGTCAGAGTTTATAAACAGAGGTCGTACACAGTACTGTTTGGTACAACATTAATAGTGTGTTTATACCACATAACAGTTATCAAATCCATCTCACGTTCGCACTCACTGTGCTGCCAATTTCGACACCTTCCGGTTGGCGGTCGAAGCAGAAAGCCTCAACCGCCATTTCCAATCCGATATCAACATCCAATCAACCCGAAGAACCGACCCGGCTGCGGTCGAATTGTGTGCGAAGTGATCGGCGTGCTACTTCCCGCCGAAGCCGCCGTGCCTTATCGGGCGCCCTTTATCTTTATACTGGTGTATCATGAACGACTTCCAAGTGGCCAACGGCGTGCTCGTGAGTTTTCCTCGTGCAAACCAAACATTGGCAGCTTATTTCGAGCGTCCGGTTAAGAACGGCCACAATCGCAAAGTGACCCCCACACACACGCACGGGGAGGGAACGAGCGAAAGGGGGGTTTGGCATCGAGGAAATGCGCCACCGGTGGTAACGAACCACCGCTATAAAACGACGCCACGTCCGGGGCCAGGCAGGGAGCAATGCAGGGCGCTGGAAACGGGAAAATTTACGAACGGAATAATGGCGGCGGTCAATCGCGTGAATTGCGCGAATGTAAATCGTGGCGCCAAAAGCGGTCCGAAAATCGGCACCAAAGTGTGGCCCCCGGCGAGTCCTCCTTGAACCTTTTGTTTTTTTGGTGCTCCTTTTCCGAGCACTCGTGCACTAATTTACTCCACGTTCCGTACCGTACATTAAAATTAAGGTCAAGGCGCGGTGGAAATCTTTGCGCGACCAGAAGGAAATGTGCTCCATATGGCATCTAGCTGTGGCGCGGATTGTAGTGGCTTCCGTTGGCCTAACCTCCTCGTTCTGGGCCGCTTTCCCCGAGGCGTCGTCGGAAAACGAGCGTACGTTCGAATGATTAGTGTGAGCGCCGAGGTTTTACGCTAATTATTCTGGCCACTTTCGGCGAGTCTCGGTTTCGGGACTCTACTTAACGGTGTTTTCAGTTCCAGTTGACGTCTAACAAGCAAATCCCTCGGTCGAGCACGTAACCGATTTTCCGAGCCCGTTGTTGTACGTACATTCCAAATATTTCCTTCCTCACGACCCTCCTCGGTTTCCTCATTTTTTTATTCTACTCCGAAGAGATTTATGATCGGGTAAACTTGCCACGAATGTTGGCACTCAAACGCGTGAAACAAGGGGGGAAAAGTAAACAAACGCAAGAATGGGGAAAAAAGTTGTACTAAATATACTGCTAATTGATAGTTGTGCCCTTTCGACCTGTCATTCCTTTACATCGTCACTTAATGGCGAACGCTGTGCGGTCGCAAAGAAATGTGAAAGAAATGTTTTCCAACAACTCCACTCGTCCCCATTGTGACGGGCAAGGGAAAACTCCATCGATATACGTGCCTAGCGGTCACCAATCAGCGGCGCAACAGTGATTGTCACGAAGGAAATCAGCACGATTAAAGTTCACGGGCTCATCGGGCGTCCGGCACCGTTCCTTTGGTGGTCAGAAAATTCGCTTAGCTGGGCCCAAATTATCGTCACCTCGGCGCGGGTGCCGGTTCGATTCAACCGGTGGTTTGACGACTCCTTTAATGACACCTAATGTAACCGGGAAAACTATGGCGTTCTCAAACTTTTCCCCTTGCAAGAGAAAGTGAGAAAAGTAGACGCTTGGAAGCAAAAAAAAGGCTTAAACGTAGGGGAAAATCACTCGACGCGATCACACGCCACAATGGGTATCGGTGGAAAACTGTGGAAAATAAGAAGAAAAGTACTCCTTCCACGGAAGCCTGTAACGTGGCAGCGGCCCGCTGGAGGAAAAACGGAAAGTAATAGCTTTTCACTCACACCCCCTCATCACTCACGCTGGAGACTAATTGCGAAGGAACCGACCAATTAATCGTTTTCCATTTCGTTACCGTTTCGTGGTATTATTTATGTTCCTCACTTCGTTTTCTAATGCCTTTTCTGACTCGTTCTCTCACACTCGTTATTTTCTTTCTCTTTGCAGGTAAGTTGAATGATGCCTAACGACAGTCCTTTCGAGCTCTGGAAGCACCGGAGAGCCCTCGAAATATAGCCACGTGTTCCCGAGGGGGAGGTTCTGTTTCGAGAAGTGGGTAGCTTGTTGATTTTTTTCTTTTACTTAACGATCGGAACACCCATGTTTTTGGCTGTGGTTGGTGTTCGTCGAGAGGGCGCCTGTAAGTAGAACCATCTATTAGCCCGAGAAAGCGGAATGGAGCTTCTTCTTCGGTGGAATCAAGATTGGGGATTTCGAGAATTTGTACGTCGTTGGAAAAACATCCAATGAAAAAAAAAGGAAATTTATTCAAGGGTTAATGGTGCATCTCGATTGTCGGAATGAACACTCGGAGGTTTTTGTCAAGCGGTTCAACGTATCCTTCAGCAATCAGCTCCTACTAAGATTCGTACAAATCATTCTGCGAAATCGAGGGATAAACATTTGCTTCAGAAATGATGTCGACTCTACCCACGGTCCTATAAAAGCCAAGTGCAAGTTACTTCTGTGCAATGAACGTTGATACTCTAGACATGATTCAATTGTTGCTCAAAACTCGCCCACCAGTGTCTAGTGGTTCAATGTGTCCTCCCTGCCCTTTACATAGGAGCACCAACCAAACTGAACTCGAGACTGTTGAACATGCAATCCAGTGCTTTACACATTAGAAAAGAACAACAAAATAAGTGCAAGTACTTTCCCCCTCATCCTGAAGGCGATCAAATTTAATTCTGGCACAAACATTGTAACACACGGCAACACCTCTACGAACGAAGTTGAACATTGTTTCAGTATTCATACCCCTTTCACCTGCCATGTGCCTAGGGCATCGCTTGAGAAACACGCACAAGGCGCCTCCATCGTTCCCTCGTTGCATACTCATACAAACATTGCATGAGTTCGGAGAGAAATCGAGGTTCACGCCTCAGGAGCATTTGGCCACGGGAATGACTACCTTTCGTGACCCCCACTGTAACGTAGAGACGTTCCTTCTTTGCCGTGGTCGTTTTAATTCAAAGTTTTTCAAGGGCTCCACAACCGAAAGCTGGACAGGTTAAAGTGTGTCTGTATCGTGTTTTTTTTTCGATTTGCTTGGTTGAGTCCTTCGCCGCCTTACGTATTTGTGCACGTGCTGTGGTCTAAGGGCCAAATGCAAAGGATTCGAAACGGTATTATTTTCGCGAAATCTTCAGCCACTTCCAGCCTTACATCCAACCGTGACACGCGCCATGTTGGTCTCACTCACAATCACACACACGCGCGCGTTCACAAGAGGACGTTCGAGAGTCGCTTTTCTCTTTGGGATCCTTGGGATGCATGCCGTAGCAAACGGAGGCATTCTGTCAAACCTTTCGTCTTCCACGACGCTTCTTTACCCGAACGAAAAAGGATACTTTGCGGTTTGGAGAACAGAATGGAAATCGGCATCAGCCTCGAGCTCGGCCAGCGATGGAATACGATACGTCGCAGCGTTCCACAAGCCAGAAGTCGAGAAAACCGACAACCCCCGGCACCGCTCGGAGAAGAATGGGGCGGTATTATTTATGACGTGGGTTTGCTCTCACTGGACCGCAGCATTTTCCCGAAAAATGTTTATTGTGTTTATAGATTGTACAAACCACACGAGCATTCACTGAACCGCAATGTTTTGGTACAAATATTTATGCGACAAAAAAAAAGTGAGTACAACCGTTTGCGGTGCTCAAGGCTGCGGCTAGAAGGGAGATTTGTTTTTGCAATATTTACACAATTGCAACGTTCTTTCTTTCTTGGGATTTATGCAGCACGTGCTTCCCAGATAAGTTCATACTGAAACTTAATTTCAAAATAATGTATCAGATTATTCCCGGTAAGTGATAGTACGCCACAGGTTGTGCAAACGATTCCCGCACCGTGCTATGCCTGCCGTCGTCTGGATAGGACTATGTGATCCGGATTGCCTTGTATCGCTCCAAACACCCCGGAAACCTGCATGTAACCTATTTACACACATTCTTTAATGGCGACGGTGCATGATGCTTCACCCTACTTGAGCCAACTATGATGGTTTGATGCTCTTCGACTTGTGCACTCTATCGTGGTGATCCTCACTCTTCCTAGGAGCCCTCGTTTGCTTGAATTATTAAACGTCTACCTTCCGAACGCCAGCATTATTGCGGTACAGTTCTTTGGGCGAGAGCTTTAGTCACTCGAACGGAACCAGTCTCCTCTATTGCTTGCTTGCGCTTGATCGCTACTGTGATGCAAAAAAGCAGGATAGATGAGGCCCGGCGCAAATCCTTTTCCTAGAACCTGAACCAACTCTTGTGCCTTGGACCGGATCCGAAGACCGGCCAGGGCTACACAAAACCTTAATCGGGTGTCACACCAGAGAGTGCTATCATCGGTGACCAACCGAGTGCCGGGTTGGCAGTGTAATTTGGAAATTTATTACATCCTTCTCCGGTGTGGGATTAAGAGTGGATTGTGAGAGCATCGTCGGATGTAATTTGTGTGCCCTGCAAACATGCCTACTGGCATCGGTGCTGTCGAGCGTTTGAAGTATGTCCGACATCAAAGAACTGCTTCGGTTAGATCGGCAATGCCGACGAGGTACGTATCAATAACCTGGACCTTCCGTTTTCCCAATGTTTGATTGTAGAGTGTACAGTCTGTTGCTTGCCTTGGTTGATTGTATTGGGTGGTTTCGAAAGTAGCTTTAAAGAAAATAACTCAGAAAAAACATTAACAATACCACAAAATACAAATTTACAAGCAAGAAGCGTTATTATTTCTCTTAACAAGATTGAAAACTGTTAAACTTTAAAACGTAGATAACAGTAAGAACGTTCTTCAACAGATCCTTTTTTAACGATAAGGACAGATATTGCATTTATTCTATGACGATGTAGACCTTTTTTTTGTGTTTTATTGATTACTTGCTTAACGCCCTGACGATGTGCGGCAAACAAAGGGCTGAGAAAAGAGTTATTGTGTTTACTCTTTACTTTACTACGCAGCGCTTAAAATTAATGTGTGGAAGATTTCAGAAACGACGGTTCAGTATTTATCTAGTTTTTGATCTACACGAAACTCGATATAAGAAAAATGAAGTCTTTTAGAAAACATAGCCCGTCCTAACGATTGAGAGATAGATGCACGAAAATAAATCGATATTTTAACTCAGCGTATATATTAACGAATTTATATATACTTTTGATAAATAGGAAGCTACGTTGCAAGGGAAAAAGCGGCTCTACTTAGTATAGGCACCGAATTGTATTAAAAACTAAAAGTACTTCCGTTGCGTAGCTTCGGAAAAATCTGTTTTAACTTTTTTCTTACAAATACAAAAAAACAACCCTGCACACGATGTTGCTTTGTTTGCTCGCTGTATATGAAACCTCGCTGGAAATCCCGCTGCAGTACGGCGTTTTGTGGCGCAAATGCACTGCCCAACCACGTAGGGACAGCTATTTTTTAAACAAAACTCCGCACAAAACTACTAATTGCATTTATTCATTGTAAACACTAGCGCTACGTGCAGCGAGCTGACGAACTGCTGTGTGTTCTAATGATGCTGCCCGGTTCAGTTCGCCTATGCACTGACACTCGGCCGGCCAGCCGGAAAAACCAGCCAGCCAGCCAGCCCTTTGCAGGATGATCAACAGAACAAAACGTGCGCCGAATGCGGAAGCGACCCCACGTTTGCAGTTGCACGGTGCTCACCTTGTAAACACTTTTGCAAACGCTTCTAATTTTCACTGCAAACATTTCATCCACTAAACGGTGGGTCCGGGGGAGGGGCTGGCGACAGTGATAGTTAGCATAACAAAGCGCGACAGAGATGGGGAGCCCCATCTCAGGGAGGGCAAGGGATTAGTGAGATGAGCGGACTTAGAAGGGCCGAGCGAAGGGGGCTGAGGCGGTGTTGTCGCGACGGGATTCAAATGGAAAAGGCAAATTCATCCTTTGGCTCGCTGAACGGATCACGGTCGGTGAAAGAAAAATGCGCCTGCCCTCGTTTTGCTTTACAAACCGGAATGAGTACAAAGCTTTCGCATCCATTTTCCCGGGCGTCGTTCGTTCGTGTTTTTTTTCTTCTTTTTACTTCCGCTTTGAGCACCGCAAAGCAGCTTTAGTCATTTTGGTCCGGCCTCGGGGGATTCAAAAAGGTGTTAAAAAATGCATTGCAGTATTTAGCAGTTTGTGTAAATTAAAATTCAACTCCTCGGTCAAGTGTAGGACCATCGCCAAAAGCAGCGCGCTCGCAGTCAAAAGCATAATCGCAGCAGCGAAGGAGGAAGCAAGAAGGTGTGGGGAGGGAAGTATCATGGTATGGGTTTCGTACACAATTTTTTTGTTTTTCCTTTTTTTCCACCCGGAAATGACACTTCTGCAGCGTCGACACACACGCCTATCATCTGCAGAAACGATGGCGCACAAGCCATCGCTATCTCAGGTGCAAGGTGCACAAAGAACGCACCGAACTGCCCAACATAAACGGCAGGAAGTGGCCAAGAGACAGAGAGAGAGCGAGAGAGAGAGAGAGAGGGAGAGTAAAACCCGGCCAGCATATAGAGGCAGTTTAAATAAATCTAAATTAAAAGAGTACGCTTCTGCAATTCATCCATTTATCATACACATAAAGCCTCGCCCCGAACCGTGACCGAGGATGCTCGAAAAGCGAAAAGCATTCGGACACCGGCACCACCGTGTGTCATGCCCCCCTTCACCCGCGAAAACCCGGAACCCTGTGCCACACACTCAATGCTGCCACTTCCTCCCAGTTAGGTTTTGTGCCCTTAAAAATGGCGTCCGGGACGGTGCATCTTCAGCGGGCATCACTGCAACCTAACCGAGCCCCCCTTCTCCACCACCTGCTGCAAATGGTTCTCCTCAAAACCAAAACAAAAAAAACGCCAACCCGAGTCCGGCTGGTTCCGTTCCTCTGCAGCCGTCCGGAGCTGGGTCTTTATGTTTTTCGGGGCGGATAGAAAATAAAGATAGGACACGGTATGTTCGTAAACACGCGGGTAGCAGATTCGTGAGTGCATTCGAGTGCATTCACTCGAGCAGTATCGCATTCGTGAGCCGAAAAACGGCGTGGACAAAAAACCCCCGCCCATTCCGGTTCCGGCATGCCAACCTTTCGAAAGCCTTTCTTCCCGCGTGCGCGCCGAGCGATGTTTCGGATTTAGGATCCGTAGGAAAAATTCTGCCGGCCCGGCATTGAAGCTACGCATTCAGAGCTTTCTTTCTTTTTTTTTGGTTTTCTTCTATTGGGTTCTCTGGGTGCTTTGATAGGAAACGCATGCATCATGCAGATTAGAGACCGGATTTTGTCACTGCGAACCAAATGCTGGCAAAGTTTTGTGAATCACCGCGTTAAGGATTTGTTTTCGAAAATGTTTCGAACAGAAAACAAAGCGTCAGCTTTCATTATTTTTGGTTTGTTTTGATAATTTTGTTAAAGAGTTATTAATTTCTTGAACATGTAAAGCGTTACATTAAAGGACGCCAATTTAAATTACTAAAGTTTAAAATTATGTGCCGCGGACAGTTTTCTGCTCATAAAAGCTTCAACATGCATTTCTGCGAAAAAAAGGAATTAAACTTATGCTAAAGCACGCGATAGTAAATCTAACGATGCTTAAATGGTCCGCAAATTGTGTAAACGGCTAAACGGAAAAAAGTGCTTTCTCACTCCACAACAGCTACAACAACAATGTGTGCGGTGTGTTGTCCGTCCGCTGGCAAAGTCCTCGTTGGGCTAAAATCTATTTAGTACGAGATAATGGATTTCACCATGTTCACACACACACACACACACACCCCGAGCTCCCCGGTGGACAGCTTCCTACACCTACAGATTATGGGAAGGTTAGGTGCACCAGGTGAACCCCTGATTGGACACAAACCATGGCCACCACCGAGACGCCGCCGTCTCCGGCCATCAACACCCTAAACCGGATGACCCCAAACAAGGATGGCCGGCGTTCGTGTTGGGAAAAGCGGAAAGCGAAAAGTCCTCCACACCATTCGCGGGGGGGGTTGAGGGTGGTGTTATAAATGAAATAAACTAAACAACAGCTGCTTCTAGAATTTCATTAACTTTTATCCGTCCGGCGTTCGCGGCCACGGTGTAAAAAACAAAAAAAAAACACGGTGTGCGGAAAACCGGGCTGCACTCTTGACAGGGAAAACCAACCCCCCAGGGGGGAGGTTCTGTGCCGAGTCAACAGATACAACGATAAAGGGGCTGATCGACTCCCGAACCCGGACAACGGTTTAGTCCACTTGAATCGTTTTGCACTCCATTTTCACGTACCACGGTGGGGAAAGTTGGTGCTTGAATGCTTTTCTGTTTTCCTACCACTCTCGTTTGTTCAAGTGATGGTTTGAAAAAAACATCGACATAAACGCAACGGCAATGGAAAACGCTTGGTTTTGGTTGGCACGTTTAAATGATATTAGTTAATTATCGATCGACGGGAAACTAACATCCAGCAAACGCGCGAACACGCTCGGGGGGAAAAACCCCCGACTCCTGGTGTTTTTTTTTTTTCATTTTTCGATAACGGAACTCCCCGGATGGGTACCAACGCCTCGCTGCACCTTCGATAACGTGATAAACATCCGGATCCTTTTTTTGTCTATCCACCAACCAGCGTACTCGGAAAACGGTGGAAAAGACAAAAGAATAGCCAAAATGATAAAACAAAAAATTGCAAAGCCCGAAAAAAGAAAGCGCAAGAACGGGATTCTGTTTTTTTTTGCCATGCCTTTCCCGAAAACTACATTTCCATAGACATCGGTTCGGGTTTAACGTGGAACCCCGGAACAAACGGAGAACAAATCCTCAAGCACCACCGAACCAGCGGAGGGATGAGACTAAATCCTCCGGTGTGATCTCCTTTTTACCAGGAAACATCCTGGTTCGCACCAACCCGCACTCCCTGGTGTGCCGGATTCCCGGTTGGTCAGTGGCCATATGTGTGTGTGTGTGTGAGTGGAAACACAATGAAAAATGGATTCGGAAAATAATGATTCCCTATAAAACAAAGCGTCCGGAGCAGAAATAGCTCGCACGTATTAGCCCCATCCCCCCAAGGGGTGGGGAGGGGGATAAGGGGTGATGGGAAGGAGCCCACCGGACACCGAAGGAAGGTCGGTTCAAAGATTCAACCCCCGATGGTACTGTTAGCTCCAAAACTGTGCACGTTGAACGAGGGAACGGCTTTTCCTGCTCGACCATCGGCACGATGTGTTTTGCTGGCCACTAGCGCTGCGAGCGACAAGCGGGGGACCGAGAGGGGGGCAAGGTGGTGCCCACTAGAGGAGTTTGGTTTTGGAAGAAATTGCATTTCCTCGACCCCACTTCCGGCTTGCGACGCTTCGAAGCACTTTTCCGACTGTTCCGCTTCGGGCGAAAAACCGCAATCGGGTCCAAGCAGCGTGCAAGAAACCATCAGACGCTGCAGTTCGTTCCGAAGAAAGGAGAAAACCCGACAGGACAACCCCTCCCTCTCCCCTGCCGCTCCTCCCCTTCCGACTGCTGGTCAAGTCGGCGTTTGTTATCCCCGGCGAGTCGATTCGTTCTCCCGACTCCAGAGAACGAACAATGCAATCGATTCCATTTGCGCTGGGGGAAAGTTTCGGAAAAACCCATCACCTCACGTGCGCCCACTCCCCTCCCCCAACACATCGTCCCAAAAGGCGACGCCGATGGCGAGATGGTCCGTTCTGCTGCTGTGTGGACGATGTAGAGAAATTTGTAGCAGGAAATTGCAGGACTTTAAGCTTCGCCGAGCAGAAACACCTCGCGCAACCACCCCTCCCCGTCGTCACCATCGTAACTTGGCTTGGCGAAAGCAAATCCGGAGCCGGTGCTTTGGAACCACCGGACAGTCGATTGTTTTTAATTCCCTTCGTTAGGATTCCAAGAGGTCCCTTCGAGGGCGAACCCGTCCAAACCCGTTGCGCGCACGTTCTGGCGAAGGATGGAATTGAATTCGCCCGACGTCGCCGGTGGACTGTTCGATGTTCCGGGAAGTAAGCTCACCGCCTCCGGGCGCTTGCCTTCGTGGCGGTGTTGGTGGTGGTCACTACTGGTCACTGGACGGGGACCCGGGACACTTCTTCGAACCACCGGATGCACCGAAACCCTTGGCAAAGCGGAACCAGCGGGAAACTTTCGCCGGAGAAACTTTTGCCCCCACGGCGTACTTCATTTGGGCTTCTTATCTTGCGTGGTCAATTTTTTATTCCTTCAAACTTCAACAAAGTCGCTCGCAAGTTTCGACACGAGTGCCGGACTTTCACTGAGTTACATTGTATTGGAACGGAAATTATGGATTTTGTTCTGGAATATCTCTATAGTAACTTTCGTGCGCAAGTTTCAAGAAGAACAGTCGACCTTCGCGTACAAAAAGTCGCCGATACTTCGCCGAGATGATCTACACAACTTACTTAATCTTGTTCTGATCCACAAGCTAAAGACGAGAAACCTTCTTTGTTGTTTTATTGCATCGAAGATTAGGTTTTCACCATTATAATAAATATGCCAAAAATAAACATGTTTCCATTCGTTACATTCATACATTCGTTTTGTACAAAGAACTTTCATCATCATCTAGTTTAGCTCAAGAAACATTTCACTTCATATTAAACTTTTTGTCTTATCGACGAACTTTCATTGTCTAACCTACTCTTCCTTTATTTCTAAATTATTATTATTATCATGGCCGGTAAATTCGATAACATCCTTTTAAACAAACACGAACAAATACGACTTATTTGAGCTAGAGCTCCTTTTGTGAGTAGTAAACAAACATGACAATCACAGGATCGAATCTGCATTATTTAGATGCAAATTTTATTGCTTACGAATGAAAATAGTAATGCAGTGTTAACTTAACTTAATTTCAAAAGTGTAAAACAGTTTAATTTATTTTACGCTTCGCTTCGAGTGCAACGTTTTCTTTAGATGGATTTGAAACCCGTTTAATTTTAAGTTTGTTTAGTTAAAAGTTTAATGAAAACTTTATTTAAATCGACTTGTGCTAATCGTTACTTAAGCAAAGCTAAAACTGCCTTTTTGAATTGTCAAAAATTCTGTCGTATCACCAAATGAATCGTGAAATATTTTTCGGTGTTTCACTTTTTTGAACAAAATCCTTCAATATTTCACTGCACAAACCATCAGTTGCCATCAGTAGGTCGAATATCGAATGGTTGTTCAATTTATGACGTTTTGCACCTTCTTGGTATACGTATTATTTATACACCACCACCTCGAACTACCCCACTCGGTTGTCACATTCTTGCTCTTTCCCTCCCTCCCCCTGCTCCCTTTCCGCCGGTGGAAGATTGATCGGGGCAACCAACCTTCTCCATCAGCCCAGTGTTTCTGCATCGTCGGGTAATTGTATCGAATTGTGCCGAAGAGGATTCGCAACGTTGCCTCCCATCCGGTTGCTCCACTGATGCACGACAACATTTTCCTTTACTTAAGCATCAATCATGTGCTACTTACGCTGCAAGAATTTTTCCTCCCGGTTTCCTCCCGGTTTTTTGGTGAAAGAAGTGCCATTTAAGAAACCGTCCTCCAACATCGTCCTAAGCTGGTTTGTCGGGGCTGAATTCCCGTAACATGACCCATTCACCAGCGCACAAACACACACACATATGCACACACATTCACGTACGAGTCACAAAAACGAGTGTATCGAAAGGGCCAGCAAATGGCGACGCGGGGTTAAGGAATTAAGGAAAAGTGAACATTTGTCGCTACACTCCAACCCCGCCGTCAGCCGAAGTTGTCGTTTCCGGCGACTACGACAAACGAATCGTATCAACGGAATAGTGAAAAAAGAGAAAAAGAAAGGCAAGAAAGGGGAAGCAAAGGGAAAACCCATATGCGACCGTCCGAATGCCGAAAACGGATGGCACTTGAGGGAAATTGTTTCCCATTTTCTCACCCTCTATCTCCGCATGGCATCGTCTGTCTAATCGAAAAATGTGTTTCCGATCGACGTGCTACGTGACAAATCCACCGTCCGATTCCTTTTCCGCGCACGAGCTTAGCTTAGCTTTCCCGGCTGCGGCACCATTATCCTTGCCACCCGCGATCACACACACACAAACGCACAAACACACATGTACCAGGAGTTTGCGACAAGTTCCTTGGCAAAAGCACGCCGCCGCCAACTCTTGCCGGCGGTTCGGAGAAAGCATATGTACTGTCAAAAGTTCGCTACGGTGGGCAAGGGGGGGAAGTGCGTTTGCGCTTCTACGCTGTTCCCGGTTTTCACCAACACTCCCCGCCTGCTTCCGCCACCATAGCGGAAGGGGTGGAAAAATTCCAATTAGTATGTCCCGATGCCGACTGTTTGACGCGTGCGAAGTTTAAGCTGACGCTTCCTTCGTACCCCGGATTGTGCCGTGCGATTCGCAAAAAAAGACTAACTTCAATTCGCCAGCTTTTCTTTTCCAGCGTTGAAAACTTTGCGAGAACACGTGTTCACACGCTATATTTAAGTTCATGCATTTCTTCCGATTGTACATTGAACTTCAGGATCATTTAAAAAATTGTTAACTCATATTTCGACCATGTTTAAATTTTATTTCTATAGATAAATGCGATTATTATGTTGCTTTAAAGTGCATATTTTCTAATTTAAACTTATTGTTCATATTTTGTTCAGTATTTTTAAAGATCTTTGTTTGTTATCTTGTTTAGAATTCATGAATAATTATCGATTTAATAAACAAAATTTGATTATTTTGGTGCTATATGAATGTCAATATTCACAAACCTATGAAACTATATTCGATTGACAACTGTTCGTTTTTTTTTTGCTGAAAATATTTCAGAACGAAATACAAATTTATTTGCCTTGAAGAGTACATCATTATTACCGATCATTGATCTATTACATATTTGAGCTTCCATCCTGAACCATCACTGAACCATCGATTCTGAAACTATCCATACATTAAGTTCTAGCAATGCAGATGTTGTTGAAGATTTATTTGAACACTTTTTTTTTATAAAAATAGTCCTTCTGAAACTATCCATACATTAAGTTCTAGCAATGCAGATGTTGTTGAAGATTTGTTTGAACACTTTTTTTTTATAAAACCATCTAAATTTTACAATTTCAATTAGAAAAACTTAGTTTTACTAATCCAAACTACACAAACATGTACACATATGTCAAGGTGTATCCACCAAAGTTATACAAGGTTTATACAACACGGGGAAATCGATGAAATATCAACCACTTTAAATAAGCTGGTATTGTAACTATCAAATTAAAACATAAATCTCAAGTAAAGAGTTAAAACCATATTTCTTTTCTCAATCCCTTCTTTACCTTGAGCATTGCTGGGGCGTCAAGCTAGCTTAAGCTTAAGTACGGCGATTTACAGTGCATATTTTCTGACCCCAAGTTATTGTTCATATTTTGTTTGGTTTAAAAAAATATGCGATTTGTTATCTTATTTAGTATTTAATGATATTTATCGACGTAATGAACAAAATTTTATAATTTTATGATTGTTTGTGTACAAACGTTGCAAAAATATTGAATTTTTCCGTCGCCCACAATTATTTCCAAACGCGCTGAGTTAATCCTTTGGCTGTTTTCCGATCTCCTATTTACGCAATCGAGTCGAAGGGAGGTTGTTCGAAATATTTTGCACTTCTCCAAGCGTTGTCAACAAATGGGAATTATTAAGTGTAACGTAACGATTCTGCCTGAGAACTCGGGCAGCATCAATGTGATGGATCGATTATTAATACAATCATCCGAATGCAATCCATCCAAGGAAACGCACCCATTTCCGACGACATTGTTTTGCCAACCAATAACAACTACTCATATGAAACGCTTGTTCCCAACCATATTGGTGAACTTCCTCCTGTCCTTTCGTATGCACCCGACCTTTCCGGTCCCGCCTCCCCCCGCCGGGGCGTTACGCAAGATAGGTTTAATGAAAAGTGAAAACTAATGCAATCATGATAATCTTATTAGTGAACCCAGAACCAATCTGTGGACCGAAACCCCAAACGATTGCCGGACACGGCAGACCCCCCTGCAGACACACGTCGACGTCGGGTCGTCGGCTCCAACCACTCGAAGCCCAACCGGCTCTCGTTGAGCTATGGCCGGATCGTTCATCATCGTTATCATTATCATCGCCGGAGTGGCGTCGAGCGAATACGTCCGGACTGGCTGGTCTCCCTCCCTCCCGCCTCCATCGTGTGTGTGACATATGCACGTGAATATTTTATGCAGATGCGCACAGATTTTGATGCAACCGGGCGTTCGGACCGACCGGAACGGAAACGGACCTTAGTTCCGCCCGAGGACCGATGGCCGCCGGTGGTAGCCAACGATGCACGGACACAGATCTTCCATGGTCGAATGGTGGTGCGCATCTGCCGCTCGGCAACAACGAATTGCATCATCCGAGCACGCCGCTGGCCGGTCTCTCGCAGCGTTTATGGACTCGCACGCCGTGCGCTCTTGGCCGCCACCGATGGACCCAATATTTAGCCTAGATAATTGATTAATAATCCCTTGTGGTAATGCTTTAATCTCCTGTCAATAATCGAATGATCCATCGGCTCGGTGACGACGTCGAGGACGAAGCGCCGGTTCGTCGAGGACGAAGCGCCAGGGCGATTACGTCCGACGAAGACTTGATTTCGGTGGTGTCCTGCTTGGCGGAGAAAATCCCTCTCGGTCCATTCGAGATCGGCCAAATGATGGTGATTTGTGCTGAAGCTGCGAGCGCCAGAAACCGAGACGGCCTCACAGCATGGCTGCACCGCATGGCTTCTCGGGGCTCGGATCGGCATAAATGATAAACAATCGTTCGCCGATGCCAACCGGGGATCACTTCTGCGAACCGTGTCGGTCAGAAGCCCTTGGAACATTCTCTAGCCCACTGCTTGCTCCTTCCCCTTCTATCACCCCGATCCCAGCCTTTGGGTAAAGTCCTGAAGAACCAACGAGTTCGTGCTGGAAACTGGTGGAAAACCCAGCCCAACTCCCGACCGGGGAAACACTCTACCGCCACGAAACCGCGGGTACATTTTCGTTCGCCGCCTTTGCCGAGTGCATTAAAAATTTCCATTTTTCATCCGCCAGCGTGATCTGCTCGTGATGGCCATTGTTTCTGCGCTTCATCGGGAAAATTCGGTGGAAATGTAAGGCGGCCGGAACCGCCGAGCCGAACATGACAGCGATGAAAAGTGCTATCTCCCGTCCCCGACGTGTCGCCGGCGCAGAGGACAAAATCTCGAGCCTCATCCTCACACCCTCCCCCCGGCCCCCCTCACAGGAAGTGACGAAAGCTTCTCCAGTGATGTTGATCTACGGGGGTTTTTCGTCTGCCCTTTTCTCGTTTGTTGTGTTTTTTTTTTGTGGTGTTCTTTTCTCCTCGCTCCGAAATGTTTACCCACGACGGACGGGCGTGGAGTTCAGTTTTTCATTCAATCATTTGCTTTTCTTACACTTTGCACCTCCGGTGGTACGAGGCGATTCCCCGCCCGTCCGTCCGTTCAAAAATAACTATCACTTCGGAGTTTGGGGATCTCTTGAGCGCCTCGCCTTGTTCGCCAGCGGTTGTGGAATCACTTTGTTAGCTCGGAAAAGAATAATATTTTATTAACCCGACAGCTCTCGAGAAAGGCACGTCAGCAAACGAGCCTCGTTTGCAAGCCAGTCCCTACCTACCCCCCCTCCCTAGGAAAACCCCCTACCCAACCCCTACGCGATCCCGACGCGAGAAGGCGTTTCTCGGAACACTTGATTGCAAGTCACCATTGAATCATTTAGTAAGCGCTGTTTAAAACCATTACTGCCAACACGGTTCGGCACAATGGTTGTAGAGGCTTGCGAAAGTTCCTTTACCGGTATCGGTGAAGGCATATTTTCATTTCGGAACAATTATGATTTTTAGACCTGATCCGGGGGCTCGCTAACGATACACACCCCGAGCCTAGTGGAGCCTTTCGGGCTCTGTAGAACTTCAACTCGTTTGTCGTTCTTGCTGGCGATCTTTTTATTCCTGCATCCACTCTCGGACACTTTTCTAGCTGGAAATGGGTTGCGTATGTTTCCGTTCAAGGAAAGCTCGAATAGATTGTTTGGCTAATGATCGTCCGGAACATCCAATTCCACGCTAGCCCAAGGATTGTTTTCCCACGTGCACCGGCACGAGTGTGGGTTTTGTGTCCTTTTCGGTGTTTCGTAGGTTCTGACTGCCCTGACTGAGAAAAATCGGCCCTCCGGTCCGTGTCCCCGGCGAGCGTAGGGCGAGAACCCCACGCAGAACCGGATTGTAGAGCGTAGATTTGTATTTTCTAGCGTTCCGTGCGGGAACGTGCGATTGTGTGCCGGCTGACAGCGTCGAGATAGATCTGTCACGCGGGACACAGTCAAAAGAAAACCACTCGTCGGAAGTGGGTCAAACGGGCATTAAAATTAAACTCACCGGATTTCGAGGGCCAAACAATATATGCACCACGCGTGCAGATGCACGCCGAGAACCACCGGCACACCGGTACGAATAGCACCGGGAAAGTGCGTGACAAAAGACGTTATCGCGGAAAAGTTCACCCGCCGGGGGGGAGTATGGGAGTTCGGCACCCATCGGTGGATGCCGAGGGCGCATCAGATTACAGACAAAAATCACACAACAATAAATTCATTCGTCCCCGAAAACGATCGCACATTTGCCCCGCCTTCGGTGGTGGGGCAGGGGGGTAGGGGGCAGTGAGCCATATTTTGATCAGTCTCCCTCGGCGATGGCGTGCGACACAACATGATGCCATGGGCCGCGCGAGCGCCCGGTACGATGATAATAGGCAGCATTCGGGCCAATCCCCCCGGCAGCATAGAATGTCGGACAACGGATCCGATGAGGAGGACGCGGGAAGCCGCAGGGACCCGGTGGACGGAGGACCACGCGGTGCCACAAATAAAATGTTTTGCCACGTGTGCGTGCATGTGCCGGTGTATGATGGTAGTTTTTCAAACGCTCGGAAATTCGGAAACAAAAACACGTCGGCAATCGTTACGCGGGAAAAAAACACAACACACAACAATGGCAGGCACCGATAAAACATTCCTAGTTCTGAAAAAATACTGAAATGACTAAAAACTAAATCAACAGCGTGAGTGGGTGAAAGAATGATTTAGAAAAATGTATAGCCACTCCAGAAGCGCACTATCGCCATCACGCAGCGCATTAATCCGGCCAGTTTCGGCCGTGCCCTCCACGTCCGGTGCGTACAAAACCGGCCCAGGAATGCAATCCAATCCAATAACAATATTGCAATCTATTGCAGCCACGCTTTCGAGGGGTTCTTGTTGTTTTTTTTGCTCCCTCAACCAAACTCTGTTGAAACGTCCATCTCTAATCGTCATACAGGGTGTTTTCGTTTTTATGATTTTTTTTTGCCGTGTGCCATCCATAGATTATATTTTACAAACATTTGGCAATTTAGCTTCTCGTAAATGGGAGGACGTTGGAGGAGGATCGCGCAACCAAAAAACACAAAAATATAACAAAAAACTACATCATGGTTTGAAGCAATTTCGGCTGTAACTATTCTCTGTGCATGAAAAATGTGATTGGTTCGGGTAACGTTTCAAAACTCCCACTAGTAAAACGGAAGGCAACAGGAACGCTTTATTTTGCTGGTATATTGTAAATGAAATAACAAAAAGCATCACGTCTGGGATGTTGGATGAGATTTTAGATGCAGGCTAATGCGTATAATAGCTATTTCTATGCGCATAGCATATTTAAAGGAACACTTTAAAACAAAAATCACGATTTAAATCCAATCATGAAAACCATTGGGCACACGCTGTTATATGTAATTACGAACACAAAATATTAAAGCTTCTTCAAAGACAGAATAAATCGGTTCATTCAATGAAATGTAGCTGCAAAACTATTTACATACGAGAAATGTTGCAGCAAACATAAAAAACAATCATAGTGTAAGCTTAAACCAAACCATATACTACAAAACTTTGTCACCATACTGAATATACGTGTGGAAGTTGTTTACAAACATTTGCAAACAATGGAAATATTCATTCTATCGGAAAGGTTTAATAAATTAGTACAATTTTGTTTCAATGTGATATGCATTTGCAAAGCACTGTTTAATCAAATGTTTACTATACTGGCAAGTTATATTCAACAATTGGTAATATTATAGGAAACGATTCCAAAATTTGCAGATGGCAGAAATGTGCAGAATCTAACGAACACTACTTTACATACAAATGTTTTAAGTACATACGAAATTGTGTGTTTGCTTCAACGAAAAAACCGAACAATTTTAATTAATACATCTGGTTTATCGAGGAAACAAAAGTTTAGAGAACAAAAACAAAGAAAACAGCAACAGGATAATGACATTGAGTAACATCAATGTAACTGGATTTGTATAATTGCAAAAAACTCAGTCTAATCAGTGAATATTTTGCTATATAGTTCATCCATCCACCCTGGTTCTATTTCTCGAGGTTTTTCCAGAGATAAAAACGAAAATAACCAGAAAACCTTGTATGAAAATACTACAAAAATCTTGGTTGGTACGTAACTATTTTCCCTGAGTATACAATGCGATCCCTGGTGAGTTTGTTCTATTTTTCCCTCCATTATCGCCTGCGAGGATTTCCATCTGGTTTTGTGTTGGAGACCGGCCGGACCGGGCAGGAACAGAAGCGCAACCAGCAGCATCGTGCAGCCACGTGATGGACCGGCCGGAATTACTACCGAGAGAAAAAGAGAATCTGACGGAATCCAAGACCATTGAAACCGGATGTGCATGAATGAACCGGCGATGCAGACAGTCGGCGGCCGAAAATAGAACTCTCTATAAGCATCATCGGTTACGGTTCGCTGCCGGCCTCCACATCTGGGTCTGACAAAGGAGAAGCACGTGCATCTGACAGTGTTTTGTTTGCACCCGTATGTTGTGGCCACCCGCCGGATCACGGTCCGGATTTCCAACGGATAGAACGAACGATTTTTTACGATGTTGTGCACCTTATTTTACGGCCTCCTCGCCGAACCCTGTGCCTGTGTGTGTGCATGAGGCCGATAAAGAACATCCCAACCGGTGTACTTTTGCATCGAATGCAGCGGCAGCTGGGAGACATTTTAAAAAACTAAAGACAATCCCAACCTACGCGCAGCTTACTTTTCCTCCACGGGTTGCTCATGGCTGGTGTTTTTCGGCAAACATTCCAGACCCCATCTGTCTTGGGGATTAGTGCACCAATCGTTTAGGTTAAAATGCACGCACTCGGTGCGTATGAATTATCCACAAATCAAACCCGAAGCAAATGGCGGAAGTCGCTCGCTCGCCCTCCCCCATTCGCTGGCGTTTGTTTTTCGAAAACGTATTCGGCAGCCAGCGCTCGAGATCACGATCTCTGACTCTGTTTGTTGCTCGACCTATTAAGGTATGATTGATGAAGTGAATGAATACCAAGAATGTAACGTAGGGCATGCGATACTGTGAACTAATTAAAGAATTTATCGAACATATTTAACGATCCCGAATGGAGACGTAATGTGGCGTGTCAATACCATTAAAAACGAACATTCGGTACGATTTGTTTAGCCGCCGCACCTAATGGCGCTATAAAAAGCTTGCAAATGAAGCAACGCGGATTAATGGTATTGTTTCAATCGTACGGGGACTGCCTTTGCCGACGCTCGAGCATGGGATAAACATTCCGGTCACCTTCTATTTCGTATATCGCGGGTGGGTGAGAAAACCCGGGAAACGAATGTTTCTCGGCAGTTGAAGCAATTCATCAAATACTGTCCATTATACGCACCGCAGCTACTGCTGTCTTCTGTTTCTAACGCTCGACCGGGAAGCAGTCCGAGTTGGGGGCTATAAGAAAAAATTATCGGTACTTCTATCGCGTGCCCAAGAGACCAAACAATCGGATTAAGTTACGAATAATCAATCACCATTCGGCGAGCGATACCAAACCAAGTCGGAATGTTTGCCTAGACTCACTTGTAACGTGACCATCGGTTTCTCGGCCGCAGTCAAGTGGTCTATTTCAGGCACCCGGTGGATCCGATCAGACTTTTTTTATGCACGCACGGGGAGTTGACCGTATCTCATATCCAAAGGCCCACTGTATCAAGCGTTTCTGGTCGGCATCGATCAATGTTGCGTCGTTGCGAAAGCATTCGCCGGAGCTCATTTGATACATTCAACTCCCCCGAACAACTCCCCGCCCGCCAAAGCAACAACGCTTTGAGGCCGCGCTTGTTTGCGAGAGTTTACCCGAAATAACGAACGCTGAGACACTTCTTCAAAAAGCTGTTGCACTTTCCCAGCTCCCAAACGCTACAGTGGGCTGCTTTCTATCCTCCAAAGCGACCGCCGCCAGCGATCTGTTGCCATCGATTCGGAAAAAACCGCCCCGGGGCAGAACGATCCCCCCTTTTCGAGTTCGTTATCCAAATATCGTTAATCGTTCTGTAATACTACTTTCATTTGTGGGCCGCACCCTCTGGTTCCGCCCTCCGAGCGTTCGAAGCGACGCTAGGCGATCTAGTTTTGGCCCGCAATCCTCGGGGGATTATTTATATTTCTATAACGATCGGAATCTGCTGACCACGGCACGGCAATCTTTCGCTACGCCAGTGCGCACGGTGGGACGTAGTGTGGGTAGTGGTTTCTACCGTCGATAACTTAGTTTGATAAAATTGCATCCTATATTAAATTTATATTGGTAAAATTATACTTCTTTTTAAATCGGGTTTGCTGTGAACCAGGGATCATTTCGAGGGCTTAAAAAGCTGCCTAATTTTATGTAGAGAAAAAACAAAATATTGCTTCAGCATTCATCTATATATACAAAATTCTGTTAGTGTTTGACACTAGAACTACCGGACAAGTCATTTTGCTTGGTACGGTACTTTTTAAATCACATTTATTTCTTATGGTTGAACTATTCTACCAAATGTTAATGCATGACTTTCACACATCCAATGGAATCGTGTTAAAGTTTCAAGCGTCAAAATCCCTGTAGTTCTATTGTTAAACTCTGCCTAAATTGCTAAGCCATTTTGAATCAAATTTTGTTTCTTAGGAATGAGAATAGGTTTTTAACTATATCTCACGGCTAGAAAATACATACGTTTTAAATTATTTATTAATATCTTACTTATTATTTTTCTGTCGACATATTTTGGTTTGTTTGCCTATATTCAGCAATGAGACATGAAGTGTAAATCGTTTCATTTAAATAACAAGAAAAATCAACTTTGTTATTTTTGTCGGCAATAATAACAAATTTTGTTTAGTTTTGGTATCAATGCCATATGAGTATAGGCCAACTTTGAAACAAAAACATGCAAACTTCGAATAGTTGAATGTTAAGATACAAAACATAGACTAAATTTGACATCATATATTTGGATCGATCCAGTTTGAAACCAATGTGCGAGGGTTCCCCTTAGGCATGGTTTGTGTTTAGCACGAATTAAGTCAACGCTCCTTTTCGTCCCTCTCAGTGGCTTCGTTTTACCCGCCCCCCGGGGGCATCCACGGAGGTTTCGATGGAATTCTCCAAATCGCCAGACCACCCCAGCGAAAACGGCATCATCCTCCCAAGCGAGCGCGCGCTAGTGTGTGTGTGTGTGTCCGCCCAACCGCAAAGAAAACGAATTCGGATTGAAATATTCATTGATAGCCAAACCCCGCCGTGCTGGGCGGAAGAGGAAAGGAGATTTGGTAATTTGATAAATGATTGGCCTTCGCTTGTGCGCCGAAAAAGTAGGCCCCCGTAAAAGTGGACTGCGGTGCGAGCGATCGGGTAAAACATCCCGGCGACCTGTCGCAGGCGAATGACGGATTGGGAGCTAAACACTGTTCCCGGAAAACCGATAAGAAGCAGGGGAAGAAGAGGGAGGGAAGAAGAAAAAGTAAAAAAGGTCCGCGACCCCCGCCCGACCACAGATGCGGTTCATTAGTGTTTGTTTTGACGTGTATCGTTTTGGCGTGTGATTAATAAATGGACCAACCGATCCGGATCTCCGTTAACCGATGGATTTCATCGAACACTCGCCGGCGGAAAGCCTGAGGTCTGATGTCCCCCGGGGCGGGGGCGGGAGGTGCGAGGACGGATGACCGATTGCCGTGTCGCCAAGTGTTCTCGTTCGCAGGATGACACGAAATATGTCAAACCGGGCGTACCGACAGAGCCGAGGTTCCATTGTTTCCACCATCGCTCGATAATGTCATCCACTTGGTTCGGGCGGACCGCAATGTCTTAATCATCCCGCTCGTTTCGAGGCCAGCAGCCCGGGCGTCGATTTAATGCCACATTTACTCTCGTCGTCCCAGGCGGCCATTGCTTGCTGCCCTCGTCGTGACGAACGATGGCGATTAATTTTCCATCCACTAAGGCCTTCGTTCGAGTCCGTTGTCGATGGTACGGTTGCATTATTGTCCTTTTGAAGCCTACTCCTCCTATTTCGGGGAAATTGTCTTTTGTCACTTTTCTTGCAAAAAGTATGTTTTTATAAATATTAATCTCTCATCGCACGGACAGCTCCTGGAAGTGTCGCCGAAAAGCGTTAAGGCAACGAGCACCGAGTGATCGTCATATTTCCCCACTCGCCGGAAAATCAGGACAACCACACACTCCAAACGTCATCAGCATTCCCAAACCGGACCGGTGACTGACAGCATCAGCGTTTGCTCATTTATGCAAATATGCGAACCGCGATGGTGACGCGAAATGATTGCCGACGCCCGGCGCAGCGAAACACTTCCGGTTAGCGCCTGGAATCAACCGAGCGTCGGACAAACCACCCCCTATCTCGTTACGGTCAAATTTCTGGCGTTTGCATCCGAGATTCGGACAATTCAAGTGCCCTTCCCCGCACTGGATATGGCGAGAGTGGATTTGCCACGGCGATACGCCAGGGCTCGGGAAGACCGCTGCCGCACCCGACCTCCACTTTCTCCAGCCTGCTGCACTGCGCACGGTTGCGCATTCCGTTGGCGCTTGAGAATCGCCAGATTCAACCGGCATAAATTGAGAGCTTTCCCATTATCACGCGAAAACGCGACGAACAAATGCGGGCGGACCGGCCGGCCGGCCGGCACCGGAGGGCTTTATGAAGGACGGCTAACCGACGCCTGGAAATCTCGTGTTGGCGTGTGCTGACATTGAATCGGGTTCGCCCAAGTGAAGGGTTTCGTGTGACGCAATTTGGTTTTGTGTCTAGTTTGAGTCACACTTCTTCAGCAGGACGTTGAAACGTTCGCATTGGTGCGTTTCTTCGCATTGAAGCAAATCGTTAGTTTTGTTTCACTGTTTCATGTTTTCCTTTTGCAGACTACTGACATTATTTTTTGCATAAGTATGAACCACAAAAATGTCATGTGTTATTTTTTGTGCGTTTTAAAGATCACCCTTCTTTCTTTTATGATTTTATTTTATTATGATAAATGGTTATAAAATAAGAAATCATTCTTCATTAACGTCTGTCTTTCAAAATTCTTATGGCGAAAGTGATGTTGCTATGTTTCGTATGTTTTATTGAATCTTTGTTTGTTATCTTTGCTCTATAAAGTCCTAGTTAAAAACTAGGATAAAAAATACTACTCTAGCTTTAGTTGTTGTTGTTGTGTTATATATTTGTAATTAAATCTATTTCAGATTAATTTCAACATATATTAAACCTACAGAAAACATCAATCAGCAGAATATGGCAAAATTGGTCATATGCAAAATACTTAAAAGATTAAAAATAAAAATGAATTTGAAGTCGTGTTTAAGAGCTTACGTTCAAATTCGCAATTTGTTTGACACAAACAGTACAAAAACACAATCTCCAAATTGGGTGCTCAAAATATGGAGTTTTGTGAAATCCTAATATTTCTTTTAAATCACTTCCCATCTTGAAAAATATATTTTTCGTTGGAAAACGTAACGAATGCTGCAAATAAAACTCCCATATTACCCATAGAAAATTATGACAAAGGAAACGACGTCAATGGCTCCTTTTTTTCCCCGACCGGAAATCCTCGGAACCGGGCCGACATTTATTCCTCACTCCATGTGCGTCCCAGACTAATTGCATGAATTCCCGCGTGCACTTCGGAACACCTTCGAGATTTCGCTCCTACGCACGGCTTCCACTCCGAGCCCATTAAATCCGAGATGCGACCGGAGGCTCGTAAAGAAAAACTTTACCCACAGTTTCAATCCTTCCCAGCAGCGTAAGTTGCAAATGATAAATTTCTCAGCCGTTTTTCTCGGCCCCCTGGGGGGAGAGAGAGAGTCCTCCGGAAACGCCGCATGTGCGCCGTGTGAGATTTTTTTGCGCGCCAGCTTCAGCGGCGTTTGTTCGCTCGCGCGCATACATCTCCTGCACAAATTTGCTGCAACCGCGAACTGTACGCGGAACGGCTGCGAGGGCGTCGGAGGCAAGCGGGGAGCGTGTGACACGCGCTCTTGTAGGCGTCACGATTCGAACAGCCTCCAGGACGAGTGACATCCTTTCAGCAGCGGGAATTGCGTTGCGTTTCATTTAATTATGCACGGGGAAAAAATCTAATTGAAGTTAATTTATGCGACAGACAGAGAGCAGCCTCCCCGTTCGCTGGGGGACATTCGAGCGCGCTCATACACACAAACACACATCTACATAATTCAGAGTTCGAGGCGAAGCGGGAGATAACAAGGCGGAAAAAAGTGCGAAAAAGAAATTAAACTTTTTTAAATTAAATTTTAGCAGACATCACAATCGGATGCCAACATTGACGTTGTTTCCATCGAACGCCGCGAGTCTCCCGTCACTCCCACTTCTGGGTTCGCCCTTTTGCAACTGTTGGAAAATTGTACAAAAGGACTACGTTCGATTTAATTTTTTATCTCATATCCAGTCCAGGTTCACTTTTTTCCATCTCGTGCTCGTATTGATACCAATGTGAGCTTTTTCTTATCCATGCTGGCAGAAACATAAATTGACACAGGCACACAATGGTTTCTCTTTTTTTATGTTTTATGATTTTTGATCCATTATAAATTCAAATACTGTGTCCGGCCCCTGTCAAGTTACGGCAAGTTACACGATTTACCATTTGCTGGTAGGGGTTGGCCCGTCCATCTCAGGCTAGATTGATTCACTTTCGATAGTGTCAAACTTTCCGAACTCCTATGCAGGATATTTTGTTGCTTTAAATTTGTGCTCTCTCGACCGTGCTTTGATTAAATGATTTCGGGTGAAAGATAGTACATTGAAACCATGCGACGGTTTGTGGGACGTGTTCGAAAGCTAAAAAGGAAAACCATTCTCTTCCCCAAAACCACCCAAAATTGACTGCTGGCAACCCCACCCTGAAGGAATTCACTGTTGACCTTGATGTTCGTTAGACCTAATTAGCGAAAGAATAAAGCAAAGCAAATACCGGAACTGTAACTCGAAATGAGTTTTGCAAAGTTGAACGAAAAAGTTCGTGCTCGTTTGCTCGTTTGCCAAAATATGCCAAGCTGGCTGATAAACAAAACGGTACGAAAGCCACTGGCGAGGGTTGGATTGTTTGAATCGAAACCCCAGCGCAAGGAAGCGGTAAAATGGGCGTGAAGATTGTGATTTCCACATGGCCGCCCGTACTTGACGTAAATTCTCCTCCGAATCTGGAATGGATTAGGCTGGAAACCACCATGCATTTCATCAATTCCTGGTGTGGAACGACGTTGGGTTGGTTCTTCAACTCGATGGCCGACATTCACCGAGCGGTTTCATTTCGTTTTGTTTGGTTTGTTGCTATTGGGAATCGGCTGTAACTAATTCGGCTACACTGTATGTTGTTCTCGCCAGAAGCACGTACTTGTGGCAATAATTAAAATGTGGAAAAGATTACGGTTCTGCGCACATGGACCGTGCGCTGGGATGGCGAGAGATTGTGTACTGCTATGAGGACAAAGCTAGTGTTTGTTTTAACAATGTAGAAAGTCCAAACCATTTATTAGAATGTGACAAATTGGCTCTTTTCAGCTCGGATCCGGAGAATGACATTTAAAAGTTATCTTTGTTCATTTTCTTAAGATACTAACAGGCTACGTAGAGGAGTGAGAGAATTAAAGTAAAATTGTAAAGATTAAAGATTAAAGATGCTTACAAAACCATTTAATCAACTAAAAATAGTGTTTAGCTATGAGACAACCTCAATGTACACATTTAAAAAAATCTATTATGTGAAAAAACTGTTTATTAACTATTTTCAACAGTAATTTCAAGAAAGTGTGGACATACCTATACTTAAAAGTCATGATGATCTGCATTGTATAGAATGCAAATTACCGGTTCATATTAAATTTAGCTTCCAGCTCCTGTTCCTATAACACAAGACATTCTAAATCATAGAAAGGAAGATTTCTTTGCAGCACAATAAAAAAACAACCTTATATACCTATGACGTGTACCCAAAGGGATCGCATCTTCACCATGCAAACCCATACGAAGAAGGTCCCGGTGCAAAGTTCATCTAGATTTTCCTTTATGGGAGTCAATTCACCACCGGCAAAACATAGCACGTCTCTCGAACGGCCTGGCTCGAAAGTACATCAACACTATATTATCGCACCCATATATTCAGAGATGTGGAAAGCTAGTTCTCCGGAATAGAGTCCTGCGTATCCTCAACCCCCTCTCCGACATACGGATGACCCGGAGGGTCCAGTCCGGGTGGGATAGTGTCACATTATCAATTAACATTTTCCGACAATACCCGGTCGTCAGATTTTCGTTTGAAGAGGAGGTGTTTTTCGAAAAGATCAGAAACCGAGTTCGAACGGGGGGACGTCCTCTACCATAGTTCCGTTCTCCACCTTACATGGTTCAGGGTTGGACCTGGATAGATGGATCTGTGTTTGTGCCGTAGGCAGAATGAAAAACGATATTCGGCTGTCTGTTATCTGCCGGAGACCCGGTGTATCGGTTCATCTCCTCCTGGCGAAGCGTTGGGTGTCGAGTTGCCATCAGATTTCTAGATATCCGTGTGTTCTGCTTCTCTGTCAGCACACTAACGCGGGAAAAGAAATAAAGCGTCGAACATGTCTGATCGTTGGTGCTATAATTTCACCGTTCTACAATGTAATAATTCCAGCAAAACCCGGTTTATTCCGATCCGCGCCCACTCAGCATCCCAAAAACCGCTGACGATTGGTGCTGACGCGAGCGCTGCAATCAATCATTAATCGATGAAAAATAAACACTCCCGTGCGTGTTCGGTGAGATGATATCCGACACGCTGATAAAAAAAAAGGCCAGCATCGTATCCACTTTGCGTTGCTGCTGCTGCTGCTTTTTTCAGCGTTCTTCCGCTGCTTTCAAACAATCGCACCCACGCGCGCGCAAACATACTTCCGCCTGGAGCTGAAAGGAAATGACAAGCCAAATATCTGAACTCCCCTGCCACTTCCCCCGGGTGCTCGGCATCCACTTCCGGCCAGAAGTTTTGCATTCAGTCAACACAAAACTTCAATCAGCGACTATCGTCGTTCGGAGGAGAATGCTAACGTGGCAGCAGCTCCTAGACGACTCCCCCCTCGCTCACGTCTTGTGTGTTGCCTGCTCGGCCCCGCAGTTGCTCCCCGGCCCATGTGACAGAAGCTCGCTCGGTTCGCCCTGAGGAAGATTGATGTATGAACAGCAAAAAGGATTTATCGCCTGCCGAACATGAGAATTATTATCCCACCCGGAAGCTCCGTCTCTCCGTCAGTTCTTCGAGGATGGGCCCGATACGTGTGTGTGTGTGTGCGCGTGTACCTTGCACCCGTGTTGTCAAGCCATCGACAAGCCGAGGTCCTGTGCATATATGCTCGGATATAACCGCACCTCCGATTCCGCACGCACACATTCATCTCCTGAAGGGGGGACTCACATTTGGCCAGCAAGAAAAGCTGTCCTTCAAACGAAGCGCACGAAGCGAACGCAATAGACGAGAAGTGCAGAGCATTCTGAGTCAAGTGTATTTACTCCGCTTTCAAACAGAACTTTGACACGTCCCTCCTCCCTTATCATGCCCGTAACGTCGACCGGACCGGCGTGTCGTATAGACTCAGCTACAAATTCTCACCGTTCAGAGGCTTGCGTGAACGTGAAAGCGGTTCGCTCCTCACACCATTCCGATCCTCATCCTTCCAATGTTCCGGCGATTGGTAATCGCTGCTGTTCTCTGCCAATGGAGAGGCACTTAGAACTCAAAATCCAGACACACAGGCTGGACACTACACGCTCTGGATAGGTCCAATACAATAGACGGACCCCTCTCGTCGAGGGCATCATGCATCGTTTCAGTTCCTGGTCAGAATTCTCATAGACTTCTGGTCCGCTTTTGGCTATACGCAGAAATGAAAACAACGATTCATTATAGCGCCCCAAAACGACCGCACGTCCCGCTCCCTTGCTGATCAGAAAACCCCGAAAAAGGAGTTTTTGGTTCCGAATCGGCGATCCGATTCTCGCTCGAGCGAGTGTTTTGAAATCTCACCACCGACTCTAAAGTTCGTGTACGGTAACCTCCACCGGCCGATGGATGAATTCGGACGATGATGGTGGAGATGATAGCGATGATCATGATGACCATGATGCGAGCAGCGATGCAGTAAAGAACAACTCCTCTGGGGTATATTTCGGTTAGTTTCCAGTTCCAGTTCCAGTTCGTACCGATGGCGTGGATTCGGCACGGTTGCTTTCCAGGGGTAAAAAAGGGCCCCGGGAGTAAAATTTCAACTCAACCGACGGGCGCGGGTGTCTTTCTGGCGAGTAGCTCGACCCCTCACCACCACCCCACCCCGTGTAGAATCGCTTTTCATACGTGCACTTGCATTGAAAATCTACACTTTTCTGATTGCTCGGAACCTCGGAAAGAAGGGCCTCTGGAACCTCTGCTACTGACCGCCTGCACATATTGCCCCCGTTGACGTATAGGAAGAGCGTCCGATGCCCACTTGTTCGAGCGAGTTTTTGATAGTCTTCCCGTTGACACCCGCCTTTGACCGCAATGGGGGTTCGTTAGGTTTTCCATCAATATTTCAAACACACGGACGCCTAACGCACGTCCTTTTCCTGCCGGCCGGGTTTGGTTGGTTGGTGAGTTGGTCGGGGGGAGGGTTTTTCGGCGTGTGCGTGGTGGTGAAAATCGATTCCACCGGTGTCTGAAACCGGTTAAGCTTAGGAAATTTTTTAGTTCCCCGCCCTCGATGGCGCAAACCGGCAAATTGCGCCGCTCTTGTACCGGTGGTTTCCGAGAAAAACGAACGGATTTTCATTTCAGAGTGGAACAACAAAAAAAAACATGGGCCTCAGAGGCCATCACTCTTGTGCTAGAGCTTTTGTGAAACTGGTTCCATATGTAATGGACATCCACGGGAAGCGCTACACAGAGTAATCGGAAACGGTGTTTCTGGCCGCAATGAAATCTGGATCGCCGTTGGTCAACGCAGACGACGGAAGAAATGCGCTAACGTTGTCACGAAAGAAAAATTCAACGCAGAGCGGAGTGTGCAAAAAGAAAAGCGAGTTACAGAAGATCACTTATAGAAACACACGTTTGGCACGCGTATGTCGTTATGACTAATTGCATTACTGGTGAAAGCCCTCTTGGAACCGGTTCTCCGGTCGGAAACTGCTCCAGAACCAGACCGGTGAAGCGCAGCATACATACATATATTAATTGCATCCGAGGCAAACAACACGTTCCGTCTGCGCTCGGTCCGGTACAAGATGGTTACGGCCCTCCGAAGAGGACGCCGCGGTGAGGTCGAACCGGTTTGCGTTGTGGCGAACGAGGTACTGCCCTCGGTATCCTACTCGCCCCTCATCCAAAAGAACTCCAGCCACTTGTCCATTAAGAGATGGCTCGTGGATAGCCGCGATTTACGGGCGGACTTTCGTACGGCATACGGACCGGCTTCCACCACCACCACCTCGTACCAGCGAGCTGCTCACTTTTGATGGCCACTTTGACACGCGTCAATCAAAACGGTAACTGGCGCGCTCCTGGATGCTGGCAAGCGTGGCGCTACTTGTTGCGTTCTGAAGGCGATGGCGAGCACAGGCCAAAAATCACGGTACGAAAAGTGTGGGTTCTGGTGAATTTATTTAATCATATCAAGAGCCGAAGCGCGCTCCTCTCGAGGGCTGTGATTGACTGCGAAACGAGCGCGGCATCTGAAGCAATTAAGCTTCACACGATTATTAATGAACGCGAAACAATTCTGGAGCAAGCTCTCGACCACTCGCTCTCTTCGGTATTGCCCCGTTCCGTGGCGGAATGTAACAAACCGGAACCCCTGTCATAAGATTCGCCGCACGTGGTCGTCAACTGTCGAGGGTCGAGCGTAACAGCCGCTCGACTGGCCGCTAACGTACCTTCCTTGCATTTCCATGACAGGAAAATAAATTAATTAAAACGCTTTTTCCCACCCACCCTGGCTGGCGATTAATGTGGTAAATTCTTTATTCGATTTAAAGTGCTTCGTGGAAAACGTTTCAGCTATTTTTATTAAATAGATAAAATATTTGTCTATGGCCGTTTGTTCCTCAATACCAAAGTTCGTGATAAATTGTGAATCCATCAAACCTAGTTAAACCCGTTTGAAAGGACAAAAAAGAACTGTCTGTGGTTTTTGATAGCTTGTTGGTTTGATTGTAATTTTTTACCACACCGCATTTTACAAAATAATATGCTTGCTTCATTGAAAATTTAATTTTAACTCATTAGTTAATAGTCTACATTTTCGTTCGTTCGTCTCCAGAAGAACCGGTTTTAAAGTACCCTTGAATGTACAAAATGTAACAAAACTAATTAAAAAACAAAAATACAAGTGAACTGCAGGAATAACATTTAAAATCCAGTTCTTCAAAAAATTAAATATTTTCTATTTTAAAAGCATGTTAATTGCAACATGCTTCAAATTAGCCGAGTTACATTGGGAAAAATCCTTAACTTTTATTATGTTTGTACTAAAATAATCGAAAGATCACAAAACTACATCAATTAGAAACAAAAATGATGAACAAACTTATTGAATAATATCCCTGCACACAAGCCTTGTGGGGATTTGGTTCTGTTGATTGCAGAATAAATATCTTTCAATGAAGCATCATGCTTTCGCATATTTATTTCCTTCGACATGTGTTAAACTACCATTACATGGCCTTTTATTGCGACCTCAATCTATAAAATTACCTGCCCTTGTGGAAATCACTACAAAGATCCTTCAAATCAGCCTTCCGGGCCACAGTGCGTTGGGACATTTCATGCCGGATGTTATCCCTTTTGCACATGGGCATGTTTATTTGCTAAAGCACCTTCCATTGTCCAAAGCTTACGTCATCGGTCGGTCGTAAACCAACGACCTTCGAAGCGGCAAAGCCTAGCTTTGGCTAATATTTATCTAGTCGAGATAATCATTGCGACTGATGAGACAAATCCCTTAAACTCATTTGATTGCCGTTGTACTGACCATCGGTACACCGTATGCCTTTTTTGTACGTGTGTGTGTGCCTGTGTGTGTGACCTTCCTGGTCGTTGGGGTTTTTGCCGGACAACCGGAACAATAATCCCACCATCTACGCAACGAGCAAGTAAAACGGATCGATAGGCAAAGGGCCATAACAATACATTTCCATTCCGCAGCGCACAATGGTAAAGGATTTGACTGAATCCTTCCATCTGTACGGTGGAACGAAGGAAAGTAGAGAAAAAAACACACACACACACATAACAAGTGGAAAGGAGTAGCATTCCTTGTCAAAAAACGAACGAGCCGCTTCTCGTTACTCTCGAGAGGGCTACTTTACGGGCAGGAAATCCCAATGGCACCGAACCTACTCTAACCGAAACGAATCGAGGACATTGTCCATCGGAATGGCTGGACATACAGCACGACACAAAGAGCAGAAATGTACACACACACACAAACAGCAGTACAACGGTTGGACATAAAAAAACTTGTTGAAACTTTCGATCGCAAGGCGGTCCCGGTTTTGTGGTACCGGAACCACCCGAGCGCTTAGGAGTGGAAGGACCGAAAGTGTCACTACAAATCGGTCCTCATTTACGACAACGCTAAGCCAACTCCCAGTCGTTTCCTCTTGTCCACGCCATGGTTGTCCCACGGTTCCCGAGATTGAAAGGGCTTCGGCTTCAAACAATTTGACCCGAACATACGAAGCTAGATATTGCGACATGCTGTAAAGACCATTGCGAGAGCATGTTAGCGACAGTTGGGGTGCAAAAAAACACGGACACAAACGGCCATGCTCCAG
Organism: Anopheles coustani; assembly: GCF_943734705.1. Taxonomy (NCBI): domain Eukaryota; kingdom Metazoa; phylum Arthropoda; class Insecta; order Diptera; family Culicidae; genus Anopheles; species Anopheles coustani. Next base: position 37,936,627 of record NC_071289.1, read on the forward strand.
AGTGGAGTACAGAACTTTCTTCTTCCTCACACCCGAACCTCGAAGGATTAGCACGCCGGAGAACAAAACCGCCAGACAAACAACAGGCCCGGCTAACGGGAGTTCAGATCCGTGTTAAAAGTTATTGGACAGATAAAAACTAACTGCTTGTTCTCTGTCGATGCCCTCTTTCTCACACACTCTGTTTTCTTCCTTTTTTCTAGATTATCCAAGGGTGAAGGTAGGACCGGAGAACCCACTCCGGGTGGAGCGCGATAGTACGGCAATGCTGGAGTGTGCCGTCGACTCAAAACCGAAGGTACCGAACGTCCGGTGGACACGCAACGGGCGTCTGATCAGTTCCTCGCCATCGCACCCGATACAGCGCGTGTCGGTGCAGGACGCCGGAAACTACGCCTGCTCGGCGGACAACGGTCTCGGCAAGGTCGGCGAGCAGATCATCACCCTCGACGTGCTGTTCGCGCCGATCGTGGTGATCGAGTCGAAGACGTGGGAAGCGGAGGAACGCTCCACGGTGACGATCCGCTGCAACGTCACCTCCAACCCGCCGCCGGTGACGATCGAGTGGTTCAAGGAGGGCAGTCCGGACTTCCGGTACGCGGGCGATATCCTACAGCTGCGGGACATCAAGGCGGAGCATGCCGGGCGGTACGTGTGCCGTGCGGTCAACATGATGAAGCCGTACAACGGGAAGATTGTCGAGCGCGTCGGCAACTCGACCGTGGCGCTGCTGGTGCGCCATCGTCCTGGGCAGGCGTACATTAATCCGAGCAAGCCGGTCGTGCACGTCGGCAACGGGGTGACGCTCACCTGCTCGGCCAATCCTCCCGGTTGGCCAGTGCCCCAGTTTCGCTGGTTCAAGGACGCAATGGGAGAGCTTTCCAGCACGAAGACCATCCTCGCCCAGGGTCCACAGTACGTCATCCCGCGGGCGCATCTTGGCAGCGAGGGTAGCTACCATTGTCACGCCGTCAACGAGCTGGGCAATGGGCCGATGGCGACGATCAACCTGGAGGTGCATCAGCCTCCGCAGTTCATCGGCAAGATGCAGCAGCACATGACGAAGCGCATCGGGGACACGGACTTCTCCGCCACGTGCCAGGCGCAGGGTAAGCCCCGACCGATGGTGCGCTGGCTGAAGGACGGTCGAGACATCACGACCGACGCCAACATGTACCGCATCAGCACGAACAACAACGACGCGCTGCGAGGCATAGTGACCGTCCAGAGTACGCTGCTGTTTCAGGGAAAGGCTCGTCCGCATAAGAACCAACTGCTCCCGAGCGACCGGGGCACGTACACCTGTCTGTTCGAGAACGAGGTCAGCACGGCCAACGCCAGCATGAACCTACGCATCGAGCACGGCCCGATCGTGCTGCACCAGTACAACAAGGTGGCGTACGAGATCAACGAAAACGCAGCCGTTGTCTGCCGAGTGCAGGCGTACCCGAAGCCCGAATTCCAGTGGCAGCTCGGCACCAACACGGCCGCCCTGTCCATGTCCTCCGATGGCCATTACGAGATCAACACCACGACGGACAACAACGACATCTACACCAGCGTGCTGCGTATCAACCGGGTCAAGCACGAGGACTACGGTGACTACACGTGCCGCGTCGGCAACTCGATCGAGACGATCCGCGCCCCGATCCGGCTGCAGCCGAAGGGACCGCCGGAAAAGCCGACCAACCTCGGGGTGGCCGACGTCGGCTCGAACTACGTCTCGCTCGTGTGGGATCCGGGCTTCGACGGAGGCATCACCAACACCAAGTTCTTCGTGTCGTTCCGCAAGGTGGCGATCCCGCACCACGACCAGGTGAAGGAGGACTGTGGCATCGTGCAGCAGGTCAGCTCGGAGTGGATGGAGTACGACTGCCAGCGGGATGTGCCGTGCAGCGTGACCCCGCTCGATCAGTACCAGAGCTACGTCTTCAAGGTGAAGGCGCTGAACAGCAAGGGCCACTCGGAGCCCTCGAACGAGGTGGCAACCACGACGAAGATCAGCAAGATTCCGGTCCCACTGCACGTCGGCTTCGATCCGGACACGAAGCAGCTGGGGTTGAGCGTTGGCGCCACCTGTCTGGCACTGATCGCCGTCGTCGAGACGATCGGATTCCACGAAAGTCCCATCGCCACCTGGCAGATCGTACAGTCAATCCCGCTCGCTGTGTCGGGCAGCGGGACCACGTACAAGGAGCAGGTGCTGGAAAACATGTACTCTGCCCGGCGCTCCAGCGGCCGTTCGATGGCCAGCGACGACGACTTCCCGATGGCGCTGGAGGAAGAGATTCCACCGAAGGTGCGCGTGAAGCTGTGCCTCAAATCGAGCCACGAGTATTGCGGCGAGTACATGGATGCGGAAAGTAAGTGAATCAATCCACCGATCGGATAAGCTCCCTGTACTTATCATTCTCTAACTCCCCTTCCAGTTGGTCCAGCTCTGATACAAGAATCCTCGTTCATCGCAACACCAACGCTTATCGCGATCGTTGTGTCGTGCGTTGTGTTCGCGCTGTTCGTCGGCCTGATGCTCATGTTCTGCCGATGCAAGCGCAATCAGACGAAAAAGTCCACCCAATCGAAGGACTACGAGATGGACTCGGTCCGTCCGTCCATCGTGGCGCAGCAGAGCCAGGCGCCGCCACCCTACTACCCGACGACGCCCGGGCTCGACAATAAGGCGCTCGAGCACTCGATGGACCTGGCGCTGGCGCTCGAGGATCAGAAGACGTCCGTCTACGCGACCCACAACGGGTACGGTTACCACACGGGCACCAGCATACAGGTGGCGAGCCACAGTCTTCCGGCCAACGAATGTAAGTACCACCGAGGGCGTTTTCTCCCCCATTATTTGCCCAACGAGCCGTGTATGATGATGGTAGTCGTGTGTGGTGGTGGTTAAGATATTCGATTGTCTATCCTACAAATGCAGCTACAAGCATTCAATGTTGAAGGTTTCTGTACGGATCCAATGCGCTTGATTTTCGGTAGCTCTATCAAAAGTTTTATGTAGGACTCGCTCATACTTTTCCCGTTTAGATCCACCAGGTGGCTGTATTTTGTTTAATTTTCGCGAACATCTACATCATGTACATACACTTACACGCACACGCACACATACATCCGACGCACCTCATGTACACTAGCATCATCCGAGAGACGCTAGGATGTGTCTGAAAACGACGACGTGTCCACTAAAAAGTGAAGGATTCCCAGAACCACCTAAACTGATTTGGTTTTTTTCTTTCTTAATTTCCTTCGTCGAAACTCGACACTCCTTCCCGATCTCTTCCGCGGATTTCCCACTAACGCCATAACCGCCACAACAAAACCCCCGTTTAACACCATATCACCACGAAATCGCTTCTACTAACTCCAGGACTAGCAAGCGCCATTACTTCCATTCCGGCAGGTAAATAGTAAGAACAGTAATTCCTTATAACCCTCCGCTTTAGTGCCCGCTGCACCCACTACTACCGCTCTGTATGTCTGTCGGAAAAGATGTCGTCCGTCCCGCTGCAATTACCTCTCGACCGGTTTTGTGTATTTTGGTTTTCGTTTCCTCCTGCACTTTCCTAGATGGCCGCTAGACCACTTTTCATCACGAGTTTCGCAGTTCGTGCTATTGCAAGACGATCGCACGTCCTTTACCGATAGCGTGTTTACGTTTAGTGTGTGTGACTAGATGCAAACCAACTCTAGGATTGCGGGGATTATTTGCTGTATTTAACTTTGCTTGCTGACTAGTATTTGACCACACTTGTTTTCTAACTGTTAGTGTTGTATGACTTTTGGAATGCGCTTCAACCAAATGTAACTTTATGCTAGCACCTAAACATAGGATCACGACCATCGACAAGCCAATGTTGATGAGTATGTAATTTGTTTTTTATATCGTCTTCACTAATAAGCTGCACCCAAATGCATGTTATGGTTTTATTTCATGACAACTATCGTTTGCTCATTTACATTTCTCCACTGACAAACACACATCACACAAATCATCACTCCAATTATTTTCATGTACGATTCTACAAACGTTGGCACCTTCCATTAACACCGTACGATATGTGGCACTATATCACATTACTGTATGTCTCACTTTCCCTATCGTATGTCTCTGAGCCTATCCAAACTGTGCTGCTTTATTGATAACAGATTCCTCACCTGCAACCAGTCATATGGTGAATTTAGATAAAGTAAAACTCCTCCAATGCTATTTCCAACATATGGTGGTGGTGTAATATGGTGAATTTAGATAAAATTCTCCTATTGCTCTTTCAAACAATATGATAGAACTATATTTTATAGAAATATATTATCATAGTCGTACAAGATGCGCTTACTGTGCACGATTTAAATATTTAAAATTAATTGCAAAATAATTTACGGACATTGAAATGCATCTTATCTTTTGATCATAACCATAAAACACTTTTTTAATTATAAGGATCTAATATTTGTTAAACACTCAAACCATTCAAAAGAAACATTGGTAGTTTTAGAAAATTCACAAAAGAAAAGTTCATTTTCAGAATAGTCAACTCACTTTCAATGCTTCAATGAGACATAGTGTTTGTAAAGAGCATTTTTCACTTTTTTCCCATTAAAAGGTTTAAACAAAATTTGCTTTGGTGCCCTGGTTTAATTGCACTAACGTTAAGGGCTGGGATAAAAACTTAATCCATCAGTTGAGCTACACTCATTCTCCCAGACATGGAAAGTGGAACATTTTCATATACAAAGTGTATGAATATGTAACTCACGTTCTCAGTGCACAGTCGTGTTTGTAGCTGATGATATAATCCTCGGGAAACTGGGTCAGCCGAGAAACAAAATTGAAATAACATGAACAACACCCATCGAGCTGACGAAGCTGCAAAGGAAATAAAAACATTAAGCCATCGCGTCTACCCCTTTTATAACCTGCTTGCCACCAAATCCCATTATACTGTAAATCGGTAGAAACAACACAATTCCTTGCACTTTTTCTGCACCCCAAACTTTGAATTTCTCTCTCTGATCCCGTTTTACTGTTAATCCCGTGTGTCCGTATTGTTCCTACCGGAGGCGACTGACGGTGCGACTTCATCCTGAATGCACTCACCACCCCCCACAAACACACACACACACACAAAGTTTCGATATCATCCCGTCTTCCTGGCACAATTGTGTATGGTCGTTTTGCACACCCTCGGGCGTAGTTCTGTCTCTGCTCTGTGTTTCGAAAACCGCGCGAAAATATCCTCTACTAAATGTGGCACTGTTGGTGTGTTTTTTTCTTTCCCTTTCTTCCATTCCATTTCCCCCGTTCCGTAGGGGTTACAATGGGTTACACGGAGAACAGCTACACGAACTCGAACAACGGCGGCAGCGTCAACTCGCAGGATTCCATCTGGCAGCTGAAGGGAGGCGCACCACCCGGCACGACGACCCTGGCCATCGGTCTGCAGCCGCTCTCGATGGCGGGCCTACACGGTGGTGGGTCCGCGTACGCCACCACCACCACCACCACAACGGCGGCCGGCGCCGGATCAAGCACGCCCGGTCTTGTTTACGGCTACGATCCGATTGCATCGCACTCGAGCATCTACGGGGCCGGGGGCGCGGTGACGCTAGCGGACGAGTACAACCAATATCCGCATCCGGCGGCCACCCCCAGCCAGCACGGTGGCGAAGACGATTACCTGCACCACCACCACCACCAACACCACCACCAACAACAACAGCAGCAGCAGCAACTCCACCATGTGGCTGCACTGCGCCAAAGCCAGAATCCCTCCCGACAGCAGGAGTATTGCGGTGATTCCTACGCGTCTGTACATAAAGCAAAGAAGCGATTAGACCAACCATCCCATTTCGGTAGGTTTGCCCGAGCGAGGTTCCACCGCTCCCTGTTGTCCACAATGCCTCATGTACGGGTTTTGATGTCATTTCAGATTCATCATATCACGACGTCAGCGGTCTACCCGATCCCTACCTAGATCAGCATCAGCAACAGCACCAGCTCGATCAGCAGGAGGACAGCAAATCGTCCCTGCTACAGCTCAATCACCCGCAAGACCACGGAAGCTTACACCTTCACGCCCAACAGCAGCAACAGCCGTCGTCCTCGCAGCAGCAGCAACCGCAGCCCATCTACGAGGACAACCTGGAGAGCGGCTACTCGACGCCGAACTCGCGGAATCGGCGCGTCATACGGGAGATAATTGTCTGAGAACAGCCCCGGGTGCGGTTCGCGGATAGCGGAACGTGCCTGTAAAAGCTGGAAGTGCAAGTGTGTTTATCCACATTTCCAGCCTCCCCTTCCCCCTCCTTCTTCCCACACACCCTCCATTTCCACCTATCCCAGCAATTGCCGGGGGTAACAAACACTTCCTGCCATCGACACGAACGAGGTTGACACGAGGGGAGAATGGATCGCAATGATTGTGAAGAGCCGAACAAAAAATCGAATCGGATAGAGCCAACAAAAAGGAGTAGGAATAACGGTAGCACACACCATCATTAGCGGATCGATTTACATAAAATGAACACCGGAACGCGCGGAAGGGGCATCGGATATCAATTAAAAGCTAGAAGTAGCTGGGACGATAACCGCGTTTTGATAAACGATGTTGCAATTGCTGCCCACTTTGCTGCCGCACAACCACCACCACCTCCCCCAACTCCTCCTCGAATAATCGTTTGCGCGCAGGCACGAAGTTATGAATGTATCTCGATGCATTATTGCTTCATCGATACGGACGGGCAATGGATGGGAAAGCAAGGACGGCAACAAAAACCCGATTTGGAACATCGATCCGGGCTCATAAAGCACACCGCGTACCAGAGCCAATTGCGGTCATTAGTTTGTTACACAGTTTGCGAGGCTAATTGTTTAGCTTGACACTTTAATTTAAGTGCCAGTGACACGGTACGGCCTCCACGGTGGGAAACCCGGGCAACCGCAAACGGGGTCTTTTAGAACTGTTTTTCCTCCCCCACTCAATTTTACATAGCGCGTCCATCCCTCAGCATTACGTTCATTTGCGATTAATTATTGTGTTGTAGCGCCATTTGCAGACAGTTGACCCTGTGTTAAGTGCGGAAGCCAGAAATCGGACGAACGAACATCAAACGATGGCCACCAATGAACTCGCTGACGGGGTAAATGTGTGCGGTTCGAAATGAACTGTGTACAGGATAATAGTATCCCGGTACTAATCCCGCAAAAAAAAGCTAAAACGGTCCCAATGAACAACGGGATTGCGTGTACTATTTTATTATTATGACTATTATTGTAACCACCGGCTCTTCTCGTACTCCCGCGGAAGTTTGAAGAGCGTTCTTTTTATACCAATGATTAGAATTAGTTTGCGCATTACTCATGGGAGGCTCCTGGTTTGCGGAAAGGCTTACACCACCGGTTGCCTGGCCGCTCTATCGGCCAGCATGGTTAATCAAATACATCCACGATTGTCGTACTACCTGTCGCGCGATGGCCACCATCTCCACTCGATGACTTTTCAATTGAAGGGATACTCATCGAAAACAAAAAACAAACAGATAGAACAGAAGAAACCACTGGCATCAAAGGTACGATGTGTACTCACACGTGTAGTAAAACCATTTGTAGCTACTATATTACCTAACCGGAAATACACACATACACACACGCATACACACAGACAGTACTCCATATGTAGCACGAGCACGTGGTTTACGAAGTAAAAAGACGAGGAAACCGAGTAGGCCAGCACACACACACACACACACACACCCTGTATGGATGGAGATGGGTGCTACGATTTGCTAACTCTAGTCCACTTTTAAAACCGTATAAAATGGAGTTAAATATGTGCCCTTAAAAGTCTAATCTTACACCCGCAGCACGGATCGACGATCGATCGATCGAGTGTGTGGGGCAATCGCGCAGTAGCAAAGTAGCATTATTCTAGCAAGTGACTAGGCAAAGTGTATAAAAAGAAAAACACAAACCGAGTGCATAAAACAAGCAGCATATTGGGCTCGACATATTGGTAGGTGTTTTTACTTTTATTTTTTAATCATAAAACAATTGTCCGGTGTATAGGTTAGGTGCGAGTGCATGATGGAATGCCTGCGTGTGGGTGTACAGAGCGAAAAAGGGAAAGAATACGAATTGGTTATCATAGAGAGATATCGTATCCCCTTTCGGCGTGAACGAGAAGCAAATGTGGAATGCATGGTGCATATAGACCTCATTGGGAGGGTAATGCGAGGGCATGTTTTTAAATACGATTTTATAGAACGAAAACAAGGGCGAACCATTTACCAGCTTTCGGTGATAACGACACTAAATCAAAGCTAAAGCAACACTTACCAGAGCTACCAGAACACACACAACAATTTAGGGAAAAAAAGAAGTTTCTATTGGCACCACGAACACGAGAAGAATCTCTATCGACATCCCCTTACTAGAGCCCTAGAGCTGGAAGCAAGTTGCACAAACAAAACAAGAACAAAAAAATCATCCTTCCTTTTGCGAAATGTGTGTGTGTGTGTCAAAACCAGCACTTCCTCCCGTAACATAAAATACCGACCAGAAGTAGAACAATAGGTAGAAACCATCCGAGCTAAGGCCGACGGCGCGTTGCAAACCCGAGTTTTTCCCGCCTTTGCCAATCCAATCTTTGCTACTCGCTTCTTTTTCCGTTTCCGTAAACTGTGCGTTTTGTGCGGAGCAATGTCTGGCTAAGTAAGTGGTGCATGTATCTGTTGTGTGTGTGTCCTGGTGTATAGGAAATATCGAATTTATTAACGCAAATCACACGGTTATTGCAAGCGCCGAAGAGAAGAGGTAACAAAACCGTTGCTGCGCATTGCAATTGCACATGTGTGGAAAAAGGAATAAGGAAAACACGAGTTACGAAATTACGACTGCATTAGAATTCCCTCCTTTCTCGTTGTCAACAATCTGCAAAGCACACACACACCGACTCTTAAGAGAGAGGCACCATATGCGTAAGACATTTTTGAAATACTCTTTAAATCGACGGCATACCGGAACATCCAGTCCGGATCAAACAAACAAATCATTTGCTGCAAACTGTGAGTGGTTTAGGCGATGTAGAAGAATCTTAACGATTGGATTTATGTTGGACTTAAAATTAATACTCGCTGCATTAAGGCATAAATTTGCATTTAAAATAATACTCCAACAAAAACTCCAGAGCGGATCAACTACTCTTAGGTTCAAATTTCAAAATTCAACCGACAAAACGCCTTTACACTCCGTGGTGAATAAGTTGGTGAGAGCTTTCCGTGGTGAGCTTTTAATACGGAGAAGCACCGTAATTGCATTTTTAACGCATTTTAAATCACAATTTACGCTCATCGATTCGAAAGAATTGATTTGTTTTGGTTCCTGTTTTGTTTTGTTTTGCGTATTTGTGTGTTCATATGCAATTTTAAAAATGATCTCGATCGCACAAAACAAAATTTACTTCATAATGTAAAACGAACAAGCATTGCAATCGGCTTTTCACCACTGTAAGGCCCAATGAGGCGAACAATTGTTTTGAACAACTAAAGCATATTACGGAGTTGCTGAAAATCGTCGAACGTTAAAAGAGATTTTCTTTTTTTTAATGAACATATAGAAGGCTAATTATTTTTTTAAATAAATCTAGATAGATAGGAATGCTTTTGCCCGCCATATGAAGCGAATGGAGCGGATGATTTACGAAGAGATATGAAAGTAAACCCCGGGAAATACGGCAATGTAAAAACTAGGTCGTAAGTGTAAACACATTAAAAAACTAAAACTACTAGACAACATAGTCCAAGTGGAAAACGGGTGCAGAGCGCACTCGAAGGAAAGATACTTTAACTTAGCGGAAGAAATCACTAAGACACACACACACACACATCTACACCAGAAAACGAAGAGGCGCGAATGTATTTAAATTACGAGATATAACTGGATCACGATGTTACAGTAATACAAAACAAAAACAAAATTATGCAAAGTGTAAATATATAGTGCAGTAAGAGCCCATCGCATAGAGGAAAATTTAAGCGGATTCTCCTATCATATACATATATACATTTAAAAAAAGCTGCAGTCACGTGAGAGATTAAAAGAGGAGACCTATATAGAGAAAACCCAGAGGAAAGTTCAGATCAGCTAGAACGCAAAGATGCAGGGGGGTTTCTTTCGGTTTTCGTGGAAAGAAGATCGCAGTCCATTGATATTCGAACATATGCGTAAAAGATCATTCTCTTATATACGAGAGATTAAAACGAGTCGTTTGATGATTGTGTTTCTGTTGTTTTGTTTTTCCTACGCGAACAAAAGAAAACAAATCGAACAAAAAAACTGGAAATGATATTTTAAATAAAGCAAACATGGAAAACAATTATCTGCGAAATATGTTTATCTGCGGTCGTAATCGCTTTTATTCCACCGAAAATTATTCAGTTACTTTGTCCACTGCTTGTTTGTTTGTTGTAGTTTCTTGCTGGTCTTTCCACCTTTTATATTTAAGTTCATTTTTCTACTCTTTACCCAAAAGTTATGTCTTTTTTGTCTCGGTTCGTTCGTGGTTCGTATCTTACTTTTCTTTTCTACAAAAAAAACTTATATTTTATTTTATTTGATATTTTAAATAAAGCATACATGGAAAACAAGTATCTGCGAAATGTGTTTATCTGTCACCGTATTCGCTTTTATTCTAGCGCAAATTATTCAATTTCTTGGTCCACTGCTTGTTTGTTTGTTGTAGTTTCATGTTCGTCTTTTCAACTTGTTTATTTAAATTCATTTTTCCACTCTTTACTTAAAAGCTATGTCTTTTTTTAACTTATCTAAGGTTCGCATCTCAATTTTCTTTTCACCTCATTTTTTGTTAAAAGCATAACATTTATTTTTAATGTTGCCGACAATCCACTATCATGCAACCCAACAACTTTTTCTAATACTTAACAGGTTGATAAACTTACACAAAAACTATTCACTAACACCCCAGCTGATGCAATTTATGTTCGGAGAAAATGAGTACGAACTGCAGCGATTTTAAAGGGATGAATTCATTCTCGCGAGAAAACTAACGACGCAAAGGTGGACAAAAGTTTTTCAATATAAAACACCGAAGTCCTTTCACTTTAACCACTTTGCTCGTCTTCGGTACGCAGAACGTTATAAATCGGTACATACTCTCGCATCCTTCGGACTGTGTTGTTGGAGTAAGTTTTCATTTCCAACCCTACCTGCCCCGGTCCACCGAGGGTGAAAAATAAGATAAACCTACCATCTTAGCCAATATGCTAATAGAAACGAGATGAAAAGACGCACTTATTCTTCATTACCGCTTGTGGATACACTTTTCCACGCAGCATATTTCACTACTGCGGAAAGTTTTTCCCTGCAGTTCGCGACCAGCACGGGGAACAAAACACCGGAAAAATACAATTACGGATTATGTACTTTGTTTGCAAACTTTACACGACCGCATATCATACCACGGTACATCTACCGTTACCACAAGTTTTTCTTTATAATGAACGAAGAGACAATGAAGCACCATTTGAAGCGAGCAAAAAAATGTTTCAAGTTGAAAGTCGTACTTAGCTTGAACTAGTTTCTTCTTGCATGTGAATTTTCACTTGTTAGCACATATGGCATACACAACAGGAAGCAGTTCCATAAAAAAGGTAAAACGGGATTTAAGCATACTAGCCATTGACGAACCGCGATGCACCGGAATGCATTTTGTATTGCAAATTATGACTTTTTCAATATGTCTCAATCTGCAAACTAAGTTCAGATAAAACAAATCCTAAGTTTAATACCGTGAGAAACACTTGATCTTCATAATCTAAAATCAAAGCTGTATATACAGATGTATCTTCAATATCAACAATAAGAATTATCGTTAGTCCACAACTAAAATTGGAGCATGTGTTCGATTAAGATAAACTCTACTTTCATCCAAATAAATACACAAATGACGACAATTTCCTTGGAGGGATACAAATTAAACTTGGTGATCCTTAAATGAAAAATTCTTCCCAAAGTTTGTCCCTCAATTACTGATAGTTTTGAATATTTATAACACTTTGCTACAAAATTATTTGTACAATGAAACATAAACAAATGAAGCTATATTTTATACTTCCCAAAGTTTGTCTTTCAATAACAGTACGTATTTAGTAATTTTCAACATTTTTCTACACAACTATTTTTACCATCAAATTACGTAAAAAAAATAATGTTTGTTATGCTCAGTAACCAACCTCCTTTTTCGTTTTTGAGCTTTAATAGCTCAAGCATTTTATATGTGGCAATTTATTGAAGGAAATTGTAAGAAACAGATGATTGTTAATAAACTTCCAGTCTAATAAAAAAATTATTTCCCATTCCAACTAGGGATTGTTTTTCGTCCCTGGTATGACAGATACGAAGCGAACATAGCCCAGAGCAACGCACAAACAAAACATACCACACTCCAACCTGTGTTCCAGCAAGAGTTGGTAAGCAAGAGATCAAATCCAGCGTGGAAAATTACATCCACCCTTCTCCGGTGAAAATCTTCCCTCGCTACGCTTCCCACTGAAGCATGATAAGCAGAGCGATCCTCGCGATGCCGTTAACGTTCTGTCTAAGTGGCTGCCTGTTTAAATGTACAGAAACAGACGAAACTACAAATGAGCACAAACAGCGACCGAACATGCCGCGTAACACACGTGGAGAAAAGGCCACGCTCGTCTCCATACGCCGGTAGTTCTCGGATAATTTATTTTTAGCATTTCCATGCACCACCATGCCTTTTTCCACCCCGGGGACGCGTGTAAGAAGTGTAACAATTGGGTTTTCCGTAACCGTATGTGAAGTGCTGTGCGTAATTCCATTCCAGCTGAAACGTACATGGTTATGGCTAATGTATTTGAATCATTTTGAAAAACTAATGTTATGCAACTGTGGTAAAATTCAAAATTTAAATTGAATAAATAACGTGTTAGCAAAAAGATTAAAAATCATTTTGAAAAATTTATGTTATGTAACAGTGATAAAATACAATATTTAAATTGAATGAATAATGCGTTGGCAAATAGTACTAAAACGAACGATTTAAAAAACAAAATGTATTCACTGGATGTACATGTTAGAGTCCTTCACGAATTTAACTTACAAATCAAAGCATAGCCATTGATTAATCAACAAGAGTCAGCACGCAAGAAACCACCCATTTTTAGTATTTTGTTTGGGGAATATTAAAAGTTAATTTGGGAAAAATAAATGCGGAAACAATCGCATCAATGAAAAAGTTTGTCTCCGCACATGGCTGCGTTAAGGTTTTTTTTTATACAGTAAACTTTTCATTCGTCGTTCATGGATGTCCTCTGTTCTCTCCAAGCAAGGTAGGAATTAAAATCCATACTCCACCAAAAAGTAAATTCTTAAAGTAAATCCATTCAGTTTAAAATGAGATTCGAAGTATAGTGTAGTAAAATGCAAACGATACTTTTAATAAATTTAGCTTGATAACAATCACAAAACAGAAACAATCGTGATCGTTGGACCAGCTAGTCTCCAAGATAAGGTAGAAAATAAATCTACGTCAGATGAATTCTACGTTATTCAGCGTCAATTGTACAAACTATCATTAATAAATGGGTGAGTAATTCAATTTCATACCACGGTTCCATTTGTTTCTGCCAGCTTTAGGACACGCATTATCAGACGGACGAAAAGTCTGTGTAGCAATGTGTAAGCCGATTGCACATTTTACGAACCGTTGTGCGTCATTTCGGTCCACCAAACCCCCGAACGGCGGACTCGTCGGTGCAGCGAAGCCAAAAAAACCAAGTGGCCCCTCGCAGCCAGAGCTAGATCAAGAAAAGATTACACTTTCGTTGCGGTTGACGGTGCGGCCATTGTAGACTGGCTGGGCCGGGACCACCGGATCGGTTTGTTTCGTTCGCCATTGCGGCCGACCCCTCGAAGCCGCTCAGTATCGTTTCACGCCTCGCCGCAACTGGAAGCACGCGCGCGCGCGCGGTGAAAATCACTCTGTGCCTTACTGGAAAGATTTTTTTTTTTTTCTCGGCTCAGTTGTGCCAGTTTTGTTCACGCATAGTTCAAACGGTAGTGCCATTTTGCGCGTGGTTTTGTAGCATAAACAAAGCGTTCGGGGTGGAAAACGCGCCAACGACGACGACGCCTTCGAAGGGCGAGAATGCGCATGTCGGGAAAGTGGGTTCGAACATCGAACCGAAGGAAAACCCGTGGCGAGTGGTGTGTCACCGTAGTGAGCAGTGTTCTACTAAACAGTGAGCTCACCGAGTGACAGCTTTTCCTCCCTGGTGCATGGTACGCAGTCGATGCAGTTTGGAAAAATCTATACGCCCGTACGCCAGTGAAAATTTGATGGTGCCGGAAAAGTCGAACCCCCTTTTTTCGATGGCGCAAACCCATCCGTCAATCGGTCATACCTTTGGTCGCGCAATCCCTCAAGCCGCGTGAGTGAAACGAGCAATTAATGGTGCAATCGAAGTTGGCAGCGCAAACCGTAGCGTCTTGTGCAAAACGCAAACCCCCAAACATCGCAGTGGGCCACCAGCAAGGTTGTCATGCAGGAAATGTGTTCTTCCAATACGGTGCTCCTAATTGGACGGCGCTTGCAGACATCGTGGAGGAGCGTTTCCGTCTCGTCCGTGCGCGGGCAGTGAAAGGAAAACCCGCAGTGTTTGTGTGACATTTTTGCGTTTAGATGAAGTATTATCCATCCGTCGGCGGGCGGACTAATCGTTGAGCAAATCGTTTGCCACCGCAGTGGAACCTTCGCATATCGAAGGATTGGACGGGGGTTCCGCAACTCGCTGTTCATAATGGGCAACACGCAAGGACAGTCAGCTGCTGGCCAGCCAGCGTCGTACGTCTCATCGTCAGCTGAGCAGCGGCCGCCACCCGTTGCCGGGTCGAAGTTTTCGAAAACTCCCACCCTCGGCAAGGGCCGAAGCTTCATCAAGTTCGGCAAGAAGAAGCAGCTGCTGGTGGAACATGGGGCCGGCGGGGGCGTCGGTGGCGGTGGTGGTGGCGGAGAGGACGGCACCAAAGCCGACCTTGCTGCTGCTGACACGGAAGAGGACGGCTTTTCGAACATCCTGCTCGATGCGGTCTCTCACTCGGGCAAAAGCATCCTGCGCCAGGATGTGGCCGACGGCCAACCGAGCGAGCTTTCAAAATCAGCTGATTTCGACGAGCGCGAACCGGAAGAGTTCGCCGCTGAGTTCCCGGAAAAACTGTCCGGTAAGTTTCGCCGAGCGAAACGGGGGTTTTGCAAACTTGGTTCCTCTTTCTTTTTCCCAATGTTTTGTAAATCTACTCGAAATGTATTTATTTTCTGTTCCATTAGAGCTAGTGCTATAATTTTTGAGACAAAAAAAAATTACGACGGAAAAAGGAAAAATACCTTCAGTATGTTGAACGTAAAATATCTCAACTATGAACTGGTTTTATGAGCTGAATCATTTTCGTTGTACTCTTTCATTGGTCAAGTGGATTCAGACATGAGTCACATTGGTTTTATTTTACGAAAGCCGCAGAGAGCCACAAATACAGAATTGCGATAATGCAGAAAGTAATAAAAACTACATCTTCATTGAAAATAAATATGTTTTAGTTATATAATAATTTCAAAGCAAAGCGTTACTATTCAATATCACTGTTTATTTTTTTAACGATCAAAACCCAATTTAGAAATTTTAAAGCCACACAATGAAACGCTGTACGGTGATCCGTGCGAGCAACTGTAACTTTCTACGGCATATTCTGGCGAGCGTTTCTTATCAACCGCTAAACCGGTATGCAAGCATGCTTTATTATTAGCACCCGGTTCATTAACGCGTTTTTTTACAGCAAACCACAAGAGCAGCTAACACAACATGGTAGGTTTCGCGATGTTACGTGAAACAATGTGAGGTTGCCCACCCTTTATGAATGTGGTTTAATTTATTGGCGATTGGAAGAGGCTTTGAGCCAGTGGGATACATTACTTCTTTTCACTATTTCACTTTCATATAGCGCTTGAAAGCGCTTAAGTAGTTTGATAGAATTAAGCTAGTAAATTAATAACTTAACTCAAAAAGTAAAAAAAAATTAAAATGTTCTAGCGATGCCTATCAAAATATAAGAAACTTATACTTAACTGTGGACGAAAAAAAAAAATTCGACCATTTTCTTTGGATATTTAGATTTTACGAATTCTGAGTGAAATGGTTTCATACACATGATTATTATTAGTAAATGTGTGCATTGGACAACGGTTTTTAAATATAAACTTGCGTTTAGATTTAATAATGATCGAAAATAGTAAAGATAGACTTTAAGTTATGCTATTGATAGATTAAGTATTAAATTAGGTCCCGTGAGGAAATATATTAAAAAATGGAGAAGTATGGTCCAATCGTCGACTTTTATATTACACAAAGGTGCTACTAAAAATAATATTTGTGATTAAGATTAGGATGGAAGAACTTGGACCAGTAGCGATCGTTTAATGTGGTTGGTTACAATTTATCTATTTCTTTTAAAAGTAGGTCAAGGTTTTATTTTGAAAGGATGTATCTATTCGAACCAATCCCAAAATTATTTCATTTAGACGTAAATATTATCCATTATTTAATTTTTGTTATTATTATTTGTCCTCTTTTTGATTTTTATGTAGTTTAATTACTTTTCAAGACTGTGTACTATTATATTGTATACCTTAACGTTAGAAGGTGTGTCTTAAAATGTGTTTAAAATTTTCTTCTAACAATACATGCACCGAATTGGATCAAACAATCAGGGGCAAACAAAACTTGCGACCCCAACAACGATGGAGATGCGCCACCGCGTTCCGATGACGCAACGGCAACGATGACGACATTAGCAGCGGGGGGCACGATCGGCGAAGCAAACGCAGCAACCGCGGCCATCCCGAGGCACAAAAGTAACGTTGTGGAGAGAAGCGCAGGAGCAGGCGGTGGAGAAGATGCACACCGTAAGTCGCTGACCCGCTTTGAGAAGGGTTGTAGAGGCATCCACCATCGAGCACAACCTACACAAGAGCACCATGTTGCAGAGGCAACGCCGGCAACCGCCCGCGAAAGGGCCATCGCACAAGCACACACGCACGCTCGACTCGATTTGCCGGTCGCGTCGCGCTCCGTTACTATAACAACCAACGCAAACACCACCAGCACCGACCCGCGATCGCGCCCCCCGCGATCGGAAACAACGTTACCGACGACGGGGTGTTGTTCTGCTACGGGTACGGGTGTGCGTCTCCACCGCGCGGAGGAACCGGTTCCCAACGCACGGGAGAACTTTATCGCGCACAGCGATGCAGGCGCTGGTAGTGGTGCAGACGCCGCCGGACTGCACCAGCCAGCGAACCCGATCATTGTCACGACCGATTCATGGAAAAGGGCCAATTCGCTTAGTCAGGCTCCAGCAGTGCGTGAAAGCCGACGGTCACCGACGGCCACTCCAGCGTCCGCGACGGTGGTTGCCAGCGACAAAGGTTTGTTGTGTGTAAAACTTGTACCATAAACCTGTGGCCGGTGGTTCGCTCGATCTGCAGTGTGTTTCCGGGAAAATACTACCCAAAACCGCAAAAATAAGTTTAGAAAATGTGAAAAAGTGCGTTTCCCAGCAACTGTGGCATGATTTTCCATCCAAATATTCTTCTCTAATTCTACAAACGTTGCCTATTCTGTGCTGAAGTCCGTGAGTGAAAGATGCTTAACCCGTTATTTTTCAATTAACCAGACTGCGATGCAATCCATCCGGAGCAGCAGGAAAAGCAGGAACGAAATCGTGGGGTGTGTAAAAATGGCGGAAGAAGTCATTATTCGAACAGACGAAATTGTTCCTAAATTTGTGTTGTACTCCCGTTTCACATTCCTGCGTAAATGATCTTCGCAATGATCGCAAGGGGTTTATGCTGGTATGAGTTGCATGCAGGCCCACCAACACAAGTGTGAGCGCAAAAGAATGAATGAAATGACCAAGAAAGGCGTTGTGAAAACAGAATGAGGAAAAACATTTTGTACGAACGAAAACAATTGACCAGTTTCGTGGAAAGAGAAGAAAGAACATAGCGGAAACAATTGGCATTAAAATGTCATTTGTTTTCCTTCGGTATTGCTGTTAATGCTCAACGTTGGCATTGACCGTGAAAAGTACCAGGCGTTAAGCGCCGTTTTAAGAATATTGATCTCGTGTAGATTTAAATCCCCTCGCCTTTTTTGGTGTGCAGAAAAGTACACAACATTTGTATCCTCGTTGCAGATACCACGAATGTAATCCATCTTCGCGAGCGCACGGCATCGTCTAGCTCCGATTCGGTCTTTACCGACCCGTCGTCACCCCATGGTGGGTTTGCGACGGAAATAAACGAGGCCTATTATTCGGAGGAAAACATCTGCGACCTAGCCGATGCTCCCGTGCAATCCGGGGGGATCCCAAAACAACTTCCGGTTGCACTCACAAGTGCCGATGGTGACCGCACGGAAAATCTGAGATCGCAACTGCAATGCAAGAATGTCTCGAAAATCGATCTTCCACCGAGCAGCAACGAAAAGCCCCAGCCCCAGTCCAGTTGGCAAACGCACGCACCGGCAAAACTGCAAATCGAACACAACGTGAGCAGCATTTGCATTGAGTCCGAGCGGGCAGTTGATGTCTCGCCGGAGTCGTCCACGTCGACATCCCCGGACGACACGATGGAGCGCAAACGGATTCCCCTGTCGCACCGGAGAACGGGTAGCACGAGCGTCGCGGTCGGTAGTAACGGCAGCGCCTCGGGAAATGGCACCGTGACCGCTGCCCGCAGTACGGAACATGGAAAGCCCACCCGAGTGCTGTCGAAATCGAGCCTGTACGCCGGAACGCGGTTACCGGTTTTAACGGACCGAAAGGTTCCTCTCGCCAGTGGCTCTAATGTGACCGCAGCAAGCAGAGTGGTACGGCCGTCCTACGTGCCGGAGAAGCTTAACTTTTTCTCGTACGAAAAATTTGAAGGTAAACCAGATTTACTTGCTTGCTATTAAGCTTCCCTTAATTACGCTAGTCCGTAGCATTAATACGCTGTACATACACTACTAAATAGTAGAAAATTATGTGCTGTTTGTAAAACCATTATTAAAGAAAATTATGATACAATCCCTGCCGAAAGTAAGTGGCCAATTAACTGAGACTGCTCAACCATCACTTACTGGTAAACTGACTCATTCACTGCATGCTTAAAAAACCACCTTCGATAGAGATAAGTTCAATTCAGTCGCAGGCGCAATAGATGGACACTTATCAATAGATATCGTAACTGCGACGATCACTCCTTATCAGCGTTCTCGATGCCCCGTTTCATTCAGAGAGCTCGGTG
The DNA here is from genome assembly GCF_943734705.1 of Anopheles coustani. Lineage (NCBI taxonomy): Eukaryota > Metazoa > Arthropoda > Insecta > Diptera > Culicidae > Anopheles > Anopheles coustani. Next base: position 37,956,021 of record NC_071289.1, read on the forward strand.
CAGAATGATAGTTAGTGTGCACGTTTAAAACTTATTGCATGGAAGAAAACAATCGATGAAGAACACATTATCTTTAGTAAACATTAATATCAACCACTTTGATTAACGAGTAAATTTCACTTGTAAATTACAGCAATCATCTTCTAAAAAACTTATTTCGTAAATTAATCTTTTGCTATACCTTATTTTAGGGCACATGCTAATGAACTGGCTATCGTCGTCTCTGGTCTCGAATCTAAGTGGAGTGAACGAACAAGACCTGCAAGCACTGCTGTTTCAGTACTGTACCAATTTGCTCGTGGCCGGTGTGATGAAACAGATTCCTGATAAGCATGCTCCTCCACAAGATACCTTTCGGGTGAGTTTGTTCGACAGGTAATAAAAAAGAAGATTGATGATAGCTTTTTTATGGCGGTAACAAAAAAAAAATGCGTAGCAGATTGCGTACAAAAGATCGACGTTTAAAACATAACGTTACTCGATATTCCTAAGCAAGATACTAAGGTGCAATACTGTATGAAAGTATTTCAATTCCTCGTGAATGTTAATTTTTTAAGCATGCTTTTAAATTTTCAATGTTTTGCCTTGATCAATTCAAATGAAAAAGTTAAAAAAAAATGAATTTGTGACACTCTAATTAACCTTGATGCTCCAATGCCAAAGACAATGTCCAACCCTAGAAAACACATTCCAGTGAGCGTCGCCGTTATAGCAGCAACCGGTTGTAGCTCTATTTACAGAAGAACGGTAACGAAAAGCACTCACCATGCGAGATTTATCAGATAGGAGCATCGTCTACGAAAGGGAAGCTAGATGTTGACAAACGTTGTGACAATGCAGATGTTGACAAAGCCATTCTCCGCCACATTGTCCGGACACAAAACAGATACGATCAGTTTTTGAGTAATGTTTCAAAGTGGACGAAATTAGTTTGCCGATGTTTTAATCGTGACCTAGATGCCTTTATTCGCAAAATTTTCTCCCTTGCACAGCTGAAAGCATGTTTAAAAGGCAGAAACTGAGTAATTCCGTTTGCGATCAAGTGTGTGTTACACCCAACGAACGGATCAATATTTCGGAGCATCGGAATAATGCGACTTTATTTTTTTGTTAGACGAATCTTATGTACCAGTGGACCCACACCGAACCACCGACACCGGCACCAGTTACCCCAGGCCGACTTGAACCGCACGTCGTGTGGCCCCATGTCCCCGCTCCTGCGAAGACCGTATGTCACCAATCAACCAGCACCAGCACCGAGTCCAACGTCAAGCCGGAGATCGCAATGAACAGCACAACGCAGCAAGCTTGGGATCGTGACTTACAGCTTCTTCGGGATCAAATTGCCAGCTGTGGAACGATCGAGCAAGTGAGATGCATATTACGCGAATTCTTCAACCAGGATGCCCAAGGTGGCACCAAGGGTCGCCGTTCAATGCCGCAGGATGTGCTCAACGAAACCGACTGCACGGTGTACGACGCGGCAACGAAGGATTTGCTAAATGATTCCGAAAGCACTCTGTTCGGCGTGACCACAAGCACCCCCAGCAAGGCAGCTCGTCGTAACGGTCTCGAGGGGATCGCCCAGAACGAACGCCCTGTGCCGGCCACAGGTGCATCAGCGACCCTACCAAGTAATGAAACGGAAGATATCGATATGAAGGCTTCCGCCAGCGAATGTGATAACACGACACATAACCAAACATTCCCCAAAAACAGTATTACTACCGGCCACACTCCGGCGCAAGTCGTGGCGCCAACGGAATCCCCCGAGACGAATGCCAAGAACGTGCTGGGCGATGGTAACCATTGTAACATCCCTTGCCCTCCTGGAGCGCCCATCTTCGTATGTTCCAACTGTTGCAAGCAATCCGCCAGTGGCTCCCAGAAGGGCACGGAAGCCACCGTAGTGACGAGAGAAACCCAAACGGATCCCAGCCAAGACGGAAGTGGTGTAACGGATGCGAGAAGTCACTCGGAAGTCACAGTCTCAGCACCACCACCGCCTCCTCCTCCCCCTCCACCACCCTTGGCACCGCTGGGGGCGTCGATGCCGCCACCACCACCTCCTCCACCACCCCCGCCGGGACCACCGGGTAGTTCGGGTCCTTCCCAATCAATGCCACCCCCTCCTCCACCGCCACCGCCACCCTTCGGTCAGTCAGCTCCACCACCACCACCTCCACCACCCTTACCGATGGGTGGGGTGCAGAATCCTAATCCACCCCCACCACCACCGCCCCCGTTCGGGGGGCCACCGGGGCCTCCTCCACCTCCACCCGGTCCCGGCGGTGGAGGACCGAACGCAGCGGCTGCGCTAGGACCAGGTAAATTAGCGTCAAGTCAAGGCCCCCCTAGTGCGAACACCAGTGGCCCTCCGCCACTACCACTACCCATACCAGTGCCCGGAGGATGGTATGCGGCGAATAGTAAGCGTTTGTTTTTGTTCTCAATCTCAAACTGTTTTTCCACCTCCTAAGATTTTTGTATAGTTTATTTTCCTTCCCCAAAATTCTGTCACATTTTTTTCTCCCTTTCTTTTGTTGGAAATGGCAATAGTCGAGTTAAAACTTTTTCTTACTTTTTGTAACAATTTTATTTAAGCCTTTTTCAATAACTTCACGTTTTTTCCACTCACTGATGCACTTTTGTAGTAGTAGTAATTTTTGAAGGGCATTTTAACAGTAGGAAAAGGAAAATATGGCAGTTTTCTCCAAAGCTTTTCTTGCGTAGTGCAGTAGTAGATTGCTGATTAATTTGTAACTTCCGAAACCCCTCTATTTGCATAAATCAAACAAAAATCGCACTCTTTCCTTTCCTATTACCACGGTGTTTTGATCCTTTGTGGTGCTTGTTATTTTATATTGCACCATTTCTTCAAAAGTGGTGTCTGTCTCATGTAACTTTTGTTTCCGTTTTTTTCTCCCCATACACTGGGTAATATCCTTTTGTGAAGGTACCCACATTGTGGATCAACGCTTGGCTCACCACGTGTAGCACAATCACATGTACTCGTATGTCCGTCTAATCTGTGTCTTATTACCTTGGTTGCTAGTTTAATTGGTTGTTTCTTCCTCTGTGTAGTTTTGTGTCTCGTTAGATGAGTTTGCTCCCCACAGGCGACGTAATACACAACATTCGTTTCCTTTCTTGCTTCTCAGTTTTGCGTAAGCAGCCGGTAAATCCGCCGAAACCAATGAAACCCCTCTACTGGACACGCATTCTGGCGCCAAAGGAAGCAGGGTCCAAGACTACAAACTCTCTCACGTCCTCCATAACCGAAGAAACGGATGGTGGTTCCGTTTCGCTACCGCAAGCGGAGCCAATGGAAACGAGCGAACCGGAAAAAAATCCACCCACCCCCTCACCACCTCCGGCCATCGCCGAAAAGCGTCAGGGACTGTGGCAGGAGCTGGAGGAAACGAACCTGGACAATTTGGATGAGTTCACCGAACTCTTCTCCCGGCAGGTCATCGTGCCGAAGCTGCGCGAGAAGATGGAAAAGCCGGAGAAGACGGTCAAAATTCTCGACTGCAAGCGATCGCAGAACGTGGGCATATTCGCGAAAAGCTTGCACCTCGAGTGGGACGAGATCGAGTGCGCCATCTACCACTGCGATACGTCCGTCGTCAGCCTGGAGGCAATGCAGAAGATACTGCAAATAAAGGCCACCGACGAGGAGCTGATGTTGATACGGGAGTACGCCGAGAGCAGCCTAGCGAACAACAACAACGCGATCCCGCTCGATCAGCCGGAGCAGTTTCTTCTGCGCATCTCGAGCATATCATTTTTTGCGGAGCGAATTTCGTGCATCGTCTTTCAGGCGGAGTTCGAGGAGCACTACAAGTGTGTATCGCGCAAGCTGAAAACCGTCAAGCAGACGTGCGAGTTTCTCACCGAGAGCGAAGAGCTGAAGCACCTCTTTTCGATTATCCTAACGCTGGGGAACTTTATGAACGGAGGCAATCGCACACGTGGTCAGGCGGACGGTTTCGGGCTGGAGATTCTAAGCAAGCTGAAGGACGTCAAATCGGCCGACACTAACACGACCCTGTTGCATTTCATTATCCGCACGTACATAAGCCAATGTCGTAAGAGTGGCATTATACTGCAGGAAATCAATCTCCCCATTCCGGATCCTAGCGATTTGGATAAGGCCGTCCTGGTCGATTACGATGACTGTCGATCGCAACTCACAATGCTACGCTCAAAAACGGAAGGTACGTACATCGGAGCATTGCTTTGTTTGCCTATTTCAAATAACAATTTCTTTACCACCACCGTCCAGAGTGTCGCCAGACCGCGGACAAAGTAATTCAAGAATCGACCGAAGATCAGTTGCATCCGTTCAAGGAAATAATGGAGGAATTTATCGAAAAAGCGACCGCGCGCATCACGAAGCAGTTCTGCAAGCTGGATGAATGTCGCGAGTGTTTCATGCGCACAATGCGCTTTTATCACTTCACCCCGAAGACGGGCACGGTGGAAGAATGCAAGCCGGAAATGTTCTTCGAGCTGTGGGTTCCGTTCGCGCAAGACTTTAAGAGTATTTACAAGAAGGAGATGCAGAATCTGCTCAATGAACTGTAAGCCCGTGCCCGCAACCCGCCCATGTTGTTGGCAAAGTGTACTAATGCGTCTATGTCTGTTCCAGATTGAAAAAGACTAAGCGACCTTCCACGACATCCACGGGGACGAAGCAACCGACCGGCAAGCTAAAAGCAGGCTCTCTGAAGGAACGAATGAAGCGCCTCATGCAAAACTAAACTAACCTGAGTAATATATTTTTAGTTAGAAGCTGATCGTATCCGTTGAAAAATGTTGTATCTCACAATTCCTACACAACGAGTGGTACAATAAAATTTACGAAAAAAGAGTTTTACTAAATTTTCTATTCCTTGACATGGATGTTCAGAAAGGGCCAGCGTGTAAATGCCTGGAAAGAAAATGTAAGCTACTTATTTACTATGCAATTTACAGTCAAACTTCCTTATCGGCTAAATCCAATATAACGAATTTGGAAATTCGAGAAGATACTTCAACTGGCTCCCACACGGTTGTAAATAATTGAAAAATATTCAACTTAAAAAATCCAGTATGACAAATTTCACTCTTGCTTGTTTCAATCTATCAGCTAAACCCAAATTTGAATGGAACCAAGATTTCGTGGTTCTGCTGCACACGTTTTAACATCCGTTTTAAACTGAAGTCTTGAGCGACGCCTTTTAACCGGACATGTTAGTTCGACACCAAGTTACCACCAAGGTAACTATGACACACGTTACTGGCATGTTGTCAGTAACGCCTTGAATACCACATTGTTAGTGATGAGGAAACTGAATCCCTACAGGGATTCGAATCTTTCGATTCAAACCCATTCTGAGATCCGGATCTTCGAATCCGGATATATCATGCGTGCCTTTCAAATTTACTGATTTTTCATATCATTTGTCACTTTATCAATTGTACAATCAATGGTTGAATTGATCCAATGGCTAAATCGAGCTTGTGAATGGTCCCCAGGACCATCTGGATCGCTGTCGCTATCCGCTCCCAGGGGGAAAAAATGAAAATAACATTTGGGTGTTTTTACAACACGCAACTGTCAGTGATACTCAACCGGGCCATTGTCGAAATTGCAACGCAGTGGTAATTTCTCAAAAACTGGAAACGATGGATAAGTCTTTACGTCCACAAAGTTGTTGGTCTGCAAAAGACCTTTCGTTTGAGGGGTCTGTCTTAAAATCGGTCCAAAGAATCAAAAGTTATTGGCAAATTGGCTGTTTCGGCCATTTTTAAATAGGAATTCATTTCGCAAAAATTAAGTAGCCAAGAAAATCTCACATTCGTTAAAGTTGTGTGTCTTGAGCAGACCTTTCCTTTGAGGGGATAATCGTGAAAATCGGTTCAAAGAATCAAAAGTTATTAACAAATTGGCAATTTTTTGCCTAAATGGCTATTCGAAATATTGAGTACCTTGTTCCGGTCGAACCGGAAGTTTTTACGAAGCTTTTCGAAAAATAAACTTTCTCAAAAACTAGAAAATATAGAATGATCTATTGTTACACAAAGTTGTGTGTCTTGAGTAGACCTTTCATTTAAGGGGTCCGAAATCAATTATATTGTCTCTAGATCGACTCGTTATGTGACTAATTCGACTCAAATCAGTGTGAGTCGATTCAAACAGTTTAGGATCAAGTCAGAATCGAATTAAATCGAGTCCCAAACCAATCAAATCTGATTGGTCAAATCGAATCGAATCAACCCGGTTGACAAAAATTCAAATTTTTTGCAGCTGTCATGTAGTACCAGCAAGTTTTCCATGGCAGATTGCTGGGACTCTTGCTGGAACTACATAGTACCAGCAACAATGTCAATTTCTGTCAACCGGGAAATCTTTAGAATCTGTCAGATGGGATTCGAATCTTTAGAATCCTTCAAATGGGATTCGAATCTTTGGAATCCATCTAGGGATCGAATCTTCGAATCTTCCGAATCCCGATTCTGCCAACACTATACCACATTGTGTTTTGTTTTGATGCCGAAACCTTCACACCGCCGGTAGTAAACCTAGCAAGTTTTCCATTCCACCAAAGTACACAATTACCAATTGTTATCGTAATGTCGCGTGTGACGAAAATAAAACACGTCCTTAAAGAGCAGGAAGCAGACGACTTCGATGTGCCCACAGGAAACCAGCGTATCGTTCGTATCTTTGCTAGTCGTGGCAATAACTTGCACGAGGTTGAACCGGATCAGGATGGTGAGGAGAGGTTCCTCGTCTCGATGCCGGTCAAGTTCCGTAAAAACGTGTGGATCAAACGGGGAGATTTCGTGCTAGTCGAACCAATCGAGGAGGGCAACAAAGTAAAGGCCGAAATCAGTCGGATACTGACGCCGGAGCACATAAAGGTGTTCGAAAAGGAAGGCGTGTGGCCACGCAAGTTCAGCAAGAAGCGTACCCTGGAAGACGATTTGGACGAAGATGGGCTGTTTAGGAACACGAACCGAAAATTTGTTGCCCAAAGCTCCGACGATGATGACGACGATGACGAGGAAGAAGAAGATGAAGAAACGAGCGGCTCTGAGGACGATGAAAATGATGATGAAGTTGATTGTACAGATGAGGCATCAAACCGGAATGTCACAAACAATGAAAAGAAACCGGCGACGGAAACCTAAATGACCAAACGTGTGATCGATAGAGTAAGATTTCTTTGATAATTTGCGTCAATGCGTTTATTTGTTAAACTGTTAAGATAGAAGTATCAAAAAAATGCTAAAGATACACATATCTGTACATTTGTAGAATCTTATGCCTTCAGATGAACTTCACTGCTGGAAAGAAATGTCCACTTCCGATTCATGGTTTCATTAGTTGTAATTTGGCGCACATGGAATTAGCGAAAGAGAGCGTTACATTGAAAGCATAATGATACCGCGCCCTTTCGGGCCGTCAATCCTACTTTTAACCTGTAGGAAATGGGTTTCTCTTTATCGTTATAATATTCGCTTTTACTATGTACGAGCACATAATAAGCTAGATTTGATTTTTAAGTAGCTATTGTGGATCGTTAGAATTTGCATAGTTTTATATTTTCTGCGATTCTATTGATGATCCCTTGTCCTTACGCTGCTCATGATAACGTTGCGTTTATGAGGTGCAAAAGTGCATATGGCTTGTGCGTGAGGAACGAACCAAAGAAAATAAAACTGGCTACCAAAACTGTTTGATGAAAGTTATGTTTGGTATCTTTTCAATTCTATCCGTCTACTAGCAATGTTTTTGTTGAGAACATATCTTCCTACGGAGATGAACAGTCTGAACTTTCTGTCTCGTCGTGGTGACAGAGAATTCCCACTTAATCTTGAGATCGTTTTGAAGCAAGGGCATATTTCATAGGATTGTACTTTTGTATTTATTTATAATCTCATGTTTATGTAGAACGATCCCGTAGCGATCATTGGTTATATTAAAAACTTTCACCTACAGGCGTTTTGCACGCGCTTTTTACTATGTGAAAAAGGGCAGACCTGGTTATAAATGTAGTGCTATTGCAGCAATAACGATCTACATCAACTCGTGAGGATCGGCTTTGAATAACTATTGAACCATCGAGAGAACCATCTATCTTTTGATCGTCGTCTGATTCTGCTAATACCGGTAGGTTAAAAATTAAGTGCTAATTAGAGCGACAAATGGGCTCACCTCCTGCCTCACGCGCGACCACCTACGAACTCCATTCGCTTCGTGTCGTTCTTATTTTCAAGCAACTAAGTAGAATGCAGGCACTTGTAGTGTATGGAACTGGGACTTAAAATGTAAAGATAGTTTAGTTCATCATCACCAACATCATCGATCAGACCAAATCGAGTGGCAAATTATTGTTGGCCATTCAGCGCGCGGTGGTCATCGTTTCGTTTCGTTTTTTTTTACAAACCAGCTACAAACGAACATGCTGTTTGTTCAGAATGCAAAATGTACACATGGCCATTTGAGCTGGGAATGTACCTCAACGTTATCTTGCTAAGGGTGTGTTATAAATTGTCACTACCAATGAAACCAAATTATTAAATCACACATGATGGAATGATTGTATTAAAAGCCCTCTTCTGCAGCTAGTTATATCAGAGTTAGTATAAGAGCAGAATTTAATATTCGCCGCCGTAGAGATAAATAGCTTAGAAATAATCAACAAATGCAACTGAAGCCTGTCACCAACCTTCACAAAAAAAATGTACAGCCACCACATTCGAGGACAAAAGATGCAACTTACTGTCGTTCGGCGGATGTAGCGTCTGCGGAATGCGTTGCCGTTTGCAACACTTCATCCGTCTCTTTTTCATCCCGTTCCTTCTGTTCGCCATCGTCGTTTTCCTCCTCATTTCCACGATCCGCTTCCTGCATCCTTGGCACCAGAGGGCTTTCCTCTACACTGCCTTTACTTTCTTGTGCCACGGCTAGCTTTGGTGATGTTTCCGAAGAACTGATTGGCAGCGTCGACGGTCGGGCAAGTTTACTGGTGGACGAACTGCCCGTTAATCCCCCGGCCGTCTTACCAAAAGGGAAGGGTTCTAACAGCTGCTCGGTCTGCGGTGTATTCACGGCCACAATTTCCGTTTGCGTTTCACTATCGCACTGCGTAGATGTGGCCGTAGCGTGACAATTCGGGGGCATGTTGTTGGCCGCTTGCGGTACGTGCACCAGGAACTGCATACAACTGACGATATCCCGCACCGCCCCCTGCAACTGCTGCACTTGGTTCATCAGCATCGAGCATGATTTGGAGAGATCCTGCAGGGTGTTCGTATTGTCCACGGTTTCACCAGCCACCCCCAACGGTGCACATTCTTCCTCCTCTTCCTCTTCCGGCAGGGAAGGTTGCTGCTGCTGCTGTAGCTGACCCGTCGAGCTGCCACCGTTGGCGGGCGCTTGTCCTGATGGGTTCATTGTTGACACCTTCCGCCACAGCTGCCGCAAAGCCTTCATTTGCAGCTGCTGTATTTTGCGACCGGACTCCAACTGCTGCTTCGTAACCTGCATATCCTTCGTCAGCTGTAAAATGTGATCGTTCGTACGTTTGTGGAAGAGCTTTTCCACTAGATCACGTGTCCGCTTTCGTGCAATGTGACCGCGCCAAAGTTTCTGTATGATGATGGCGGAATTTTCCGTCGCCTTATTATCACCCACTGCGTCCGTTGTGCAGTGTTGGGCGGTGGATTCTTTCTCCTTTATTTTAGCCACCACCACGCTAGCGAACTGTGCCTGGTGCTGGTGGTGCTGTTGAGTTTGCTGTGCCGCCTTGTGCCGGATAGTACGAAGTTTGTCAATGTTGATCGCCTCACTGTCGTCGTCCGAGCTTACGGCATTGCTGGAACCTCCTTCCGATGGCGTTGCTGTTGCGACGTGCGCGGAATGCTTCGACTGTGCGGACACGGGTCTGGAATGGCTGTTGCTGCCATTACCACTATGATTGTTGAGAGTCTTTCTTGGCGAGAGGGATGGCGATGAACGTTCACTGCTATTGGTGCGTTTCGATGCCCGCGGACTGCCACTCTTTGTTGCCGAGTAGGCAACAGGAATTCCTCCACTGGTTTGGTTTGTAGAACGATTCGTGTCTGTGAATATGCAGCAGAAAATATGAATGCTCTGTAAGAGATCTGTCTCTGATATGTTCCAATGTACTTTAAACGCATACCTTTGGTTTTGATAGCCTTTGGTATCTGCGGGGTTTGCGGTTGAGGTTGCTGGTTGCAATGTTGCATATTTCGGTGCACGATACTGGCTGCAGTAGTTGTGGTGGGACCGCAGTCCGGACTCATCAAAGACTCTGGTACCGGAACCATCTTCGATGCAACCGTCAGTGGTCCACCACTCATCACAATAGGCGACGATGTTGGTTGATCTTTTGCATAAAACAAAAAATAAGGCGTACTTTTTTGATCTCGTAGAAACCATAACAGAACAAATTTTTATAACTTACCGTTGTAAAGTCCACTGTGCGATTGATTCGTTATCGGTGGCAGCTGTTTGCTTAACACAATGCTTTCATGCATTACATTCGGTACACCACTTCCCGCACCAGCCGCCGTGGGCATTGCACTGCCGTTGCTATTGGCCAACATGGTTGGATCCAAGCTTTGCGACATAATGTTGCTGTCCGACGTAATGTTGTCGATCAGCGATCGAGTTAACTCAAACAATTGTGAACCACCAGAGCTACTCTCGCTGTGCCCCGATGACATTGAATTGTTCGACAAGTTGCCATGGTAACTGTTTGACATTGCATCCGGTGAATTTTGGCGCCCACTGAGACGCGACACTCGAGGTGACTGAATCCGTGTGGCTTGACCTTTGCGGCGTAAGGAAGAGGGTGAATTGTTAGCCGATTGATTGCCACCTTCACCACCACCACCTCCACCACCGAGGGACGTTTGCTCCTGAAGTGCCCGTTGATGCTGCTGTGCTTTGCTCAGGATAAGCCGAAGTTTCCGTTCGTTTTGGTTTTCCAGCGCCTCGCCGGACAATGGGCATACACTGCTCAAATATCGGGCCAACGCGGTCTGTTCTCCTATTCGAAACTGACGACCACGTCCCTGGCTGTAAAGCCATTCCGCTTTCAGACTCTCTATGGCAGTGACGACGAAGCCATCGATATGCTTCACACTCATACACCAGTTTAGTACGAATGGGCGATAATCGAATCCCCTAAAAGCGGAAGATATTTAGCAAGAGCTAAAAGTTGATACCATATGTTACTTACACCGCATTTCCAGACATTTGCACACATGGATTATCAACTATTGTGATGCTATTGAGATTATTTAAATGACTTAGGGTGCAAATTTCATTCAGATCAGCAATGTTGTTTTTCGCTAGCGTTAATGTTTCCAATGATTGAGGTAAGTATTTATCACATTGTTTTAAATGTGAGATACGATTTCCGTTCAGAAGCAGCTCCTACAAACAGCAGTCACTTTAGTTATTTTCGATTATTGGCATGTTTGTCTCATATACGTACCTTTAAATTTTTCAAAAATGAGATATCCGATACGCTCGTTATACTATTTTCCGACAGGTTAAGATACTGAAGGTTCACGTTGGTGTTCAAATGTTCAATCGTTTTGATATTGTTGCACTCCAGATTCAAGTGTGTCAGATAACTCAGGTCTTTCAAGCCCTCTATTGTGAGGATTCCATTGTACGAAAGGTTAAGTTCCCGTAGACAATGCAATCGGCATACCCCGTACATCCGTAGAAGTTGGTTTTTGCAAAGTGATAACTGAGGGGTAAAAAAGAATCAAAATCAGTTCGTCAGATATAACTACAAGGATGCCACTGTTTTTCAACGTGCACACATTACAGCACGTCGACGTACCTTTTCGATGTTCAAATATGAATCAATATTATCTATCTTCTGCAACTCGTTGTTATCCAGTATCAGCACTTTGTACTGCTGGGCATCTTCCATTTTCGGAACTTTTTTCAGACATTTCTTAGCCAAATCCAACGTGGGCTTCTGGCAATCGATCTCCAAATCTGCAATGAAACACCCCCACGATTCATTGTGCATGTTTGATTATGTGAAAACCAGAACTACATGGTGGCCATCGAGCCACAAACAAGGCACGATTGATTTTCTCGATAAGTTCGCAGGCAGAAAGTCGCGGCTGCCGCTATAATTACCCATTTTGCAGCAAAATTGTTGACCACTGCTTCACACGGCACTGTGTTGTAAATATTTTTCACTGTTTCACCTCTTTTCGTTTGTCCTTTTTCTTGTTATCACCTAATGCCAAATTTTCCAGATCCCTAATACGCCAAGGACACTGTTTTACATGTGCAGCTTCAATACTCTAGTCGTGTGTGAAAACTGTCCCTCTTCGCAGAACAGCCCTGCGTAGTACATCGTCCTTTGCCGTCGCTAGGACACCCTCAAGGATGGCAGGTTCTCGACCGGGCGTTATATACGCACAACACAAAGGACGCACTACGCGTGCGGAAAGAAGTTTTCATTGATTTTTCACAGAACCAGAACAACGAACGAATGAACAACATCGGAAGCATCGTTTAGCTATTCACAACGATGGATAACCAACGAACCAGGCACGCACGTCAACATTACATTGTGCCGTTCAAAGTTGGCGCCAAGTGGAAAACCGGCGTCTTCGCGAAATGCTAGGCAATATGGCAAAGTGTCAGCTCTATTTTCGTGGAACCATGCAGACGCGTTTCAGATAGCCGGAGCAGATGTTTGCCGTTTTGACACATGTTTGTTTACAACCAGGCCGTGAAATCGTGGTTGTTCGGTTCCCTCTAGAAAGTAGCAACCGTGTAGATTTCATGCATATTGGTAGAAATTGTGTAACGCAAGAAAATGAAACCCTTCGAAAGTTTTGTGTTCCCGACGATCCCCTCGGAGCTACGGTAAGCAAATAAACCTTTTTCATACGCACCATAACTGCATGGAGATTAATGTTGCCTTTGTACCTCTACATTTGCAGCGAAAGGTTTCTTGATGACGAGAAGCAGATGGTTGTGGTGGGAGTCCTGGGCAAATCCTTCGAGCCCCACTGCAGTAAGCTGTTAAACTTCGACCTACTACACACTCATCCGGGCTTGGGCGATGAAACGGGTACCGATGTAAAGTTGCAACGTGTCGCCAGAGGCACACACCGTACGAGCTGTATTGTAAATCGAACCGTTTATTTTTAGGGAAGAGTTAAATTTTTCTTCCGCCCCGAAGGAAACACCCTGTTCCTGCACTTCGATGCTACGTTCGACAACTTTGTCCTGATGCAGCTGGCCGAACAAATGCTCTCCAAGCAACCCGATGGCAATCCGGCGCATTTCATCGAATTCAATAGCGCGATTCGAACGCGTTTCGCGCGGGTGCTGCTATTAGCCCTGCAAGTTTGTCACATTTTGGTGCTGGTAGAACCGTCGGTTTCATTCGACATGTCCTATCTTTCCATCTTCAAGTCGTTGAAAATCATTCGCGAGAAGTACGTGCTCAAGTTTCTACCGAAGCTATTGCGAAACGCGGACGTTGGAGCGTTCATGGGGAAAGAGTGTCGCCTTTGCAGTCCGCGGTTGATATTTATGTTCAACTTGCCGGAAAGCAGCGAGACGCACACACCGGACGACCTGGAATTGCTAGAAACGAAGGTGGAAGATTACATCAACAAAATCTTTCGTAACGAATTCATCATCACAAACAACAGCGCCATGTCGCTGTTTTCGGTGTCAAAAAACAAACAGTTTGTGTTCTACAACGACCTAAAGTCACATCGGCAGGACCCACTGGGAGAGTCCATAGAGCTGTTGTCGTCCTACCTAAGCAAACAGCAAAAGACCAGCACTGGTACACTACCCGAACAAGATGAGCAGTCAATCCTGGACAGCGTAAGGCCGTACGATTTTTTTGGATATCCTTTGAAGTACCATTTCAACATGGATGTTGATGTGTTTGACGACGACGACGATGAACGGAGCATTCTTGGTTTGATCAACGATCACGTGGTTGATGGACTAGAAACCGGTTTTGATGAAACAAGTGTTTGCGGAAGGCAGAAATCGAAAGTCCATTTTGCAGTAAGTATAAATACACACACTTTGTTCTATGCTTTGTAGTTTTGTGCAACCCGTAAAGTAATTTTCATCTGGCCGTTCAAACCAAAACCTAATAAAAAAGTAATTTGCATCGTCTTCCAGCTTCCTTCCACATTTGCCTGGTTCGAGATGTTCAAATATATGTACGAACTATTCATTGTCAATCCCAACGCGCCATATTACGATGCCTACGATCCTGATTATGTAAGTCATTTGTTTGAGTTCCTACACAAAACGTAGTAAAACATAAAAATCTTGTTTACAGAAAGCCTTCCTTGAGAATTTCCACGATATCGTCGATATTGACGAACAGTTTTTTGGCGAGATATGTGAGCACGGTCTCGAACTGGCCATGATGAACTACAAAGAGATGCTTCCACCACATTATAGCTTTTCATTTCACGAAACCAAGTATCAAGCGGCGCAAAATCTCCTCATGGATTATGCACGTGGACCTGAACTGAAGCCAAGCATAGAGAAGCTGAAAGAGTACTGTGACTCCATCTGGCAAAGTGGCAAGCAGCAGTGTGAATATCCGAGCTTGCGGGGCAATCCGTGTGTGCTCGGCAAACATAAGCCAATCGATGCGTCCGAGCATTCGAGTGGAGTTATCTACGTGTCCGCTTGTAACTGCGGCCGCACGCAAGGCCATCGGGAAGATCCGTATACCATACGGCAGGCGAACTATGAGTTCTATCAAATCATCGCCAAAAGCTGCAGCAACTGCAATCGACTGGAGCGCGTTCAGTTTCCCATCTTCGAGCCGTCGGTTAGCGATTTTCGTGCAGCGGAATTTATAAACAAAAATTTCTCCAACCTCATGTCGTTCGATAGTACGGGCCGAACGGCATCCGACGTGGCACCAAACTTTCGTACCGCACACGAAAATTCCCTTTTCCTATCGGGCAGCCAAAAGAGCCAGAATACCTCGGAAAGCTTAAGCTTTAACATTGGCTCCGAAGTTGAAGAGGACGAGTTAGATGGCAATGTAGCAAAAAAAATTGGTGATCGTCGGAATCGCCAAACGGTGGCGGAACAAAATGACCAGGAGCAATTTAACACAAATCGAGATGATTTCGGCGAAGACGATGAAGAGGTTGATGAGTATAACGGTGACGATGAACAAATTTTGAACATCAACGCCCGGATGAAGGAAATTGTTATTAAGGTCGGTGGATCAAGTAAGGCGACGGGTTCGCAATCCAATGATGCCACATTACCTACCGCATTGAGCCGCCAGCCATCGACAACCGAGTACTTGCCTGGAATGCTCCATGCGGCCAGTCCCGCCGGATTACTGCCCCGTTTTCCTTCCTGGTCACTGGTATGCTTGGGCTCGAGTTCTATCTACACACACAACACTGGTTTGCCCGAGCATGTACAAAGTGGGTTCCTCTCGGGATCCAATTTCCTACTGCCTTGGGACGTGAGTGTACGTTTAGAGCATGCCCAATGCTGGGCGGCGTCGTATGAGAAAATTCGTAACCGTAAAAAGGGAAACCAACATTCTTCGAAAGGTTTCGAACAAAACAATACATTCACGTTGAAAATATTCATCGGCGTCGAGTACGAGTGTCTGCGCGGCCATCGGTTCATAATGAACGGACCGGATAGTATCCTTCGCAGTGCTACCGAAATTGCCAGGGATAGTGGCAGCAAGGTAGTGTTTAACGATATGCCCATCTACTACCCATGCCCATGTCGGAACACAATTAACAATACGGCGCAGTTGATGCGAGTTCATATTATCACACCGAAAGCACCAGTGAACGTTATCATCGATCCGAAGGTGAAGATTTTCCAAAACAACATGCAAAACTGCATAACGTTCACGTCCGGGATGGCAGCACCGATCAAGCTTCCGCAAAGCTCGTACTGGATACTACGGTTGCCTTTCGTATACGAAGGTGATAGTGGCCCACTTGCGGCCCCGACCAACGTTAATCCATCCAGTGCCATCATGCATGGTGCGTTGATGGCGGGAATGTATGGCATCAGGGAAAATGAGCTTAACGAAGAGACGGCCGGTGGATTATTAAATCCTTCGGGTTAATATGTCAGGAGATCGTATTGGCTGTTTAGACCGGCTAATGTACCAGTAGTTCATCATTTTACCTCTTTTTTACCAACGTTTAATCGCGCTTGCTTTCGTAGCTCCATCTGTTATTATTTTTTGATGAATTGTTTAACCGGATTTTTAATTAATAAAAATTTAATTAATTTTTGGAAGAAATAAGTACATTTGGATTGTCGTCGTAACGGCTTTTTGTAAACATTATTTCAACAAACTTTCATTCTTTGTTGAGGGGCAGTTGACCAAGAATTAATCGAACATCCGATAATGCATTCTTATAAATAAGTACCAAAATAAAATCGATAGTAATACAATCCAATCGATAATTTCTACGATCAAATTGTTTTAATCTCGTAGGTATGTTTTTTTTTCATTCGGCACTTATTCTTTTCTCAGATTCGTTTTGGTAAAGCGGAAAGTAAAATAAAAACATTGATAAGCCCGCGTTTGTAGAATGGCAAGATTGTTTACGTAGCGCAAAACTCGATCGTAGTACCGATCAATCGCTCGAGTGGTGCAAAAGTGAAATCACCGCTTATTGACGATCATTACTACAGCAGTTTTAAATATGTGGACAAATTCCTCCAGTAGAGCTCTAAATACGATCACGTTCGTTATATTGTTCTGTTCTCTGTTACCGTTTTTTGTCATCAGTTATGCAAGTAAATGATACGTGGCTTACATTGAAATCAATTCACCAAACAAGTTACTTTTGAAGACCACTATCGGATTCTTGATGTTCTCTGCGTCATTCCAGCCGTTGCCATTTCCCGGCAACTGTGGATGATTATCCTGTTCAGACGGTATCCTTGGCTTAAGCAGACCAATATCCACGGGATCAAAAGTTTTGTCGATCGTTCCCGGAAACCAGAAGTGCTATGTGTTTTGATGGAAATGGAAGGTTTGTGTGCTTGAGATTTAGTTTTATTTATTTTCCTGACTCGGTCCTTTTGCGTTTCTTCCCTGCATTCCCAACCAGGTGAACTGGATATGGTGAAGCTCAAGGCAGAATTTTTACATCACATTGGTGACTGCAGTAGTGCTCATATGCGACTATGCTTGCCGAAGTTTATTTTACCATTTGTTTCATGTTGGAACAAATATTCGTGGCTCAAGGGGTAAGCATATTTGAAAATTTGCATCCGCGTTTTTTTTTTTAACGGTTCCTTTACTTTTTCCACTAGAACCAGCAGTGCCGATGAGCATATAATCCTTACCCCAGCTATTCAGCGGGGGCGTCCAGTGCAGGAATTGATGTGTTTAATAAACAACACGAGTGCAACCTGCACATCAAGCGAGGAGGAGCCTTTGATAACGAAATCGAAACCGGCTCTGCCATGGCAAATCGTATGCATTCCTGTTATCGGTGGTTCTAACGAGAGAAATGAAAAGTGTATCATCTCCAACTATCTACTCTATACAATCGACGTGGAGCTGCTCAGCGAGGCAGAAAAGCGTAACTTGAACTACATTCCTTCCAATGGATACCTGGAGCGCTCAAGACCGTTGTTTGATAATTTACTTGATAAACCGTACTATATTCCAAGGCTCTGGAATTATATTTTTTCTTCGATACAGCAGCGTTGGAACGAGTTCGTGTACCAACATGATCCGCTAGAATCGCCTGATTACGACCATAGGAAATATTCCGGCATTGGGCAGCTACTTTCGGCGGTGTTTATTTCGATCGTTTATGTTTGTGGAGATTTTTGCTCTTCATTTCGAACCCTTAAGGAGAATCCTCTGGATAAGATTGACTACCTACAACGGTTAATCGAGCGCGAGATAGACAAACGGAACCTTACCATACGCACGATCTGGGCCACCTTTTTGTTGTCAATCGAACCGATAAATTTGCTAAAGGAATGCACATTCCTGTTGTGGAAAATCGTTGCCACGTTCACCTTGATGGTTCCCTGGTACACTTTAAGGGAAACAGAGGCGATAATACTTTACTTTTCCAAGGGAACAGTGAACAATGATTCGATCTTTGGATTTTTCGTCGAATGCATCCCTATTTGCTATGGCGTTTTAATGGAATGTTGGCGAATGATTAGATTACTAGTCGAAGTTACGTTACAACTAAATGAATAGTGTCTTCGAATAATTGTACAAAAAAAAACCATACATGAATTATACAATCTGCAAACAATGGAAAACGATAATCACTACACGTGAACTATGATGACTAGATGGACAAATTAAAAATAATGTTGTTTTTACTTATCAAATTAGAGTACTTTATTCGTTTTACATGGGTGGGCCAGTGTAAAAGGGTTCCTTGCAGACGGATAAGAATGTGCACAGCATATTATGCCCATCGACGTCAAAATCTTCCAGTGTCTGGCCAGTTTCGAAGTAAGTTACGATCTAGAAGTAGACATGAGCTTTGTTTGAGCACAAATTTGTGTTGCTTTAGATTCGATGAAGCAATACATACCTGTTTGGCACGCACAGTATCATTGGGAGCGGCGACGCCAATTATTTCTACCCAACCTTTGACGGTGCCATTCAACGGTTCCGACAGCATCACTTGTACATTAACTCCGTCCGTCGATTTGCCACTGAACGATTTACAGCCACTTTCAGCACGGTCTACTTTAACATGAATGCTTACTGGTTGGCCTACATTTCTTTTGAGAAGAGCAGCATTTACAATTGCTCGGCGTTCGAAAGATTGCATTTTATTCGTGATTTTCTGATTAACTTTGGGAGATGTTGGGTGCACAATTTACAAGTCTAAACAAGTGACAACATGAAAAGCGCGCTTGCCGGTGGAAACTGTTGACATGCGGCTAGCCTATCTGATACAACAAATCGATTTTACACCGTTTTCATTTATAAGCTTATATTTATTTTATTGGTAAGTATGTTTAAATTAAACAATAATTCTTTTATTATTTTACAAGATACTTCGTTAAATACATTTAATTTAAATTATTTTATTTTTGCCTTCTGAAATCGTCAAGATTGTTTGCTAGCTGATGGGTTGTCGGATCAAGTTTGCTGTCAAAATTTGTTTGGAAAATAAGGTAAACAATCGTAAATTGTTTTCGTCCATGAGTTTGGAAGCTAGGAACGAAGATCTTTACATTAGCAAGCATATTTCGTTGAGGTTCCTGTGTGAATTTGAAGGCTAATTACAATTTACGAAAATGGGATGTGATGGTGGAACTATTCCTCGTCGTGATGAGCTTGTGCGGCTGAAGAAAAAACCAGAAAAGGTAAGGTAACACATAGGCTCCACTATTCACTGAGCTAGCCTTGATTGTTCATCTATTTTATATTACTAACAGAAAGACAAGGATTCAGAAAGGCAGTTTCGTTGGAAACATTGTGCGCTTACCCAATTACGCCTGCAGTTACCAATCGTGATTTGCGCTTTGGGTAGACTGTACTCCAAGCAAAACGTAATCGAAGCTCTATTGGATAAAGAGAAAATGCCCGAGTCGTGCGCACACATCAAATCGCTCAAGGATATTAAGAATCTTAATTTGACACCAAATCCAGCGTACGACGAGTCGAAAGACGACAAAAGCTCGCCCTTCATTTGCGGTTTGATTGGCCTGGAAATGAGTGGGCAGTTTAGATTCGTTGCACTATGGTCTTGCGGATGTGTGTTTTCAGAAAGATCGCTCAAAGAAATTAAAGGAAAAACGTGCCCCCTCGTGAGTATTAGGCTAGCACCCACACATCGTTATGAAATGTATATTTAATTCTATTGTTTTTTTAGTGCCAAACTCCATTCACCGATGAAGATATAATCGTCTTGAACGGAACAGAGGATGATATTGATCAGATGCGCGTCAAAATGGAAGCACGTAATGCACGTTTGAAACTGGAGAAAAAATCAAAGGCCGAAAAAAAATCGAAGTCAAAAGAAGTTGCTCCGCCCGCAACGGTAACATCCGCCGAAGCATCTGGTTCAGCTGAAGCAAGCAGCTCCGGACTGATGGATAAAAAGCTGGTGGTCCCAACTGCACCAAAAACAAACGGGGAAGGAAGCAGTAAATCTAGCTTGAAGCCAGCTGTTCCGAACAAAAGGGCTCTGATTAGCGACAAGATTGGAGAAGATCCCGTCTTCAAGAAGTCAAAGGATGATTACAGCGTTGCGAAGGATCCTAAAGCATCTGACGTGTACAAGTCACTATTCACTTCGCATGAAAGTGAAAAAGACCAGAAACGCGCACATTGGGTGACGTACAATCCGTTCTATAATTAAGCAGTTCTATACTTTCGCGTATACTTAAAATAGCGTATTCAATAATTAAACAAAGAACAGACTAATAAAATTACTGTGGGCCTTACAAGCTTGAACCTGTGAATAAAACAGCTCATTTCGACCACCAAGGGCCCAGCGGATGTAGGAATTGAATATCTCAAATACGTTAGATATATTGTAATGGACGCAAAGCAACAGTTTACTTACCTGTCGCTGCAATCTAGCTTTAAATACTTTATATCAGCCATGTCTGAGGTGCTACTTGTCAAACGCAGTCAAACAAAAAAGTCGAGGAAAAGAAATAAAAGTTATAAACTAAACCAAACTCAAAATTATTTTGCTGTTCCTTTATTACAATTAAATTGTTTACGGGTAACAAAAACATCTTCTGTGCAGCAATTTAAATGTTTATTTAATTTGAATATTTTTAAACACATCAACTCATTTACATTTAAATTTACATTGTTTACATTTACATGGTTACATTACAAAATGATTACATTTTTATCAAACAATTGATCAATACAATAATAAATCTAACTACATCTAACTACAAAAAAATAAAATAAGTAATCCTGCCAAACACCGATCCATGGCAGGCGGCGTCACCCTTCTTTGATTGTTTTTCCTTTGGAGCGTCGATTTCGGAATCCTTTTTGTCCTCCAGATAATCGTCATCTTCGTAAAACATTTCTGCATCTTCTTCTTCGATGTCCCCTAGCGAAGGTTGCCAGCCCTGGAAATGAGTGAAAACATCTTTTAATACATGTAAGATTTTATTTTTTCTCTTACTTACCAATACATCTTTTTTTACCCTCGGGTAGCAAACGCCCACATCTGTAACGTTGTCGTCCAGATTCATCAGAACGTCGTCGTCCGGAACGTCGTCGTCATCCAGAACGTCGACGTCCGGAACGTCGACATTCGGAACGTCGGCGTCCGGGACATCGGCGTCCGGGACATCGTCGTCCGGGACATCGGCGTCCGGGACATCGGCGTCCAGAACGTCGACGTCCGGAACGTCGACTTCCGGAACGTCGGCGTCCGGGACATCGGCGTCCGGGACATCGGCGTCCGGGACATCGGCGTCCGGGACATCGGCGTCCGGGACATCGGCGTCCGGGACATCGGCGTCCGGGACATCTTCGTTCGGGACATCTTCGTTCGGGACATCTTCGTTCGGGACATCTTCGTTCGGGACATCGGCGTCCGGGACATCCTCATCCCGCATTTCGTCAACTGAATCGAATTCTTCATTTACTTCTATTGAGCTCCACAAAACGAATTCTTCCTCTTCCGGCTCCTTTTTGGACCTAAAACAACAAAAGAAATCGATCATACCCATTGTGTTAGTTTTGAGCATCCGTACTCAATCGTTACAAATGCTCAAATAATGAAATGTGTATGCTGCGATTGATTTATAGGCTGTTTCGAAGGTAGTAAATTGCATTTCATAGTCTACTAGATGCAATCGGTTTTATTTAAAATTTTAGCAATTTCTTTTTAGATCTCAGTTGGTTGAGATTTAAAATTTTAGATCTTAGTGCACACTTATCTGATGTGTATATTTACTACGTGTAAGGTTTTATGTTTTATCCTACTTACCCAAATTTGTTCTTTTTTCCTTGTCCTGTGGCTATTGAATTTGTTGCCTTTGACTCGGCTTGTTGGTGAATTGTTGCCGGTAAGTAAATATTCACCTAGAACAGAATTTACGAAGACCTCGTTGGGAAAATACTAAAAACTGTCAACAACAATACAATAGGCATCGAGTCCCGAAGCAGCAGTGAAAACATTTGAATGAATTTCATGAATTTGACAGAATTGGTGAAAAAAAGCATAAATGTTTCTCCATCGGATATAAGAGTAAATGAGAGTAAAGAAAACCACACAAATTATCATTCAAGAATCTATTCGGATATTGAACAAGACGCTACTCTAGCGATGTTCATTTAATGTTCCGATCAGTTGAATATATTTAAATCATGAATTCATGTTTTCTCTGATTTCGGCCATGAACATTTTGAAACAATATTCTAAAAGAAATCGGAAAAAATCGAACTTCCGGAAAGAATGAAACTTCCGGTCTAAGGATTGTTGCAGCGCTGTGTAGACCTGCAGTCAAACAAAAAAGTCGAGGAAAAGAAATAAAAGTTATAAACTAAACCAAACTCAAAATTATTTTGCTGTTCCTTTATTACAATTAAATTGTTTACGGGTAACAAAAACATCTTCTGTGCAGCGATTTAAATGTTTATTTAATTTGAATATTTTTAAACACATCAACTCATTTACATTTACATTTACATTGTTTACATTTACATGGTTACATTACAAAATGATTACATTTTTATCAAACAATTGATCAATACAATAATAAATCTAACTACATCTAACTACAAAAAAATAAAATAAGTAATCCTGCCAAACACCGATCCATGGCATGCGGCGTCACCCTTCTTTGATTGTTTTTCCTTTGGAGCGGCGATTTCGGAATCCTTTTTGTCCTCCAGATAATCGTCATCTTCGTAAAACATTTCTGCCTCTTCTTCTTCGATGTCCCCTAGCGAAGGTTGCCAGCCCTGGAAATGAGTGAAAACATCTTTTAATACATGTAAGATTTTATTTTTTCTCTTACTTACCAATACATCTTTTTTTACCCTCGGGTAGCAAACGCCCACATCTGTAACGTTGTCGTCGAGATTCATCAGAACGTCGTCGTCCGGAACGTCGTCGTCATCCAGAACGTCGTCATCCAGAACGTCGACGTCCGGAACATCGATATTCGGAACGTCGGCGTCCGGGACATCGGCGTCCGGGACATCGGCGTCCGGGACATCGGCGTCCGGGACATCGGCGTCCAGAACGTCGACGTCCGGAACGTCGACTTCCGGAACGTCGGCGTCCGGGACATCGGCGTCCGGGACATCTTCGTTCGAGACATCTTCGTTCGGGACATCTTCGTTCGGGACATCTTCGTCCGGGACATCTTCGTTCGGGACATCTTCGTTCGGGACATCGGCGTCCGGGACATCCTCATCCCGCATTTCGTCAACTGAATCGAATTCTTCATTTACTTCTATTGAGCTCCACAAAACGAATTCTTCCTCTTCCGGCTCCTTTTTGGACCTAAAACAACAAAAGAAATCGATCATACCCATTGTGTTAGTTTTGAGCATCCGTACTCAATCGTTACAAATGCTCAAATAATGAAATGTGTATGCTGCGATTGATTTATAGGTTGTTTCGAAGGTAGTAAATTGCATTTCATAGTCTACTAGATGCAATCGGTTTTATTTAAAATTTTAGCAATTTCTTTTTAGATCTCAGTTGGTTGAGATTTAAAATTTTAGATCTTAGTGCACACTTATCTGATGTGTATATTTACTACGTGTAAGGTTTTATGTTTTATCCTACTTACCCAAATTTGTTCTTTTTTCCTTGTCCTGTGGCTATTGAATTTGTTGCCTTTGACTCGGCTTGTTGGTGAATTGTTGCCGGTAAGTAAATATTCACCTAGAACAGAATTTACGAAGACCTCGTTGGGAAAATACTAAAAACTGTCAACAACAATACAATAGGCATCGAGTCCCGAAGCAGCAGTGAAAACATTTGAATGAATTTCATGAATTGACAGAATTGGTGAAAAAAAGCATAAATGTTTCTCCATCGGATATAAGAGTAAATGAGAGTAAAGAAAACCACACAAATTATCATTCAAGAATCTATTCGGATATTGAACAAGACGCTACTCTAGCGATGTTCATTTAATGTTCCGATCAGTTGAATATATTTAAATCATGAATTCATGTTTTCTCTGATTTCGGCCATGAACATTTTGAAACAATATTCTAAAAGAAATCGGAAAGAATCGAACTTCCGGAAAGAATGAAACTTCCGGTCTAAGGATTGTTGCAGCGCTGTGTAGACCTGCAGTCAAACAAAAAAGTCGAGGAAAAGAAATAAAAGTTATAAACTAAACCAAACTCAAAATTATTTTGCTGTTCCTTTATTACAATTAAATTGTTTACGGGTAACAAAAACATCTTCTGTGCAGCGATTTAAATGTTTATTTAATTTGAATATTTTTAAACACATCAACTCATTTACATTTACATTTACATTGTTTACATTTACATGGTTACATTACAAAATGATTACATTTTTATCAAACAATTGATCAATACAATAATAAATCTAACTACATCTAACTACAAAAAAATAAAATAAGTAATCCTGCCAAACACCGATCCATGGCATGCGGCGTCACCCTTCTTTGATTGTTTTTCCTTTGGAGCGGCGATTTCAGAATCCTTTTTGTCCTCCAGATAATCGTCATCTTCGTAAAACATTTCTGCCTCTTCTTCTTCGATGTCCCCTAGCGAAGGTTGCCAGCCCTGGAAATGAGTGAAAACATCTTTTAATACATGTAAGATTTTATTTTTTCTCTTACTTACCAATACATCTTTTTTTACCCTCGGGTAGCAAACGCCCACATCTGTAACGTTGTCGTCGAGATTCATCAGAACGTCGTCGTCCGGAACGTCGTCGTCATCCAGAACGTCGTCATCCAGAACGTCGACGTCCGGAACATCGATATTCGGAACGTCGGCGTCCGGGACATCGGCGTCCGGGACATCGGCGTCCGGGACATCGGCGTCCGGGACATCGGCGTCCAGAACGTCGACGTCCGGAACGTCGACTTCCGGAACGTCGGCGTCCGGGACATCGGCGTCCGGGACATCTTCGTTCGAGACATCTTCGTTCGGGACATCTTCGTTCGGGACATCTTCGTCCGGGACATCTTCGTTCGGGACATCTTCGTTCGGGACATCGGCGTCCGGGACATCCTCATCCCGCATTTCGTCAACTGAATCGAATTCTTCATTTACTTCTATTGAGCTCCACAAAACGAATTCTTCCTCTTCCGGCTCCTTTTTGGACCTAAAACAACAAAAGAAATCGATCATACCCATTGTGTTAGTTTTGAGCATCCGTACTCAATCGTTACAAATGCTCAAATAATGAAATGTGTATGCTGCGATTGATTTATAGGTTGTTTCGAAGGTAGTAAATTGCATTTCATAGTCTACTAGATGCAATCGGTTTTATTTAAAATTTTAGCAATTTCTTTTTAGATCTCAGTTGGTTGAGATTTAAAATTTTAGATCTTAGTGCACACTTATCTGATGTGTATATTTACTACGTGTAAGGTTTTATGTTTTATCCTACTTACCCAAATTTGTTCTTTTTTCCTTGTCCTGTGGCTATTGAATTTGTTGCCTTTGACTCGGCTTGTTGGTGAATTGTTGCCGGTAAGTAAATATTCACCTAGAACAGAATTTACGAAGACCTCGTTGGGAAAATACTAAAAACTGTCAACAACAATACAATAGGCATCGAGTCCCGAAGCAGCAGTGAAAACATTTGAATGAATTTCATGAATTGACAGAATTGGTGAAAAAAAGCATAAATGTTTCTCCATCGGATATAAGAGTAAATGAGAGTAAAGAAAACCACACAAATTATCATTCAAGAATCTATTCGGATATTGAACAAGACGCTACTCTAGCGATGTTCATTTAATGTTCCGATCAGTTGAATATATTTAAATCATGAATTCATGTTTTCTCTGATTTCGGCCATGAACATTTTGAAACAATATTCTAAAAGAAATCGGAAAGAATCGAACTTCCGGAAAGAATGAAACTTCCGGTCTAAGGATTGTTGCAGCGCTGTGTAGACCTGCAGTCAAACAAAAAAGTCGAGGAAAAGAAATAAAAGTTATAAACTAAACCAAACTCAAAATTATTTTGCTGTTCCTTTATTACAATTAAATTGTTTACGGGTAACAAAAACATCTTCTGTGCAGCGATTTAAATGTTTATTTAATTTGAATATTTTTAAACACATCAACTCATTTACATTTACATTTACATTGTTTACATTTACATGGTTACATTACAAAATGATTACATTTTTATCAAACAATTGATCAATACAATAATAAATCTAACTACATCTAACTACAAAAAAATAAAATAAGTAATCCTGCCAAACACCGATCCATGGCATGCGGCGTCACCCTTCTTTGATTGTTTTTCCTTTGGAGCGGCGATTTCGGAATCCTTTTTGTCCTCCAGATAATCGTCATCTTCGTAAAACATTTCTGCCTCTTCTTCTTCGATGTCCCCTAGCGAAGGTTGCCAGCCCTGGAAATGAGTGAAAACATCTTTTAATACATGTAAGATTTTATTTTTTCTCTTACTTACCAATACATCTTTTTTTACCCTCGGGTAGCAAACGCCCACATCTGTAACGTTGTCGTCGAGATTCATCAGAACGTCGTCGTCCGGAACGTCGTCGTCATCCAGAACGTCGTCATCCAGAACGTCGACGTCCGGAACATCGATATTCGGAACGTCGGCGTCCGGGACATCGGCGTCCGGGACATCGGCGTCCAGAACGTCGACGTCCGGAACGTCGACTTCCGGAACGTCGGCGTCCGGGACATCGGCGTCCGGGACATCTTCGTTCGAGACATCTTCGTTCGGGACATCTTCGTTCGGGACATCTTCGTCCGGGACATCTTCGTTCGGGACATCTTCGTTCGGGACATCGGCGTCCGGGACATCCTCATCCCGCATTTCGTCAACTGAATCGAATTCTTCATTTACTTCTATTGAGCTCCACAAAACGAATTCTTCCTCTTCCGGCTCCTTTTTGGACCTAAAACAACAAAAGAAATCGATCATACCCATTGTGTTAGTTTTGAGCATCCGTACTCAATCGTTACAAATGCTCAAATAATGAAATGTGTATGCTGCGATTGATTTATAGGTTGTTTCGAAGGTAGTAAATTGCATTTCATAGTCTACTAGATGCAATCGGTTTTATTTAAAATTTTAGCAATTTCTTTTTAGATCTCAGTTGGTTGAGTTGCTAACTATTCCGGGTACCGGGAAAAAACAAACTATCCTATCACCATGTTCATGATTAAATTCTACCCGAAATAGATGGATCCTCTTTGCCGTAAAAGTTTACCAGTTACTGCCGCATGCTACCCGCAAAGTCCTTCATACATACACGCTCCTCATAGTCGTACTGTGTTTTTCAACTGCTATCGCTGGCATGTAAGTATGGCACTGAAATAATTAAGGATTAGCTCACTGTTCTAATTGCACTGTTCTTCAATACATTGTTTTTACTTACATGCTCGCCTAGATGATCTTTCAAATCATCTATTTGATGAATCTACGGGCCCGAAAATGCTCGCCGGAGGCTGCCGCATGTCATCATTCTTTAGATGTTAACTGCCATTGCTGCCAGGCCTGTAAGTATGAAAAAAATGCACATCAGCCTAATGTTCCGATTGTTCATCCTTTTCATTTATGGGGTTACATGTACAATTCGGTGGAAAGAATCAAAAATTATTTACAAATTTGTTATTTCAGCAGAAAATACCAATCAAGGTATCTGTATCTAAATCCCATTCAAATGTTTATTTCTTAAAATAAGAATCGAGGTAGAATATTTGTTGAATCAAGTTGTTTGCCTTGAAAAGACCTTTCATTTGAGGTGTCTGTTGCTGAAATTGACCTAGGCACTAAAAAGTTATTAGCAATTTGGCTGTTTCAGTAATTATTTCAAGCTGCAACCAAGTTTTTGAAGCTTTTTGGCACGCTGCAGCTTTATTCTAGTGGTGGGTAAACCAAATCCCCAAATCCGAATCCCAATCCAAGAAACAATCGGAACAGTCCAAGCAGTGGATAGTGTTCCTTTGGAACTGTGGTCTTTGTGTACAAAATTTTGAAAGGCCGGGTACCAACGTATTTGGGGGAAAGGATAGTAGTTAGGACTCACACTCGTAATGCCGGTGAGCCAAGACTTCCTGGCTATCTGTCTGGAAACGCCCGAAATTCGTTGTTTTTAGGAGGACAATGGTACAACAGGATGCCAAGAGAGATTAAACAAGCGTGAAATCTTAGGGAGTTCAAACGCCTATGCGCCGTATACGTGAAGCGGGTAGTCTGACGCTGTGCTTGCAATGTATTTAGTAAATGTTGTAGTTTTTGAGCCCGTAGTATTGCATTTGTCAACATGGTCTTCGATTATGATGATGATGAGTAAAAAAATGAACAGGAACATTTTATTTTTATTATCTTATTTAACTTTATAGAATGAATGAGTCTACATAGTTTTGAGACACGGAAAGTGGTGCCTCGTTAACCTTGAGAGACTTACCTTTCGAGGTGATTGCTCGGGACCGTTGTATGGAAGGAAAGAGATCAGGTCCCTTAAGTAGTACTGGTGGGTTTCACCACGCTATCAATCATTGATAGCTGTTAACCAAAACTGTGGCGGTGTTAACCAAAACTGTGCGAAAATACCTGCCCTACTCCGGAAAGTGGTCTCCTTTTGCTAGTTGGGAAATCCAAGATGTACCTCCTTGTGGAATCGATTGGACCGTTTTATGAATGGAGCGGAGTTTGATACGATTGTTCTGGTGAGTAATGCCCCAATGCCCCCTCTCGTTTGGTGATTTATATTTAATTTCGTAAGATACTTTCGTCCCTCTTAAACCTATGTAGGGGTAAGCGGTGGGACTCATCATCATAAACCATCATCATCAGCATCATCATCATCATCATGTAAACAAATCAATGTCGGTCTGGAAATTGTTTATCCTAATCTGAATCCCCAGAATCCGATTCAGAATTCGGTAAAAATGGTCTTGTCTTGATGAAATGGGTTTGGTTGGGTAGAACAACTCGGACAATGGACATTCTACTGTATTTATTTGTAAAAAATAGGTTCCAGGAATTTTTCTAGAGCCAAACTTCCAAATCGCGCAAAAAACTCAATCTATGTCCAATAAACCATTCTACCCAGCGTTCGATTTGAGTAAACTCAATTACATTGTCAATTACATTGTCTCTAGATCGACTAGTAATGTGACTAATTCGACTCAAATCATTGTGAGTCGATTCAAATACTTTAGGACCTAGTAGTCAGAATCGAATCAAATCTGATTCGAATCCTATCGAATCAAATCTTTAGAATCTGTCAGATGGGATTCAAATCTTTAGAATCTGTCAGATGGGATTCGAATCTTTGGAATCCGTCTAGGGATCGAATCTTCAAATCTTCCGAATCCCGATTCTGCCAACACTAGCAGCCGTCAAGTCAGTAGGATTTCTGTCATCGCCGCGTACGCCAGAAAAAAGGTTTTGTGTGTGTGGAAAGCTGGAAGATTCGCGATCCGAAGTGTTTTATGACGGCGAACACAACTGATACTTTATCCTGAAACTGCAGTGAATCATCTGCGTTAAATCATACACCACTGTCGGTTGCAACTTCCATCGGTAAGAGAAAACAACTATTCCCATCTTTACCGGCACTTGCGGTGCGATAGAACTAGGATTGTTGAACTATTGAATTGGATGCGCAAACGCAACGCGGGGTGGGACGGGTAGGACATTGCCCCTTTGCATCGGTTTTTTGTTTTGACGGCCCGGCAGCCTTTTCGCGGCGAAGCCCACCCAAAAGTGTAGCCAAACCGTTGTAATCAACAGAATTAAAACTCAACTAACCCGCAAAGTGCAGGAACCGAGATATTCAGGCTACCAACGTTCGGTTTCGGATGAGCAATCTCAACAGCACAAAGCTAACTGGTACTCCGTGACTCACACGAGAAGGGAATATACGCCCGATTCGTCATTGCTCGGAGGTGAATTAAACAGCCTCGAAAGGCTCTGGAAGAAGGGTGTGTCGAAAAGTTGAACGGTGCCAAAGAAAAGGGCAAAATTCGTCAATTTATGAAATTGAAAGGTTCACTAAGCACCCGCATATCGCACCATTTTATCATATCGCACCGCGTATACCTGTATTTTTCTTTGGGTAATATCAGAGAATACATAACTGTTAACATCACCAGGGTGTGCTATGTTATCTATTGATTGGAGTAGAATTCAATGAATTGATTGCCAGCAGGTTTGCCAGTGTAGACAAACTGCTGGCCCAAAATAGAATCCGTTTCGTGATGCTACAGCTTTTACTGTTTAAAAAAAAAGATCGCACACGGCACGGAATCTCTCTACGTTAAGAGCGACGTGCTTTCGCTGATGACGATCAGGTTATTTCTGTGGTATTGAGTCATCTAAATGATCGTAGTTCAACCATCAAGCCTAAGTTGTAATAGAGCTATACCCAACCGTTTCGCAATTTTTCCTGGATCCGACACCGAACCGCAATGTCCGCTTGCAAGGTTTCAGTGAAACACGACACGCTATCGGTACGTGGACTATCCGGGACCATCATAACGCTCACCAAAAAGCGCGCGACATTCGTGCGACACAAGATAAGACTAAAGGTGTTATCCCCCGTATTTACGAAGGCATGACATTGATCGTTGGCCCCCTTTCTTTATATGTACATGTGCCGTGGTCCGAGGGCCGTTGCAATTATTGTCCTTAAATGGCCATCAGCAGCGTCGTCTCGGGCAGCGGTCCCCGTGGCTGGGGAAGTTTTGTGATTTAAATGACACTTTCGTTAACTTATGCTTCCCAGATGGTTTTGGTGTGAACAACAGAAATTAAAGGGATGAAAACACCATCAAAAAAGGTGGAAGTAAAAAGAAATATTGTTTTAAAATCACTCTATCTCCCCGGCACGGATGTTGAGCCTCGTAATCTTTAATTCATCAGCAAACGTTTCGGAAGCAACACTGTGTGTGGTTGGCTGGCTAACATTTCTTGGTTTCTTGCAGTTCCGGCCGATGGGTTCGAGTTTGTTCCATCCGGTGAAAAAAGCCGGGGGTTCGTATCGGTTCTGACTGAATAACGATATCAGCTTTCATTCTTTTCCTCTCTTTTACGATTCTCCGGTTCTTATGGACGCATGTTACTTTTGGCCCAGTGTTTTGAACGGGTTGATCCTAAACGCAGCTGGCATAAAACCAGGGGCTGCACGATGACCGAACACCGAAGGTTGTGTGTACATTATGTTGCACAAATGCCATAGTTCATACAAGATCGTTTTTTGTTATTATTTGATTGTTTGGTTGTTTATATAAAAATGCTTATCGGGTTTTCAAAATATCTCTTGTTCAACTATGCTTGACCTTATTTTGAAAATGTGTATGCAATATAGATGCTCACAAGCAGACAAGTCAAGACAATTCATCAATACAGTTCGATTGTGGATTTAAGCTCATTATCAGAAGGTATTTATTATTATATTGCGCTTAAAATATGCTTACGGTCCGTTAGCAAAAAGACGCCCGTGAATAAAAGATTTCTTCCGTATGTCAATGACCTATAAACGTTTCACTTTTAGGGTACTCTCTAGCCGGATGTGGCGCCCAAACTGCTCCGGCTGGCAGCTCAACACTTTCCCTTCCGTTCTGCGCGGCTTCTCCCGGTAGCCTCGGTTGTGGGATCATGTTTTAAAATGGTCCATTTGAGGGGAACAAATGCTGCTCGCAGATCATACGGCGTCTGCGCCATTTTTTTCTGCTCCACGAGAGAATAAATGGCAATCGCGATAACACTTGTGTTGTCTCCCCGTCACGTTAGGGCTCTCGGGTGTGGGTATGTTTGCTTTCTTGCTTCTAATTCCATTCCGTCCAGGATATATATATGTTGACGGTAATGGTAAGCTAGTTTACACTGCAGCTGTAAACATCCCTGACCAAGAATAGCTGATGGAAACTAAATGTTGCGCATGGTAGGGTATATTTTGGGAAGGTTTTCCCCCCGGGAAAACCACACACCTAGTTTTGAAATTGACTCGCCGAATATTGAAACCACCTTGCGTCACGAGGCATGAATGAATGAATTGCCTGGAAAAGAAAAAAAAAATAAGTAGAACTTGCTGATTCGGTACAGTTCTTCGTACGGTTGATGAGTTGAGCGGGAAACGCACGGGCCGCAGTCGGTATGCGAGGCACACAAAATCACAATGAAAATCTTTGGAAAATGCTCTCGCGAAACCAAACTCCACTGCAGTAGCACGTGGGGCGTAATAATTCGTGTCCCAGAGAGAGAGAGAGAAAGAGGGTGAAGGATCCGATCCGTGGTACTCTGTACGATGCTACGATAGCATCGTTCAGCCCGAGCACGACTGAACTCCCGGAAAAGTTACGCCAGCGAGCCAACGACATCAGCATCTCCAGCATGCGTTCGGTCCATGGCGCGACTATCTGGTAGGTTCGCTCGGTACGCAGATTCCGACCAGAGTTGCCGTCTGGCATGTCTTCCAGTCGAGCCTGGTGTTTCGGATCGATCGGTTGCGCCGCTGCTCCTCGGTTTTTTTCCCAGCACGGTCCCTTCACGGCGGGAGTTTCCTGGTGGTGCAATCGTTGCCTAACGTGTGTGTGCGTGTGTGCGTATGGGAATAGATTTTCCACCGAGGGATTTTATCTTTGCACGACATTTATTTCCTCCGGCTCTCATGGGGCCTTTGTCACTCCCTGGTATTGAGTTTTACTGTGCCTGCTCGTCGAACATTTGGTGATTTTTAATTCCACCACCAACCGTGGGGTGTTGTTCCGCCACACCCGGTTTCGTCCGTACATGGAGGTGTTTATGTGTGTGTGTGTGTGCGTATCGCGTTTGGGTTGTACCTTTCTTGGTCGCGAAATTTGATGCTGTTGCGCTGCATCACGTACGTTATCAATTATGCAGTCGCCGTTGGAGGAGGATAAGAGAACAAGGCATTGTACTACCAACAACAACCGGTCGTTATTCGTGGATGAAAGATCCTTCACCCGGACGGAAGATCCTTGCCATGTGCTCGGTTCGATCGAATAACAGAGGGATATTGACCGAGCCAGGAGAGTGGAGTCGTTCTGAAATCGTTCCGTTGTAAAAAGGATTCTGCGAGTGTTTTATTATTCAAGCGAATGCTATCAAAGTGGATGAATTGCTCACTCCTGCTTGTGGCGGTTTGGATGAATGTGGCAAATCTAAGCAAAGCTCTTATACTAAGGAGAAATGTGTTCTAAATTTTAAAACAGAAAACTAACTACTCAATTATTGCAACACTCATCACTGAATCTCATTTCTTATTTATTTGATTTGTTATTCATTTTATGCTAACTACTTCATTATAAAAAATATGATACAACGAAATATCAAAAACTTGCTCCCATCTTGCAAATGGATATTAATCCCATAGAGTACATAATTTTCGTATCGTATGTCAACAAGAAGAATGAATAAAGAAATGACCAATTATTGATTCTTAGCACATCAAATATTGACATAGTTTAGCAATTTTTTTTTTTGTTTCCTTTGTACAGGTGATTAATATCCTTTTATGAAGAAAACCGTCCCTCCGCAACAGTTTGTTTGAGCTCAATTTAATGTTGTCCAATTTCTCTTCATTTGCATAATCGACGGTCCCTTCGGAAGGTGGTTGAGGTAGCAACATTTTGAACCGTTACATGGATGTTTGAACTCTGAACATTCCACACGAAGTGTTACTTCAGAGAGAGAAGGAAATTTAAAACGAAGCTATTTGATGAAGCCAGCAGGAAGGTGCTGTTTTCGAAGAAACGATGAATATTTGTATTCAAATAAAAAAAAGATCTTTTTTAATAAGTACTGGGTAGCGTAAACTGATAGCAGCGTAAACATACTCATAAAATATTGACTGATGTGATTAGGCTTGATGTAATATTTCATTTTCTTCGCCGCCCGCCCGCAATGGAAAGCAACAATTGTAACAGGATCCTTGCGCTTGCCCTTCTCGCTCGCGTTGGCGTTTGGTTTTTCTTCGGCAAACACTTTTCCAATTCACCGTTCACCACGGGGCGGCTGCTTACACTGCCTTCTCGATGGTCTGACCTAGTTATGCTTGTTTACCGTAGAGGTTAGTTTGCTAAACGATGTTTCACCCTTTATTAGACCCCCAACCAACTACACCCACGTCCCATTTACCCCTTTTGCTTTTGCTGAGAGATTATTTCATCCCTTGCTAAATCTCCGTGCGGTTAGCGAAGGCGAAGAAGAGAGGTGACTAGTGGGTACGTTAAGGAAAACCACTGATCCAAAGGAGACCGAGGATGGACGATTACATGATGCTTTATATAAATCCCTACACGTGAAAACCGCACCTCACACACGAAGGCGATGCCCTCGAAATGGGGAGAGTGTTTTCGAGAAGAAATGTATTTTTAAACCCCTTTTCCGGAGAACAAACAAATACCGGTTTGGGGACGATCAACAAAGTGGTGGGGTTGTGTGTTCTTGGTTTTTGAAATATTTTTTTTTTGTCGATCAACTGTTCTTCTTGATGCCTCGGCGAAATGCGATTGAATTGGTTTTATATTTGCGACATTCATCTGAAGAAACCCCTACAAGCAGTGTGAACATTTCTCTATCGAACATATGGAATCAATCGTTTATAAGTTTGTGGAAAATCAGGAAACGAAGTGATGGGCTTGCAAATGTCAGCTTTGCGGTATATATCAGAAATTTAAAATTGTCCTTCTTCCGTAGTCCATAAGTTTGAGAGTTTAATCCTGTTAACCTGTAAAGTGTGTCAGTGTTTGCCGGTGGTGTGTAAACCGGAAAGCAACGCCCAGAAGCAACTTTAGACTAAACACTTGGTGTCAGCATGTTTTCCTGTTGTCGCTGCGTGAACCCCAAGTCACCGAAACAGAAAGGAAAGTCCTCATCCGGCAAAGGTGACAAGTCCGCCGGTTCCGACGATTCGCACGATGAGGACGATCAGCGGATCGAGCCGGAGGAAAAAAATACTACGAGTGCCTGTCAAAACTCGGCTGTGGACAATTTCTCGCAGGACGACGAGGAGATCAAGATAGAAATAATTGAAAATTCCGATAACCAACAATCGTACTCGGGCTCGGCAGCCACCACGGCCGTGCTGAACGGTTCGTCGCCGGAACCGAAACACCCGGAGGCGGATGCTTCCCCCGCGGAACCACGTCAATCATCGCCCGTGGTGGATAAGCAACCACGCTCCGGTGACGGGGGTGGTAGTCATAGCGGCGAGGAAAGCAATGAATCAAATCTTGCTGACGTTGCCGGCACCCCTGAGCAGAGGCACGGGGAAGAGGATGCGATCGCCGATACAGCAGCGAATGCGGCCGGGTCCACCTCGTCCTCTCCGGCCAGCAAAACTCTTTCCAACACCGAACGCGGACAGACGGACCAATCGGGACAGTCGTCCTCGGCCGTTGTGACCGAAATCGAGACGAAACTGCCAAACGAATCCACGGATGCCGAGTCTACGGGCGATGCGACGAACACTCCTCAGGAAATTCCCACCACCGTAGGGGAGATTGTAGGCCAGCTGTCGGGCGAGATGCTGGAAGAGCAGCGTAAGGAAAACGGCGACCCATCCCAGCAGCAGCAAAGCGAAGAAAAATCGGTAGATGAAACCACCCAAATGATTGTGGGGGTTGCCCAGCCAACATCTCCCATGCGTAGCCCAAAGCAGTCCGGCTCTCCCACGGAGAACTCGTGCCATAGCCCACGCAACGATTGCGAAGAATTAGCTGCCTCGGTTGGGGATAAACCGCCGAATGAGAATGAGCGGCCACCAGCGGCGGTGTTGAAGTACGACAAAGCATCGGCGCTGGAGCTGGGGCAACAGGAGGACGAAGATGGTAAGGATCAAAGACTTTGGTCAAGTCGGATGGAAAAATGACGCCTAATTTGTGGGCACTTTTCTCCTCTGTGCCTGGCAGCTTACGCCTGCTCCCGCAATGCCATTAACCGCTAACGTTGTACGCCTTCCCTCGGGGCGCCCCCGCCCTGCGATGGAGCGCTTTTGCGTGTTGTTGTCACACTGAGCGCACCTTTGGGAGTATAAGCTGCTGTTGTTGTTGCTGATCCCATCGAGTCTGTCCTAGCATTATTAGCTGTCCTAGAGTTACGTTAATTCGCTTAATACGACAAAACATGTTGATGGCAAGAGATTGAGGAAAATGTTTAAACCACCAATATTGCCTATAGAAAGTTGCGTAACTTTAGCATGTTTGTGTAAAATTTAATTCGATCTCTAGATCATATCACTCCATTCTATACGGCATTTTGAAAGGGCAGATATAACAGGTCTTGATAAGACAGCCGAGAACGTACGAGTGGGAAATTCTATTCTGAGTTTTGCTTTAACAAGAACATTTTTACAAAGGAAAAGATCTGAATATCTTTTGCAAATAAAATACTAACAATTATCATATAATTTATACACTTCCACTGGGAGAGCAAAATGCACTGTTACAACCTTTAATAAGCAGGATTTTTATTACTCGCACAGTCACAACATTTGCAGCTAGATTTCCGCAGGAAAATGTTTTTACATGTAACATTTAATTTAGAATGCATTTTCACTTTATATCATAATTTTCTATTGCGAGATTCAAAGACTCTGTTTCAAAGGTGAACAACGTTAGACGGACATTATGGCTTACCCCTCCCGTGTTACATTGTTACTTTTATGTCCATTTATTAGATGAAAAAGTGGACCATGTTGAACCTTCGGATGTTGAAGCTTCCGTTGAGCAAGGAACGGTTGTGACGGAAAAGTTAGAAGAAAAACAGCACGATTTACCTCCAGGGGCGAATGTGCTTGGGCAACAGGAGGATGAATGTGAACTAACTTCCCTCGTTAACCCGGTCTCGGATATAGCATTGGACGAGGAATCTCTCCCACCACCACCAACACCACCGATCGAGGAACTTGCGGGAACCGATGTTGTGGAGGAATCGCACAACCGGGAGCAAAAGCTATCTTTGGCATCGAAGATGGAACGCCTTAAAAGTGAACCAAGCAATAGCGAAGAAACGATCGAGGAAACAATCGATGTGGATAAGTTTTTGCCACGTCCGAGTGATAGTAAGAGTGATGATGACAATCCACTCAGCAGCACCAGCGGTACGAGTGTCGATGGTGATCCGGACGGTGGCTCACCCGTGACTAACGACAACGAATCAAGTGCCGAAGCTCGAGACATCGAAAACGTGGTGCCTCCTGCCGCAGTGACAGATGCAACGGCCGCAATAGCCGGCGTGACCAGTGATCCGTCGGAGGAAGAAGAGGCTCCCCAGTCGTTGACTCCTTCCCCGCCGGACGCCGCGGTCGACCCGCCGGAAGAAGACGATGGGCTGGTGGTGAACAGCAACGATCAGGTTTCAAAAACTTCCAGCGAAGGTCGCGAATCAAACAACGACGATACCTCGACGCTGTCCGAATCGGTCCCGAACACCGTCACCAACGGGGGCAGCCCGTCCGGTGCCGAGGCGGACAACAGCAGCAGCCGCAAGGAGTCGGTCAACAGCGACGACACCACCATCCGGACGCAGGTTTCGTTCCGCGAGAGCTGCCTGTCGCGCCGGTCGTCATCCAAGTCGTCGATCAAGAAGAAGGTAGCCTATTGCGATAGCACGGAAGTCATACCGCCCCCGGAGTATCCGCCGCCGGAGGATGACGATTCGGTGTTTTCCGATTCGGTGCCACCAAAGTTGCCCCGAGGCGACATGTGCACACCATATGCTACCAAGCGAGGCTCGCTGCCGGGCATGATCGCCCTGCCGGATTGGTTTGCCGAGGATCGATTAATGATGTTGGTATTCTCTTTTAAAATTAGTGTTCCTACCGACTGCTACCAGCTCTTGCTGTCCTCATGCATTGGCTACGTTCGTGTAGTGTTAACATTACGTCATCTAGACATCATTCTAGATTTCATTCATCAAACATGATTACTTCATATTTTATGGCACTTTTCTGTCTCTTGTACAGTTATCAATTTTCTCATATACATGTTTTTATACATACATCGAACATTACGTCTTATTATGATCGGCACATTCAGTTTCACTCCATTTTTTACTTCATGTTTGAATATCTTTTGTTTAAGTAGTTGATCCCGTTCGCTGTAAAACGGCTAACGGGTTTCTTTGTTGTCAATCAATTCGTTTCGACTACCTTTTTCAAGTATGTTTTATAACACAGGCACGATTTTTTGAGCAATTGATAATTTTTGCGATTCATTGTTACATTTGGTTTGCTCCACGCTTACCATTATCCTCATCCAAATCATTCATCATCGTGCATTCATGTAGCCTTGCCTAAATAGTCTAGTTCTCCTAAACTGTCGCTTGCCTAGTAAACAATACTGACTAAATCGAAGCTTTCCAGTTCGCCGCTCTACAGTCTTTTCGCCATACATGGTGGAACTATAGTTCGAGTTGTTAATCGTATCGCTACCGAAGCTTATAAAGGAATCAAATGTGATCTAAATTCCTTACCTTCTTATCGTGCCACATTAACCCCCCACCCCTAGGGAAGAGGGTGGCATTATGGAGCCGCCCACTACACCCATTGGCCGTGATGAGCTGGCATTACGCAGGCATCGGTTCTTCTCGGAATTGCTCAATGCTGCCCATGCTGCCGTGGAGCATCGTGTTCGCTTTGATCCACTTGGGCCAGAAATTACCAAGGTCCCGACGGAGGAGGATGCCGAGGGTATAACACAACATGCACCATATTTTGCCAATATTTTTGTCCATAATTTCTCCTTAGGATATATATGTTGCCTTTCGAGATTGTGTTCTTCCCTTTTCTCGGCTTACTTGGCGGCTTTTGTTTTCTTACTTTCGGTGCGTTATGTTTGTAAATATTACTTTTGTTTCGTATGTATCATTGGTTTCCCTTTTTCCGACATCTGACTTTGGCGGTTTTTTGTTTTCTTGCTTTTGATACAGTTTAGTTTATATAGTCCGGTTTCTTATTTACTTTTGTTTGATATTGATACATATCAATCATAATCATATCATAACTAGATTTGTCTATTTTTAAGTTATAAGCTGTAGTACATAGTATAATTTCATAAATATTGCAACAAGCAACCAAATATGCTTGAACGATGTGCACATGAGCCAACGTTTGAAGAACAGCTGGTACTTTTATGGTTGTCCGTTTTAGATATCTGCTAATCTTATCTAGATTTATCATATCCAGGGCGCAGTTGATGTATTTAATGCATTCTTCGATACCGTTTTGAGCGTTAAAAAAAATAGGTAACAAATTCTAGAACCGAACACCTTATGCGATATAGTTAAACAACACATCCAGGGAGTGGCTTTTAGCGTAAAACAATAATTTTGGTCGTTTCGTTGTTTTAATAATTAAACGAAAAAAATAAATTTACTGAATACGATGGTTCGTACTATCCCTACACTATCTTAATTTACATACATTAAGATGGGGCAGCCTGGTGTTTCTTGATATAGAGAAACGTTGATGTGCTTTCAAAATTCTCAGTATAAGCATCCACCGAGACCGCACCCTCCCCTGTACGAGAGGACTGACTATCCATGTACACAAAGGGAAAAAATCTTGTGAGCCCTTAAAGGGCCGGCATGACCAACACGGTCGTTACGCCAAGAAGAAGAGCATCCATGCACCATTTTAAAAATGAGATTAAATGAGGCAAAATGAGATTATTCACACTCAGTTCTCATGCGTCTAAAAGAAAGTACCGCTTGGTTTTTCTGTCGATTGATGGGATCACATTAGCGAAGTGTTGACGTGTATCATGCATTTCCATTATCAATTTATTTTATTTTTTATATTAAATTTCAATCAGTAAACGCAACTACTGTAGGATATTTCTATGTTTCTAGAGAACAAAAACTTGATAAAATTTACTAAAAACCAAAAACAGTAAATTGACAAAAAAAGTTTGCTGGGTTTCAGTTGTTATCAGAAAGGGCTAGTTTTTTTTTAATGCTGTGGTCCAGATATTTGAAATGTTTTTTTTTTCTTATAATCAACATTGAGAGGAAGCAGTACATTTATTTTTAGTTTATCATAAAATAATTTCAAGTATAAAATATATAAAAACTACTTTCTGTTTTCAACTTTGTATAGATTCTTTCGTATCCTCAGGAAGCGTCAGATACGTGTTGAATTTAAAGAAATCAGGGCGAATATAAGGTCTGTATTGCGAAGTCGAAAGCAATCCAGCGCCTTTTAAAACTAAGTGTACTGAGAAGATACCGCAAACCCATAGCTTGGCGAGCCCTGATTTAGAACACATGCTAATATGTCGGAAACACACACATTAAGGAACCATCGCAATGCTAAGTGTGTGATGATGATGATCATGTGCAGATGTTCGCAGGGTTACGCGGGTCAAACGAATGTACTGTTCCGTACCACACTCTCACTTGTTTGGCTTTCGCACGTCGGAAGCAGGGAGCTGACACCACCATCCCACCCTTCGAGGGGCGGCTAATCTAAAACACGGCCACCGTAAGAAGCATCAGCCTGGCGCGATGGGCCTTGCTTGTCCTGTCGGGGTGCGTCGTTTAGTAGTGTCGAGCACGTCGCATTGCGC
Source organism: Anopheles coustani (assembly GCF_943734705.1). Lineage (NCBI taxonomy): Eukaryota > Metazoa > Arthropoda > Insecta > Diptera > Culicidae > Anopheles > Anopheles coustani. The sequence goes on from NC_071289.1 coordinate 37,996,804, forward strand.
GATGACACACACGATCGCTGGGATGGCGGTGCGCGCGTTCTGCTGAGTTGCTCTACGGTGCTTTAATAGCGATTTAAATTTAGCCCGAATTTTCTCCCCATTCCAACCACCGGAGGGACGTCGAGGTGACGCACCGGTGCACGGAGATTACCCCCGCGTGTTCGCGCAAGTTCATACACCACGTCCAATTATATACTACGCGATCACTGCCAAGAAGTTAACGTTCCCCCGCAGACGTATTTCTCCAAAGTGCCGTTCGCGACCTTGTTCTAGTGCGGGGCTCGGTGGTAGGATTAGTTTTTCCTCTGGGTGGTGGAAATCCAGGAATTTCGTAACTTGCCACGCGCGTGTGTACACCTTGGTGTTTGTGGCGGATGTTGTGTACGATTTATTTAAGAAAACTTTCTGCGAAGGTGCTGCTGTAGTACTTCGTACAGCTGGTTGCCAAGATTTGCGCCCCCTCCCTTTACTCTGTTGGTGGTGCTTGGTTTGCTTTTTGGCCGCCAACGCACAATCATCCCGATTGTGTAGTTGTGTGTGCGGATATTCCTCCCCTCGGGCTGGGTAACACGTCGTTGTTGATGGTGGGTTTTTTGGTTGTTGAATGGGTCAAACGTTGAGCGCCTGCTTTGGGCGCACTCTGATCATACATGATGTGAAAACGTGCTCTAATCCAGGTAAAAGTGTGCTGCTTTAAAAATGTTACTTATCAAAAAACGGAACATAAAAATGTGTTGAATGTTATCATAGACTGGCCGTTAAAAGGTCACGTTTACTAACTTTCTTGTTTGTGTGTAGCACGACGCTAGTCCCTCATTTTTATTGTACACGCACTATGGGACACCGATTTCTCGAAGAAAATAGATGACAATCCGAGTTTAAACATTGATCGATAATACACACTTAAGGGATTGACAATCATCTACTGCCTCAAATGTTCCTTCCTTCACAATGAATCATCTAGTAGGCATAAAGTGTAGAACATAAGTAATTACTACTAAATACTACGATTACACAAGTTGAGTTAAACTATAAATGATGTTTTTGGGAATCAATTTCACTATTTTTCATCAAAACATTGCAACAAGTAATGAACTGTCGTACCAAAAGAAAGTGTAATTTAAAGTTTTTAATCAAGAATCAATTAAAATCTGTTTTAATCATGAGTTTCTGCTGGATATGGTTTCTTGTTTTTCTTTCCATCATATGTGATAGTATTATGGCAAAGTAAATTACAAAAAAAAAGCTAATCTCATTTCTTTGTATCTCCCCGTCTAATAGACTGCGATCCAGACCTGAAACCATCATCCGCGCGTGAACTCGAGGGCTTGATAGATCGTCTGGAGCGTATCGTTGATCGTCTCGAGCGTACCGTTTCCGCCCGTGAGTTGGAAGAAACCAGACGCATACTGCGGGACGCTTGCATCGTTGGCAAAGCAGTGATCCTTCCCAAGCCATCCGGTACTAACACACAAGCTCCCCGAGCCGTAGAAACTAGTGCCGTAGAGGATAACGATCAGGAGGACGATTTGCCCACCGTGCTGCCCTCGACACCACCACCGTCGGCGTCATACTTGCATCAGCAGATAGACAGTCTAGAAAGCACCCTCTTTCCCGAGCTTACCGATTTACCGACCCAGGGATCCGACGGGGTAAAACAGCGGCGATCGGAACAGCAACAGCAGCAGCAAGACCATTTCACTGTAATACAAACCAAATCACGCGATACTTTAAGCCATACTAATCTATTGATCGCCCAAGAGCAAGGCAACGCAGTATTATCAGTGTCCTCGCAGAAGAGCAGCGCCGTAACGGGACCCGCGAGCACGATGAGTATTAAAGCCTACGACGATATTTTGCAGGGGTCGTTCGCGGACTTCTTTGATCTCTCCAACCAAATTGGAGACGATGTGGCCACTCAGGCTCAGTTTGTGGAGCAAGCGTTCGAGTAAGTTGCTTCCCAAAAAACCCGGATCGGTTGCAATCGCTTCGCTCCGTTTGCTAACCGTTGTATCACTTTCCTATTTCCAGAGCCCAGTATAAGTTCCTGGAGAAGGCAGCGACCTCGAGTGCACCGTCAAATGCTGACCTGCAGGAATTACTGAAACCTACCTCGGATAGGATTGCGGTCATCCAAGAGTTCCGCGAAAGGAGTCGTACCTCGAAGTTCTTTAACCATCTGTCGGCGATCAGTGAAAGTATTCCGGCCCTTGGCTGGGTTTGTGTGGTGAGTGTGGCAATCTGCGTGTGCCAAACTATCTGGTAGGAGCATTTCATAAACTCGAGCCTATACATTTATCTTTCCCAATATACTGCTGCCTCAACGTAGGCCCCAGCTCCTGGACCGTATGTGAAGGAAATGAACGACGCGGGCCAGTTCTACACCAATCGCGTGCTGAAAGACTGGAAGGAGAAGAACGCTACTCACGTCGAGTGGGCTCGTAAGTGGATCCAAACGCTAACAGAACTGCAGGCGTACATCAAGCAGTACCATACGACTGGCTTGGTATGGGGCGGTAAGAATAAGCCTGCCGTGGGTGGTGGCGCCGTACCACCACCGCCTCCACCCGGTGGCATGCCTCCACCACCGCCGATGATGCCGCTGGGAGATGTAACTGCAGCCGGCGGTGCCGGGGACGAGCGAAGTGCACTGTTCGCCCAGATCAATCAGGGTGCAGACATTACGAAGGGTAAGTATCTAAGTACAAACCGCAGCTCAGTATAACTCAATAGATTTTATAGAATTAGTTTTTTTAATTGGACATTTTGAACATTTCTAGATAATTCTGAACATATGCTACTAATTAAAAGTTAGAGTTTTTGTTTTAAATTTAATTTTATTCGATTTTCCACATGTACAAGGTGCACGACGCTGTTTTGCAGTAAATAAAATGACTACAGTTTTTTTCTGATATTGGCACGCCGCATATAAGAGGAATAATTGGTTTTAATTATTTATTATTAGTTCACTGCAAAAATTCGTCACGCATCTTGTAAATTGCGGTTATCATACACATTGTATAATATTAAATCATTCGTCATTTGGAATAGGAAATACATATGTGATAATGGTACCAATAGTGCTGGCGCATTTAATCATGTAACTAACAATGTAATGTAATTTATTAATGCCAAGATCACACCATTTCACATATTTATACCAATTATGATCGAAACACCATTATTCTTCTAAAAGGCATCTATTTCCACCGTACACTGACTGTAATTTATTTGTGAAACATATTTTAAACAGAACGGTAAAATTAATCATAAACCAACGCATTGGACTCAAAGACCAATGTATTTTGCTGTGAATTATAGCTTTAAGGAAATCATGGCATACCTTATAAATTTTTAATAATTCCAGCATATTAGTACAACCTAGTTTGAAAATATTATTTTTTTAGCCTTCATTTATTACGGTATGGGAAGGTTTATCTTTTGAACACTCCGTAGAAGATCAAAGAACATTTCATACTAGAACAAATATCGCTATTGAATTTATCGTACCTACCCTATAGGAAAAATGAAATTGTGGTGTTTGGAAAGAAAATTTTCCAGCCTCACTTTTTTACAATTATGTTTTTTTTTTGTTTGTGTTTCCAGGTCTGAAAAAAGTGACGGCTGATATGCAAACCCATAAAAATCCTGGCCTACGATCGGGTCCCGCCCCATACAAGGCACCGGCGGGCGTAAGCAACGGAACCAAATCGGTAGCCCCACCGGCCGCTGCCGTCGCCAAACCACCAACCTTTACGCGCGACGGAAAGAAGTGGCTGATCGAGTACCAGAAGAACAACCACGGTCTAGTGGTCGACCAGGCCGAGATGAACAACGTGGTGTACATGTTCCGCTGCGAAGGTTCGACCCTGACAATCAATGGCAAAATCAATAGCGTTGTGATGGATTCGTGCAAGAAGTGTTCCCTGGTGTTCGATTCGCTCGTCGCTTCGGCCGAGTTCGTCAACTGCCAGAGCGTTCAGATGCAGGTGGGCATAAGGCGCGCACGATGCGATGTCTGTGTGACATGCAATAATGAGGTATTAATTTTTTTTAACAATGGCAACTGTCTTTCGGCACAGGCTATCGGCAAAGTACCAACGATTTCCATCGACAAGACTGACGGATGCCAGATGTACCTTTCGGAGGGTTCCCTCGATGTGGAGATTGTGAGCTCAAAATCTTCCGAAATGAACGTGATGATCCCGAAAGGCAACGGTGATTATGTGAGTATCTCCGCCCGCGATTGAACTAACGTTCGGGCTCGTCAAAGTACATACGTACGACTCCTAATGTTCCTTCCATCTCTTCATCTTGATCTTCCCTAGGCCGAGCAGCCGATTCCAGAGCAGTTCAAAACGGTAATCAAGGGCGCCTCGTTGAATACCACCTGTGTCGAAAGCCTCGGCTAAAGCAGCCCCCGTTACACCTAGAGTTCGGGGCACAGTTCTATAGTACCCGTCGATCGAAAGAATGCGGCATAAACCGCTATCGTGTGGTCCGTTTTGCTGTGAGGTTTTGTGCGTGACGTTTGTTTTATTGCAAGTGTAATAATTATTTATTCGCATGTTTTCCCGCGAAACAGCGAACGAGCGATGGTGGGACAAATTGTAATTGAATATTATCTAGAAGATAGAGCAATCAAGCAAACAAACAAGCAAGCATTCAATATCAAATTGCATAATTTTAAAGTTAAAGAAAAAGGAACACAACATAATGGAAACCATCCGACACAAAGGGCAATGGCGAAAGTAATTCTTTAGTTAAGAAGATACGTTTGATAACGAATGAAAAGCAAATATGATAAATTTATATGAAACAACGTTAGTCTGGCAACCATTACCATACACTTGCATATGCTTTTTTCCCCATTCGAAGAATCCTTTCGATTCTCTGGGCATAATGTGTTGGCCCTGACCAATGTACATTGTGTCGTGAACTGTTTTTTCTATGAAAATTTCCTCTTTTACTCTGCATCTACTTTTACTTCATCATTTGATAATGCTTCAGTAGGATGGTCTTCCCATAAGATATATACTATTTTTCGTAAGATCGTTACAAATTTGATATCAAACGTTTTGAGGAGAGCAGTGTACCCCTCAGCAGCATTTTAATGGAAAACGAACGAACGAGATATGCATAATGGACATCAGCCACATTAACAATCCTAACCACCACCCCAACCCTACAGTCTTATAATCACGTGAAGGAACAAAATTTTAGCCACAGTTGAAGTCGTCGTCGTCGATAAACATTTGATTTTCTATATACGTTTGGGAAGGAACATGACTAAACTGACCAACCGGAAAAGCAGTATACACAGATCATCGCAGAAATCGTGCTCATCAATCACTATTATGTAACAGAAATTAAGTGAAGTAAATTGAATAAAGCAAGAACACGTTGCATTCAACGAGACGTGAGAAAGTGTCGTGTCCTTATAAATTATGGAAAGAAAACATATTTTTTAAACAGTTAAGCAACTACAAATTCCAGTGGTCGTAAGTAATGATGTACAGTTGGTCCCCGCAGTACGCGAATGTTTGGGACCGGACGCAATCGCGTATATCGAATTTTCGCGTATTGCGGATTTCCACTGCCTTTTCGTTTATACCTCATATTGAAGAGTTGACACTGAGAGGGAACCGCTTATTTAACATATCTTTTATCGAAATCACTAAAAAGTGTTCCATTTCTTACATTGCATAATTATGTCTTTGTTAAAAAGTGCATATTAAAAACTTCATTCTACCAAAACAAAGTAAAATTGACTAGTCAGAACTCAAGCAACGCTATGAGCTGTCAGTTGTAAAAAATCGCGTATTGCGAATTCGCGTATATCGAGTATCGCGTACTGCGGGGACCAACTGTAATTTGTTCACTGGAATAGCCAGTAGCTGTGTATTTTATGCGTAGAAAAATTTAATGTTTTATTTTTTATTGAAGAACTCAAATCAATCTCCAAATTAATCATTTTCTATAAATTAACACACGATAAATCGAACACACCAAGTCATCCAACAGCAAAACAAGACTTCTTGTAGCTTCTTTTTAAACTTTTTGTTTATTCATCTACTTTGTTCAGACATTGTTTGTGGCGGCACAACTGATTTATTACCCTCTAGAAGTTGGAATATCGGTCCGATGAAACAATAATGGTTTCAGCTAACACATGGGATTGATCTTGGTATTGACGATAACATTCTTACGTCATATGTGCCCAGATGAAGGGATGGATGTTTGAATTAGGATTAACATTCGAATCGAAAAAAAAGACTCAACTGAGAACCACGTCCACAGGAAAAGGTGCACATTGCTAGTGTTTTATGTGGAATAAGAGCAAAAGAGTAGTGCACATAAAAAGTAATCGCCAGAATGGACACGATTTCTATTCCTTGTGCTGATGTGGTTCCTTCTCCTTGATGATGGAAAAGTCTAGCCGCATCCAGACGATCACGAAGACAAACAGCACCCAAAGGAACCCGACGACCAGCAACGGTTCTTGCAGCATCATGACGCGGGAGAAGTTGTACTTGAGATTAAAATCGTTGATATGATTTTCGACCAGATTGCGCTTGCTGAACGAAACCACCGGACGTCCGAACGTGTCGAGGTAGGTGTAGTGCAGCGAGTCCGGATTCCGCTGGACCGAGTATGGTGCGATCAGCTTCACGTTGGTGGATCCCTCCGGCAGGATGATCTTAGTCTGCACCTCGTCGATCACCATGTCGTCGAAGATGTGATCGATGACGCGCATCTTCAGCAGGAAGTTGTCCCCATTTTGGAACAGATACTCGAAGCTCGGCACGTTGTAGCCCAGGGTGTAGTGCGTTCTCCAGCCACCGAACAGGGGGAATCGTGGGCGCAGGTCAAGCTCAACCGCATCCTTCAGCGTACGGAGCGCGGAGGTAGAAATGTTTCCGTTCGTATCACGGTAGTAGACACCGGTGGCCGAGGCAGGCAGTAGCGTTTTGTACGACTTTACGCTTGGCTGGTTGGAACGGGAATCCTTTTGGTAGTCGTAGCGAGAGAACGGTCCCTTCAGCTCCGCGCCCGAGTGCACGATGTCGATCGTCTCCTCGACGGCAATGTTACCCCAGTGCGATACTTCGATGGTGCGCTCCAGGCGGGTCACCGTCAGGAACGGAGTGTAGTTTTCGAAGTGGATGGTCATGGGTTCGTGGGCGAATGCTGCAAGAAGTATTGAAAAAAGAAATGCTTTACAGTGTCGTACCATTGAGGAGAGCAAGGTTTTGAACATGTACCTGGTACGTTATCGTACGCTCCATAGGTAATCGTACTGTCGGCCTGCGAGCTAGGCTTGAATTGGGTGTAGCTTTCGACATTGCGCGAACTCAAGTGAACGGTGGTTTTCTGCGTTACCGTAGGGTACGGGGAGTAGAAATAGACGTTCCCGAAGTACTGCACCAGCTGCCGGTCACTTTGTCCGATCGCCGAGGGGAAGGGTTTGAGTGAGCGCGAGAACACCGTCTCGATGTACACGACCGGGTTCGACGAACCGGCTGGCAGAGTCATGCTAAACGTCACTCCCTTCGGAGTGCTGGTTTCGGTAAGCTTCAACTCCTTTTTGGCCGAATCCTTAGCTGAAATAAAGGCCAACCGTTCGCGATCTGCTTCGGGCACAACGAACAGATAGCTGCTGATGGCCTTTTTCGATTTGTGCTCCAGCGTGATTTTGTAGGAAATTTTCACCAACTGAGAAGTCAGATCTATCGTCCGATCGACGGCTTTATTTTCGATCTCCATGTCGATTGCGGCGTTCACGCACGCACCAACGAGCAGTACGATGACGCCGACGCGCCACGGGATAGATTTCGTCATTTTGCCCGTCGGATGGGTGGATTCTACGGCGTCCTAAAACTTTTTACCGGCACAGCAATCAATGAGGTGTTCTTTCCACGTCTGCCTCTTGTTGCTAATCACCACTTGGAGGTTCAAAGGTTTATCGTAGTGTTGGCAGAACGGGATTCGGAAGATTCGATCCCTAGACGGATTGCAAAGATTCGAATCCCTTTTGACGGATTCTAAAGATTTGATTCGATAAGTATTCGATCAGATTTGATTGGTTTGTGACTCGATTTGATTCGATTCTGACTTGATCCTAAACTGCACGGTTAATTAATACAGTTATCGAATAGGGGATTTAATGTCCACCATATTGATTATACTCAAGTGTCTTCTTCTTGGCGTAACGACCTCTTGGTCATGCCTGCCCGTTAAGGGCTTACGAGACTTTTTACCCTATGTGTACGTGGATAGTCAGTCCTCTCGTACAGGGGAGGGGGTCCGGTCTCGGCTGGGATTCGAACCTACGCCGTCGAGGTGGTGAGCCCCGGCGTTCGTGGGCCGATTTTCTAACTGGCGCTACCGCTCGGCTGTCGCGGACCCCCCTCAAGTGTCAAATATTGTTTATAAACAAAGGGAAAACGACGAGCACTGACAATTTTCCTTTCTCGGACAACTGAGTATCGGCTGCAACTTTCTGCACTTTTCGACGGCAACCAGATAGCACAAGCCTGCTTCAGATAGGCATGTGCTTCATTCACCTGCTTCACTAGCTTGATCAAAAAGCAAGACAGCGTTTCGTTGTCCACATTGCCCTACTGTTCCGTCGAGCGTTTCGCATTTTGGAAGACCCTGCAACGTGAACACAAACACTTGACCAATAGCAATATGCAACGCGGGATCTTTGGCCATCTTCAGTAGTCTAAGAAACCGAGACAGCACCTTCCGGTCGTAGTACTCCCGACCGCCGACGGCCAGATAACCGTACCAGTGAGCAGCATCCTTTCAAATCTGCCTTCATGTGCGCTCAAATCACGCAAAATTTTACTTAACACCAACACAATCGCCACAACCGCAATAGCACTCCACAACACAACGGCCGTTCTACATTAAGCACGCAAACAACATTAACTGGACTGTCAAAGGTTTCTTGTATTTTTCTTTAGACGATATGACAAAATACTCTACAGTATTTGACCAGAGTATTACATTAGACCATGGTCCTAACAGTTGGTACCAGGCCTTTCAAAATTTTGTACACAAAGACCACAGTTCCTTTGGAACACTATCCGCTGCTTGGACTGTTCCGACCGTTTCTTGGATTCGGATTCGGATTTAGGGATTTGGTTTACCCACCACTACAAACCAAGCTGCGCGCCACGGTTATTGCATCAACAAGCTTCAAAAACCTTGGCCACAATTGGAAATAATGGCTAAAGCAACTAATTTCTCAATAACTTTTTAGTGGCTTAACCAATTTTAGCGCCAGACCCCTTAAATGAAAGGTCTTTTGAAGATATATAATTCTCTGTAACAAAGACTCTTCCGTAATTCTTAGTTTATGAAATTCTGAGGCGTAGGTGCAGAAACCTTGGTTGGTATTTTCTGCTGAAATAACTAATTTGTTAATAATTTTACAATTACTGAACCGATTTGTACATGTGACCCCTTAAATGAAAGGCTTGCTCAAGACACACAACTTTGTTTAACAATAGATCATTCTATATTTTCTAGTTTTTGAGAAAGTTTATTTTTCGAAAAGCTTTGGAAATCTACCGGTTCGACCGGAACAAGGTACCCAATACTTCGAACAGCCATTTAGGCAAACATTTGCCAAATTGCCAATAACTTTTGATTCTTTGAACCGATTTTCACGATTGACCCCTCAAATGAAAGGTCTGCTCAAGACACACAACTTTAACGATAGTTAGATTGTCCAGGCTACTTAGTTTTTGCGAAATGATTTTGTATGAGAAAATGGCAGAAACAGCTAATTTGCCAATAACTTTTGATTCTGTGGACCGATTTTTACGACAGACCCCTCAAACGAAAGGTCTTTTGCAGACCAACAACTTTGTGGAAGTAAAGACTTATCCATCGTTTCCAGTTTTGGAGAAATTAATACTGCGACACATTGTAAACATGGCCCGGTCGACCGAAACTCTTCGAAAACCTGCAAATGTCATTTTCATACAATCCCAGGCCGGCAGAGTTCGAAAGGTCCCGATGCGCAATCTTTCTCTTCGAAAGAGAGATTTTGCGATGTTGCGAGAGAATTTTCAGTTCTCTTTTCTCTCTCAAATTGTGCGCATAGTGGTGGGTAGTTTCCTCGGAACTGAAATGAAACAGCTCCCCCTGGGAGCGGATAGCGATAGCGATCCAGATGGTCCTGGGGACCATTCAAAAGCTCGATTTAGCCTTTGGATCAATTGAACCATTGATTGTACAATTGTTAAAGGAACAAATAATACGAAAAATCGGTAAATTTGGTCGGTACGAATGATATAACGGGTTGGGACTCGGATTCGAAGATCCGAATCTCAGAATCTTTCGATTCAAATCCCTGTAGGGATTCACTGAATCCCTCACTAGTTTCCCCATCACTAGTTTCTTCTTCTTCTTGTTGCCAATCGTTGGTGTGTTTTTACGGATGATTCGAACTGGTTTGAAACTGCCAATTTCATTTCCAATCCAGATTGGATCAATCAAATTCCAGCCCAATCCTGGAAGTGGTGTACATTTCCAAAACCAAGGTGAAGCTGAAGGTGAGCGAGTTTTGATCAAGATATTTACATATTGTAAAATTCATGCATAAGTAGGTTTGAATATTTTCAATACGAAAAAAGAAACTGTTCAATTAAATGAATGTAGACTCATCTTTCCACTATTCTGGATGAAGATAACATTTTCTAAATGCTGTTCCAACTACTGTTGTGTTCATAGGCTGTTGGATTGAAGAACTCGTGATCGGTTGAAAGTAAAATGAATCGGTGACCACAATTACGATTGGTTCGTTGTAATCCTAGTAGTTTTAACTGTGATAATAGGGATGAGTACAACAGAGTGTTCCCAAATTATTTGTCTGATTCATATTATTAACGTAACTAGAAAGCACATTCACTGGGTCATATATGAGATATTCCAAGGTGGTATCATTCCAAGCCCACATTTGCAGCATGGAATTTTATAAATTTAGATGTTAATCATGATGATACATGCTGATCAGATTACGAAATAAAGACAGAGAAGGATGGATATGTTCTGAACGAAAGAACAATGTTGTAGCGTATTGGCCACAGCAATATAAAGTACAATTTTGAAATATTTTTTGTTAGAATTTTTTATTATTAAATGTTAAAACCTACCTGATATAGCAAGTTCCATAAAGCTAGCAAGAATCTTATTTACACCTAATTCTACAATGTCATAGCAGCTATAAGAATACCCTACCAATAATAGTTAAATTTTTACATTTCTTTATATTTCGTTCTTTCTTGAACAAAGAAACATCTTATCATAGCACTTCTTTCTCCCAGGAGCAGAAGAATAAGAACCGCTAGAGGTTCCGTTTCATCATTCCCGTTACCACCTTAGCGAGCAGAAACCGACACCTGCCACACGCGGATTACGTTGTCGGAATAACCGGCATACAGGGTTTGTCCGTCGGTGGACCAGGCCAGCGACAAGCACTGTGGCGGGTCACCGTTCTTGGCCGTCTTCAGCTCCTGAACCATCGTCTTGGAGGCAAGATCCCAGATCTTGATCGACGGTCCGTAGGCGACGCACAACCAGTAGCGGTTAGGCGAGAAGCACAGAGCATTGATGACCTCGTTGTGCTCGAGCGTGTGCAGATGCTTGCCATCGTTCAGATCCCACAGGAAGGCGCGGCAATCCTTGCCACCCGACGTGCAGAGAGAACCGTCCGGCGAAACGGACACCGAGTTGAGGTATCCGTTGTGGCCGAGATGGTCAATCTTCAGCTTGCAGTTGGCCAAGTTCCAGACCTTCACCACGCGATCCCAGCCAGCCGACACGATGATTGGGTTGGTGTGGTTCGGCGAGAAACGCACGCACGATACCCAATCGGAGTGTCCGTCCTCCTGGATGGTGTACTTGCACTCGGCCAGAGTGTTCCACAGCTTGATCGTCTTGTCGCGCGAGCCGGACACAATTTGACGGTTGTCAACCGAGAACGCAACGGAGAGCACATCCTGTGAGAAGAAAGGATGTGTTAATGAACTATTTCACTGCGATTGTCCCGATGGAAAGAGATGTGTTATATTCGTTACAAAACAAACAACTTCGTACAATTTAAATAATGTCTCTCAACAAAATGTGGCTCCTCCCTACCATATGGGGCTTGGAAAGAAAAGTATTGTTCTATCGAGAGGACTTTTCTCTTGCACGCTCTAAGAAAGAACGCCATGCTATTCATGGATTTTTCGAATTGCACGGAGCTGGGTTGTGCGTATTATCTATGTGTACGTAAGTTGTTTGTTTCGCACGAATTGTTTTCTTCTCTAAATTTTACAACAATGCCTTTCAATTACGATCATCAAATCATGTACCTATTGATTACCATCGTGAGCGATTGAATCGACCCATCCAGTCGTTCTACATACAAAAATACTATCGCGTACCACCGAAACACAACGCTTTACGTCACTGGTACATTGAAAGTAGAATTATCGGATGACTCTAAATCACGATTTCGGGCGATCGGGATCCATTCCACGCACTAAGATTTCTTCTGCCACGCATTGGCGCATATTTGAAAACCAAATCTTTATCTTCTGCCTCGCGTAGGCGCTGTCACGAATCGACCTTCGGCCCTAGCTTTACCGCCTGAAAAGGTTCAACGCAAATGGATACTTAAATCCAATCCAATTATCTGCGTGGAATCTTGCAGGTATATGCAGTGACTTCTGGAGTAACTAAGTAACTCATAGTTACCCTAGTAGGCACTGACCAAAAAGCTCCTAGCCAATTTCATTTCGGTTCCGAATGAACCGTTATGATTAAACGTGTTTGCTCGTTTCGCCTGCCGCAGCAGGCGTTTTCAGGATAATAATGGTCACACCTTAGTATGGTCTTCGAATCGGCGAGTCGATACTCCGGCAGCCAAATCCCACAGACGCAGAGTCTTGTCCCACGATCCGGACAGAGCATAGTTTCCATCCGAGGACAGCACTACGTCGGAGATGAAATGCGAGTGTCCGTACAGACGCTTCTGCGGGATTCCGTAGCTCGATTCGTCACGAGTCAGCTTCCACACGATAAGTGTCTTGTCTGAAGGAAGAGTAAAGTGAGGTTAGGAACCATTGGACTATCGAATAAACACGAGAATGCGGCAAAAAATAGCTCAAATATGCGGTAGAATATTGCGAAAAATGGTTCTTCACATCTCCTCTTGTTGTTTTAATGGGAATGTAATCACGTATGAGAGACAAGATTTTTCTTTTAAAGCCGACACAAGACACTGCCGTCCGCCATGTTTCAACACGTTTTCTACGATAGTCGGATACTTACCACGAGACGAAGACAGGATCATATCCGGATACTTCGGATTCGTGGCGATTTGAGTGACCCATCCGGTATGGCCAAGAAGTTGGCCGCGAAGCTGCAGAGTTTCAGACATTTTGGGGATTTGCAATTAACAGTTTACGGGCAAATTCGCAACGAGGCGATATACGCGTGTAGCTCGCTTGGAGTTTGCGAAGAAAAGAACTTGCGGACGTGTGACTGTCACAAATGTTTACGTCAAATATTTCCGCTTATGACCAAGGTTCATTAATCGAAGCGAAACGAGCCTTTTTCACGCGACTGAATCACAGCTTGGTAATAATTTTCTTGTTTGATGAGTAATTATACCAGGGTTGAACAGTATGTTAAAATAAATCGATCTTGTCGATCATTTGTTTTCTTTTCCAAGTCTTCGACAGAGTCATAATTATTGGCGACTTAATATTAGATACACTAAACCAAAATACACATAAATTAGCGTTTAAAAAAGTTAAAACTGATGGAACAACCTTATGGATATGATGTTGAGACTGTTCAACGAGGGGGTATAAACAAAAATCCAAATGTCGACATTCAATATTGGATAGTTTTTCCTTCCTCCATTTCTTTTTGTGCCGTTTTCAGACTTTTTTGCTCAAATAATATTACTGTCGGAGGTATTTTGCAGTTGTTCTTCAATTAAAAAGTGAACGTTAAGATAAATATGCGATTAAAACCTTCTAAAATGTTTCTTAAAATTATGCTTAATTTCAGAAATGGATACGAAAGGTCAGTCGTCCTACAGGGAGTGGCAAATCTGGTGGTATAAACATGAGCTGCGCAGAATATTTTATTTTCAAGAGATACCGATGATCTCAACACTCTTTAATGAACATTCAAACCGGCCGCATCGGTGTAAAGGAGCTGTGCAACCGGTGTGCTAATTTGGGATCGATTACGTGCCGTACAAAGGTGGAAAAAGATAAATACGGACTGATTTCGGCAAACAATCAGCAAAGCGATTCTGTTTGGTGGCAGTGCAAAACGGTGAAAATATACAATTCTCGGTAAACGCAGCGTGTGAAACAGAAGAGGCATCAGGAGCGGCTTGTGTCAAACGACGTGCATGCCAGAGGGAGAAAGAAGCGTGTTCGTGGAAAGAGCAAAACATTGCGTACCGTGCATCGAGTCGACATAGTTGAAGTGAGAGTCTCGAGTTTTGTCGGTCGATACTTCTTTCTACAACGCCGCGGCCATTTTGTTAGAAGTGTGCTTCATTGGAGTCGATCGAAAGTTTGAATCATCCGAAATTCGCATGATTTTAAGTGCAAAGACGGCCGAATCAGTTGCAAATTTGTGCTAAACGCGTGGCTGGGGTTCACTCTACCGATTTAGCATACCGAACAGCATGGAGGACAAGGCTACGCTAAAGGATTTGGACCAATGGATTGAACAACTGAACGAGTGCAAACAATTAACCGAATCGCAAGTGAAAACTCTGTGTGATAAGGTAGGCAAACGAGAAACGGTGACGACGTTTTCTAAACCAGCAGCTAACGGAGCGAACCATAGCCGATGAATTGGCTCATTCATGAAGCAAATTTGCACTGACCATTGCGATGCTGGAAAACAGATTTTAATTCAACGACCCCGCAAGTGTTTCCAACATTTTCCCCCACCCCTCCTTCCGTAAGAAGAAAAAGGATAGTCGCTGAGATTTTCGTATTTCGTACATGGCATTGGTGAACGGAGAAAGGGGTTCCTGGTAACTCGTCGACCATTCCCCCCGCAGCCGGAAAATCGACTCACTCGTGTAGTATCAGTGCAAAATAATCGTACCATGTAATCCGACGTCCTTCAGAGATCAAGAACATCATCAATCGCAAACAGGCCAAAGAGGGATGGGAAGATCGATAAGGCGAAAAGGCCCCTTGTACACCCCAAGGGAGTGACGTTGACGAAAGAGTGGGAGAGGTGTAGAAGGCGTTGAACAAGTATTGCAATTTAACGGCACCTCCGACGAATGCAGGAAAAAATTACCCTTTTCTAGTATGAAATACCGATAAACAAATCGTTTACGCGATAAAAATGTTTATTCTTGATTTTGTTTTTTTCTAAAACTTCCCCAATCGGAAGCTGTGGGTTTCTAACGATGGCTTACACAAGAAGTATCGTTAAAGTAATTTATTTATTTTTTGGTGCAAAGTACATTTCGCATTTGGTGGTCACGAGGGAAATGAAAATGGATGGTTGGTCGCTCGGTAGGGGTATTTGCGAGAAAAAAGTTTCTGTCATTGTGGTGCGGTTTCAGACAAAACAGGGGATGATAAATGATTAGTTTACCTATGTGTTGTATTGCTAGGGGTAATGATGATGGTAGCAGGTTTGCATGTTTTAAACCCACCGACACGATAAAAATTCAAGTATGAGTCATTGCGCCGTTGAATTAACGTGATGACAACGATGATGACGATGCTGATGATGATGTGTTTGTATGTATTAAATTTACAATTATCAAAATGCAAATTTGAAATTTCTTGCAAAGGTACGTTAATTATATCCAGCTTGAACAAACTGGATCAATTTTCGCAAAGAAGGTGTTTCTTGTGTTTGAACAAAGCCGCAAGCGTAATTTTGCGGATAGATATAGACCACCGTAAGTGGAACGTGAAATAGATACAGAGTTCAACCAAATGTTTGTTATCTTATCTATGGTGGCTCAATCAGGTTTTTTACTCGTGGGTTACAACCTATAGGCATTCCACCGACACACATCTTCTTGACCGAATCGAGACAAAAGTAGGGAACTCAATGACAAAAATATAATAGTTAGATATATATCATTGCTTAAACTGTCCTTTTGTCATGGCAATGTTCAATAATTTATTGTTTTCTTTCAAAAACTTATAGGTTGCAAGCAAAGAAATTAAAAAGCTGAAAGTTTTTCGAGCACCGCAGAACGCACTTTGCTCCCTCCAAAATACGCGAAAACCAATCGGACAGGAAGTTTGACTACCGATACAGCCTCAAACAAAATATTGCATCTGCTAAACGAGCAAAACACTAAGAAAAAAATAGCTCGCTCTGTTTCATTTGCCTTCAGCCAGAGAATCTATTTTTAGGCCCCGTAACCTATACCGTGCCGACTATTGGCCATCGGTGTGTAGATGTTTAGACACACGAAACAACCGGGAAACTGTGGACTCTCGTCTGCGGTTCAAGATCTTGGCACTGGCGCAAGTAACGCTACTCTTCCGTTCAAAAGCCGACGCACCACACACACACACATCTTCCGCCTTACCATGTCCCCTTACGGAACCGGTGGTCAAAGGAATCCATCCATCCGGGCAGTTGAATGAACGGTGACAAATATGTATATTCTTCCGGTTGAAGAGGCCAATACTATATTGCAATTATAGTTAAGGTTTGCCCTACAGCCTTGTAAGTGTTCCGAGTTTCCGAGGGACAAAAACTCGTCGTCTTATTTTTCGATTCGAATTTACAATCAGTTTGTTCAATAGCACGTGCACCGTATTATGACGTTACCAGAGAGTTTGTAATGAGAACTACCAGCGTCTTTGGTTATCTCCGCCTTCACATTCGGGAGGATGAATGGGGTGAACGATTGAATGAATGCCAGTTCAAATGTCATTGGCACACTGCCTTGGCCGCAGGGACCTAAGGACATAGTACTGCTGACATCACTTGTGAATGCAGTGATGCACGTTCGATAGTCTAGTTCTGGTCTGGCACACACATGGTGTGTTACTATTTCCACACATGTCAGATATGAGGTGATGGATGGGTGGGTTTTCCCAAAATACATTTTTGGTTGCCCATTTAATCCTTGCTGACCTCCAGCAATGTACTTGTGAAGGTATTGTTTTTCATGAGTCTTATGGTCAAATAATACTTTTAATAACATCACCCTATAATACACTTTCGTCCACAGTATGATCTGTAACATGTATGAAGTGATTTAACTAGATATGTTAACAAAGATTAAACTGAATTAAAAAATATTTTTCCCACGTTTTACTAGTTTAGTAGAACACTATGAATACATACCCAAAGGGGTTTGCTATCCGATTCCTGTCGGGTGGTCATATATTAACATTGACCTTAGAAGTCTCACTCGAAGGACGAAGGACACATTTTGTGCTTCGACTTACGCTGTCTGCGGAAATGCCTGTCAAGAAAGGAATAAATTGTACCTGTACTACGGTTGGAATCGAACGTTTTGCCGTTAAACGTGGATACGTGTAGTACAGAGTAAATAAAATATGAGCAATAGGGTTTGGGGTATTCGACATGGGGTGGTGCATACACACCCCTGTACCCTATATATTTTTTTTATTGCCCCAAGAAAACTCACGCAGTTCAATTCTATCGTGCGAAAGAAACGTGGTGGCTTTTATTGGCTGAGGGTGGCGTAGGTACCCAGCAGCATAACTTCTTTCCTAGGAATGACGGTCGTTGGAAAATTTACATTCCGTCACATGCAATCGATGGTTTGTTCTGAAGCTTGGAAGCAGTTTGATGAGGTTCAGATCATTCAATCATCCGTTAGTTGATGATGTGGTGGCACTTTATGGTGTCTGTATGATAAAAAGGATATTATTATTGTTTTTTAAATTGCGTGGAAAACGGATTTAGTATATTTTCCATTTTTTGGAATCAGCTATTTCGTATTCATATTATGTACGGTTTTCATCAATTCCCGTGACTCATACGTTGAATCGGGAATATTAAAGATATACATGTATTCATGGTTAAATTATATTATCAAGTGCCTTGTTGACCATCATGATATCTTCTACGTCAGTAGAGTTTATCATCTGTGTACGTACGTATCAGTGCTTACAGTGCGTAGCGGAAACACGGTTGATAACAGATTAAATGTTTTTATTTTCACCTTTTTTGTGATTGCTGTTGAGCACAAGTGAGTCACTTGTGCTTATTGATATCATTGTTATCTGAAACCAATTATTGGTTCTATTCCGTTTCATTGCTAATATATTCAATTATGCTTACGATTGAGCCGATCTCCATTTCTTATCAAGAATAATAACTTTATTTACACTTTTGTTTTCTTATTCTATTGTCTCGAAACTAGGCGAAGGAAATTCTTTCGAAGGAATCCAACGTTCAGGAAGTGAAATGCCCCGTCACAGTGTGCGGCGACGTGCACGGGCAGTTCCACGATCTGATGGAGCTGTTTCGGATAGGCGGACGATCGCCGGATACTAATTATCTGTTCATGGGTGATTACGTCGATCGTGGGTATTACTCGGTGGAGACCGTAACGCTCTTGGTAGCATTGAAGGTAATTAACGATCGCACCAGAAAGATGAAAGCTGATAGAATTGGCACGCTTTCCCACAGCATTCTGACATTATATTTGCTTTGTTTTTTTGTTTGTTTATGTTTAACTAAAGGTCCGATACCGTGAAAGAATCACGATTCTGCGTGGCAACCACGAGTCCCGGCAAATTACTCAAGTGTACGGTTTCTACGATGAGTGTCTGCGAAAGTACGGCAATCCGAACGTTTGGAAATTCTTTACGGATCTATTCGACTACTTGCCACTGACGGCGCTGGT
This sequence comes from Anopheles coustani, assembly GCF_943734705.1. Lineage (NCBI taxonomy): Eukaryota > Metazoa > Arthropoda > Insecta > Diptera > Culicidae > Anopheles > Anopheles coustani. The sequence goes on from NC_071289.1 coordinate 38,015,714, forward strand.
CGACGGACAGATCTTCTGCCTGCACGGAGGGCTTAGCCCGTCGATTGACACGCTCGACCACATCCGAGCACTCGATAGACTTCAGGAGGTGCCACACGAAGGTCCCATGTGCGACCTGCTCTGGTCCGATCCGGATGACCGGGGCGGCTGGGGCATATCGCCGCGAGGAGCAGGATACACATTTGGGCAGGTAAGCTTTTGGACGATCAAAGGAAAGTGTGGCGATTCAGTGTGAAAACAATACAAACGTGCCTCTCTCGTATACCTATTGCAGGATATTTCTGAGCTGTTCAACCACACAAACGGTCTGACATTAGTATCTAGAGCGCATCAATTGGTCATGGAAGGGTATAACTGGTGCCACGATCGCAACGTGGTCACAATATTCTCTGCGCCTAATTACTGCTACCGTTGTGGCAACCAGGCTGCATTGATGGAATTAGACGATGCCCTAAAGTTTTCATTGTGAGTATCGTAACTGGACCTACGTAGTTTAGCAGTACATTTGAGCATATTTATAATTCTTCCAATATTTTTGTTTTTTTGTAACTCTCCATTCCATTTAGCCTACAATTTGATCCCGCTCCGCGCCGTGGTGAACCGCATGTGACCAGAAGAACGCCAGATTATTTCCTTTAAACACAAACTTCATATGCTATGATGCTGATAAATTAGCCTGAGAATAATGTGGTGGTCGGTCAGATACAGACAGACAGACAGACAGACAGGGAAGCGATAAATACAACAAGAAGCAACAAGTTAGACAGTAATAAAAAAGGAAAACATCAGTGGCGACGCTGTCAGCAAAAGGGGGATTAACAGACACACGTTAAATCACATTAAAACAACAAAATTATGCATAATAATAAAAAAAATATTAAATAATAAAGTCAAAAAAATATTATTTAACAACAAAGCAAGGATCAACAGAAAAACCACTGCAGGATTAACTATTGCGGAGCAAAAAGGAAAAATGATTACACCATCGAATAAACACGCACGCCGATCTCCTGCTCTCCAACCGATGGCATAGTGTCTGTCCCGGGGGGGGCCAGGAGAGGACTTCCGTATACACTGATCGGAAAGATTATTTAGTACATCTCAATTTTTGCGCACCGACCGTGTGGTTGTTTCCATGGGGAAAGTCGTTATTCGTCCTGAGTGAACACGCTTGCGAGAGATTATTAACCGAATTCCGAATCGAAATAGTCACACGATGTTGGTGCATTTCGATCACCCGAAGTCGACCGATCGTGCGCTGTTTGACGTGTTGGCGCTGTTCAATCACCCTCACCTAAGAAGTAATTGCAAGGATCCTCTGTTTGCTGTCGGTAGTGGAACGTTTAGTGCGCACGTGGAGGTGGAGAAAAAATGCGGTGGTATGTAGTATTTAAAGGAAAAACAAACGAGGTATCCGGTAGAACCGTAGCGGAAAACCAGAAGTATGTATCCGTCTGAAAATGTGCGCGAGAAACGACGAACAAGAGAGAGGAGAGAGAGAGAGAGATAGTATCGTTGTATGCTGGAGAAGTATTGAAAAAGAAAAACATATGAAACCTACTTTAAGGCTCTATCTTTTCCTTGCTTTAGCTCAGTATCACCTCCCCGGTCTGTTACTTCGTGGCACATTGCCTTTAATGTTGGGGCGCTGGGCGTCACAGGGGATCTAAAATATTTTCGCGAACAACCTTCAACTCGGTAAATGAAACACGTATGATGTGGCCTTTGCCCGTTTTGATCGACCCTTGCTAGATGATCATGTTGAACTGATCGATTTTCATGTGCAAAAATAAACGAAAACCCGACCCTAATGAAGTGATGTAACAAAGGCCCGCTAAAATTTCATTAGACCATATTCTTCTTTCTTGCGATGAAAAGTTGAGTTGCTACAAGCTTTGGTTCAGCTGCGAAAGAAAGGCCATGATGGAGGTAAACCTTTTTCCTAGTTTAGGTATGTAGGGTGTGATTTTTTCCTTTCAAATGTTCCGGCGTATCGCCATTAATGTCCCCAATAAGTACACTATACGAGATATAGACGGAGGGAAGGAGTGAATTATTGTAAAAGTGCTACTTGAAGAAGTACAGTATATGAAGAGCGTAAACTTGCATCATGTTTGCTGCTTAGGAACAGCAGTCGTTTCTGTACGAAGCAGTGGAAGGATATAAACGATCATCTGTCGATCGAGCGCAAGGTAAACATTTTCTTTAGAAGAACTTTTAATGGAATGCTTCGAAACACTTGCAACAATAAAAAAAACGTAACAAACGAAAACCATACAAAAGCAGCGCTTCTCTGTTCCTTATTCTGACGTGTGTGACGATCGGTGTGTGGCTTGGCGTTCCCGAAATCAGCATCATTGAGTTGGCATTATTTCTTTATTAATAGTTGGACCATTCCACGGTCAAATTGCGAACCTTTAAGCTATTACTGTTTGCATAAACATATAGTTACGAAATGATGCAAATCCACGGCAGCGATACAGCGTAGGAAACTTGTAAAGATAATAATTTGTTTTTTCAGCACGGGTTGCTGCAGTCCTTTAAAGTTCTCCTTAAAGGCGAAGGGCGCGGGAAGCAGATGAAAAAGAAATGGCGTTCATAAAAAACTGGCATCAGTTTGTAAGGCACCGAATAATCGAAATGAACCAAGAAGGCCACAACCTACGACAGCTGGATGCGCATAAATAATACTATCTAATGGCAATATAATGCGAAACAGAATAGGCCATGGAAATCGGAATACCGGGAGGGAGTAGGGTTTGCTTATGCGAGTTTACTTTATCCTAAGCCAAAAACATGTCGAATGCACTAGTGAGCGCCACGTTGGTAATGAAGAAAAAAAACAAATAATCAACTAATAAACCACAGCACATAGACAAAAATACAACTCCAGACATACCAATCCATTCATGCAGTCCTCGTGTCAATAACCGAATGGATAATGTGACAGGAAAATTAATAAAATTTACGTTTTAAATAATAAAAATCAGAAGCATGTCTTCTAGGAAAAACTTGGCGTGTTTATTTTCGTTTCGTTCTTTTTGAGATTTTTTTTTCACTTCTTTTCACCCTGGTCTTCAATAGGGAAATTGGCGTGCCACGAAAATGCCCCCAGCGGGCCCGTTTGGGAGCCGAAATCCACAAAATCGTCGCCAAAGGCATCAACCTCGTGGAAGTTCAAAGGAGGCGCACGTCGATCGATAGCTGTTTGTTCTTGTTTGCTATAAAAATCTGTAGATGAAGTTAAAAGTTGGTATTGATTAATTTGGAAAGCTGTTTTATCGCAAATAGATTTACTTACCATCATCACGAACAATTATCGCGTCGCATAGCGTTAGTAATGTTGCAAGTAGAATGATAAACCACTTAAACTGCATTTCAACCTTTTCTTTTCAACGATTCGCAGCTGAATGGTACGGATTTACAATGCTCGGTTGTAATTTATACAAAAAAAAAAAAAAGAAACAAATGCGACAAGTACCGAAGAGAAAGTATGGAAAAGAAAATTTCAATTAAATTCGATTAGATGCGGTAAGGAAAGCATAACTCGATTGCATACCGTATCGATCGACAACCACCAAATGTTATTGTTGCACTTGCATTACGTCACTGCATTGCTTTTAGTTCCGAAACATTTAGAAAGGTAAGTTGTAAAATTATACTTTTATTGTAGCTCCTTAAGTGATCAAGTAAGTCAACATTTATCTTTAATTAAAATTGATAACGCAATTCCAATTTGCCATAACCCTTTTACAAAACTAAAATACTAGTTGCACCAAGAGTATAGTGATTATACAAATGATTCAAGTATCAATTCTACCATCTACAAGACTAAGTAACTGTTGCACCAGCACGACTATCAAAGAAACGCTACTTCTGTTGATTGCAAACTACTATACACCAACCAAATTTTAGCTCATAGCCTTCAAACAAACCAAATACTTTACACTTAATTTTTCCATCTTTGTTTCTGTCTTGGTAAATAACATATATTTATATATTTTTTACTCACTTCTATTTATGTTTCCACGGTCACTAGATTTCTGACAAAATTGTCTTTTACCTAGATGCAAATATTTACATAGTTTATTTTCAAAAACCTCAGCATACAACGTTATCTCGTAGTTTAGTCTATATGAGTATAACACTGCAGTTTGACCATAAATATTATTACAACGTGCAAGACAATTTTACTTCTTTTAATCAATTGCCCTTGGGTTGCGCTTTTGTTTATTCTGCGGCTACATACAGATATTTGCATAATATGTCTGGGGTTGGAAAATATTAAAACTTACTATAACAAGGTTAAAAATATATAGTTTGATGTCTGTTTAACATGGATATCCTATTTAGAATCTAGTATTCGGAACAAGGCAAGTTTATTCGCGAGTAAAAGTAAAACAAATGCAATGCATCATTGCCTCGCTCTTGCAAAAGAAAAGGTAATGGTATAAGTGTTTGCCACGTTGTTCCTAAAAATCACTCTCGATAAAATACATTATGCTCGTGGTACAGGATGCTTCCTTAGCTTGGTTACTTTTAGTACGTTCCGTTTGCGAGACTTCTGAATTCGATGGAGCTGCTTTGCTTATCCTGCGTGACAATGTTCGGTTTCAAATTGACCTGCATGCCGTTTGATATGACGGTCGAGGCAGACGCACTGCTGGACGTACTTCCACCATCGAACTTATCGACGCTCGATGATTGCGAGGAACTGGCTGTGTCGCTGGTTCCATTCGTTAGTCCCAATCGGAACAGTTGACTTCTCGTAAGCTCGTCGGACGTTACGCTTGCTCGCGCCAAGCCTTCCTTTACTAGCTGCTGTGCGATGTTGATTTGATCCGTGCCGTTCGGTGCCATATCGAACAGTTCCACGCCAGGAATGGGAGATGTTTCTCGTCCCGGTAGGGCGCTCTTTCCGTTCCGGTAGGTAACGATTTTTGAAACTATCTTTTTCCACTGGGCCACTGGTGAAAAGAAAGCAAAACAAATGTAAAAGAACAATAAAACAGATGAAATTTGCTATTTTATTACCATGGGTTAGCTCCTCAAATCGACTGACTGCAACAGGATCCCACTCGTCGTCAGTCGCTTCTGTCGATGCTGCTGGTGCAGGCTGGATGTGGAATGGTTCCACCCTCGCCAAGAAGCACTCTATGGCCTGGAAACGCAAAGCCAAAAAGTCTGGTCGTAGTTCGTACACTTCGTTCGTATTCGTATACTGATTGTCGCCATAGTCTACAAAGTACAGATCGAGGACCACCTCCCCGGGTTTGTATTCGTTGGGAAGGACAGCGCACACTTCCGCGCGATACCACTTGTTGTCGGCGTTGAATTCGGCCGCCACGATTTGGCCCAGGTGAAACTTGCGTAGTGTGTGTAGCTCACGATTCTGGCTTTGGATGTAGTATTCCGTCATATTGCCGACCAAAGCGTCTAATTCGGCCGACTGTGGGCCCACCAACTGTACAAAGAACTTACTAGGTGACACTATCGCTGACACATACACTTCCATATGGCCTGAACCGTACGCTGGTATGCCTAGCTTTTCGCCAGATGGTTTCGGAGATGGAGTAGATTCTATGACCGTCATGTTCGGAGGCGGTGTCGGGGCCGAGCTTGAAGGTGGAGTCCGTATGCGTGGTTCACGTGCCTGTCTGTTAGCCTCCGGATGGGTATTTCGATACTCGATGTCCTCCTTCACCTTTTGCGAGATGAGATCCTTGGCAACTTCAATTTGTGCTTGCGTTCCAGTTATCATAACGCGCCGGTCGCTATCGTTTCTAGCGCGGCCCTCGAGCCATACTTTGGCCATCGACTTACGGCAGATTTCCTGCAACTCATCCCCACAACGGCCCAGTAGTTTTCCGCACGCTGCCTGAGGGACTACAAATGCCTCCGTTATTGTAATGGGCCTTGCCGTTTCCTTCTGAACCATCTCCTGTGCCTTTTGAACTGCCGTTTGGGAGGGTCCTTCGATTCGACACAGCTGACTAGATTCATCTCGTTCGCTGAAATTGATACTCGTTCCAGTGGTTTGCTGAATGTGCTTTAGCGTGTATCCCTTGCGCCCTACTACCAGGGGGATGAGCTTATTTGATATCACCAATTCCACCGCGCATGACTCCTGCTGCTTGGCCACCGTTTTACTGACGAAATCCACCGTATCATCGCCTGAAGAAGGACGCCGTTTTTTCAGCACCATGTACAGGTAGGCGCCACCGGCTCCCAGCAGCGATAGTCCCAGAATGAATGGTAGTGCCGCAACCGATGACTTCATGTTGGTGTGTCGAGTAGAATTCGCTTCACGACAGGTGGGTTAAATTCTGGAAAATTATCAGAAAACAAAAACTCTTGAGACACACTGCAAAAATAGATAGCACCAACTGACGTCAAAGTCCCGGCAAAGTACGACGATGCCTACTCTGCGTTGGTTGCCTGAAAAAGTAAGACTACCATCAATGGTTCCGCAAAAGTAAATGCAACGATAACCCTTTCGAAAAATGAAACTGAAGCTGTTGAGCGTGATATTTAAACCGGTGCAATCGATCGAAACGTTGCTTATTGAAACGAATCATGCGAAAAGATGTGGATGAGTGTTCTAGCCGCGCCAAAATGCTACACATCACACAGGACGGTCAAACAAGTGCGCAAAGCACAACCCATCTCTCGCGAAGGCACGGGACAGATCACCGGTGTATAGGCCATCTGGCTAATAATAGATTTATGACATAACGAATAAGCGGCTGGTGGGTAAGTAGATAAATAAATCGCTTTTCGAACCTTGTGTAAATTGACCAAGCTGTAACGCTTACATTATGCAATGAGCAATACTTATTGAGATCAGTTTGATCTCATGATTTCAAGATGGTTTGGAAGCATATAAATGGTATTTATGCACGTGGTGAGGTAAAATATTTCTCTTCTACATAATACACATTTAAATAACGCACTTGTCTTTCCAATTAATGATTCGTACATATTTTGGGTTTTGTTTGACCATGAAACCAGAATGTAACTCGTGCGGCCTTGAAATATTTACTCTACGAAGTACACTTGCAAATGTCATGGTGCTAGGCATTTCGACGACCACGGGCTCGCCGGCGTCTAATTTCTATATTTTGAATTACCTGCTTCAACCTATACTCTTTTTATGCGATTTTCGTGCGTAGTTAGTCGGAGATTTGCCGGGAGAAATCACATCTCGCACGTTTCGTTTCGTTATGCTGTCGGAAGGAAGTGAAAACAAAACACTTGCACTACCGCACCGTGCACTTATGACTTCTTGCACGGCAACTACAGTTATTTTGATTCTTTCATTCTTGAATAGCTTCAACAGGTTGGTCCATGCTAGACACAGCGAAACTGACAACTTGTTTGTAAATAAGGCTACTGAAACGAAGCAATACGTGCTTCAAGGGGTTGGATTGGCACAGCTTTGCATGTCTCTTTACCTTGCTGGTACTGAGACCGAAAATGGATCAATTTTGAGTTGAGAATCGCCAGTTGATTCACAATACATGAGTATTGCTTACAATTGCAATCAAAACGATTTGCTGCCACAGGAATCATATAGTTGATGAATATCAAAGTCAATGGAAAAGAGGTCGCAGCATACCAAGTAACGATCGTTCTATCGGGAAAAGCCGTGAGAAAATGTTTGACAGTTGGTTGAAATTTTGTTTGCCTCTCACGAGCATCCAGGAAAGTGAAAATTTGGTATGTTTCATCAACAGAACAAGGAATTGAGGCGTTCGAAATATGTTATGGAGAAAGGCAAAGCAAAAGGATCCATATCCCATGACTTCACACAGAAGAGCAATTTCTATCCGCGAGACCATGGACACTGTGATCTAGAATTACCAATTACCTATTTCGCAAAGATTTTGGCGGCGATCTCCCTTGTGTATGCAAGTATATTTGTAAACACTTTTTCAACCAACTGTCACAACAATGGCGGATCAAAAAATAGCTTTGACCCGAGCGGGTGGTTTTCGGCTCGTTACATGGTATGCTGCGACCTATCTGTTGATTGACTTTGGTTGGTACAATTTCTAAACATCAAATTTAAATTCTATTGGTCAAATGTTGTTGTTCGACTATTTGCGAGTTTATTTTGTAATCCTAGTTTTAGTGTTTGCAGCCTGCAACATACAAAATAACATTTACGTTGAATAAAATGATGAATGACTTATGAGCGAAACTTAAATTTAAACAAGAAAAATGAAATGAATGAAATGAAATTCGTGATGAATAAGCAATATGAGTCGTTTTTCTGAATTGTTTTATGCACACAAGTGTGTGAACATCTGGAAAACCCTATTTAGTTTAGGCAAACTCCAGCAAAATCGTGAAAACCACCGAGTTTATGTTTATTTCAACTGCCACGTGGTTCGTTCAAATTGAACTTGAAGGAAGCATGGCGTTATCGTTGCGCAGTCGCACGAATATAGCGTAGAAAAATCAACAAATAAGTGACAAGAAAGGTTTGTTTATCATGTGAAAAAAGGTGTTACGATAGATTGAAAAGGCATCTAAACTAACTAAAAAATCCCGAACGCTAAAAGCGCAAAAATGTTGCTAAAAGAGGTTGCAAGGTTTTCGTTGCAGCATCGCACTTTGTACTGTTATTTGATATTGAGCATATGGATATTTCTATTGATAGCAGGTGAGTATTATGTGAACTATAAATTACACTGCATAATGGTTGACAGTCGACACTAACGAATTCTATCAATTTACTACACAGGAATGTATAAGTACATCGGCTCCATAGAAAACAGCAACAACCTACTCACCGCCAAAGGTTACGGATATCGTAAATCGAATGCATACCTGTCGGACGATGTTGACCCCATGGAAAGGATACGAGCAAAGGAAATCAACCAGACCGACTGTGCTCATCCATTTGTTATCGTCGCCGGTGAAGAGGGCGGCTCACTGGAAGGGTGGTCTCTAGAGGGGGTGCTGTTATTGATACGCCATGGCGACCGTGGTCCGATGGCACATGTGCGAGGCATCGGTGAAGTAGATTGCGGCTACGAAAACGATCCGGCCCTAGCAAGATACGTCAGCTTTCTGCAAAACAGTACAACGAGCAGTACGACCGGCGGACACTGGATGAAAACGGGCCCCTTTCATGGTTTCCCACTGCTACCGGCCGCCTCCAAGCTGTGCCTGCTGGCCCAGCTAACGCACAAGGGCATCGCACAAATGCTGCACGTTGGTGATATCATTCGACAGACATACGCGACCGCCTTGGGCCTAAATACGCGGGTCCCGATAAGCACATTACGTACCACGCCGTTGAACGCCTCGGAGGGCGTCACAAACCCGACGCCGGGAAGTCAGTACACGATCGACGATGTTGTGATCTACTCCACGCGATACCGGCGCACGTTCCAGTCGGCCATGGCGCTCCTTTTCGGTGTGCTGCCAGCGGAGAAGTGGCTTGCACTCCAAATACAGGAGAGCCACAGTTTGTCCTACTGCTTCTCGGATTGCGCCTGCCCGCAGGCGGAAAAGCTAAAGAAAATGCTGGCGAACGAGATGAACGGCCACCTGGCAAAACATCCCGCCATCGGTGCGATAGCGCAGTGGATCGGGGCTGCGCTGTTGCAAAATCCGCTTGCCGCAGGCCAGCAGGTGAACCCGCTGGAAATACGGGACGCGCTGCTGGCGCACATTTGTCACGCTGCTCCTTTGCCGTGTCGCAAGATACGCACGAACGTGCATGTAGCCGATGGACACCGGTACGGCACGAAGGTTGGGAGCTCCACGCAGGACCCGCTCGGCTTTGATGTCATCAACATCGACCAGGATGAGAGTGCGCTCGGCGGAGTGGCTGGACCTCCGGTCAACACGGAGCAACCGGACGATCTTGATGCCACCGAACAGGAGCCGGAAATCGAGGGCTGCGTCGAGAAGAGTCACGTTCTCGCCCTCATGTCGTACATCCACTGGGCGGGTATGAAGGAACTCTACAGCTCCACGATGCGCCAGCAGGGATTACTTCGATCGTACGGACTGCTGCGCAACATCGTCGCGAACATGCTGAAAATGATTTCCGGCGATCGCGTGAAGTTTGTGCTCTACTCGGGCCACGATAAAACGTTCGAGTATCTAATAGCTTCGCTGGGCGTGCAGCTTGATAACCCGTTCATTCCGTACGCGTCCCGGATGGCTTTCGAGGTGTACAAAAGCGACAAGGATACGCAGTACTACTTCCGCCTAGTCTATAACGGACGTGACGTCACGAACACAATCGACGTTTGTGAAAGCGGCAAGAGCCTGAACGTTCCACGTGGTATTCGGGGTGGTCGCGGCCATCTTTGTCCGATCGAAAACATCATACGGTTCATCCACGATGACTACTTTTTTTCGCTAAACGCTTCCAACTACAAGGATGCCTGCTTGGCGCAAACGAAACAAGATGGCTATTTCTAGACATGACTTCCCTGAACAAAGTAATATTTTGCCGCCAATTATGTTTACAAGAAGATAACTGTTAACCTGTGATATAAAACCAGAAAAAGCAAAAACACCGATAAAGGAATATGCTTGGTTTAATTTGTTTGCAGTAGCAAAGCGCTTGCTCAAGTAGAATCACACATGTGTTTATTTAGGATTTAATCTGTTTCGGTAATTTTATAAGCTAATCTTGGTGGAGATAAGTTAGAGTTTTATTTATCGAAGATGCACGAAAAGGAGAACTGAATTTAGTAAAAATCGACACATATCAATGAAGCCAGGGCCAAACTGTCCCTTTACTGTTGTATTGTATTGTAGCTATGATGAATGTTTCACGAAATATTGTGACTAAATATAAATAAAAAGACATCCGGAAGCAAATGCTGACGGTCAATAGACTTTTAAACTATTTTATTAGTTTGTTTATAGTTTTTAACATCTTGATGACATGATGAAGATGAGGTTTCATTGATAAATGAAAAATAAAATTGTTAATAAGAGTTTCGTTAGTTAGATCATCCCATTGTAACATACTCGTAGAAATGTAAAGAAGTAGACATTGGTTTTAAATAATCTACAATATTTCTACATTTTTTTTTGTACTATTCCAGCGCACATGATTAAAGTTGCTGAGTTAACGGGGTTCATCAAACTACGCGGCGATAAAACAATGCTCCGTACTACAAAGTTATTTTGAAATTCAATACCTCTGGATATCACGAGCGTTCGTGGAGAGCTTTATCACAGTAATTTTAAATTCTGGATCAGGATATTCTATGATTTGCGTCATTGGTATGTAAGTTCTGCGAAACACAAGAACATGTAATTACGTCCGCCTCTGTAGTGCATAGCGAACTATAAAACAGCGATTGCATCGGTCAGAAAGAACCAATAATCGCAGTTTATTAGCCGATGCTTGGGCAACCAGTCTAGTAATGTGAGAAAAGTTTTGTGCTTGCGATAGTTTTTCAGCGTGACAGCATTTGGTTTCAGATGCAAATTCGAAACAATGAAAGCAGTGGTAATCTTGGTTGTGGTGAACATTTTCTGTTATTTTATAACTCCAATAAGTAGGACATTCTTTCTAAACTGCACTTCATTGAGAATTAAATAGTAGCCTCAAACAGATTTAAATTACTTCGTTCACACAGCTGGTATCATATGTGATAAGGATCCAAGCAATCAGGAACAGGCACTGAAGAAACATCTTTTTTGCAATGGCTATAACGCGAAAGAACCCCCTACTGACGTATTAAATGTGACAACGTACTTCACAATAAGGGCGATGCATTTGGTAAGTGGCATGTTGCTAAAAAAAGTATCGAAGTATCAATTTAACGGTCATTTCTACTTTTCACAGATTGACTATGTCCATAGAATGTTAGTTTTCACGGACCATGGATTGGTAAGTGATAAATTCCAAGAAAGGAAACAAATTGCAAGTGCATTCTTACCCAGCCCAACATGGACTATTTTTACATATCTTGTAGGTTTGGATCGATGATCATTTGAGTTGGAATGCTTCGGAGTGGTACAACATAACTGTGCTAAAACTTAAACAAGATGAAATTTGGATGCCAAAGATTATGACCTTTGATAAGTGAGTTTGTGACCCAACCGACTTGATGGACTTTTTATAATTGCATATTTAATTTCAGCTCTGTCTCGAAAGCTGTTGCAGCCAACTGTAAAATTTCGGCTTGCAGTTTGACCCACTTCGGGATGATACTTTGCTCTCCGTTTTGCTCAATTGCGATGCCATGTAGTTTTGATGCATCAAGATGGCCCTATGATACGAGAATATGTAAAATGAGAATTTCCATGGAAAATGAAGGTAAAACCCGTCCCAACACCATGCAGTCGAAATTACAATGTTCAGCTGCGAAACCAAATTCACCCTATGGAGATTGGAGCCTGATGTCAGTTGCACACAACCATACTACCATTAATGTGCCGAGTAAAGAGCAAAATATGGCAGAGGAATACCAATTCAGTATGCAACGTAAAGCAGATTATGCGGTGGTTTTCGTCCTTTCGCCTATACTTGGTAAGCTCTAGGTGTAGCATAAGCTGTGCTGATTGCGGTCCTGACATACATTTATTTGCAGTGATCGTTCTGCTCACCCTGTTTATTTGCTGGCTAAGTTCGATGATGCACGAGCGACTAGTTTTACTTCTTGTTTCTCTATACTGCCACTACGGACTATTGGGTGTGTGCACGATGAATATGTTTTTAACGGACCGTGAACCAGTACCAGCAGGTGATAAAACAACGGATGGTATCCACACCGGATTCTCTATTGATTTTTTTTGGTTTCAGAAAAAGTTTTGATTATCTCTTATATTATCACCTTTATTTTGTTTGTTGTAACACTGTTCAACCGATGGTTGCACAGTGCTCAAGATTCAGCCATTACTAATGAGTGGATTGGCAACATGTCAAAAAATCGAGCTATGGAGTTCATTCTGAATGCAGACTACCTGAATTTTGACCATAAGGTAGTGTAGACCGAGTCCTATAATGGTCGTTGCTTATTTTTAAACGATTTCAAAAGAAAATGTCGCTACCAATCACTTTTATTCACTTTCAGATGGCAAGAACTAGCAAAACGTCTAAGTCGGTAGGACAGGATTGCCAGCTGTTGGCAAAGCTCATTGACCGTGGAGTCCTGCTGGTAACCACAGTAGCTTATATCGTTCTTTTCTGTGTGTACATTCATGTCAAGCATGAGAAAATTGATCCCAATTTAATGTGTTCCTATTGAACGAATAGCATAGTAGCTGTAGGAGAAACGTCGAATATAAATTAAATTACAAACTTTTTGACCAAAGTAAAATAAAAATCATTATAGTTTTAAGTAAAATATCCATTCAAATAATATTTAGAAATTATTCGACATTTTTATCAACAGACAGCTATGAGTGTTTTACGTATTATTTTATAATGCAAAATTGCACATTCATTCAGCTGAAATACTACTGAAAATAAATAGCCGTTAAAAATATTTATTGAGGCATGCAAAATTTCCAGTGAATGCTTTTTATGATTGTAGTACCATATAATATCACACATCATAGCCATTCTTGAGAAAATTTATAAGTGAACGAATACTTACTGAAAGCCATCTACCACCCTGTTTACTAAAAATACTAGTCTACTGCATTTCTTATTAACTTATTTTTTCAATAATTCATAAATATGTCCATCTCCTTTCGGGGGTCCGCGACAGCCGAGCGGTAGCGCCGGTTAGAAAATCGGCCCATGAGGGCCGGGGCTCACCACCTCGACGGCGTGGGTTCGAATCCCAACCGAGACCGGACCCTCCCCTGTACGAGAGGACCGACTATCCACGTACAACAGGGAAACAAGTCTCGTAAGCCCTTAACGGGCAGGCATGACCAAGAGGTCGTTACGCCAAAAAGAAAAAGAAGAAGAAGATGTCCATCCTTCTATTGACTAATGATGTGTGAATAAATCAGGGACTCCAATCATCCCGTGGAAGTTTGTAACGTTATGTTGTTTATGTTCAAAGGTTATTAAAAGAGTACCAAGAATGGAGCAATATGTATCCCTTAAAAGAATAACATGTATTTCTTGGTTCGGTTTTTGAGTAAATGTGAGCGATGTCAAAGGTCAGAAAAAACACATTATCATATAAATCGAAAAGTCGATCAACATGCTCGAAGTTCTCGACTCCTGGTTTGATCAATCGAAATTGCACAACGCCTAACGAGGAAGCAAAGTCGGGCAAAGATTGCATCACAGACCGGCCGGATGACTTTAATTTTAACTGTAATTCTTTCAACATCAACAACAAGTAACCGTCCGGGATAAGGCCTAATGATAGGGAGGAAATGCCCTAAGAACAAAAAAGTCAGTTAGAGCATGATGGCTCTAACAATACGGCAACGCTCGTCATATCTTAATAAATAAATAAAATAAAAATAAATCAACAACAAGTAAAGATCGTAGGATGAATCCTCTCCCTAGGATTTTAGGTATTACTCATTACTAACGTAATATAAATCCATAGTTCAGGGAAATGATTTATTTGGCAAAAATATAAATAAAATATATTGTTTCAATTATTTCCAATGTACCAACGCATTCACACAATGCTAACGAAAATATGCCTTCAGAGTAGAAACGCCATGCATTATGCAATATGCCGTGCTTCCTTAATAGTCGCTGACACGATCAGTAAGGTTCATGTCCAGGAAAAAAGCGACAGAGTTTTACGGAAAGTTTTCCCCCACATATAACAGACATCCCATTTCCAAATGCAGTAAAAAGCAATTGAATTAGTCTCTCAAAAGTTCACCGAAATGACGTGTATTTAACAATGCACAAAATTACATATGCTCAAAAACATCACAGAACAAAACTAGTTTAATTGATTATGGGTAATGGTAGAATAAATTTTTATCTCTAAATTTAATCCAACTGTGGATTGAAAGAAGATTCAGAGAACTAAAAACAAATGTCTACATTTGTTTTGCATATAGTTGGAATGGTATAGTATTCTTGTCATTGTAAAGCTATTAACTTTATGATTGAAGGCGTTTTTCCACCGTTAGGCGATATTGCAACTCTGAACAAAGCCGTTCATGGACGGCATTAGGATTAAACAGCATTGCGCAACAGGTACACTTTTGGCTGTTGAAACAACAGACCAGCAATAATAAAATCTATCTGGGAAGAAGAAATGCGAACCCGGTCCAATTTGCACAGCAGCCATTATTAATATTTGATCGGTGGGCAACATTTTCAGGCGGTTGCGTTTCTGCATTGTCGGATTTTCTTTTCCACCGGAAAATTGAGCAGAAATCATAAAACCAAAAAAATGGCTAGCACGCACCAGTTTAATTACCCGCTCAGCAATCGATGGGCTTTGAATGGAAAGGAAAGCGATCGCAGCGGGTTGGTGAAGCTGGTGCGAAAATCTCTGCTCTAGTGCTGGGATTTGTAGCAAATAAATGATTGCACTTTTTTAGACCCATAAATTGTACGACGAAATCACAAATCGCCAATCATTAACAAAATGGCAGCTGAAACCTCCTGACAGAGTTTTGTCAATAATTCGAAGGCACAGTTATTAGTTCACTGTATTGTTCGCCACGTTTAAAAGCAAAGCATTTCATTCGCTCATTTCAAATATATTAATCGTTTTATGCCTTTTTTAAGAAATTAATAACAAAGGTACATTTTACTCCGCGTGCAAAATCATTATGCTTTCTCGTTCTGTTTAATTGACAATTGTTAATAAGAAAACGAGAAAGCATGACGCTTTTGCACGCTGGGGATGTCTCTAAACTAAAACTAAAAACTTCATTGCAAGCTTAAGCGACGAACCTGCTGAGATGATATATTCATCGACAATAATACTATTAACGAATCGAAACCTTGTGTTGTTTGAGACGGAAAGAAATACTGTTACTGTTCGATTGCGAAATATTTCAATTACCGTCCATTTCACTGATCTATTACTGTGAGTATCAACCAGGAACCAAATTCTGACTATCTCGGCGAGCGGTAGGAGTGAAGAAGCTAGACAAAATACTCTTAGGCCTCCCAATCCAACGTCTCGTTGCCATTGAGTCATAGGCTCCAGTTGCCGAGGGCCTTTACGCATGTTTGGTGCTAGATCAGGCGAGGGGCTGCTGTCGTCCACCCAAAACTAACACTGCTGGGCGGGAGGGAGACGCAATGCTCACATCAGCGTTCACGTGTACATGTACACCGAGGATGCCGTAAGTGCGGCTGGCCTGCAGTGCACTTACCGGCGCGTCACCAGCGCGAGATTGGTTGTGAATGAAAACGAAAACGACAGTAACGACCTCCCTGTTGCGCCGACTTCCCTGCGGTATGGGATCGCTGGCACTCGAAGCTTCCGAGCGCACTAATCCCGATCCCGGCTCGTGGCGCGCAGAGTGGGAAAGCCCGAAAGCCACCACCGGCCGGGCGTCTCGAGAAAGTGCACTTGCGGATCGTGGAGCGAGAAAGCGAACCGTGCCGTCGCGCGCGCTGCGATACCCATTATGCGCTGAAGATCGGCGACCGGGCAGAGAAGCGCTCGGTGAAAAAGAGAAAGAGCCACCCGAGGAGGCCCCACCACACCGTGGCGAGGCGTAGCGAACCCGTGCGAATCGGTTCCGTCGGATTCTGGTGGGAACGAGGTGCGTCGACGGCACGGAAAAACCGCGGCCGGAGCCTAGCGAGCGGTCGTGGCACTGCTGCAGCCAGCATTTCAACGTCGATCGTCCACCGAACAGGACGCGCAGGGATCGTCTCAGTTTGTCGCCGAGTGAAACAAACCAAGAGCGGGTGAAAGAGAGATAGAGCGAGAGGGTGCATGCGAGGACCAACTTGGAAGTTGGTGAAGTTTGTGCTGGAGTTCGAACGTGGGACCGTCGCGTCGTACGGAAGCGGATCCTTCGCGGAAAGTGACCATACCCAAAGTGAGCAACCGTGGTGAAAGGATACGCCGTGCGCCCGTTTCGTGTTTTTTTCCGTGGTGCAAACTAAACTGGATTCGAAGTTCGACTTTCTCGTCGATACAGCGCTGCGTGCGAAGAAGTGTCGGAAACGGATCACACCGAGTGCTTCCGAGGATCAGTGAATCCCCAGCGGTCGAGTGACCTGGTGCTGTTTATCGTTTCGGGTTTCGGGTGTGTGTGTGTGTGTGACGCAGGCGGTCGACAAACATGAAGCTTCCGGCTCTGCTGTTCGGCCTCGGGCTGATAACAGGTGTGCTGTCGCAAGGATTCGGCCAGCAGCCGCCCCCATTTCGACCGGTGAGTAGATACCGCGCCAACCGCAACCGAAATCCGGTGGAAGCAATTCCAGCTGGAAGGACAAATTTTAAAGATTAAAACAACGAAAAAATCACATGCACACTTGCGGAGCATACAAAAATGCTCTCACTTTCTCCGATTCGGCCACACTTGATCCGCACGACGCACAACACCATCAACAACAAACAGTATTGATAATGTGTGTGAGCGAGATGTGATGTAAGGGGAAGCGAGCGAAGGAGACGGCGGCGCGCCGGAGATCCGGAGATCGAAGAAAAAAGTGCGCGCAGCACCAGCCGAAACCGGTCTGGGACGCGATCTTTCTCCCGAGGGCCCTTTGCAACGGTTTCGGTGATGTGCCAAAACCGGACGTAGGTTAACCCTGTGCGTCCGCCCGGTTGGGAGCTGTGGGGTCAGCCTTCCCCCCCCCCCCTGCGGGAGCGAAGGCAGGGTTGGGGGTGCACTGTCGAAAGCCGAATTTTCGGCTCGAAAAACCGAATCGCTGCAAAGGCGCCGCCTGCCAAAGGCCAGGCCCGAACCGGATTCCATCGCGCCGTGACCGCGCGACAGTTGCCACCGGTTTGGGGCGAGGTCTCAATCTGCCATCCCGCGGGCAAAAACCTTCCGAAAAGGGGAAAAGACAGCAAGAAAATGAAACCTACCACCCAAATCCATGCATGCTCGAGATAAAAGAAAACTCAAAAACTGGCCCCGAAAAACGACACACGACGCCACACACGGGAAGTTACACGATCCGGTCGCGACATTGACTCCCAACCGAAAGGGTTTCGCATTGGGTCGCACCGAAAACCGTCCGTCAGGCGGCCTCAAAGGTGGTTCGTGGTGCTGCTTTTTTTATGGTTCTTCATCTTCTCCCTCTGCTCCCTCGATTGCCTTCGCAAGTGTTGTTGTTTTGTCCTCTGCCTCCTTTGACCTTTAAGGTCTTTCGTGGTTTTCGAATTTTCTCTTTCACCGGCGTGGCAGCGCGGGAAGATCGCGATCTTCCGCCAGCGTTCGGGGAGCGCAACATCATGCTCGGATTTGGGGGGTAGCGGGCGGAGTTGTTGCGGCATTTAAAATTCCCGCTGGACGGCTGGATGGAGTCGCAAAAAATCCGGCCAAAAGGGCTCCCTCGGGTCTCCGAAGGGAAACCCCTGGCTTCGGACGAGGGTGAAACGGTGAACCTGTCAATGCAAATCCAGTCCAATTTGCTTTCGTCTGGTGAATTTTAAATGGGAAGTTTCATTACGACGCCCTCGTGCGGTTGCGGAGGAAGGCTTGTATTGCACGATTTCGTGGACGATTTTCAACTTGGCGAGGATGATATAATAAACGAACGATTCGAAGAACGTTAGTGCGAAAACAATTGCTTAACAACATCATTTGAGATTTTGCATGAGCGTTTCAGTTTCTTCAACATTAAATCATAAAATGAATTTCGTATGCTTAATTGATGGTTGTCGAATAAGTTATTTTTGAATGAAAATCCATGTTAAAGAGAGATAGAAAAAGTTTCGAAAACAGTACAAAATGAACGAAACAACAAATCTTTAGTTTTGTTGAAACTTCAATTAGTCGCACTAAACAATTTAAAGAGAAAACTTCTAGCTAATGTGATTGAAATACACAGAGAAGTAAATCACACAAACATACCCACATAGCACTTATCCTGATGACATGAATGTTAATATTAATTCATGCACTGAACATTTGTTTGCGGACAAAACCGAATCAACGCGTTCTGTAATGCAAACAATATGTTAATTGTCTTTCGAATCAAAAAAGTATCTGGCAGTTCTGTACCAATTTAAAGATGTTGGTACTTGTCTTGTTGCTCTTCGCATTGGTCGTTTGGACCATTTTCTACGAATCTGTTTTTAACTCGTTGTCAAAGCAAACATGTTTGCCAAATCCATCGCCGCGTAATCATGCTTCGAGCCGTCCGTAGTTTGCCGACAAAAGGCGCCTCAGCAAGCCGCTGGCCATAAATCTTCTGCATTCGCATTTTTAACGTGATATGCCCATCGAAGCGGCCCCATAACGAGTTGACACTTTCGAATGTGCAAACAACGCCAGCAATCGTCATAACACACCGGGTCCGGGTGTTGCGGAAGCCAATAACGCCGGAGAATGTGGCCCACAGCGACGATCGATCGTCCAACATTCCGCCGTGATCGCGCCGATCGCTGGCCGGGGAGGCTGCGGAGGCTGCGGAGGCTGCGGAGCGTTCACTTCGTGACGTGACGACGCGGCGGAAAGTGAAGACTCGGAGCGATCAATGAACCCGGGGCGCGCGAGTCCGGAGTGTGGCTGGCTCATCGCGACGTGTGCGTCGGCATTGGCAGCGAAAATGGCGGCGGTAGCAGCAGCACACTGGTGAAGGTGAAATGTACCCGGACCGGGTCCATGGTGGCTTTCCTTGTTCCCGCCCGAAGCTGCATATGCGAATGTCGCAGCGCAGGAGGAGTGACGATAAGCATCGTTAGTCGCCGTCGTCGTCGTCGTCGTCGTGACCTACTGATGGTACGTACATACGTACTTGACGGTGTGGTTGTACACTTCACCTTCGCAAGCGTTGCGTTGCTGATTTGATCGCGCACGATCGCGCGACGCTTCGCCCGCCAAAGATGGCTTCGGCACGGAAGCGTCTGACGATAGTCTTCTGCCTCGCAAACGAGAAAGGTGCTTCGGAAGAAAGTGAAAAACATTCGACGGTATGTTACGCGGTGCAACCCTCCAGCTTCCCCCGGCTCCCTCCCCATTCCTTCCTCGGCGAGGATCATCTCGTCGTGAGTCTCATCTCGTCGCGATCCCGGTATACGGATGCGTCAATTCGTCGTTGTCGTCGCCATCGTCGTATTCAAAAACAAAAAAAACTCACACAGAAACAAACAACGGCCCGTTTATCATTTTCCATTCGCGACGACAAGTGTCACACACTCGTCTGTTTGCCGTTCCCATCTCACAGGCCACTTTCTTTTACTTTTTTATCGGCCAATGAATAATTTCGCAAGTGCCGAATCTTCCGCCGCAAACATCTTGGCGGCTTGAGGCTGGCTCGACTTCGTTCGGCCGATCGTTAAAGTACGGCCCTTCGTGCAAGATCCGCTTTTGCTTTCGCTTTCGGGCTGGTTTTCAGCTCGGTTTCGATGGACGACACTTATCGTGCGTTGGTAAGCACTATAAACAGGCAATCGGTGGAAGGATGTCTTACGTCAAATGAAGTAGTGTTGTGTGATTTAAGCTCTTTCCTTTGATAGTGCTTTTTTTGTTTTATTTATTGAATTTTTAATTAACAATACGATCGTGTCACAATCCTTTCAGACAAAGTGTGTGTAGCGCAATTGTCTGATTTAACGTGTTTCGGTAAAAAAATTAAACTGAACAATCTTCTAAAACAATCAAATTATCGATTTGTGTTCTAGTTGGGATGAAGAAGAAATGTGTGACTTTAAATATATCAGTAACGTTGTTTCTAAAGAGTGCAAAATTCTACGTTTTTGGGCATAGCATATATAGTTTAACATTAACATTGTCGTTTGCTTAAACACATCTCGGTACAAAATATAAAAAGCCACACAGGATAGCATTACTCTTCGACCACCTTTCGCCTTAGAAGTTAAAACAAACCTTTTGTATGAATTGTCCCTGACAAATCAATGTTTTGTGACATTCAAAGAAAACCTTTTATTTTAGAGAATGATTAGACATTTGGAAGAAAACAATTTACTTTATTTATAAGTACATGTATAAAAACATTTCCAAACTTGACGGGTTAAAAACTTAAGCTGCGGATAGACGGATGCAATATTTCACTGCAATGAAATAAAATTTGACATTCCTACCAAAAATGACAGTGAAAGCAATATTTCGATGCTTAACCTCCCCGTTTGGATCTTTGCAATGTTGCAATGAAATACGCATAGAAATATTGCAATGACTGTCATTTTGGGTAGAAATGTCACATTTTATTTCATTGCATTGAAATATTGCATCCGTCTATCCGCAGCTTTAGAAATTTTTTCCCGAAAGGAAGAAATAGCCTTCTGTATGAAGTTTTCAAATGTCTATCATAAATGACTTTGTATTGTAAATTCTATAATTTACAAGAAGTAGAATCTATGCTTTTTTCGATCTTAATATTCTGTCAAGGCAATAAACAAGATTCCTTTTGCAATGTTTGACTTTTAATTTAGAGTCTAAATTTTAGACCAACGAACTCATCGAAAGCTATGGGAATTATGCTGCAATCTGCCTCTGTCGACCCATTATGCTGCCCATCAAAAGTCTCTTCGTTCTCGTGCACCGCTCGTGACGTGTTATTTGCGCAATCATGTCGTAGTGGCACGAACCAAAACGTCACAGAATATTCACTGCTCACGTATTCTCAGAGAAGGCCCATTGAAGCTGATCGTCATGCGCTTGTGCAATGGCGTACCGCCTTCCGATCGAGACCGGGTCTTCACGACCAATTAAGATCGTTCAAGGGCTGCAATAAGAGTGGGTTTTGTGTTTGTATCCTTTACTTGCTCAGTTGAACTCAACCACATTTTCACTACTATCGTGAACCAGCATTCCACCAGCGAATGTTTTGTTCATCCTTTTTAATGGTAAACGATACCCAGTGATCCGCGTAAGTGATATCGGCGAAACTGGACCAACCTCGGTGCGGTTTGTAGCGATTGCGCTGGAGCAACAGATTTGTAATCTTCAATTAACACGCCACCGAACGGACGAGACGAGATGAGATGAGTGCAAAACGCGACGAACCGAGTCCACGCTGGCGCCGACGACGTAAACACACAGACACCGTACGGTAAGAGACGGTGTATCTCATTACCCGATACCAC
Organism: Anopheles coustani; assembly: GCF_943734705.1. Taxonomy (NCBI): domain Eukaryota; kingdom Metazoa; phylum Arthropoda; class Insecta; order Diptera; family Culicidae; genus Anopheles; species Anopheles coustani. The sequence continues at coordinate 38,037,829 of NC_071289.1, forward strand.
CGTGTGGTGTGGTCGACTTTTCGGTTTTTAATTTTTATTTCTTATTTCCGAACCCACAAATTGTTCCAATAACACACACACACATTTATTCATTATCACATCATATCGACAAATATAGAGCCCGGCACAAACGGTCGTTAACGGATGCGGCCCTCGCTTGGCGGCTGTTGTTGGTGGATTTTTATGGCACCGAATTGCGAAAAAACAATCGATTGAATAATGCACGATCGCGCACGGCAAAAATAAAAGATCGGTTACGAAAACGAAACGGCGATGAGATGTGACAAGATTTATTGCGCTCATAGCTTTTACGGGCAGCTATTCACATAAACAGCTGATTCGGAATTGATTTATGCCAGGCGCAAAGCAAACATACGCGAGCATTTAGAGAATAATCTCCACTCCAAGTTTGTTAAATTGAAACCTTACATCGACAGGAGGGATAACTTTTTCGTTTAATACATCTTTCACTCACTGTTCACTTCACCGTTTGGCATTACAGAGAGGCATTCAACTTTTCTTTAATTTAAGCACGTTCACCGTTTTTGGAGTGCCATGTGTAGATGCAAGCGTTGGAACGTCCACTGAATTTAATATGGAACATTAACGCACGTAACGTGTCGTCTTTACGGTTCGCAAAGGAAAAACCGCAAGGTGTATCATCTAATGACTCATATCAATCACAACACACGGTAGGCTCCGAGGTAGCCGGCTCCAGCTGGAGACTCTCCCACCCGAAGGGGTGTGTTGACTTTTCTCACCACTAATTGCGCGGCCCGGGCGAGCCCAGGCGCTCGGATGCCGAACGAACCGAGCCCATTAAACGATCGGGTGTAAAATTAAATTACGATTAAATCAATCATAAACCAAGCCCCGGCCCGGTTGATGGTACGCGTTGCGTCCAATGGACCGCCGCACGGAGAGATGCCGAGTTGCGAGATGCGTCACCGACTTCCGGTGCGGCGAGACGAGAGAGCGAGATTGTAATCCCAGCGGAAATCGGCCGAAAATGGCGATGCGACTCCGCGGAGGAAAGCAAGTGCGTGAAAATAATTGTCCGATGGCTTACGTAAGCCGAACGGTCGCATCCATCTCACGCTGATCAGCAGCTTTTACTTTTCAACCCCGAGCTTGGTTTTTCGGTGTGACTTTCTGGCGATCTTTTGTGGCCATCTTTACAATAGGAACGGGGTCTCGGAAGGACCGACCACGACGACGACGACGACGATGACGTTTGGGGGCAGCATAATCATCATAATCACGATCTCCGGGACGCGTAAGCACATTCGGAAGAGAACTGTTAGGTCGCGGCCGCTTCCTTCCCGCCCGGAACCCCGGTCACGACCTCATGCACAATCGATTCGGCCATTCGGGCGGCTTCATTAGACGTGGCGAAGATGGGCATCCCGTCGGTGGGCATTCGGTAACGTAGCTGTTTGCTGTGAATGTTTTGATGTTGATGAATCTTTTACTTAATATACATCACATCCGGCGCAGTTACATTCCGGGTGAAAACGAGCGAGGCATTCGGTTTCTTTGCGATAAGCGGCTCAATTCGAGCGTCAATTTTAAAGAGATTGTGTTGTGTGGAATGTGAAACACAAATGCTTACCAGACAATTTTAAAATGTTAAAAAAACAACAGCCATTGAACACGATCAGAAACACGATAACATGTATTCGGTTCAGATAATATTGTGAATCTATAGAAAGAAAACTAAACTTACATTGCAAGCAAATAGTGATACGACAATCGTCTGAATTTTGATTGAATCGTTGTTAACATAAACAGTCTCTATTTATTGTTTATAAAAGGCCAGATTCGTTGAAATTAAATCGTCCAGATTTTAACTTATACAAACAGACACATTTTCTATGTATAATTCCAATGTAATTTGCAACACCTATCAACAATTGAGGATGCAATATTTTGTGTATGGCTGATAATCTCATATAGAGTGGATTTATCTGTTAAATCCGTAAAAAATGCCTGAGTAGATTTAACAAGTTGCCAATTATGTGAAAATGGGTAAATTCAAAATTTTCCTACATCAAGTAATCAAACGAAAATTTACATAATAAAAGGATTTGGATTAACACCCTTTTTTTGTACAAGATGGACATCGAACAATTGACTACGCTAGGCATTACTTTTGATTGGAATCTTGTTACTTCTGGTAGTGACCAGTTTAAGAGAGACACAAAACCCATTTCTTGGTGCTTATCCTAGTTTGACCGTGAATATAATCCTCTGATGAATGAAATCATAAAATCAAACTCATGAAAGTTGGTGGCTCCAAAAAATCGGCATCAAACCGATGGGAAATCATTTCTCCTCCAATATCCAACATTGATTTAAAACGATGTTGTTCCGCGCATAAAACGCACGCCGAACACGGTTCGAGGGGTACCGAATGGGAGAATGTCAATTTATCCTCGCGGTTAATGTCACTTTCGCGACTGCAGGGCTGTCTAATTAATTTCCCTCGGCAGCCCAGCGGGTAGCACATCCATCACATTCTCAACCGGGCTGGCAAGTGATTTCCGCAAGTGATTTGCCGTGAAAATACAGGTTTCGAGCTGCGGCTCGTGGCCGTTTGGTGAAATTTTCGAAATAAACGAAGAAGCTAAACAACAGCGGCAAAAAAAAGCATAATGCTCCCACCATAAGATCGGTGTGGTGGTGTTGACCGAGGGGGGGTGGGGGGTCCTGCAGGGGATCACGCTTTCCGAATCGCATCGAGTCGTGGCTGCATCTGCAAACTCTCCTCCCTCCCCCCCTCCCCCGCCGGGTGCTGCATTGTTTCGGTGGCGGTTGTCAGTGGGTGCAGCATTATATTCACCATCGGTATCGATGTTCCGGCACGGCCAGCCGGATTTACTGCCGATCAAAACCGATGCTTACCCGTTCGTTGAGGCTGCCGTTGAATGAACACATTAAGCGAGTCAGCAAACGCAGCGCGAGCGAAGAGTGAAAGAATAAAAAATGTGATTCCTTGGCGAAAGCACCAGCCTTATAAAGTGAAACCCAAAACTCCGTGCCAAATCAACCATTCGTTCGTTCGTTCGTTTGCCATTTTGCAAATATGTGTAAGCCTTTTCTCTCTTCTGCCTTATCGCTGCTAAATTCCTCCCGCCATTGCCCATGGTCTGGTGGTTTAGCATTTCCAATAGGAAAAATTTCACTAAATCCTCCTCCCGCGGACGGCGGCCATATTCCGCCTCGCGACACGACGCAGCGATGCTCGGTGTGGCCGGGGCATGCTCGAGGCTTTCCAAGAGCCACCGTTCTACACTCCTTCGGCGAGGATGGCATCGATCGGTTTCAATGATGCGAAGGGACCGGACCGGGGGTGGAGGAGGCGATGGAATAAATTATTCGAGGATGGATGAAAATAACCGAACCTCCTGGCCCTGGCCTCCACAGAGGAAAAGGCCTAGCCCAGTGCTCTTCTCGGTGCACGCCAGCACGATGCGGCTCATTGCCGTCGACGAAGGCTTCTGCTTTTCTCCCCTGGGAGGCGGGTTTGAGGAGTGGGAGTTGAAAAGCGCACGCCACACACGAACGCGCACTCATCTTCGATAACGACACGTGAGAGATGCGCTTCAGAGGTGCCGTTGCCGGAGCCCGCCGGTGCATGCAGCATCGCCATCGGCCAGCCTTTCTTCTTCGCTGGCTTGAAGGATCCTTGGGAGTGGGGTGGGTAAGGGGGGTAGGTGGAAAGCGATGGTGGAAAACAGTACCTTGTGGCGCTGGCCACAGGGACATCGGTGATCGGTGGAAGCTTAGGCCGATCGAAGAAGTGGGTAGGATTAATTTGGGCGGCGAGGCCTTGCCTCCCATCCGTTGGCAGGAGGGTGGTCGAGAGATTCGCGTGTGTGTCTGTATGGTTCGATACTCGCACGGAGCGAATCGCTGGTAAATGAAGTCGTAATTGCCCGCCGCCCGCCGCAGATTGGATGAGAGATTCGCCCGCCGAAGGAGAATGCTGCAATTTCGCCAGCATCCTTTGGCATCTGCGGGGCTTGTGGAATTTGGTGGAAAACAAACACCACCGCAAGGAAGGACCAGTGCCAATTTTTCAATTATTATTGCAAGAAGAAGGCTTTGCTCGTGAAATCTCAACCCTCGATGGCCCCGATTGGCAGTATTTAGGCAACGATTTGATGTCATTATATTTTCTCGATTGTTTTTGTTTTGTCCAAAACCAATGGGCAACATAATTGTCCACCTATTACCGGGCAAGGTTGAAGGAAAAACAAAAACCATTCCGAAGCAAAACTCTGATAGCTACCGAAAAGAGAAACCGAGAAACCATGGCGCTGAACAGCGAGACCGCCAAGGTTGCGGATGCGCAACGACAACCCGCGCAATGCGAGTTAACACATTGCTTGTGTCTTTAACACATTTTAATCAACGCTTGGCCCATTGCCGTCCGTGGCGCTTACAATGTCTTCGAAACGGCCGAAGTAAACTGCTTTCCATAAATATTCATACACCCTTGATGGCGCGCAATCGTACTTACAAGCTGACCCCATTATCACCTACCCAGCAGCAGATGACAAAACTATTTCAGGCTCCACCCCGAGGGTGTAGCCCTTCTCAGGTGCCCGCTCTTTGTCGGGTAGGGTCGGGTAATTAAAACATTATCATCACCCTGCTGGCGTCCGCTTGCCGGCGATTTGTCTCTCCTCGCCTGCGATGGCAACATTTTGCTACATTGTAGCGTTCGATCGCTTCGCTTTCTTCCGGGCGCTTACGCAAGGCTCGATCGGGCGATCGATCAACGCGATCTGATAACGCGATCGAGCGATCAGAGGAGGCAGCAACCGATGGGCCGTCGGTGTTAGGGCGGAAACAAATTAATTTTCCATTTTTCACCAACCGCGAATCGAGATTTTACCTCCAAGTACCGGTCCGTTGGTCGGATGGCTTGTTGGTTGGCTCTTCTGATTGGATTCCTGTCGCGATTTGTCAAACGGATCTATGAACAGCATAGCGGATGTGGACTTAGACGTGGTTAACCTTTTCGTTTTATATTAACAAGATCATTACATTTAGTTGCACTATCAAATCGGTGGGTTTAATCAATTTTTTCATATGATAGTTAAAGCTGCTCAACCTCCATATAGAAAAAGTGAATCAAGGAGATAATGAACTAGACATCAATAAACGGACTTCGTCATAGTTAATGAGTAAGCTTCATGATAGGGTCTGGACTTAGATATTAATTTGATAAATTATGTTGGTACGCAAATCAAATTAACTCCAAGTTTACAAGAGAAGTTCCAAGCATGTTCAAAAGTTATTTTGAAAAACTATGACTTCAGGAATTATCACAGAATGTCAGGAATAATTTGAATGCACAGATTCTGTCATGCATGACAGCTAACCCACTAGGCGATTTCTAGCAAATCGTCCTAAAAACGTCCCAGCGAACGGCGGTACACTGAATATCGAGCAGTTTTTTGCCTTTTTCTTTCGGACCCCCCGATATCCGCTTAACGGGGGGTCGGATTACACGCACACAACGTTGAGTCAGAGGTGACACGCACACCAAGCGCGCCAGGCAAAAAAAGGGCAAAAACATAGTTGCTCTCTTATTCCGCTCGCTACTATGCTCAGCCCCCAAGCTTTCTCCCAGCTCGTCTTCAATTCTCACCAATGCGTCTTTTTCTACTATTTAGTCGTCATGTTGTCTCGATAGGATAAGTCAGTGCAATAATCACTCTGGGCTATTTGTCAGTTGGCGATGCCCGAGGTTTAACATCCAATATTAACCTAGGAGGAATGGACATCGTTTTCCATGACGTTCCATTCTCTCTCCCATCATGGCGCACTACTTTGCTCCGCTCAGGTGTAAGCACGGATGGTTTCGCAAACAGCTGTTCGTAGTCAATGATATGAATGGTGTATGTGTTCGATGCATGCATGGGGATTGTTTTGATTGCGGAATGAAATTGCGTCAAGCTAATGTAATGAAATTGCATGCATGAAACTAAGTAATTTCTTTATTTGTCGTTTTGCTTCTTCATTTTCTTTGTTCTTCGTACGTTTTACTATAGAATTGAATGAATGAAAGAACTACAATAAAATAACGATTAAAAATTTATGAATTGCAATGGGTTGAAATATGGTAGTACTGCGTTATCACATTAGCACAACAACCGCAATAATGCCGTTAATCGCTGTATGCATGTTGTACGGGTTGATTAAGGTAAATTCAATTTACGTGTGCTCGTGTCAGCTTGAGTAAAGGTTCATCGGATTTCGGTTCAAAGAAGTGAGCCAAAGCCTTTGGTTAATAATGGCCATTCACATTATTGAAACAAACTGAACCGTGCAGCGATTGCTACCAATTTCGAACGCTTGTAATTCTGGAGACCGCTACATTGCTCAGCAATCAGCTGTGCCAATAACATAGAATAAAAATCATAACACATACAAACAAACACAGGTCCAATACGAGTGAAAGAGATAGCACATTTGAGGCATGCTCTTTTTGCACACAGCAGAAAGCATTGAAAGAGAATCCTTAACACGCATACAATGCATATGCCTTCCGCTTCACGCACACCATCAACCGGTTTTTATTCCGCATTAACAGCAAATGCATGACCCAATGAGGAAGAAAGAGTCAGGGCATAGCATCAATAGCAGCTATCTCGATCTTGTCCACAGTAGAGGGTCGTGGAGATGGGATTCTCCCTACCCCTCGCCTGTAAAATGAACTGATTCGAGCAAAACCGTTCGCTGGGGTCCTACGTGACACAAACATCGAGCAGTTTTGTATGATGAGTAGGACGAAGTACTCGAAAAACGTCGTACATTTGTTTCATCCCCATACAAAAAAGTAGGACGTTTTTAGGACGTTATTTCACGCTGCCTACCGGGAAAGAACTCAATAGTGAGTCGTATTTAACATATGGAGGCCCTGGTCGATCCCTGGTCTAGCAGGCTGTATGATCCTTCAGTACAGGATATTATTGTTGATATCTGGTTTAGATCAATTTCTCATTTTGAAACAAGCTGCACAAAACAAGCATCTTTTAGTACGTCTTTTAGCACTACTATCATTTATCCAGGATTTTCCATACCCTCGTATATAACGGCTCTCTTCGTGCCCTTTTTTATCTGACTGTGTACTTGCGTTTTGATTTGATTCATCCCATCGTGCGCATTGTTGATTCTCGTCTCGTGCGCTTCTCATGCCAAAGGCCCCTCAAAGAAAATGCTGCTGGGTGGGATGGGCGCACTAAATGAGCCACCCCACGAGATGGCGTACGAAAGGGGAGGGCAAGAGGGGCTTGGTAACGGGAAGGCGAAAGTGAAAGAGTGGAAGAGAGCTGGGGGGCGTTAGCTCGAATGCTTTTCAGACCGTTGCAGTCGGCGTGAGGGCTAAAGTGTTGCAGGAGGGAGTTTTTCCAACTGCTCATTTCTTTCGCTCCCCCGGCAATCCATGATCGATTGCTCTCGATGGGGTGGAGAAGGGGGGGGGGGGGTTGTGTATGTTGAAGAGAAGATAATTATGACGATGTTGCAGTTTCACTACGTACATGTGTGCAGTTTTACAAGCGTTTCGCATAGCGCTATTTGTCGGCACGAACGGTTTACTATTCAAACACGACCAAGAAGCAGCATGTTTATGAGATTGCATTCTTAATTGATCAAATCGTCGGACTTTTTCCTCCCGTTTGATGTGGCATGAAGTTATTCAAAGTGAAGAGTACAACATTAAAATATTATTGCTGTTCCAAACACACATGTCATGGCTTCACTCTCAAAGTCAAATGGGAGTGAAATGTCTTATCTAATACTTCTAAATACAATCGTGCAAGAAACAAACGTTTGGCGCCTTGGCCCCCGGTGGCCTTCTAATTAAAATAAAATGGACAACAGCGACGTCCAGGTCCGGACAGGCCTGACTTCCATTAAACATTTTATGCACGTTGCTTCCGGTTTTGAAATTAATTATAAAAACCTCCATTGCAGTGCTCAATTAGTAGGAAGAAAATGATCAACATCTCATCTTTCGGTAGCCGAAAAACCTTTTCGCTTGTTAGTCTCCTCCGCCCTCCCCTAAGCCCTTATATGCGGAGTCCCTATCTGACCGGCCTAATCTACGTTGGTATCATAAAACGCCCATCGGCTTCGTTCGTCTTCGTTTTTTTATGGCATCGTTGAGGGTGGTTGAAGATCTACCGCAGTCCGATCAAAAGACGCCGAACCTAGCACCGATGAGTAGATCGTGGTTAGAGAGAAGAAAGAGTGTTTCGTCCTGTGTTTTTGTGTGCGTTGAAGAACGATTCAAAAAATTTGGCGAAAGTGTTATGCATTAGGAAAACGAGGGAACAGGACGGACGCCGACTGGTTACGATGAGATGGAAAGTGATGGACGAGCGTACCCGCCACGGAACATCTGGTTCTTTTTTCTTGTTTTGAGCGCGTTGCGATGATGACTCCAATATGGCGGCCGGTTGTAAAGATCGAGATCGCACGCGCTGCAGGTAGGACTGAAAAACAATCCACAGAAGGTCATGTCCAACGAATTGCTCGAGTGTTTTGGTAGCCCGCTGCTAATGGGTTTAATTATGATGATGAGTTGTTTTTGTACCGGCGATCATCGTTTGTCGATCACATCTTGTGTGGGTTTCACTTTCATCTCGCGTAAGACTTCCGCCGGGTACTCCAGCTCCAACTCGCTGTACGTTGGAGCTGTTCGAGCGCCCCACGGGTGCAATGTTGAAGATTAATTAATTTTAATTTGGCCTCACTTGAGCGTACGCACTCGCGACGAAGGATCGCGCTCGGATCAATTGCTTTACATAATTCCTCGCCGTTCCGATCCGATCCGAATTGAGCTCCACAGAACCGCCATCGTCGGCGCAAGGTGAGGAATAGTAAATTGGAAGCTATTTTTCATGGCATTTCTCCCCGCGCCGGCGTGCCGTGCCGGGGAAAAACGGGCAGCTGGCCGCGTTTCGCTACGCTACGTTGGCGAGCCGGCCCGACATCCGGTCCTCGTGGGCATAATTGACATTGGCCGCGTGGATCGGCCCGCTGGCTGGTCGCAAGGTTGACGCTAATTTTGTCATTACTCTCGGCCGAACCAACCTCGAAGGTGTGAAGGCGTCCACCGGTCGCGCGTGGAAAGTCATTTCCATTTGTCCCGGAGGTGTTCATTTGTCGTTTGTGTGTGGGTATGTGTATGCTTGTGTGACGCTTTTCGTGAGCTATTTGTAATGAGAAGCTTCACGCCAGCGGTCGATGATACCGGCTTCCGGTTCCCGTTGGTAGCGCGATTGCCATTAATCTCGTTAGAGGGCCTAATCCGGTGACGGGGATGAATTGTGATACGTTCTGTGAACTCTCCCTCTCTCTCGCTCTCTCCATTGGGCCATGGGAAATTGCAAACTTAGAAAGGTGGTTGATTGCTGCAATACATCACCGAGGACGAGATTGGTTTACATTTCATTTCATTTCGCTTGAAGAAAAAAGGGAAATGTTTCATAAATTAACTTTTAATTCGAATGTTACGCACATTGGAGAGTTTTCTTATGTTTGGAGTTCCCAAATAATTATATATTTAGCATTACCGTAATGCGTTTTTTCCCCTACCACAACCCCTTCTTTTTATTTTGTTTTATTTTTCTCTCATATAAGTCCAAGCTTCGAATCGCATCCAAATTCACACACGCCGCCAAACAACTCATTATCACTTTCGACTTCCGTCCGGTCCCGTACGTTCCCAACGTGCTATCTCCTGCGATCGGTATTTGGGTTAGTCGCACCCTCCCCTCGGGCTCGGCCCCCCGTCCAACCCCCTGACGCCTTCCGCTACGAGGCTACAAACGTGTGACTTTCGCCTTCGGGAGGAAAAAGTTTCCAAAACTCAAATCCTGCTTTGCATCCCCTTTGGGCCGGGGGGTTTGGGCAACCCGGGACGGAGTGGAGCTAAAGTGGGTGAGATAAAACAAAGCTGCCCCACGGAAAGAAGGTCACCAGGGATGCTCCCGTGGAGCCTCCGTAGCAAGGCCGGCAAGCAGCGTCGTGGGTTTCAACTTGAAACAGGAGAAATGCTGTCGCTGTGTTCTTCTCATTTTCGGCGGTTTCTTTTCCCTCCAGCAGAAACCGGAAAGGACTTCGGTTCGGGTAGCGAGATCGAGCAAAGGTTGGGGCTCGTCCGAAAATTTGCAAATCCGATCGGGTCCTCGGCATGGGATGGGCTTTGGCTTTAATGGGTGATTTGTGCAAAATATCCGCTTTTTCGCCAGCACGAAAGGTGCGAATGGCGGAGCGAAAAACAAAACCCTGGCTTGGTGGTTGGCATGATGGACTGGTGAAACTTTTCCGATCGTGCAAAGTAAAGCATTTGTACGATAATGCGCACATGAATATTCAATACATGAAAATCACCCCTATTCTATCGATCCGCGGCCTCGATCGTTCGTGTTTTATTTGAGATACTTTCGAGAGTTTGGCTCTAACTCGTTGTCGAACCCACTCGAGTTCATCTGCTTTAGTTTTTTTTTGTGTTTTAGCAGGCAGTAAAAGATCGACTGGATATTTACTGATTAGATTCATCTGCTTTGCACCCGATAGCGTGATCGTGATCGAAATCTTCGAAAGTGATCCTCCCGGAACGACCGTGGTTTAGGCGCTAGATCGGAGCTACGACGAGTTCGCGGAATGGAACTGCGCTTTATGGCGAAACTATGCAGCTCCATATCCGTCGGCAGCGGCTTCCCCGACGATGCCGATGCCACCGTGTGCCGAGGGCTGCAATTAATTAATCACCATCAATCGCCTGAAGCTGCCCCCACAAGACGATTTATATCGAGCCATTGGGGCATCGCGTGTGTCTGGGTGTATCAATTGAGTGTGGCTGGAACCCGTCCAGACTCCTCGGGGCTGGGAGCTGCACGCACGGATGCAGCTGCACTTAATTGAGCATGAATCCGAGTGAGCCCCATTTGGAAAGTGTGATGAAAAATGAAGCTTCAACGGAACGTAGATGGTCGAGGTCTTAGTGGAAGTAGTGCACACATTCTTTGACTTAATCATAGCGACACGTCCGGAAGACATATGGCAAGTTCAGTTCTTTTCTTTTGGTGAACTTTAAAAACTTGGAAGAAGGAATATAATTTATCCTGCGAAAAATTTTCCGTATCGAGAAACCTTAAATTCGGAATGTGAAGGCATGAACTAAAAGTAGTTCGGTTAAACGGCGCATAAGTGTTTCGCGCGTCTTTCGACACGCATGTCGCGGACAGTGTCACCCTTTTGCACAATGGGACGCACGTTGCGAACCGTTCCCTGGTGTTTAGAATAATGGAACCCAACTTAACCTCCGTCACCGCAATGCATGTCAGTGGAGCGCTTACGTGCGACATCGAGATGAGGAAAATCTGGGAACCTTTTTTCCCATTGGCGCTCGGTTGACATAGTTGGGTTGCATAATTTCGTGCGTACTTGCTGCAAGTATCTGTTAGCAGTTACAAATAGTCGGGGTGTTGTCTGAAGGGTTTAGGCTGGTCTGCTGACCTAGCGTCAACGCAGCTTCCATTATATGCCGGTGGTTTGCGTCAGTCGCTCGCGAGTGAGCTGGTCAAACAATGTTCGGTGCTGGCCTACAAATCGAATTTTCCACCCGGGGTCACCAAACGCGACCACGCACCACGGTGAAGCATGTGCCACAACATATAATAACGCACAAACAAACAACCGTTTCACTTTCGACAATTATGCTGTTGTTCCGACCGATTCCGCAACGTTGCTTACTTTGGCCGATTACGGTCGTCGGGGAATGTTACGAATTCGCTTCGCGTATTATTAGACACTACACACAACGATGGCGAAACATCCTTGCGGCGGGTGTTTCGGTAGGGATTTTGCGTATGCGAAATACCCTTTTTTCTGTGAGTGCCCGTTGAAATGTTTCTGCAGCGTTTCTGGCTAATGTTTTCCAATTATCGCTCATCAAAAGGCACTACAATGCGTTGCGGTCAGTCCGAGGGCTTGATCACACTCGCGGATGATGGAATGTGGTATTTTAAAGGTGCTACAAAACGACGCAATACGCATCTAAACGCTATTACCTGAAACTGCACATGTGAGAAATAATGCTTGTATTTTACTTTACAAGCTAAACGAAATAACGAACTACTCCGAAACATCATCGTTCTGTGTAAATGAATAGGCTAAACGGGAAAAATCAGCTTATGGGTTAAGATGAAGCAAAAAAAACGATAAAGTAATAGCTTATGGTTAATGAAAAATTCATCATTATTTGAAATACAATAGAAAAATGGAAAAGCATATATTTGTATTGGAATTCATTTAGTTTGAAACACTCTCGTAATATAGTTGTTTGTTAAAGGAAGTATCTTCAAAAAGGCCAAATTATGTTGGTTTTGATTTACGCAAGTACTTTCTTCAAATTGCTTCAAATAATTAAGTTAAACTACTTTTCACTTACAGTTCCGAAGCATGTTCAAGAAAAGCTTATCTTGTTCGTTGCGAATAAGATGTTCATATATCTTATTATTTTATACCGCTCTTTGTAAGGATTTAGACATGAATTTTATGTAACTTTTTTTCATATTTGATATTTTGATAAAACACAAAAAACAGTAACTAAGCTAATTTTGGAATAGGAACTCACTGGCCTTACCATCAAGTACAAAATTTAAACATCCCCTATGACTTTAGAAAATAATGTTTTCGAAAAATTCTTGATTTAAATCAAATATATGATTTTTATGTTTTACAAATTTAAACACAAACTTTGTTCAGAATGTATTTCCAAACATTGTTTGGAGATAAAGAAGACCACATGCAATTAGTTTGATGATCGTAAATTCATTTCAATGTTCGAATTTAAATTGATTCCAAGCTTCAAGTGCTGATAAATTTAAGTCGATCAACTTGACAGTGAAAAATAATATCCCTGCAATGAGCAATACACAGGAAGCGCTCCGATTTCCGCCAACCATTTTGAAGGGCTTCAAATCACCCGATCAGGTTGGGAGGCAAGGTTAGCCCCAGTTGCGGTGTGTGCAGTTAATTCACTGACTCTATTTAGTCACTCTGGTTACAGGAGTTTCACGCATGGGCAAACCGCAAGACGAACAGTAACGGGCAGCGTTTCGATACGCTTCGGTCGGAAGACGGCCCGCGGGAGTCTGAGACACGTAGACAGCAGCCATGTAGACACACGAAACGGACTTATCCCCGGCCGAGAAACAGGTTGCTGACCACCACACACACTGCCGCCGCCGCCGCCTTTGCCTCTGGAGAGCCGGAGGAGAGAGAAAAAAAAGCATTCCACGCATATTTGCGTCACGGCTACAGCTTTTCACTTTCTTCACATTTCTCCGCCGCCTCCGACGAGACCGCACCCTTCCCTCGCTGCCCTTTCCCTGCCGCTTTCAGGGCGGCCACAGGATTCCGCGGCCGCCCCGCCAGCGAAGGTCTTCCGCCAGTCGAGCGCAAAATTTATGTCGATCGATTTGAGATTCACGCCGGTACCGCTTTCGGGCAGGTGGTTGTACGTTTGTTTGCTTGTGTGCCGGACCGTTCGTGGTCCGATGTTGTAGGCTTTTTCCTTCTGCTTCTTGGGCTCATTTTATTATCCTCATCAGCGAGTCCATCTGTGGGATGGCTCTGGCGGAATGTGTGTCACTGCGCCGCCGAGTTCGTTGAACCCGAGCCCGAGCTATCGATGGCGCTGAAGCAACGCGCAACATATGCTCCCGCAGCGCCTCGAGAACAAACGAGACATGGTTGAACATTTTTTGCGAAACCGAAGCGAAACATCTTAACTAAAGAAAATAACTAAAAAACACTAACTACAAAAAACAACCACACACACACCTTTCCATGGGACATAAACAGCAGAAGATATGAAAATAAAGCGCCAGATTGGCACGGGACCGACCAACTTTGCATGCCGCATCCGGTCATGTTTATTCAATGATCTCAACCTTGGAATTCCGGCCGGTATTGCAATAAACGAACTTTCACAGGCATTTGCTGGATTATTTTGTACAGCATTTTTCAAACAGTTTGGTTGTGTTTTTCTTCTCCCTTCTGTCATTTCACTCCACGAACCGTTGGAAGTTTTCAAATTCGATGCTAAATTATGTTGTCGTACAGGCAGAAAAACTGCACCATTGGAAGAAATGATTTGCATCGCAATCTGGGAACCGTTTGTAAGAGGAGAAAATACTAATTTATTTGAATATTATTATAAAAATCAGGTAGAGATGAAATGGGCTAATCTTAGAAATTTATGTTCGTGATTAAATTCCACAAGTTCGAAGAAATTGAGGCCTTGTGATTTCGTTTAATTTTGAAACATCAAGGTTGTTGGAATCATTTTATTTGCTAATCAATGTTTTCAATATTAATAGCACACGGAAGTGTGTAACTTTCAATTATAATCAAAGAAGCCGCTGTTTGTTTCCGTTAAAGGATACACTGTTGTTTAACATAAATTAAAATTTAATTTGCAATATTACTGCTGTCTTTGCGACCATTCTTTGCTACCATCAGAGCAATCAACTGGCGCTCCATCGTGCAAAATGCATTCCCATCGGCAGCCACGCAATCGTGGTGACCCGGCGAGGCCACACAGGAAGTTGCACCTTGCCACATGCAACGCCACATCAACAATGCACGCTGCTAATAATACGCTGCAGCACACACGTGAAAGCCGTGGATCATCTTGGCTGTGATAACTTTCCTTCGGGAGAGTGAGTGAAGCGCAAAAAAAAACAGCAGTAACAGAACACCAATGATGGATAAGCAACACTTTCTGCACGATCGAAGGAAAAAGATGGGCCAGAGAAGGGGTGGATGGAAGGGGAAGGTGATGACGGTAACGATAAGCGTCGCCCAAGAGTTTGCTGACGTTCCGTTTTTTTATCGATTCTAAAATCTGACGTCGACGGGAATAAAAAATTAAAATAATGCAAGTGCATCATTCACAGAGGCAGCTCGAGAGGAAAGAAAAAGGTGATGCTTTTGAGCGTCTTACGCCACCCACCGCCCCATCCCGCCCTCGCCCTGGAAATAGTGAAACAAAACCGGCCTCCGTCGAGCGATAAATAAATTCTCTCACAGGCGTAATAATTGGTCGTCTTGCGCTTGCCTTCCCGGCGATGTTTCGTTACGCGATGCGGTGCCGGGCGTGTGGGAGTTTTTCCGATCCCGAATTTCCAGCCCCCACCGTTCGAGGGGACGAAGTTCCGGGGCCAACCCGTGGCCAATCCAACCGTTGGTCTTGGCGTTAAGCTTTTTCCCATTCGGTGTGCTTTCCGTCTTTTGTGGAGTTGGTTTTTGCAACCGTTGTTGTGGTTGTTGTTGTAGTTGTGGTCGTTGTTGTTGGTGTTATTACAACTCTTGCGCACCACGCACCGCGCCACTGTTGGCATCTCTGTCCCTGGGAGGCCACGGTGCGCCCTCGTAACACCTTATTACGTTCAAACAAATATTACGTGGACGAGATGGGGCCGCCCGGGGTCGGCTCGGATGGGATAAAGTTCACACAGCGAAAGTTCATCATTAAGGCCGCCCTCCCGAACGGGGAACCGCCCACGGGAGGCGGCCGGCAATTTTTTCCTTTGCCTGCGTTTTTTGCGGATACGATCGAATTACGGATTCTGCACGGCAGCGGAGCCCATGACCCGAGGCTCAGGTGTAAGCTGGTGATGCGGTGATCATCCACCCTAATGGAACGCGTTTTCTCACCTCCCCCCCTCTCTCTCTCTCTCTCTCTCTCTCTCTCTCTTCCTCGCTCCCCCCATGCCTTGACCCTTCTTTTCTTTTTATTTTGATTGGAGAAAGATTGCCTAATTTTCACCCCCGGAATCCAACCACCGGAAGAGTGGATTAGGAGGCGCGCGATTCGGTTACACGTAGTTGACGAGGCATTGAATGGACTTTTACACCATTCAAATTCAAACAATCCGATAGCCGTGCACTGATTCAAGGTGAAAAGTGATATTGAACACAGCGTTGGAGGTAGATTACGGATTATTTGGCGAAAGGGCACAACAAATAATATTCCTTCCAATGTAAATACAATATACCGCTTCGCGAATCTGATCTGGTTCATTTAAAGTGAAGCTCAATGTAAGTTACGATTCATGAATCTAGTAAAAATACAGTAAAATACACTTTCATAACATATTTAATTGGAAGAAGAAGCGTTAATGCACGTAGTAAATACATTGTAAAAGCTTGCTTATTTTGTAATTCCTAAAATTTTTTGGATATTTAAATAAATCATGTTATAGCTAAAGAATCGTGTAAGTTATTACAAATGTTATGTTTTTAACGATAAAATGTGCTTTATTATCTTCCAATAGGGTTTTTATTGAATGGAGTAACATAAAATTTACTCACAGCTTATATTTTAACGCATTTGCTGAATTGGCTGAAAACCAACATGGTAAAAAAAAAAATTAAAACACTTGGTTGCAGCTGAAGGCTTCCAATCCTCAACCGCTTATCATCATTCAATGTTTAATAAAATATGTTTCATAAAATATGTTTATTAAAAAGTACTGACTAAAAACTGTAATAGATTTAATATTTAACACCTTCTAGCCTTTTGCTGTTAGTTCATTTTTCGAAAAATCCCCCCCTGCTTGAACGCTCTTACAACGCAACCAATTCAATTAAGATCTCTCGCTTTTTACGAATGGGTTTATGTTGAAACATCAAACGATCATCGAACGCACGGTGATTCAATCACCAACCAGTGGATATTTGATTGGAACCACTGATAAATGGCCGGATTTCACTTTCGCTGCATCTGATTCGATTGCAGGAAACAATTTCTGGTCAATAATTTCGGTATTGTTTTAGACAGCCAGAGCCAAATGCACAAAAAACAAATCAACAACAAATTCAATTGGACCATTTGTTTCGTTCACCGAATGGCCCAGCAACTGGCCTCAAATTGTGGGTCTTATGTTAGGAACGGGCGCCAAACGCAAACGCGAACCACTTTGGGGACAGAATCGGACGGGCTGATGTTGATTATTGCCTATTAAAAACGCACCGGGACACCAGTTTCGGCTGTCCGAAATGCTGCTCTCATAGTTTTCCCCTCCTTACTGGCGACCCACGGTGATGCCCGGTGGGTGAAAAACAAAGTGTGTACTTTCACAATAAACCAACATTTACTCTGCAGTTAGCTGATCGTCGTATGTCTGGCAAGGGGGTTGTTGTTGCTCCTTTCATACCGCCGAGCCGGGCTTGGGAACATCCAAGGGAAGACGGATGAGGCCGTCTGCCAGCCGGTCGTGGTTAGTACAATCGAAGAGATTCCCACTCGCACTCGGTTCGACTTGCGGTTTGTCACTTTCGTTTGCTTCCATGCCGTTTCCACGAATGGTGACGAAGTTTATTGTCAGAACAAATCGACCAATTAATCTTGGCTCCAGCTGCGGGGAGGAAGACTGTTGCTTCCTACGCGCTGGAAGATGTGTTTTCCACGGGAAGGTATGGCCATTTTCCAACCTGGCACCAAGCATGTCCTCGTGGGATTTGTGGAGCCACATTCGCAACACGGCGCGCAGTCAATGACCGTTAAATTGAAGTCCACTGAAAGTGACAGTGACAGAAAGAGAGGGAGAGAAAAATACATACACGTGGGTAGCATCGTGGGGTTGGCGCAGTCGCCCGAGTGAAAAAAAAACATGGAAACATGTGCTAGAAAGTGCTGGCGGCAAAATATTAACCAACGTGACAAAGCGATAAAAGCGCCTTCCGGAACGCGGGAATCAGTTCGCTGGCGGGCCGTGGCACGTTGTGGCCGGGGTGTGTAATTTTCGCAAGTTTGACCATTCCACCGGAACACGCCGGGGAATTGCGTGGTGTTAATCGGGCTTTCGAATGTTTGTTTTTCGTATTGTCACTGTTAGCCCCCCGCTCCTGCCGTGTACTTGTCGCGTCGTGCGGTTTCTTGCTGGCCAGTTCAAATGAAACTGTCACTCGGGAGGGCTGAAGAAAAGGCCAAATTAAATACGAAAGAAAAAAACAAGGCTGCGCGGAAGTGATAGTGAATCGTTTTAGCACTTTGACTAATGTTACGCCACCATGTTAACGCTAGGGTCCGGTTTCGGCCAAAGGTTGCCATCGGTTGACCGCCCGCTATCCGACACACGCACAGATACACACACTTCGATAGAAGATTGACATGAACAAACTGGCCGACGGGACCACGGCTGCGGAATTCGTCGTCAGAGGGTTGGCGGTCAGCTAATATTATGATTTCCGTCATTTTCCTCTGCCCACTCAGCCCCACCAATGATGGTGATTAGCAACATTTCAACGGAGGAAAATGGCCCCCTTCCGGTGGGTGATTGGTGAGTGGAATGCTCGCGCCAGTGGCGAAAGAGCAAAACTACAACCGATCCGTATGCAATTTAGTAGCCCGCATCGAATCATAGGGATTAGAAATTATACATTTAGGGGCCCGGTACGAGAAGGGAAGTGCGCAATCAGAATTTGGAAACGATATGAATCGCTTTGGGTTGTTTTCGTTCCCTTCAAGCGAGATCCGGTAAAAAGTTACAAGCGACGAACCCTTTCAAATTAGCTCCTCAGACAACACATTAAAAATTACACAAGATAGCACAAGATATATTAAAATATGCTTATATGGTTTGAAAAAAGCTTTGTTCTATCATCAATTATCTGCAACGCACGGGCAGAATATCATTACAATTTGAATCATTTCACTGTAAACTAGGAAAAGGACGCAAATAAGCGACGAACCCCTAATATGTAGCAACGTACGAATAATTTTGTTGCCAGTTAAAAATAAATACATATTCAGAGAGAATATACGATCCATTCAAACTAAACAGCATTTTACCGAATGTCAACTAAACACCTTTTATTATTTCCATCTTAAATAAACCATATAACACCCCTTATATCACATCTATTCCGTGCTTTCACTTACCCAAAAGCAAGGATGGGCTAGTGAATCTCGTCAAACGACGGCGAGACTGGACGGAATTTTAGTACTCCTCACGACAACAAAAAAACCTTATTTTGATTGCGAGATAGATCATCACAACAAGGAAAAAATACAGCTCGAGATGAATCTCAACAATTAACGTCTTCAGCTCAATTTCGACCTTACGCAATCGTATCATCATCGGCCGCCGTTTGAAGCGCACGTCCGTGAGACAGATAAAGAAAGTTTACTCGGCCAATTTACTTTCCAAACCCCCGAAGTGCCCCATCCCAGGGTCCCATATTTGGCGCTCAACCAGACAGACGCGGTGATGGGTCTGTTTGGCTTTTAACTGCAACATGTTTTTTGTCAGCTGAAAAGAAACGTGTTGTCCCAACAAGCGTGCGAGCGCGGGGGGTGAAAAAAGTGGGCAAGTGAGTGTCCATTACCTGACCCCTCCCGGGAACGACAAACGATATAGATCTCAAGCCAAGCGGATGATTTCCTCTCGGCGCCCGCGTATGTTTGTTCCACTTTTCGTGTACATTGTATAACCTGGTGGACTCGGAATGTGTCCGACCAGCGGGAATGCGCGATGATAGTCACTTAAGTCATTGTCGCTCGGACCACATGTGTACCACCCAGCGTCTCGTGGATGTTTCCAGGTTCCTTCGAATGCATACGTTTGGATTGGTGAGCTTTTTCACTTGTCGATTACAAACAGTCGTTGGAAATGGAATGAAGGCGTCAACAAATTATGTGCTCCAAACATGTGGTATAATCTAGCCACTTGGGCGGTATACTTTCTTAATTTGAATTAAAAAAATGTAACCGAAAAACGAAAAGAAGTGTGAAGTCGAAGAACCTGAATTGCATGCAAAAATATAATGAATGAATGCTTACAAACAAAGCCAACACAACTGTATAAAAATTAATTCCAGCATGCGTATTTAAACGTTGGCAGCGCTCAATAACATATTAAAATATTATATTTTTCTACATTTCCTCATTCTTAATCCTCCAAATAAAGCTGCCGTGAAATATTTGCATTTAAGAAAAAACAAATCTTACTAGTTTTCTTGATATATTAGATTTGGAACAGAATTAATCAGCTGTGAATAGAAATAATAAACTCAGATTTCAAGTATCTTTTAAAAGCTTTAAACTCTGCACAATTTTCTATCCATGCAATTGGGGTAATAAAAGAAAACAAATGACAAATAAATAAAAAATTGTTGGCTATTAAAACTCATTTCATACTAATCAAGCACAAATCGAAAGCTCTTCACGCTGTAGATAAACTCTCATCCCCTTGTCCAAAGCACCCCATTGGTGATCCTGAGCGAGTGTTTACCAGACATGCTAACGGCAAATATGTTGTGTTCAGCATTGGAAAACCATTTTCTTTTCACCCCTTCCACGCACCGCCCGCACCCATAATGCACTTGCACGCCCAAAACGCAGATCGAACGAAGAGAAGAAAAAAAGCTGCAGCCGCTTGAAGTTACTTAAATTTGCTTGTTTTTTCCTATGTTTTTCTTGTTTGCTTTCTTTTCAAACATTTTCCACAGATTCCCAGATCGTTCGTGGTAAGTACCCTTACGGCAATCGGTCCGAGGGCTGGCGCATGTGCGTGCATTCTTCCCCCCGACGCGTGCATTGGATCGCAAATCGATGCTCGGTGGAAAGCGTTTTCCTTCCAGCTTCACCGTTTGGGGTTTTTTTTTTTAATTTTCCTTATTCATTTTTTTCCCATTACCTCCGCTTCTTAGGCGCCACTCTCTCGGTGTGCGCATCGATCGATTAATCAATCAATCAGCCAATCAGTCATAAGTGATCAACCACTATGCAGCCAGCATACGGCAGCATATGCATTTTTTTCCCTCCCCAACGCTGGTCTGTAACTTATCTATGTGATTTCACTTGTTTTTTTCACCCACCGCTTGTTTATGTTTGAGTTTATTTATTTTTGTTTGCTTGGTGATCGTTTCGTTTTCATGCGCCGCAAAGGGACCACTTGGGACGAAAATTGAAATTCAACTCAAGCACCTTTCTAAACCCAAGCAAATAACCAATTCAAGCCGGCTCTTGTGCGGCGCCGTAAGCACTCGGATAAGAGAGCGTCCGTTGGGTTGCATAAGTGGCGCGCGAAAAAGTCCACCACCTCGACATTGGCTCATCCCGATGGGGGTTGTTCGTCTGATGGATTGAACCGGTGGTCCGGTATATGGCGGTAGGGAGAGGGTGGAAGGATCGATCGAGCCAGCTCCGGCCCTGTCCGGCACCGAGTGAGGCTCGAGGGACGTGTCCAATGCAATTTACCTCAAGCTGCGATTTTTGACACGCGATCAACAGCGACTTGCCGTTGGAAATTATGCAACTTTCCGCAATCGGATGAAAGCAGCGATCGTACATTATACATTAATGACCGGCTATTGGGCCTACCAGCTTCAGGACCGACTAAAACCAGATGTGATTTGTGGCAGTACGCACCTACTTAGCGTAACTCATGTGATCACACAATCATCGTAAAGTGATGCAAATTTGGTACTGATTTTCGAAACTGTTAAATTCACGGGTCGAACCAGATCATCGGACAAACTCCGATGCAATAACGAGGGCTCAAACTCAAACACGAACACTAAGCAAGGGAGGTAAGACCATTTCTAATGGACGATTCGAAGTGCTTAAATACACCTATAGTACATTTCACACAATCACCGGTTGTAATGAGACGGCTTCACCGTCGATCGCGCACTTTATCGCCCGGATCTTCTGCCGAAACCCGGCCGCGGTGTACCGACGGTCCGGTAATTGAAACTCATCGTCCAGGTCCGTTTCACTTTCATTTCAATCAGCCTTGCCCGCCCACCCCGTTTGGGAAGCTGACTTTTAAAGGCCCGTTCGATCCTATCTCGATCGACTGTTCCGATGCTAACCGCCCAGTAATGGCTTGCTCCGGGTTGGTCGTTTAATTATATCATCCTCGCGGTGGTTTACGTGCCTGCTTCAATGGCTGTTACTTCCTTCCACGGAGAATTCGCCCGCCCAGCAGACGTTTAGCTGACAGGTTGCTGCTGGTCGGTCGATCGGAAAGGAAGACAAATCTACAACAATGACGACCTGCAATTTGAGGAGATGATGATTGAAATAGCCGCTTTTGGTTTGGATAAATACACTTAAAGTCCGTCAGATGCAATGCACGTGCATTTCTGCGAAACGTGTGAGTAATTACACTGCGAGCACTCATTAGAAACCGAGAGGATCTGTTCGCACTCTGAGATTATTTCCGTGTTTTTGTGTCAGCATTCGACTTCCGAGCTCGAATCACCGCAATTTACAGACCTTGCTACTGGAGGTTTTCTTCACCGAATTGTAGCAGATGTTTTGAACATAACTCCGTACTTTTATATCCGTCACACTTAAGGACGCACGATTTAAAAAATGAGAAGAATTTTATCAAACAGAGCTTAACTGTATTTTAACGTTTCTGCGGGTTAGGAGTATTTTCAAAGTATTTTAGTTTTATTTCTATTGTTGAAGGAACAAACTTTAAATTTGAGAAACAATTTAGATTAGTTTTATAGACAAAACGTGTACGTTGCGTGTAACTGAAAACAAATTTTAAGTTTCTTTTTTGAGGTGAGGTGATAACGATATAACTAAAGTTGGTAAATTATTAAAATAATAATAAAATTTAGTGAATACAAACTATGGCATGTTGGTACAAACCAATCTTGTACCTCAAAACATTTTAAAAGGCAACGTTTGGCTCCGATGGCAACTTCTGGTGCACTCCGTTAATTGCATGCACATAAAGACGCACGAAAAGAAACGAACATTTTATTGCGATGTTTCGTTTAGAGTTACCTTGAACGAAATAAACTGTACACACTTGGAAAGAGTTGAATTGGTTCTTCTGAATAAAAAAAAGGTGGAATGTTTGTCTCACGAAAGCAAAACGTCCGATGGCTCACACACCATGGCAAGTGAATGCAGCAGCAGGGTTCCCAAACAACATTCCCATAGATCGAAGATCGCCGGAATAGCGCAACGATCACGACAGTTTCGGATTCGTGTCGACCGTGGCCGCGGGAGAAGCGGATCTACCGTGCCACGAACATAATGAACCGTCATTTATCCGAAGTCAGTGCGCCGCATTAAATTCATATTCATTTGAAAATTAATGAATCGCTGGACGACGGGCAAAAAGGGGAGGCAGTTTTTTGCTTCATTTCATTTTTTCTTACCTCTTTCTTTCCTTCATGTCCGAAGTAGGAAATGCGTCTTGGTGATAATTATAATCATCTTCGATACGGTCACCGCGCGGGAAGGGAAGACTCCCGAGGGAAAAACAACACGCCTTGACCAAAAAGTGAAGTATTCAATTGTGGTAAATTCCAGCAGGTCAACCGCGGGAGTACTTTCACGCGTAGCACTTGCCCGGGGAACAAACTGATCGATCATTCAGCAGAAAATGTCAAGAGGAAGCGTAATGTATGCAAAAGATGCGGTTAGGTGCGCGCACGTCCGACATGTAGGCAGATGACGAAATTTAGCATCTTGAACCATAAAAGCTCTAAAAATGGACTTAAGCGAGCCTGAGAGCGCAAACAAAGTGGCACATTCATCGCTCGCATCGCTGCCACAATCTGCCTCTCGTCTCTTGGCAATCTTGGCTTCGGTCGTGTCGCGTCCGGTCGGCGGGCGAAGGCAGGAGAATTAAATTCCAGCCCGGGGAGGGTTTTAACGATGGGTTGTGCGGACATGTGAAAACAACAAAAAAAAATGAGTATCCTACGCACTTCACCCTCTTCCCCGCCAACCCAACCCTTCCCCTTGGAGGCCCCTCATGGATGCGCGGGGCTCGGCACGCCGAAAGCTGGCCAATCAGCGTGGTCAACGGAAAGGCATTTCGATTCGAAAGAGAAGAGAAGTGAAAGTCCCATCCACCGCCGGACGGTTCCGCCAACCCAGAGGGCCACAAAAGAATGCAATCGATCGTGGAATGTCCAGGAAAGAGTGTTCATGCTGGAATGATGCAACGGCAAAAACGCTAACAACGGAAAATGTGAAGAAAGGAGCGAGTCTTATTGATGAAACGGTGCAATCATTCATGTATGTGCATTCGTCATTCTGGCCAAGCGCCGCCGTGTGATGGTTATCAGTCTCATCGGGACTCTGGTTTGAAGAATTCATTGTCGGTGCATTTTTCGTCACTTTCACCATTTTAGTGAGTGAAGATGAACGAGTCTATGTAGGGTCGAGATCGTAGATATCATTACAACGATAATTTTAGTTAAGCTTCAAGATTCTTTCATGCTTCAGGAAAGGATTTATAGATCTCTCTACTTCATTTAAGAGTTTAATTGATTATATAGCTAAGCGTTTCTGCAAAGCAGGGGCGTTATTAGATTCTTTATTTCATGAAAATGCCGGTGGCTTGTTATCGGACAAACTACATTTTATTAGTAGCAGGGATTGATGTAAAAACAGTGAAACTAGGTAAAATAAAGCTCATAAAACAAATTTGACAGAAGTCGAGAGGCAACGAGTTACTCTTATTTCACCAAAGTGCTCCAACTAATACTAATAAAAAGTATCATTTAAAATTAAATTTATAAACAGTCACTTTTATGTATTACATGTAAAACTAAGCTCCAAAGGCCCACCTTCTTACCTATCCAAACTTTTCCTCTAAAAATGTAGTTGAGCAAGATATTTTTAAGAAAAAAATGTTTTATACTGACCAATAAGTCAGTATCAAGCTAAAACTCTCGATTTCCCATATCATTACGATCGGGAAGTAATTTGACGAATGCATTACTCAATTTAATTACGCGATTATATTGTTTGTGGGTGAAAACAGTCCATTAAGAGAAATACACGCGAGTAACATGCCTGTCTCGTTGTGATAAAACACAAGAGTGTCGTAACCTTTAACCTAATGATCCTATTCACGTATGCCTTACGGCTACACACATCATGGCCGTTCGTCTTTACTCGTCAGAAGCGAGTCATTGACGTTTGTTGAATGCAGAAACCCTATAAAAAAATCGTTAATCACTTTATTTACATAAGGGACGTTCTCCCAGGGCTTCTGGGTGTGTTTGCCGGACCACCGTCTGCCGCTGCTCACCGTTATGACGCTTTTGCATCATCATCATTATAAGCAGAACCAGGAAGCGTGCGCCCCGGTCTAAACCAATCCGATTGCATCTCGTTACGCGCCATTGCTAAACCACGCGGGCGGCTTGCAATTGACGTTTGCGCACTTCCCACGGCGCACTTCGTAACTGGAGCAAACACCCGGGGCGGATTTGGCGAGGCCGATTGTTCCGATTCTGGTTGCGTCGCCGTGGGTACCGCGCAGATCGGAGCGTACGGCATCGCACGGGATTTTGACGTAACGCACACTTCGCGGGCCATGCAGCGCTGTGGAGTGGCCCAACACCGAAAGGTAACTTCCTCCCAGCGCGGTCCCATTGGCACGCTGCACGCAATGATGCGAAGATGCGCTACCTCTAGCGCCTCTCGCCAGTTCCTTTCCGGGACGGGGAAACAATTGTCCATCGTGTCTGGGCCGGGTCCGGATTTTGGAGCGATCACACGTAACCACCCAAGGGTCCAAAAACGATTCAAACAATCCGAGCCGCCTTCCAACTGTATGAAGCGAGTGGTTTTGAAAGGAGTGTACCTCTTCGAGCGAAAGATTGGCAGCTGGAGGCTTCCAGCGAGCATCATCAGAAGGAAACGATCGCTCCACGCGCTTCACCAGACGAGGCAACAGTTTGTGCAAATGGCGGAAAGTTTGTTGCCAAGGGTTACGGGTTACATCATCGGACAGTCGCTTCCCGAATCTCACCGCACTACGTTCACCGTAGGCTACTTAGTTTTGCTGATTCGATTTGATGCGAGACCTATTGCTTTACCGGTCGCTTCTGTAGTAGGTCATGATGTTTGTTCGCTGTTCGGTGGTTTGTTTTGCTTCTGCCAAATGAGGAGACGATCGCCACTTAACCAGATGTTGGCTGCCTTGCTACACACGCCACAAGCAGCGGTATAATTGTGTAAGCGAAGCGTTGAAGATGACGCTTAAATCGAAGCTCCCTTTCACGAGCGACGACGCAGATGTACCTGCGAATAAAAGCACTGCTTCATTAGGTCAATGTATTGATAGTGAAAGGGTATTTGCCGTGGCATCGTTAGCCAAATTACACAACGTCCCGACTACGAGGGTGAATGTGACCTCATTCGTGATGGCCATCGTGTGTTCTACCGACCCACACACAACACTTCTGGCACAGGTCGAACTGGTTCTTATTTCTGTAACTCTTTCTGTCACAAACAGGTTCCACCGAAAGCTCAACGGCGCCAACTGACGCAACAACAGCAAACGCACATCCTCAGTGACATCCAGAAGCACCAGCACCGGTTCAATGTCCACCAGAACCAACGTTCGCCGAACGTGTTCATCCAGCCGTCGATACAGCTGCCGGTTCCTCCACAGCCCCACGCCAGGCAGCCGTTCAACGGACCGCAGCAACACTTCCAACAACCGAACCCACACTTCCACCATCACACGAACAACCTACATCCACCGACGAACGGGTTCCGTGCAGGGCCATCGTCGTCCGGTCGGCCGGGACCACCGCCTCTACCATCCTTTGGAGCACAAGTAAACCGCTACTACTACCAGCACCACACACAGACCACATTCATTCCAAATTTTCTACAACTCTTACAGCAGGACACACGCCTTCCACCTCAGCAACGCTCGGTACAGAACCAACTGGGGGGCCAGTTCTTCAACGGCCCACCACCACCACCACCATCAGCACCACTCGCACCACAGCATGGTCCCACGCCACATAACAATCAACCATCCTCCTTCCTGAACAGCATCGACACGTCCTTTGGCGGCCCGCAACAGCGCCCACCACCGTCCAACACCCTTCAATCTCCGTTCCCCTCACAAAACCCTTCATTCCCCACCAGCAACCAGGTCCGCTTCCCTAACCAAGGTGTCCAGCAACCCGTGCAACAACAGCAGCAGCTGTTCCCGGCTCAGCAGTTGCCACTCCAGGCGGCACCACAAAACTTCAAGCAAGGCCAAACGTCCTTTGGACAGGTTCCACAACCAACGTTCTCGAACAGTGCACCACAGCAGCAGTTCCCTCCACTCACCGGAAACTTCCAACAGTCGACTCTTCAGCAACCCCAGCTGCAGCTTCCCAAGATTCAACAGAGTGTTCCCTTCGTCCAGTCGGGCCCATCGTTCAACACAGGCTTCCCACAGGCACAGGCTCAGGTACAGCCGTTCAACGCACCATCGCTGCCGGTTCAGTCGCAGTTTGGTCAGACGAGCAACTTCAACGGTATTCAGCAACAGCAACCGCAACCACCGCAACCGTTGAACTACTTCCAGCAGCAGGAGTATGAGCGCCGCCTGAAGGAGGAAAGTGATCGCATTCGTGAGCTGCAGGAGAAGCAGAAGGTGATCGCAAAACACGAGCAGTTCCTGCAGAAGCAGTACCAGAAGCAGCAGGCCAAGGTGCAGCAGTTGCACCAGGAGTTCCTCAAGAAGCAGCAGAAGATCCTACAGCAGCAGCAGCAGCAGTTCGACCAGCAGGCACAGAAGACAGCCGTACCGACGCAGGTGCGTTCGCGGGACGTGCTTCCCTCGGAGCGGACCATCTTCGAGAAAGCCGTTAAGATGCACACGAAACCAGTGGCTGAACCGACCACCGCAACCAGTGCCCCAACGCAACTCTCCGTCATTCCACTCAAACCGAACGCCAAGAAGGACTACAGTAGCATCACGCAGTCGGACCTGGACGTGCTGCTGAGCGCGAACCGTCAGAGCCTCTTCCAGACGATCAAGTCGGAAACGGCGAAACCGGCCAAGGCGAAGCCAACGAAGGTGAAATCGACCAAGGCACTCGGACGCGATGAACTTCTGAAGCAGCTCAAGCTGGCGCTTGCCGAGACATCGCCCTCGGATTTGGGCGGAAAGAACTACAGCTCGACGGATCTGGTGTTGCCGAACGGTGAAAAGGTGCAGGTGATCCGTACAACGGATCCGGAAATAATCAAGCGCGCCAACGCCAACTCCGAAGGTGTCCTGACCCAGCAGCTCGACTCGCCGACCACACCGAAGCCGTTGTCGTTTGAAGATATCGCCCGCAGCGGCCTTCTGCCGCCCGGTGCCGACTTCGAGCTGATCAAGCAAACGGAGGACGGTCAGATCCAGGAGGTGGCTAAAATTCCGCCGCAAAAGAAGGTCACCTTCGTGTATCTGGAGGAGCAGGACGATGGCTCGTACAAGGTGCAGGGCGTCAAGGGTAGCGGCGATAAGGAAACGAAGACATCTGGTGCCGATGTGGACAGCATTCTGAAACGCATCAAGAACGGTGAGATTCAGTTGCCACCACCTTCGGTTGCAGTCAAGGCGGGTTCCGGACAGCCGGAACTTCTGGATGCTCCGATAACGACCACCACGCCGCGTCATCAGCCGATCAAGAAGACCAACTCGGTAACGATCATCCCGCACAGCACACCGATCGAGGATCAGCAAGCATCGACGGCCTTTTTGCAGCACACGGCGACCCCGGCCCAACCCTCCACCATCTACGCCTCGACCGCAGCCCCCTCGAGTCCGTCGATAGTGACGGCCTTCTCCCCTGGGGCGTACTCTGGCAGCACGCTACCCCAGCACACCACGGCCCGCCTACTGTCCACGGTGGCGCCCTACCTCGCTTCCGACAGCACAGCCCGCTACTCCGAGGCCAGCTCGATCTACACGACGTCCGCAACACCCTCCCCGGCCACTCCCGCACCGCCGAGCACCGAGAAGTACTTCGCCGACACGACCAGCGGCGAACAGCAGCAAACGGCCAGCAGCTACCATCACCCATCGAGCCACCAGCCGAGAACCGGCAGCTTCAACGACGTGGTGCCCACGGCATCCGCTTCCGAAACCGTCGCCCAGCAGCAGCAGGATAGCAAGCCGACGCAGGCCCCGCAGGACACGCAACAGGACGCGCAGAACGAACTGCCAGCGATTCTCAAGAATAACGGACTATTTGCCATGGCCAAATATCTCCGCCAGTCTGGACTCGATACGATCCTCAACGAAACCGGCCCGTACACGATCTTCGTGCCGACCGACAAAGCCTTCCGCAGTCTCCTCGTGCAGCTGGGCGGCCCTGAGAAAGCGGAAGAGAAGTTCCGCAACAACCCGCGGCTACTGAGTGGGGTGAGTTTCCCCTTTTTTATATTAATCCTTTGTCGATGCGAATGTGGACTGGTAGTATTCAACATCAACGAATACGAATCTTGTTCTGGCACCTCATGTGATTTTCATACAGCAATTGTCTAATTAAAGTGAATCTGTGAATTTGCAGCCCGTCTTCGCCGCGGCCAGATTCTCGTGCAGCATTTGCTTAAGCTCCTCCAGCTTCTTCGACAGAATCTTGTTGTGGTGCTGTTGGCTTATAACCTTGTTCAATAACTGTGAGAGTCCAGACAGAATGTCGTTTGGCTACTCAAAGTCGCAGCGCTTTTTTATAATCTAATTTCCATAAAATGAGTCCGCTTTGTAGCTTTCTTCAATTCTGATCTATACTTTATTGTATTGTATGCGCTCGTTCTCTTAAACCTCTTTAAACCTCGTACTGTTAAACCACAATTTTCACATTACACATTTCCACCTTCGGCACCTGTTACAACAAGGTCGTGTTACCGCCCTCCACATTTGCACCAACTTCTTTGGTGCTGTCGACAAAGTGTCTACTTCCTTATGCCAGCTGCAGCTTTTCCTTAAGAGACTATACTATACTACCTCCTGGGACGACACGTGCAATGATTGCAGTACCATAGTATTTTCCTGGGCCTTTTACATTTTCCAGTTCGCAGGTCGCAGTCGAATTTGAGATCGATTTTCTACACGATATTGTTTTCAAAACTAAGCCTTGAAACCTGACTGGATGCTTTGATTGTTGCTGTTATAGTTGGTTATCTGTTCCATACCTCAACACTTCTCACTTGAAAAATTAAGCTTGCAGATTTACAACAATATCAAACCATTAAATTTTGTTTACTGGTTTTTGGGTTTTAGTTGAATTTATATTGAAATTATAATTTTTCTCCCTCAAACTCCTCCTACAGCTCCTCTTACATCACGTCATTCCTGGATCGTTCGAGATCGCTTCGCTGCAGGATGAAATGACTGGAGTCTCCCTTGCTGGAACGCAGTTGCGAGTAAACCAATACAACATGCACGATTCCGAATGGAACGACGTCAAGGTAAGGCGCTGGAGTTAGAAAAACCGAGGCACGCACAAGTACTGACAACCGCCTCGTTTTGCTCGCCGTTTCCCCGTAGGTAACAACCATCAACGGCGCTATGGTCGTGCCGGACAAACAGGACATCGTGATTCCGCAGGGCGTGGCCCATGCCGTCGATCGGGTGATGTTCCCACTTCCGGTTGGTGATATTCTGCAGACACTGCAGTCGGATCGTGAACGACGTTTCACGCACTTCCTGCGGGCGTTGTTCGCATCGGGCATGTCGGATACTCTCCAGAACAAAGGTAGGATCCGGAAGGACCGGTTGGTGTTTGGTAATTCGCTTCTAAATTAACCTGCACTTGCTCCGTACTTGTAGGTATCAAAACGTACACAGTATTCGCCCCGACCGATGCCGCATTCGCTCATCTCACGACCGAGGAACTCACCAACCTAGTCACGGAAAAGGAACAGGCCGAGGAGCTGGTCCGGAAGCACGTCGTCCCGGGCACGCTGTTCACCGCCGGAATGCGCTTCTACCAAGTGAAGGACGTCATGGCAGAGGGCAAAACGGTTACGCTGCAGAAGACCGGAGGTAATTTTCGGGCGAAGGGAGAACGGTTCCTTTCAAGAGATAGTTTAACTACAGTCTTTCTTTTACAAAATTATATTATAGGTAAAATTAAGGTTAACGATGGTTACCTGCAGACGTCCAACATCCCTACCACGAACGGCGTTATACATGCGATCGATTCGCTTCTGTAAGCTCGAAAGCAACACGCGGCCTTCAGCTAAACTAATAACTTAAATGCGTCCATTCCTGTGGGATCAAGAAAGAGAATTCCTCAGATCCAGCGTTGTTAATTTATTGCAAAAGTTAAGTGCTCACAATCCATTCCATTAACGCCACATCAGCTAAAGCACATTTCATCAGGTTTGAATTAAAATTATGTTCAGAATTCGCGCACGATTTGTTCTAAAATATGATTTCTAAGGAGATAAATTTCCACAAGCACCACAGAGAATAGATGCGTGTATGGATAAGCAAGCGCAAACTAAGCCACCATCCGCATGAGCATGGCGTATGCTGCCTGAACAGTTTTGGTAATCGTTAAGTTTAAATGTTAATTTATTCAATAAGATTAGTACATGGCGTTTTGTACGATTTCCCGCTCCAGCCCACGAACTGGGTGATCGTTGTAAATAATATGATGAGCAGTGTAATAAAGTGAATTTACTTTAGTACCCGAAGTGGCAGTTGTTTTTTACTTTACTTTACTCTGACCATGCTGAAGAGACGAATGGAAGTTCTTCCTAAGAAATTTTACCAATTTAATAACTGGAGAAAAATTTCCTAAATAAAATCAATTTCAAATTCGCCAACAACAATGTCTGGACTAAAAGCATCACCAATGATTTCAGTTGATGAACCAAAATATACATTTTTCTATTGTACCATTGCTAACATTTATTGGGATGTTTTATTTCTTTGATTACGAAATGCAATTTTATACTATTCAAATGAACTAAAAACCAAAAATGATATTCAACTTATGAACTTTTGTTGACTGCTGCAATGTCGTATACGGTTTGGTTCGTAATTTACAAAACTTTCTACGATCTTTCATTGGGAGTCTTCGTGCGGGGTATTTATGGATGTTCGCGTAGAAGGATGCATCAGAAAAAAATGATAAAGTAGAGAAATGCCTAATAATAAAGTAGAGAAATCCTCAAAACAATCCAAAACGCGCCGTTTCACATTATTGATACATTTTTATTTGTCTTTTTTGATTTCCATGTCCAAT
This sequence comes from Anopheles coustani, assembly GCF_943734705.1. Lineage (NCBI taxonomy): Eukaryota > Metazoa > Arthropoda > Insecta > Diptera > Culicidae > Anopheles > Anopheles coustani. The sequence continues at coordinate 38,069,902 of NC_071289.1, forward strand.
GTTTGAATTAGTTTAATAATTGTATGTGTGTGTGTATATATATATATCATCAATAACAGTTCAATAAATTGGTACCGTTTATCTCAACTCATAGCGCACAATTATTCCCATATGCTAAGATTCAAGATCCAATCCAAGACAAATAGTTTTCTCATCCAACGTATTCCATTCCGTTCGCTTATCTGCTGTCTTTACCATCTAGCGACATTCTTTCCGGTGGAAATTTATATCAATTAATTTTTTTAATTTCACAGCATTAGCAACGGTATGCATATTTCCTATGTCGGCAAGCTATGCATTCATGGCCGGTGCGCATCTCCTTCGGCCGGCAGCAGCGGGGCATTCAGGGAATATACTTCTTGCTTTGCAAACGCCTATTCCCACATACGACTGGTCGGCATCAGTCAAGAAAAGATTTATTGGCGTGTTTATATCAACGCGTGCTTACATAAGCGTACTCAGAGCATCGTATGGAGTATGACGTGAATGAGCGAGTGTATGGAATGAGTTAGGACAGCTAAATTTTCTTTGCCTTTGCCTCAGTAAATTTATTCTCCTAGTTAGTTTCGCTGGTGATGCATTATGTATGTCACTTTATTCTTAATTTTTTTTTTTTGCTTTTGTGTCTTGCCAAACGAGTAGCGCGTGACCATTGGCTGGTGTATAGAGTTTACAAAATCCCGGTAAAACTTATCAAAACTGGGGTGTGAAACATTGGGAAAATAATAAACAACCTTCCCGGTCCCTGTTGTGTATATATATATAAGTTTTCGTTTCTCATTCTAGTGAGTGAAATTTAGAAGGGTCTGGGGTTAGCCGTTTCATTGCATTGATTATTCACTACTTATCCAGCCCATCCCGAAAAAGCTCCGTTTGATTTGTGTTCCATTCTAGAGGGTGGGGGTAGAACATTGATATGTATTAAAATTTTGGTAGTTTTTTCCAGTCTGATCCGGGATCGGTATATTTTCCTATACGTTCAATGGAATGGTTCACGATCGAGAATGTAAAGAAAGGACTGCTAAATGTCCATCACTCGACGTAGATGGACTCGTATAAGGGTACTGTATGCCAGTGCTGTTATAAAATTGTGGTAGATTTTTGCTGTTTTAAAATGATAAATTTTTGCTACATTCTTTCAAAAGCTGCCGAGTACATTTAATATGTTCTGTACGGGTTTTTAATAGATACGAAAATTCACAATGATCAATAAGAAAGTAACGTGTTAGGGAATAGAAATAAATACCCTTTTAAACGATATTTTACGCGTAGAGTTGGACTGAGGTGCTTCAGGAAACTTTGTGCTCATAAGATTTTTTTCTTTATAGATCACTTTAAAACAAACCAGTAATGGAACAGTAGGGAACGGAATGAATGATCGAAAAAAAATCTTTGCCGATCGATCACCCAACACGACCGATAATGCGAAAAGTGACCACGTACGATTAAACGTCACGGTTGAGATATTATCACTATGATTAACGCTATGCTTATTTACATATATCTACAAGCAAAAACTTTAGCTCCGTTTAAGGGTTATGTACAAATCAACCAGCGTACCGGAATAAGATTCAAACTAGTTAAAAATCCCTCAGTCCAAATCTGCAATAGAAATTATGCCCACCAGCAGTGGGTTATTGATGCGGACTCCCACGTGCCCATCCCACACCCGGGGTGTCTCTGTTGTAATTTACAATAAAGTCCCGACACGGATTCGCGTGCACCTATGCTTCTTTCGTAATACAATAGAATTTGGTTCGCCAATATGTTTGCTTCATTTGATTTAATTTTTTTTTCTTTGATTCGTCACCTTATATTTAATTCTACAGATGTATATATTAGTAATCACAATACGGTTTATTCCATACTTTTTTTTGTTGTTCCTTAACTTGATCTTCATATGCAGCACATACGGTTGAAGCATGAATCTTCGTGCATTATCCACCGTGGTGTGTGCTGCGAATAGCGCTTTAGCGACGATCTTGCAATTATCGCTGTTGGGCATGTGGTTAGATAAAATATGCGAACCGAATCGCGTCGGTCTGAAGTACGATCGAACAATTAGCATCGTTTCTTCTTCGCATTATGTACCGGATGGGGAGTGATATTGTATGTAAACCCTATTTTCGTCGGTGTTTTTGTGCAGTATTATTTTTTAACCATTGCACGTAAAAAACAAAAAACGATGCCATCAAATATCGTTTCGTCTCATCTTCTTGGCTTCAGGCTATCCGATTTGCTGCCATTTTCGCGCTAAGCTTTCCCGTTCATTCCCTTTCCACGGGGGGAACGAACACTACTATTTTCCTACTACTTACTGCTACTACGACTGCCTACATCGAAAACGATAGTGCATAAGACAGATATACTACAGGTAAAGCTTCATAAGCCGCGTGTGATCGTTTTATTTTTCTTCATTTGTTCTCGACGAGGGGGGGGTTAATAGTAGCTTTGTGTTGCTTTTTCGCCTAGAATAATGGTAGATATAGAAGTCGGTAGGTAATAGCGGTAGTACTAGTGTTGGGTAGAGCTGGGTGATTATGCTGCCGCTACGGTAGGTTTTAAGTATGTTTGGTCCGCCAACGAATGGACGCGGACAGGCCACTAACATTGCTAACATTGCTAACTTGCCTCGCCATTCCGGGGGAGAGTGGTGTGTACCATAATCATCTTCCTCAATGGGGTATATAATATTAATTTCATCTACAGTGTCGACACACCACCAGCTAACAACGGAATAGTTATATGTGTTTCATCACCTTCTCCTCCTCCTCCTCCCCGGCGTTAGGAAGCCACGGCGCAGCAACTCCAAACGAATTCACGTGTAACGAATACTCAACTGGTAAATGATTTGACTTTTTCAACAGGAATGGGGCTAGGATAGTATCATACAAACATGGGTTTTAAAGTAACACTCCATACACTCTGGGGGGGTTTTTTGGGAGGTGGAAAAGTTTAATACATTTTTACTAAACCACGCTTCTCGCTTGGCTTGGCTTGGGGGGTTGTTTTGGGGAAAATTATACAATAAAATGCTGCTCTTGAGAATGTTCCGTTCGTTCGTAACTACATGTAAGTACTAGTACGGCTTCCCGTAAGTAATAGTTCTAAATTCCCCGAAATACAGCTAAATTCAACAAAAAAGAAAACTCCGCTTCACTCCCGACGAGCGTTCACGTCCGCGTATGTTCCCTCGCGCTTCCGGCATCATCGCGCGCCACAACCGGACAAGCATGATAACAACAATCAAATAAATCAAACACGATTAGCTACCACGATTTTTTTTTCGGTTCTTCCCCGCTAAAATTATTAAACCCTCGAAGCACCAGGAAACGATGGAAGGAATGTTTGTCGCTTCCACACTCCGTTCACCGCACAGGATGAACGTTAACAGCATTACAGATGCACCTGAAACGTTTGCGCCGGCGGTTTCGGGGGCGATATGAACGGGTTCGTGCTGTGGATCTCCGGTTTCGCCACGTCCGATACCCACTCGGCATCGAACGGATCGCCCGCGTTGTTCAACGACTTGGCCCGGTTGTGCAGCGACGGTGCGCGCCGCGGCGACGGGGACGCATTCTTCACGATCTGCCCGAGCCATTGTTCCGGGTTCGGCAGTGGAGACGCCGTTTCTATCGGAACGACTACGTTGGACGATGTGGCCACGGTCACGGTGGAAGGAGGTTCCGCCGTCGTCGCACTGCTACTGCCGCCCGCACTGAGCGTCGTGTTGTTGCTCACACTACTGCCGCCACTGTGGTTGGCACCGCCGAGGGCGGACAGGTCCAGTGTTTGCTGTTTGTTGTTGAGCGGCGAAAGAGATCGTGGTGGAATGATCGGGCCGACGGACAGCGTTGGCAGGACGGTGGCGGTGGTAGGAGGGCCTGCCGCCTGGGGCACGTAGCCATTGCCGGAAATCGCCGACGCCGCACTTACGCTCGTAACGGTCGACGCCATCGCGTTGGAAGTGATGCTCGCAGTGGTGGAGGACACCATCGACTTAAGGTGCAGCTCTTTGTTGAGATAAAAATCGTCCGCATCGTTCTTGGTCAGCAGCGAAAGACCCTGGCTTAGCTCCTGGCACAGCTGACTGACGGTGTCCGTGGGCTGCGGGGACACCTCCGGGATCGGCGATACGGTCGTGCGCTGCGGTGTACCCGGTTCGAGGAATGCACGCTGCCGCTCGGCGTTGGACGGAAGATCGTTGATTCGGAGCGACATCTGGCGCTTGAACGGCGACGCCGAACCGATCTGCGTGAACCCACGGAAGCTACCCTGACGTTCCAGCATCGAGGGCGTCGCGTGCGGTCGCTCGATCGCGAACGGATTGTACGGTTTCGGAGCATTGTTGTTGTTCTGCTGCTGGGGCGCCACAACCGCCGTATCGCCACCACTCGCAAGCCGCTCCGTCATCGTCTGCTGCCGGAACGAGCCGGTACGGGTGAACGTGGAATTTTTCATGTCGAACGTCATTGTGACGCCGCATTCCTTGTCGCGTCGCTGCTTCCGTTCGAGGCAGACGGCAAAGGCGCAACCTACCGCATGCGACAGCCGCTCGCCGGAATCTTTGGTGGCCAGAAAGCCATGGCACATCCAGCGACGCGTCGTGCCATCGCGGCAGATGTAGCTGAAGCCCCGCTCGTGGTTGCGATCCGGCGCACAGAACGAAACCTTCTCGATCGTCTGGTCCACGATCAGCCCTTTCGTATCGTCCTCGACCACCCGTAGCCCGTCCCCGCTCACATGCAGCTGGGCCCTTATTGCACGTCTCCGGGAGTTCTAAAAGTATCACGAAAACCGTATTGGTAGTGTATCTACACTTAAACCTGTTTTTTACTTTCTTCCAGCCAACACTTACCCGTAACACCTTCAGTGCCTCCTCGCACACCTGCATGCCACGAGATTCGAACACCTCCACGCAGCCCAAATATTTGACCGCAAAGGTACAGGTGGCGGACCGGACGGCCTGCTCGTCCGATTGCCACTGGTGCGGTTTGGCCGCCTCAGGCACGCGATCCTTGCGCCGCCGGAACGAATCGCGGAAAGATTTTCGCAACCGATCCATCTTCTTCGGCGATCGTTTGCTCTGTCGGAACGAAGCTGACTTCTGTGTGGCGAAAGACAAATAAAACCCAAGTTAGTAACATTGCAAAGAGTAGAGTGTTGGATATAAATAAATCGTTTATAAATGCTCATGAAAGGATACACCGTTACTCTTCGTTACGATCTAGGATGTTGTACTAACCGTATTCTTAACATCTCCATAAGTTCCACGGGTAAACCCGCGTTCTAGGGGTTCGTGTGATGAGTTGGAATTACCCATTCTCAATCTATTCTAACGGACTGTTGGTAGCCTTTCCCCCTTTTCGGCTAAGGGTCGGGACACTGGCGAGGAGTAGACAGGTCGTGTCTTTTGCTGAGGTAAGAATTGGTGAAGAAGTTGAAACAAAAAACTGCTGGCAATCAGCTGCTGCCGTTCGTTTGTTGCTTATTTATCACATTTGAAGCAGCAACGTTACGTTATCAAGCCCTCGCTTTTGACTCCAACTTTCCACTCTTTCCTCCAACTAAATGCCCTGCGCTGCAATGCGCGCCCTTGTTGCTGTGCAATACAGCAATAGGTGAAGTAGAATTTGATGCTGCAATTTCTGCGCGTATGGCACTTTGGCGAAATAAATTTGCTGATCCTCGAAGCAACAAAGTGACGCGTTCGGTCAAATGATAAAATCAAGGCCAGGAACTTGGTAGCTTCAAGCTATCGATGTCAAGTAGTGGGCACACACACGTGTGGCTCTCGTTAGGTTTTGCCTGTTTTGCTGCACGCTGGAATTGCTGAGGTTCACTGTAAGAGAAGAATAAACCGGTTGTTTAGGAGCGGGTGGTGATTACGTTGTCGAGCCGAGATGCTTCTGCTTGATGAGATGCACATGCCGGTCGTGATCGTGCGCGATCGTAGAGAATAACATTGCGGTCAGTTGAGGGCGAGCGCGCTGGCTGCAGTGGAGGTTGATGTCGCTGGATGCCGCTGCCAAGGTGCACAAAACGTCAAACGCGCGCGAAACGAACCATTTGCTCCCGTTCTCCTCTGTACCACATGGTGGTGTGAAGTGATTTATTTCTTGATGGTCCGAGTATCACATCCATCACGTTCTCTCTACACCAGAGCACTGTACAATGAAGTCTTGATGCATGACTAAACACTCTTCTGCACTCGTCACTGTCCGATTCGCAGCTCAAAAAACTACTCATCACAACAAACACAAGATAACAGCCCAAGAGAAGATATAATGAAACTAGTAACTCTCGAGATAATTTCTTTAAAACAAGAATCCCTAAGAAAATTAGCTTGGAGTAAAGTGTATTTGTTTGATAGTTTGCAACAAATCTACCACCTGTTATTGTTTAACCATAAAGTTAAGGCTTTAAAAAAGAATTTTTTTAAATCATAAATAAGTTAATTTGAATAAGATGTTATCAACTATATTTCTTCCAAAAATGTCCAAGGTAAAACGACATTAGTTTTTGACTAGATGAAATAATTTAATTTTGACGTTTTTCAAAAGAAATAAAATGCCTTTGAGGTATCAAGAATAATAATTTTTCAAGCATTTTTTTATAAAAATGTTCACCACTGTTTCAGAAGATTAATATTTATCAACTGGTACAATTTTTTTACGCAAAAAAAATTTTTAAAAATATGTATTTTTCAATAAACTTTCCATATCAATAGAGGTTTTTTTTAAACTCCACCAGTTGAAATTTATGCAGTGTGGAGTACCTACATAACATAACAAAGCGTTTCGATTAATTATTTCCATTGTGAACCGATGATGATTCATCGCCATTGTCCAATCGATAAACACGCATTTATGCACATTTAGTATTACTCAACACACTGCCAAACAGAACAAAGCCTGACACTGGTCCAAATCCTTAAAAAGTTTATCAGGTTAAAGTTTTTACCACGATCAAACGACACGACACACTTTGCTGACAACTTCCCCATAGGTAGATGGTGTGTGGCTTTTGGTGATCGACGATCTCGTCTCTCAGCGGATCATCTCCAAAGAGAATGGGGGGTTTTTTGGTATGTTCTGTCAGTGCTACCATTACTCTTCCCAGAACGAGCAGCCTTCCGCCGAGAATGGGTTTTTTAATGTGAGAAAATTAGATTGTAATCCACTTTCAGAGACACTTAACAGCAGGCAGGGAAAGCCAGATTTAAATTTTAGTTAAAAAGTCCCTCGAGGACGACGTGAGGGTGTGACAGTTGTTACCCTGAACCCTCTCTTTCGAGAATGGAAAATCCAAAAAAAAACATACCAAAACAAAAGTAGGCTATCTTCACCAATTGTTACCGTTTTTCCTCCACTAATGAAGGCGCTTCCTTCTTCCCGGTTTGCACTGTAATTTATGTTTTGATTTTTTCCCCTTGACTTTACACTTTTTACCCCAGAGACGACGGAGCGCTCGCCTTCATGTAGGGATCTCGTACGTTTCGTGTGAACCACTTTTTCGTTCACTTCCGGGATAGCTTACGAAATGAAGATGGAAAACCACCACCGTACGACACATCGAACATCTCTCTTCTTCGCGTTTGGCACAACAACAAATCGCTTGGAAAAAGTTTACCAACTACGAACTCACTTATTGCCTCTTTCCCGATGCGATGCGTGACACCGACCCTGACACCGTCTTGACAAAGTCAGTCCTCGGCCTGCAGAGATAGGCGAAAATACCAGCGGCCGTGCCGTAAATGAAAAAAAGAAGAAGAAAATACGCCCAGTCGCGTCGACCGCACATCGATCCGACGGACTCCGCTTGCGACTGACTTTGGTGCGCCCCCGGTCGAGCGAACGCGTTCGATAAAAATGCCGTGTGGAGTGTTGTGTTGAGGATATACCATACATTCGCCAGGGGCACGTCGCAGGGGTGTTGTGCTTCGCACCGCCCCCGGCCCTGGCCCTACTCCTCCGCCACCAACCACACCCGGCGCTGCACCAGGCAGGCAAGCACCTCTTCTCTGCGGGCACGCACACCATCGTGTGGCACACTCTTTCGTCATCAACACACGGACGCAACTTGGTCCAGCAGTAGTATTATCGTCAAGTCCGCCAACCAACCGAAAGCACCGTCCGCCGTTTATCGCAAGCGCGGGGCAAGCACCAACACGCGGTTGATGCCTATGCTGCTGGGCGCGCGCACCACCATCCATTGCAGTGTGGCGGCGATCGTATTACCTTCGAACAACCCCCAACCAAACGAGGACGAGGAACAACCCCGTCGTGACTACACAACTGGCGCGGTGGTAACGGTAACAACGCGGCCGCTTCACACCACTACCTGGAAGGGCCGCTAGCCGCGTCGTGGTTTACCTGGAGTGGGTTTCGTTTGATAGCTTTATGTGCGTCTATAAGCGCAAAGCGGATTGCTTTTTGCCTATCCACCCAAGAGAGCTAGCGAAGCTGATCATGTACATTTTTTTTTTTCAAAGCATCGAATTTAAACAAATTTACATTTCCAAATTTAACCATCTCTGGAGGAAAATCTAGGAGTTCCGTCAACTAAAACGTATCAAAATAATTTTAACAATTATCATCGACGATATTCAAATTCCCGAAAAATATGAGTCACAAGTATACAAATCCCTACGGTCCTGTTTCTTGCTGAAGTTATCGGCTTTCGTAGAATATTACATCAAGAACGTGTTCTACCTTCTTGCGCCTTCTTTCTTTCCTTCAGACACTCCTTCCTTACTAATCCCCCATCAGGGCGTATTATTGAGCGTGGCATTCTGGCTAATCGCGGCCAGACAGGGAGACCCAACCGACCAACCGGCTATAATTGGGTCCCGAGGAATGTCGCCGATGCTTAACATAGGGTGACGCGCCGTTGGCTCGCCCTCGCCCTCTAATGTAAATCTCATCGTTGGCGGTAATCGTTAGGGGGCAGTCATTCCTAGCATTCCGTCACCGTCTTCTGGTAGCCTAAAAATGGATACGGTTATGACGTGCCATCGTCTTGCAGAAAAATCCTTCCCGGAACAACCATCGATTGCCTCGGGGGATCCCTACCGTAATCGGTGACGCCCCAAACATGCATCATTTGTTATTCTAAACAGCGGGGAAAACATGTAAAATGTATCTGACCGCACACGATGCACGTGGAGGCAAATTCACACGGTCAAACAAACACACAAACGCACACATGCAGTGAAGATGATGCACCATCGGGTTGCTTTGCAAATGCATACACCCCTCTTGCCAGCTGTTGTCTGAAAGCTGATGACGAAGTGCATTATAGGAGAATATGGAATTCCCAGGGGTTCCCTCCTTTTGTCATGGCCATGTTGGTGTAGCATATTTCCACACACAACACAAAATAACAACCGTCTAGCGCAATGTGCACACAACCCATAGGACATGGTAATGGCCCCACAGTGTTCTGCACTATCGATTCGATATCATTTCATTGCCGATTGCATCAATCAACAACCGAGTCTGCATTTGATGGTGCTTAAAGGCTAAAGCTGTTAGTTTAAAGCAGGGGGTCGGCACACGTTTTCCAAAACGGACCAGGGGCTACCTTAAACGATGCTTTACAGAAACCCCCTTTGAATAGAGTATGATTTTTATAAATCGTAAAGTTACATAAAAAGTGGTATAAGCTAAAATATTTGTTTATTTTTTTAACTTGTTAACTTTTTTAAAAATGTTATCATAATTATTTTCGTTGAATGTTGATCAAAATTGGTTTATTTTACTGTTAATTTTTTTTTGAATTGTACTGTACTGTACTAAAATTAATCATGTACATCAATAATTTTAAAATATTTTAGTTTTACTGACGTACTCTCTGAGTAATTAAAATAACTCAGCTTCGATATTGCGAGTCTTATTTTATTTTGTTTTGGATATGAAAATTTTATTCCTTGAAAGTATTTTGGATGCAAAGTAAATGAGTTATCGCCGTTGAATTTTGGACGAGACTCACGACGCTAGAAAATTTTATAACAATCAAATAATAACAATACGATAGAAAAAGCCTAACAAAAGGTATACGAGAAAGTCACTTGGTATTGAACAACTTGTTCAACAATTTTAATCTTCATTTTGGAAAAAAACAACACTGACATCGTGAACAGATCCGATAAGAATAAAGATGGATCTTTTGCACTAACATTTTATAACGGGCCGGATAAAATTATTTGGCGGGCCGGATTTGGCCCTTGGGGCGGACTTTGCCGACCCATGGTTTAAAGTATGATTGAACAATTGATCTACAAAATACTTACCATCAAGCAATTCATAGAATAAAATGATGAGGTAAGTTGTTTGTTTGTTTGGGAAAAGTAGATACTGATGAAGTCTTCTTTGCATTTAAATTTACATTTGTTTTGATACAATGTTTTCCTTAACCAGATTAAGGGGTATATGAGCGCAATGAGGAATGGGGAGATGGAAATATTGTAGTCAAATAGACCGGTTACAACATCTTCTTGTGACAAGGAAGATACAACGCCACGACAAAAACGGTTTGTTTCGTCTCATCCAAAAACATACATTTTGCTAGCAATTAGTTACTAGATTCCATAAATTAAACAATAAGTGTAGAAATATTTTAAACATAACCAACGCCCCCCCAAAAGATTCTTTGACCCTCCATGGCCTTCACGGTGTATCACACAGTTCCCAGCATCGTACATGGCTCGCTCGCCATATAGGGTAAATAACAATAGGAATGTACCAAGCACTTCCCGAACAATGGCCATCAGAAACCCAAGTCAGTGGCCTTTGCTTTTCTCCTTCACGCACACAGACGGTGGTGATTGTCGCGGAGGTATTCTTACCTCCGGTATAAGAAGCTTGCCACCGCCCAGCAGCCCCTCATCACAGCATAAATTCGCACGGAATCCCGAAATTCCCACACGTCTTCCTGCAGACCGAGAGAGAACCGAAACGCATCTCGTCCGTCTTGGACGCGCGAAGGGGTCTCGTTGAGATTGAGAAAAATACCACCTTTTGCCAACGGAGGGTAATAGGAAGGTAAGCAGATTTGACTTAGAACTTTCCCCTTCCCATAATAGCATTCACAGAAGTAGAGTCGTCGTACGTCGCAACCAGCGGTTCCCTTTCCCTGCCGCTTCCTTCGGGTTCACAACCCGGCGGCAACGGAAACGTCGCCCCTCGAAGAAGAACGTACAACAATCCATCGAACACATATACCTTCTGCGCTTCTTGAGAGATGTCGGTTTCTTCGACCTTCACACAACCATTATTGCCACCCGGCGAGGAAGCGAAAGGCGCGGGGACTCGGAACACCGACCACCGTAGAAGGGAAGCGAGCGATCTATTGCTAATTTATGCTTGGGAAAATTTCCCACCGCCTTTCCCCTCGGGGTGACGGCAGCAACCCTTCGCGTTGGCATTTTCTCCAGAGCAAACCGAATAAGCGGTGGACGTGTTTTTAATCAAACTGTACTATTGATAATCTCTTTGTCGGGGGAAGGGGGACTGAACCCAGGCAGGGGAAAAAGAAAAACAAGAAAGTCCAAGGAAAACGAAACCTCGATGATTTGGGAACTATTTAAACGAGATGCCTATTGTTCTCGGTTATCGAGTGACGAAGAAATGGTCAAAACGGTGGGCTTCTGATCCGCTGAGAAAGTTATTTTTCCCAAGATGGGACAACGCAAGCGAGAGCACTTTTGGTCGGATTTTTCATCCGTTTCGGTTCTAGGCCATATGCAAATAGAATCGACGTCGAATAGAAAGATAGGAACGGCGGGACAAAATTGTTAAAAAATATCTATCGCATGCACGTAAAAAAGAGTTCATCATAAATTTTGCTTGCATGCAGAAAATAACTCAGAGCCCACTCATCCCGAGTATGGGAAATAAAAATCCCCTAAAACCATCATTAAGAGCCCAATTTGAGTGAAACTGTCCACTTTCCGGTTGGCTGTCACACTGGGCCTCACCAGGCGGAAGCGTTTCTCGCAAACTCTCGCCGTATGACGCGTTTAATCGTCATGCTACTGTCAGCCGACGCGTCCCGAGGACGAGTCCGTTCTGCTCAACGAACCGCGACCGCCGGTTTTGATCCCACCGAAAGGGCCACTCAAAGCATGCAGAAACGGTCATCGCTCGCGCCACCGACCGATTGTGATACTTTTTGTCCTCCTTCAGCCGCAGAATGATTAAACACCATGCCGGGCAGAGGGTGACGCTGCTGCCACTACTGATGCTGGTGGTGGTGGTGGTGGGAAATAAACACTCTACCACCCGTGTTGTGCCCCCGACCTGCTGCTTCGTGGTGACAGTAGTGCATGCCGGAAGGTTCCGCCGTACGGACCCGTCACCGGTGCAATATGGGAATATGAGTGCTAGAAGTACGGCAACCGTATCGCCGGCCAGGCCGCCATCCATGGCGTGCTTTCTCAAGCGTACGCGCACAACGTGCTTTTCCTCATATCGTTCTACAATTATTATTTTTTTCAAATTTCCAGCACTAAATCTCACCAAACACACAACGCCCGGTTGATGTTCAACACTGTGAGTATTTCCGCTTTCATTCCGTTTGCGGTTGGCAGACGGGTCCGGGTCGGGTCATGGCATTCACAGAAAGAAAAATTGTTGCGTGAAATTGGATTGAATTCATTGCCGCCGGAGTTATGCAGGAGGTATTTTCCACCTATCAAATGTCTTCTCATTCTCTCGGAGCGGTTTTATTCCATCGAGAAAAACAACCATTTATGGTGTCGGAAATGAAGGTAAGATTCCCAAGTCGAGTAAGTTAGCAAGGCGTAACTATCGCGATATTCGAATATAAAGAATTTAATTTTAAATCCTTCCTTTAAAAAAAAAACCTTGCAACGTCTCGTGCTGGCGTGTGGAAATTTCCCACGAAAGCAGCATAAAGGAAACAACCTCGTCCTTTAGCTACGGTTCCTTGCCAACCTCCCATGCTTGCCTGCAGGCGGACGACGCCCGACAACAGCAACGGATTAATTCTGCCACCCCCTTCCGCCCGCCGACGCGGTACAAAAAAGGCGGAAAAGCAACGGGTGGGTTAGTACCGACCGTCGCCGATTTATAACAATATTAAACCGAGCACGTGTCGCACGACGGTTTCCGGCTTCGGGTTGTGGAAGTACGCTGGAGAGGGGGTAGGGTGATGGTGCGCGCGTACGCAGCTCACGTTCAGCATCCGGGCTACCAGAAGAAAATCCTCCACTTCACACAACAGCACACCATCGTCCGGAGGAAGCCAGGCGAAATAAATGAAAACTAATGCTGGCCCAAGGCCGTGCATTATGCTGATTATGATGCGCGTCGCGGAGCACAGACCCGGCTCTACGTGCTTCGTGGAAATCGTGGTTTCGGGGAAAGAATTAAAGAAAAAAAAACAGAATCTTGCCCTGTGCCGGCAACGCTATGCATGCATGTCGTATAATTTTCACACATTTTCCACCTACTCGCTTCGCTAACCCACCAAACGAACTAGTCACGGATTTCTTCCACTGCATTCGTCGTGCCGCTGGTTCAGGTTCCTCCTTTGATCCCGGTAAAGAATGGGCTAAAATTTCATAAAAGTTCTACCCCCAATTCCCCGATGCAATCTAATCACAATCAGCCCCGAAAGAAACACCATAAACAACCGGAAGGAAAACGCGACCAAGGGTTTTCACGCTGAGAAATCTCCTCCCAGACTCTGGTGGTGGGTTCTATACATTTCATTCCCAAGACCTTCGGTAGTTGGTGCCTTACTCGTTAAAAAAAGGAAAATGAAAACACTTCCTACACTTCCCAACTCGATGGTACTTCACGGAAAGTCCTTAAAACATACTCGGCCGCGCGCTGTGGATGGGAGAGATTTAATCTACCCGAGAGGGAAGCTGTCGCGCGGAAGTGAACCCATGGCCGGGTGTTCCATAAATTTCCACCGAATTAATATCCGTCACATTAACCGTCAATAATATCTTGCACTACGCGAGTGTCGCACATTTGAAACCTACTACACAGATTGGGAACCGAAAAAAAACAAACACCAAAAAATACTGGCCCAATGATTTGGTTTTTCCTCCTGCGGAAGAAGGGAAAAATTGAACATGGAAATACCATGCACGCACAGCCACACCATATGACACGCCAACAACACTCGCTGCTGGTGTGTATGTCGTCGATACTTCCATTTTCCACCCGGAAGAGAGGGAGAATCCATCGCCTTTCCATCAGCAAACAAAATAAATAAGCGTGGGAACTATAAGGCAGCACCACGCATACCGTGGGCCCAAAAACGGGGGAAAATTTAATGCGAACCAAAAGGAGGGCCGCCGTCATTGAGATTGGTGCATCATTAATTTACCTCCCATCCCACTAGACCGGCTAATTATTGTAATTGTGGAAAAGTGTGAGATTATTACAAATGGGTAAGGAATAGTGAAGTGAAAGAAATGGATTTACCACTTATCCCAAATCGGTAAGGTTTCGTTGTGAATTTTTTGCTAAAAAATGCAACTATGGGGAAAAACGAAAGGATGAAAGTTTATGGTATGTATACTCCCTAGCTGAGCCTATGACAAGCTTTTGGTATGAATTTTTATACTTTTTTTTTGTAAAATTGTATTTCTATTTCTTTGGATAAACTGTAATTTGGCTTTTATAAATTAGTTCCATTCCGCGTTTGACCAACCCTCATTATAGTTGCCTCTAGTTGATAATTTTTGCAGTTTTTTATTAAACGAACATAATATATTTTTATCCAAAAACTACATATTTTCATAAAAATACCATTTTTTGAATCATTCGAGGACATTATCATTATCTTACAATGCAAACTCTTCTTCTTCTTGGCGTAACGACCTCTTGGTCATGCCTACCCGTCAAGGGCTTACGAGACTTGTTTCCCTGTTGTACGTGGATAGTCAGTCCTCTCGTACAGGGGAGGGTCCGGTCTCGGTTGGGATTCGAACCCACGCCGTCGAGGTGGTGAGCCCCGGCGCTCATGGGCCGATTTTCTAACCGGCGCTACCGCTCGGCTGTCGCGGACCCCTGCAAACTCTAAAACTCTTAAAATTAATCAGTGTTACTGATAAACATGATTTAATGGCTCTTTTTTTTGTCACATTTTTAGCTGTTTCTAACAGATCAACAAAAAAATATTTCGAACAACTGGTATGCCTTCCTAAAATATTGACAACTAGTCCGAACAGCGCAAAAATTTACATAATCTCTCCAACTGGGGATATGTTTTCAAATTACGTCAAGCAATAATCAGGGTGGGTGTTCACTATTTACTCAAAGTGAAAACAAAAAAATACGTTACCTAATATCAACTAGAGTTAAAACAAAACAAAATATATTACAGGATATCAAAGAAAGATGCAAACACACTCATGCCAAGCATCAATTCAAAAGGCCTCTCCAGCGCGAAATGTGCTCTCGATATGTGAGACCTTCCGGCGACAAATGGATGCAATAGAAATTAACTGCACTTCCCACGACTCCTCAATCAATCAATCACTACTCGAACGCCTTCCCCCCATGATTCGGATGATGCTGCCGATTTCTCACACCTCCTCAAGCTTGCTTGCGCTTCCAATCGATCGCCATTCCCCATTGGAATCTGCTTTTTCAATTTCCCGTTCATTCACCCCGAGAGTGCATCACAGCAACTGGTGATGGGCATCCGCGTGCACCCTGTGGACTGTGTGTGTGTGTGTGTGTCTGGCCAGAGTCGCTCATCAATACATGTCGCCGTCGCCGTTTCGATTGACGACCGAGACCGGGAGCAGCGTTGATATCATGATGGTCGAAGTGGTGGATGTATCTCTTACTTCCACACGGTCGAGGCCCTTCGACGCCGGAAGGATGTGCCCTATTGACACACGAGAACCAGCGGGAGATGAACAGAACCGATGACAAAGCACATCCATGATGGGATGTGTTGCACAGGACACGTTCGATGTATCCTTAGGTCCAGCAGCCGGAAGAGTGTTTATAATTGCTTCTGCTTGGACGCTACCGAGTCCCAGCATCAAACGGGGGGCTCGTTGGGAGGTAGAAGGAAGGTTCAACCTATTTAAACCCACTTACCTACCAACCCAGTCGCAAACGGTGAAGGTCCACGCATAATAAGGTAAACCTATTACCATTAGGATCGTTACCATTGAGAGGAGGTTGCGCATACATCACAGACCCCAATATTGCAAGAGGTCCTGCCGCGAACGATGGACAACGCCGGACGACACCCACAAAAGGTGTTTTACTTATCCCATGGTGATCAAATTGATTTTGGGTCCAGCCAACTGTGAAACGGAAGAAAGGTTCTTTTCTTCAGCGGTTTCGGCGAAACGACCTCTCCTCCATCGGGAAAAACCTTATAACTAGACACACAGAACCCAGGCGGGAGAACTCACCGAACGGTCCCCGGAACGGTTCGTTATCCCTCGATTTCTTATTTACGAAGCACCTGGCGGTGGAAACTTACGTCTGAAATTGGTTGGGAATTGCTTTTCTTTGAAACCCGTTGGCTCCCGTATCCAAATCAATGGCTCTTTTCTTCAAACCTTCAACTACCTAAACCCCCGTGTGTACCTGTCTCGGAATAAGGTTAACAAGCAAATCAACACACCCCACCCCATGCGCCATGTTTGTACCGGGGAGCTCCATTGCCCATAGTCAATATTTATGTTTGCACAATGTTTCTTGTTAGAGTGATGGTCCGCTTCGATGTACGAAATAATCAACGCGGTTGATGTAAAACATCCATATTTTAGAAGGTCTAATGAATAGGCTCGAACAAGCCGCAATTAAATTGCAATGAAAGTTTGGTGAGCGGCGGCTTTTTTTTTGGTGCTTGAAGAATGCGGAGTAGTTTATAATAAATTACCCTTGGTTGTATCTGGTTTGTTGTACATCACAGCATGTGCCCAAGAACGCTAACTGTACGACCAACAAGGTACAACGGTCCCGTTTGCGAGCGGCCTCTCCTGCCAGTTTCAGGTATTCCTTCAATATCCGCAGAGTGAACCGCTTGTAAAGTTATTCGGCGGGCCTCACAAACGCCAGACCGGTTTTTACCAGAGCTCTGGGGAAATGCCAGCATATGACCCGAAACACATTCCAAATCCGCACGGTGACGTCATCAGGTATTTGTGCGGAGCGGTGATGAGTCACTTGCACTGATTCCTGGGAATTGAATGGAACGGATTTACGGAATCGGTTGAACGCCCCCTTCCCTGTGATGAATCATGGTGAGACTGCGACGATGACTGTGGAGGTTGTGAGGTGCCGGTTTTATGTTGCACATGCACTAACGAACCCACAAACCTTTCCATCTCAGAGTTCATTCCGCCTCCGTATCATTTTTAACCGCATTACTACTTCCATTTCGGATCACTCTTCCAACACCCGACAGGAATGTGGAACATGGATAATGGATCCGAGGGGCGAACGGTTAAAACAAATCACCCTTAGAGAGTGCGGGACCACTTATGCTGGGCCGAGGATAGTTAATTGTGTTAATTAAGTGACTGCCGTGGAGAGCTCTGCTCTAGTCCTTTCTACCCCATTTAAACCCCTTCTCCTACAACGTGGACGTGCGTAGTCAATGATATTTCGTGCGCCCGACGAGGATTGCGATAATTAATTCAATTTCGCCAAGGACGACATCTCCCCGACAAGCGCTGGCGCCTCTTTCTCTCGGTCTCCCCAAGCATAAGTTTGGCCATTCGATTACGGATGCCCGGCTCGTTCGCCGCAGGAAAGATCCATTCCGACTGTGAACGTAATTTAATAAAAATCATCTGCGTTCGGGTGGCGGCGCTGATGGCCCATTTAGACGCTTGGTCTATTTTTAAACTTTCTGCCATCGTCATTTCTTTGTTTTGGGGGGTAGGTGAATATGTCGAATTGGACTTTATCGATTTATGATTAATTAAGATGGTTGTGCTGATAAACAAAACTTAATTGTTACTGGTGTTTGTAGTTCAAATGATTTAAGGATAAATATTTTTAACTCCAATGAACTGGAGGATCGTAAATGCAACATAGCAGCTTGAACGAATAACAAGCCGCTTGCATCAACCATATGCATTTAACCTTCAATTCGACACAAACCACCACCTGGGGCTTGGATGTGAGTCATTTTCCAACGCGCCAAACTGACCCCCGGACCACTAGCAGCAGTGTAGCAGTTTCGGTCGTGAACACGTGCAAATCAGTGCGGAACCGCACACGGCATCGATGGTCAGTCCTGCGGCAATGTTTCTCTATCATTTCGAAATCTACAACGATATACCAACAGCTAAAAAAAAAACAAATGTATAAATTATAACGGTTCAGCAAAAATGGATGCAGGAATTGGAAATTCCCAATTTTGTTGTCAATTTCGTCCTACCTTTCCAACGATAATTGTGAAAAAATAACATAAACAAATATCGAAAGTTGCTTCAGCGAAACTTCGCCGAAACTGGAGCATACGCTTGCGGGAAGATCCGAATACGCTCAGCGGCATCAAATAGCAAGCATAAATGCGTGGCGTGGTGTCAGCTGGCACCTGGTATGTTGGTATGCCGCCCCGGGAACGTACACACAAACCGAGCTCCAGCCAGACATGCCGTATTTCAAAGGTTTTTTTTGTGCATTTTCGTATGTTACACACACGCCACGCTACGCCTTAGGGAAGCGCAGATGTTCCCAACTTTGCTTCGTGTGCTCTTTCTTCATTTCATTCATCGTGTTCCTTGTGCGTTCTGCCGTCGGTTTTCCTTTTCGTCCTTCGCGAGTAATGGGAGAGGGAGCTTATACCGTCCGACAGACCGGTAGTAAGGCCTTCATTCCATTGCACACTTCTGTACGGAACCATTCAAATGGCGCTGTTTTCAGAGGTTGTAGTTTCCTGTGCCTGTGGCTCAAAAAAATAATAATGGGGAAATGAAGTGCAATGTCGCGCTGCCGACGGTGTGGTCCAAATAGTTCTTGCATAATTCACACCGTGTGCAGAGTAGTAGTGCATCGCATCGCAAAAGAAGTTTCCAATCTGCAAGCACTCACCATTTCCGCACCGGGATCGATGAGACGAGCGTAGTTTTTCCTTCCGACAAGAAAAATCATTCGAGAAATACCGCCCATAATTTAAGAGCAAATATGAATTTCCCGTCACCGAAGTCTATTTTTACCGGCACGAAGCTAAACGGCAGTGTCAATCGATTCGATTCCGTTGGCAGAGTGTGTCGATAGGCCAAATTTACCTCTCTGTCGATAGCAATATCCGCCCGGGGGTTGTCACGAAGCAAACCCCGCGGTGAATATGTTTTCCAAAGCCGAACGTCAATAGGTGGGAGCTTTGAAAAAAAGGGTGAACTGGTGGCGGGAAGTCAACCCAACCGTAGTATTGTCAACAACCGCTCCCGGTTTCCGCTGAGCAAACGGGAAAAACTCCAACAGGTGTGCCACCTTTGTATACTTTCTTTCTACAGACATTCCTCCACGTGCGTACTTCTTGTTTGGCTCAATATGTTATTGCATTGGTCGTCACAGTGGAATAAAATGTCCTTTAGCAAGAAGGTTTTTCCACCCAGTAGGCTTTAAAGAAAATATGGCGAATTTTAAATCACCGTCAAACCAGTACTCACGACTATCTCCAGGTGTGTCAGAATCGCCGGGTTTTGCAATACAACTTGCTTCGAAACGCCAACCTGGACAACGGGAGAAATAACCAACCACCACAAAAGCCACGGTCCAGCCTATGGCAAAGAGCAGACAGGAGTTTCCTTCAGGTGGTAACGGCGACGTAAAAACTGGTTTGTGGTCCGAGCAAGAGTCCGTCGAGCAGCATTCCTGCACTCCCTGTCTACCACCAGCATCTCCCATCTTGTCTTAGCCGTCGGCACAACTCGTTTACTCGTAAAGATTTATCTCGAGTAAGAGCTGAAGGCGCACCCTGCGATGTGATGATGTGTTAGTGACGGTCTTGCAGCCACTTTCGACCGACGAGAGACCTTGGGTGCAGTTTAATTTTCTCCCTTTTTTTTCTCGCGGTAGGGTCTCTCGAGCGGGTTTTACTGCAACAACACGACACTGTGTGCACGGCATCATGGCAGAATTAAGAAGGCGTTTGGTGGAACAAAGAAATCACTCGGAATCGTTCCCGTTCTCCTGGACACGACCAAAAGGAGTAGGAGGAGGTGGACGAATCGGAGCAGAACAGAACTCCACACTGGAGGAAGATTTTCACATTTCGAACCAACTCGGTCGATCGAAGGTTGAAAGGATGCAGGTTCCCTGGCCACGCCCCTGTGGGCTAGAATGTTAAATTCTCCACATCCCACATACTGCATATATACAATTCAACGAACGTTACCGTACAGTTAGCACCTTTCGGAAGATAAGTATTACCAGTTCACCTCATGGTTAGACACCGTTTCCTACTGCTAAGCACTGAAAACCCGGCACTTCCAAACCGCGCGGCTCATTTCTTCCGACTACAGACATACACTTTGGGACGCCGCATCATGGTTTCGTCTGCGGTCAAGATGACCATTTCCCGGAGTGTAGGTAAATAACGAAAAAAAGCCATTCAAATTCTCACCTCACCATCACCACGAATTTTTCGTTTATTACATTATAAAACCCGCTGCGCCAGGAGTGATGCGCCTCTCCGGGAGGGAGGAATTGTTTGGATGGGAACAGAAGGCGGGGAATTCTTTGCGCATTGCGCACCGACCAGTGCGGCGCACACGGTTTTGGCATAGCGGAACTCAACGGAGACCGCGACCGACAAATTGGCACCTCGTGTCCAGCTCATCTAAACCGGGTTATCAGCACAAACAAGCGCAACACGGACATGGGGACCGGGCAGATTCCCGCAGTACTCCCTCCCAGTTAGGGGGAGGTGGAGTTGGTGCTCCGCCGTCATCTCAGAGCCCGACCGATATATAAGGTCATAAAGGAGCCAAACAAACATCCACCGTCAACGTGCACCAACCGTACAACAACAGCCGGAGATAAAGGAAGGCCTTAGGTAGGGATCCATCTTAGTAGCGCCTCCGAATGCTGCCTATTTGCCTACGGCTGAGCGGAGTTCCATATGACATTTATTGCGACCCACTCGCAGCAGCCGACTGTTGCCCTAAAGATAAAGTAGCTACAGGTAGGAAAATCACCACAAAGTGTCGCGCCGTACACGCCGAAGGGTTGCGCAGAAATGTCCATGATAGTAACCGATAAGGACTCGAACGGGGGAGCTTCCTTCGTCACGTGTCCCAGGGGATTCGTTCACCTGTTCCACGTGAAGGACACTGGACTTCCGGTGGGCTGTTGAAACAACAAAAATTATGAAAAGAATCACCGTATTCTGCGTCGTGTCTGTCACGTTTTCCATGGTAAGCAACCTCAGCGAGACTTTGGATTTGTAATCCCATGCACACTGGTGAATAAGAATGAGATGTTCGTTCCGAAGGACAGGTAGCTTATTACATTTCGAAAAGCAAATAAATCAACCATCTTTATAAGAGGATCCGTAACCAAATCCTTTTCATAAGTACTGTGAGCAGATCAACCTTCGTGGGGGAAAGGTTTTGGATTTGCATTTTTTACACACCCAAATAAAGAAAGGTCGTGTGCATATAGGTACACACAGAGTGTGGTATTAATCTTTACCGTGCTTTAGGTTGACAAAGGCTTTCCTAATGGAGTAGATCAAACGGATTACAGCCTTCGTCGTATACCAGAAATCCGTTGTTAAAAGTACACGAGGACGCAGGTATTGAGTAAAGCTTGATTATGGTCCTTAAGATAAGTCTTTACAATTTCATTTCCAGTAAAAAGATTATAGAGCTATCACGAACAAGCCAAAAAGAATCTTAACATTTGCGTGCAGGATGCGGAATGACTTAAAATGTATGTAGCCTAAAGGACGGGAATAGTAAGGCAATCTGAAGAAGTTCTTGTTTTTTTCCGGATCCAGAAGGTTAATTTATAAGCTAACTCTCATGTCTACGGTGCTGTTTCTCCGAATCGCAAACTATTTGCTCAGCATCATTTCCTTACGGCAACCCTCCGCTGCCTACTCTTTAGATATGACTTTTTACACCCAGAATACATCATTTAAAAGGCAAAACAGCAAAAGACGGCCAACGAGATGCGATGGATGAAGGAGTTATTCAACGTCCTACACGTAGATGCCAGCGATCGTGGCACGAAGTAAAAAAACCCCAGCAAACAAACACACACATCCAGACAGGGCTAAGGAACCGGTTTTCGCAAGGTAGAAAGATGGAAAAAGAAGCCACGCAATGCCAGATTCGGAGAAGGACAGAATGGCCGCACTCTCCTTTCTGGTGCCAGGAATCTTCGATTCGGGGTGATCGCGTCACAACCATTCTCGCAGATCGCCGATATTGAGGTATTCAGCTTTGAGATCGGAGGAATATATTCCAGTTTACGGTGGAATCGAATATCCAATTCCGATCCGATGGAGTTGGAAGCAGAGACTGGTGGAATGCAAATAATGATTCTAGAGATGCTGGTAGACCGAACAGATTGATACCGGTTCCTGCTGCTTCGTGCCAGGAAATAGCTAATTGGCCGGAAGTGGTATGCGCGTTTGAAGGTGCGCAATAGGACCCCAAAGGTATCGCGGATCGGTGATAGGAGGAGAAGGGCCATGAATCACTCCGGGAGAGAAGGTGTAATTCTACGGTTCGCATCTTGCTACCCAATCCCCCACCCCGGGGGTGGTGATGATCACCTCGGTACCATCTTACTCTGCCAAGATCGACATCATCCGACATCTAACCACCGTGGAGGGGGGCATCGAACTTTTTGCAACAGGTTTTGCGCCGCGTTGACGTTGTGTGCACCGTCCGTTTCTGCTTCTTCTGCTGCTTCTGCTGCTTCTGCTGCTTTCGCCTCTCGCCTTCAACTGACGTAATGGTTATTCTCCTCTTTACGGCGCTGGTTGAAGTAATGATGAGCTTTTTTTTACCTTCTCAGCCTCCTGCGAGTGAGTTGATTCGGGTACGGAACAGGTCTGTTTTGTGCAGAGGTATACTTTATGATACCATCGGGAGTTTGCTAACGATTAACCACATCGAACGATGGAATGCTTTAACAATGCCACGATATCACTCGTCAACCTTTCCACCGAGCACCACAATTTCAAGATAATATTTTCTAGTTACTTGTTGCACCGGCGCACGGTAAATCACTTAAACTTAGCTCACAATTGGCTGTGCAGTGAAGGGAACCTCATTAAATACCAACTTCAACTGCCTTTTTCCACAAACCATGTTTGCCCAAGCCTATTTCATTGTAACGATTTTTTTGGCACACACAAACAAGCCGTTGAAGAAGCCTCCCGGACGTTCGCTATAAACACTGCAGCAAGTAGAGCTCACTGAATAGCTATCAGAACGGGGATTGAAGAAATTTCCAAAGAAAATGGATCTCCGGGCAAAATTAAGGACGGCCAAACGTGTCAGCAATCTGCAACGACACCCGACAAATCACACACTTCCGAGTGCCTCGAGCAGCAGCAGGAGCCACATTCGCACGCGCTTGTGGACGGTATTGAACTACGCTGGCGTCGCCAAACACCATGTTGTAACGGTCTTCTTGTTTGATTCACTTTTGACGTTTGGTTAACGTTACGATTTTGCAGGTTAGATCATTTCCGCTACTTGACAATTGGGTTGAGCTCGTAGAATGGACGCTAACGTTACATGATTGGTAGCACAAAAGAGTACAAATTTAACCGCCTGATAAATTATTATGCTTAATTTAGTTGATTTTACTTTGTTAGGAAGCGGAACGAATGATTCTGGTTGATCTCACTCTTTGCTTGTATTCATCTTGCGCAGACCGATCCTCTGCACCCAGTGACTTCTCACTTCGTTCCTCGTTCCGGAACCAGAACATTCATTTCATTATTTATTTTAACGCAAATTTCAACTTACTCTATTCTAAAACTTAATGAACTATAAAGAGTTTTACGAAAAAAAATCGGTTGAAACGTCAAGGGAAAACAGTTCCACTACCTAGATGACCTAGTGATCGTTGATTCTTTTCAAATCTAAAAACGTCCATCTCCACATACTGAAATTGATCGAAACTGCTCGAATATGCTGCTCGAAAAGTAACCTTTCCAATGTTGAGCCCTGAAGGTTACATTCAAATAAACGGTTTTGCACACGGTTGATCCGTTGATCCAGCTGCAAAATCAGCATCTGGTTGTACATAGGCGATCGTCGCCGTTGCCATAAAGGTGCATTTATTGATAAATTAAATAGATGCATAGTATTTTATGTAATATAAATCAATAACAGTTGCCAACCGATCAACAATATCTTGGTGTACAAACATACCACCATGTGTTTATCATCGCAAATATAAAATATTACAGATAAGATAAACAAATTATCAAGTTTCCTGAAACTGAACCAAAATGTCATGTTGGGAGATTCAGCAGAACGAAGCAAAAAATTGAACGTTGAGGAAATTTATAAAAATAAGTGTATGCAGAATCAGAAAACCATCTGAAGAAATAAAAAAGAGATTTTTTCACATCTTACAGAAACCATCAGGTACAAAAATTGACACACTTTTCATTTCAGCTGCTAAATTAAATACATTGATAAGCACATACCTAAATATGTGATATTAATGGAACCGAAAATCATAATAGAAAGTGAAAATCATCTTCCTTCTATGGGATTACGTTTGTGAATCACGGTCCTTTTGGACCAATTTAATGTAACTTCAAATCAAATTCTATTCCGAATCCGGTCGTCAAATTCGAATCGTTTTTCCCCATGTAGAGGACGTGGCTTGAAAGTAAATATCGAAATGAAACCACACGACAGTGAAACCCAATCTGGCGAATCATCGTTATTCTTTTAAGCGCTTCCACTCGGTCACGCACTTTTGAGCACACAGCTAGACGATCGCAAACTTAGACGTTGCCAAACGATGCGATACTGGGGGCATAGTGTTTCGATGCTTTGTGTTACAATTATAAATTTTCTTCCACTCCGCTGACTTTGAGCGAATGTGGCAGCGTATGTAGGCATGTAACAGACTTCTGAACGTTATTGCCCAAAGCCGTGTAGGAGATGTACATATTGCCAAATGCCTCCTACATGGAAGAAGCGCGTGGTAAAGAGCGCAATAAACAGGGTGCGACAATTTAACGTTCAAGGCAACAGCCACGAGGAGGATCGCATTGCATTTGGCACTGTGGGAGATGTTTACAGCATGTAAATCATCCCGTGTGTTTTAAGTGAACCGTATGCCACGTGTCAGCAGATTTTGATTATTTTCAACAAGCAATATTTTAACATGCGATAAAATTTTGCAGTATTTATTAGTTAGTATTAAAAGTTTTAAACAACAGTGCATAGGACAATTTTTGTTTATGAATTCCTACATTTTGCATTTACCGAGCGCTCCAACGGGTTTGCAGTGTATGCACAGATGCTTGGGAGACAAACAACTAGCGCTGCCAAACAGCTCGCATGAAACAGTATACGGCATCTTCGATGCCACCGAAGATGATGGAAAATGTATGACGGGTGCAGCATTGCAGCCCACCAGTCGCCTTCGCCAGTAACGGCCGTCAACCGAAACGAGGTCAACGTGATTACACAATTTGCGCGACACAGCCAACTCCAAACTTTGGATGGCTCCGGCAAGAACAACGATTGCCAGTACAGGCCTTAAAAGGGATCACAGGTGTAGCCTAAGCACATTGCATAGGCGAGGCTGTTCGTTTCGGTAACTGTCTTTAGATAATTGCATACGTTCTTAGTTTATTCTAATGTTTAGAAGAAATTTGTTTAAACGCTCCACTCTTTGATAAAAAATCTTAAGAGTTATACGATTCTTTGATTTTTATCATACCATCAACGAATGGTTTTCCATTCTGTTTACCACTGGCACCAAGGGAAGGGTCTGATTTCAGTTATGTAACAGTTTGCCCGTAGTGAAACAGGCATGGAACTGCAGCTTTTGCATGTGCTTGGTATAAGTTTCCATAGTAATAACATACAGCACTAACCTATGTTGCATTAGATACAACTTTTTATCAGCAAAATACGTCTTTACTCGGCTTTAATGTAGTATTCAACTAAAATCTTGTATGAAATTATTTTTATCTGATTTGACCGCCTATCAGACAAGTAAATGGTGTATCCTTTCATGTAATTAGTCTAAAATTGCAACTGAACACTGAATCACACTCACCTGTTTAGCAGTAATAAATTATATCAGACGGATCGCCTGCTCCAGGGGCGAGATATCGGCCAGTTCCGTGACGTTCAAAACGTTGTTTCTGCGACGAATCGATTCTTCGATAACAGCTGAAACGCCTGGTGCATCGACACCGTTAGTGAAGTCGAAAGGGTGCGATACGATTGCGGAGACCTGGTGTTAGTACAACTGATAAAGATAACGGTGACGACGAAGACGACGACGACGGTGATGATTTTTCTCCTAGACAAGCCACTCTTTCGCCAACGCGGAGACGATCGTGAATAATCGTCGTGGCCAACCGGAAGGAAAAGGCCTGGGCAACTATCACAGTACGAAATCGACGGATTTTTCTCGTGCCATTCACTTCGCCTCTTACGGGCACCGCTCGGTTTCATTCGCTGGAAAGAAACTCTGTGAACGCGCGAAGGAAAGTTCACTGCATTTTCACACCGGCATTATGCGCGGATTTTCATACAACAAAGTGGAAGGTTTCACTTTTTACGAAGCGCCCGCCGTTTCACCAGCGTTTCAATGCGGGGTTTGGAAAATTTCACCCCGTACGCACAATCAACAACATCACTCTGAAGGAAGGTTTTCCGGGCTTGTTTTCCTCTAATCCATCAACTTCGCTTTGCGGGGAAACTGAATCATTGGTGGTGATGGGATTTTTGCACTCCCTTCACTCCGCTGGCAAAGGGAGCATTGTGCCGATTTGTTACCGCTTTTCGCGATGCCCGATTTTCGTTTTCCAACACACGCTAACACGACACACGGCACCACACATAC
This sequence comes from Anopheles coustani, assembly GCF_943734705.1. NCBI lineage: Eukaryota > Metazoa > Arthropoda > Insecta > Diptera > Culicidae > Anopheles > Anopheles coustani. The sequence goes on from NC_071289.1 coordinate 38,096,943, forward strand.
AACAGTTTTAAGGGTGAGATTTTCCAGTGGCAAGCAACTTGACGCACCAGCGGATACCTAATGGTAGCTACTTCGATTGCTGGAAACGCGGTGAGATATTGAATGCTTACGAAATGCTGACGAACGGGACGATTCCGAAGAAAAAGCGTATGAATCTATAGTTGTGAATGGGGTTGGAACTTACGCTCCCCACCCGGGGGGGATTGGGTGATAAAAAGGGGTTGTTTTATTTTTTCTCGTCCGAGTTTTGGCGTAACGAAAAACACCCACTCTAAGGAGAGCGACAATTTAATCGATACGGAGCTGGCTTGATGGGCTCCGAATTTTCACTGCATTTTGTATTTACTTTTCCCTTCGGTGTGCCTTAATTTTTCTTCTAACAAAGACCAGCATTAGCAAGAAAAATCTTTGTTGGGCCTTCACCTTCTAACCACTGAAACGGAGTTCTAAGCCTACTTCAGAACGCAAAACAGTGTTCCGCTGAATACTACAACACAATCAAAGGCTGCTCGTTTAACCTCTTAGTACACTATTTCCCTAAAACGAGGTGTTGTGATATTGCTGGAAAATCGCACCATCGAACGCGCGGCGGTTTACCAGCTCCGTGCTCCGAGAACATCAGGCTGCGACTCGCTCTACGAGACGTTGGATGTCGGAGCTGAACCACCAGCAAGCAGAAGAGTGTCGCGGCTTTGCTCGAGATTTCGAAGAACTCCCTCTCCCCGCCTAGCACGATGTGTGAGCAGGTGTGCGAGACTGGATTCACTGTGTTGTTGCCTCCCCTCCCCATATGGAATTTCGCAGAAACGTTATGGAGCATTTCCACGAGGTTTGCAGAGGAGCGGCTGGAAAAGAAACTCGCGAAGTGACGCATACAAGTGCGTCCCGATGGTAGTAAATACGGTTAGTAAATCTCGCTTCTCAGAGGTTACTCTCGGTAGTGGTAACGGTTTCTCCCCCATTAGCGACTGCATTTGCCATGCAATGCTTGTAAACGCCGACCGGAACTGTAACGGCAAAGTTCACCGGTTTTTCTCTAAAATCTTCCTTTCTCTCTCTCTCTCTTATTATTTTTCTCGTTTTCTTTTAGCAAGGTACTAAATTTTCCATATCACTTCCATTTTTATCACTTTCTCAATATTCGCTCTCCTCTCTTGCTACCGATTTTCTTTCGATCTGGAGCTGTGAATTTCAGCGGTTCAGCGGATGTGAGCCGAATGTCGCGATGTTTGTTACCATTTCGGCGTTACGGAGCATTCTTAAAACTCTATATCTCTACGCCTGTACTCCATGACCACAACGGAAGTAAAGGCAAACTTTGTGTTGGACTGACCAGCGAGTCTTCACGGTTCTCTTTATTATTGCCTAGGTGCAAATCACAACAGCCAATTGTGCCTCGGTTGTATAGTATGTTTCTACCTACCATAACACAGAATCCTCCAATTCCATGGTTACGGCAGGTGGCAAGATTGAAATATTTGAGGTTATTCTTAAACACAAAAAAATGAAGAACTTTGTTTAATTTCAAGTTAAAATCCAATTGAATTTAAATAAAATCATCAGTGGTCGTTTGACGTTTAAGCTTTTTGAACTTCGAGTGTTGAATATATTGACGATATAAAAACTACAATAATTTAACCCTCGAGGAAGCTCAAGCCTCCACTTTCGAGATTTCTTAATAAATCTATTATTTTTGCTGTCAACCAAGAAATGAAACGAATCGTAGGTTTTGAGGAGAGCTCCGATGGTGCTCAATGGATTATCGTTAAAGGTGTTAGACTGTTAGTGTTAATGAAATTTCTTCAATTCTCGCCGGTCGCTTGTGATACATGTTTTCCCACTTCTCATATAGTTACGCACATGCGCCACAACATTCATGTTCGGCTGGCTGCCCTTGTTCGGATTGATGCCGATGCTAGTGTTTTTATTTACATCCGATCCGACGGACTAAGGTACTGAACTGCCACACATTCCCCGTTTGAAGATGCTCCACCTGCTGTGGAAAACAACCGTACGACAAAGGTTATTGACCTTCCGGGGGAGAGCGAAAATTCGCTTGTTGCGTAACCTCACCTTACTAGAGCTAACACAAAGGCTTTTCATGGATATTGGACCAGAATATACTACTGCACAACTTCAAATTTCATTCGAATCTCCGTGTCCTTCAGCACGTACATAAGTTCATCGTCTTTTTGGGAACGTTGGGCGTCGATTGTGGGCTCCCTAAATCCGGCATCCTTGGCCGGATCGTCGGGCAGGATACCGTTCGCCATCGTAATCTGCGGTATTTGCGTACTGAAGCTGAGCCCGATGCGTTCCGAGTTGCTCGGTGTCACTCCGATGCGTTCCCAGGAGTCCGCCCCGAACGGAACCACTAGCGGCCCGCCATGGTCGAACGACGGCGTGCGGAAGGGATTGGACGGACTTCCAAAGCCCAGGTGGTTCATGGTATCGCGCGTGAGCTTTGCGAGGGAAGAGTTCTTCGAGGAGTAAAACACCAACGCTGCGCCGAGGGTGTGGGCGATGGATCGCAGGCACCGGCAAACATGTTTCCGTATTTCCGAGTCCAGGTTCTGGTAAACGTCGTACCTACCGCCGACGATGACGATCGGAAAAGGGAAGAGCTCCAGTGTGGCACGATCGGGGTGGTCTTTGCCGATACGCTGCACGGTTTGTGCCTTCATGTCTTCGATCTGCTTCTGGGATGCGTTCTTCGAAATCGCTCGTTTGAGCCCGTTCAAAACGCTTTCCAGGTCCGTCCAGAGCCGATCGGGTTGCGATAAGTCCAGCATTATGAGGCTCGAAAACGTGTCCAGTCCATGGGAGCGTATGGGCATTTCGATCAGTTGACTAGAGTTTGCCAAACTGCCTAGCTCCCAAACGTTGCATATGTTTTTCTGCGCCCCCTGGCCCGTTGCCGTTCGCCGTCCGAAGGAGTACTCCAGTGCAAGCGTCGGTCTCGGTACATCGTCTCGATCGAGGAACCGGTTAATTAGCGTAGACTTACCCTTAAACCGGGATGAAAACGAACGTAATGAGTTATAAACCATCTCCATCTCTGTTTCCCTCTTACCACTCCTTTACTTCCGAGCACAAAGATTGTTCGCTCTGTTGGTACGGATGCGAGACAGGATTCGTTACTAAGCTGCTCCTTTACCAACTTAATAGCAATATCCTGTATCGTTTCGGTCGTATCAACCTCCATTGAGTTCAGCTCACTCATGATGTGTTCTTTGAGAAGAAACTCTTCGGAAAACCGTGTTTCAAAGACTGATGAAAACTAAGCCACTTTTGGACCTGCATATGACAGCCTACGGTTGACCCAGCGTTGCCATGCACAACGGCAAAGTTTGGTAAACAATTCCGATGTTCGACCCTAGTAACGAATCACAAAAAAGCCTCGTACTGAAACAAAAAAGCCGGATGTTCTATGAGGAATGCAATGGAAGCTTAAATATTGTAATTTATCTTTTTTAGGCCATATTTGAGCTGCCATAAATAATTTCTGCATTATTATTTACTCGAGATAAATGAGAAAACGCGATTAATGCCAAGGAATGAGCGAAAAAAGTGGGGAAGTCATATTTGCATACAAATAATGCATCCCAACAAAGTAAACCGTGATACGACGCGGCAATGACCTGAAATATTAAATGAAATCAGTGCGTTTAGTTACATTTCCATTTAATCGTCTTTCAAATTGTAATTCTAACAATAAAAGCTTCCCGCACAGTATTGTTTTCCAAAAATGGTTTTATTTGATCTTACAAAACTGTGTAATAGGTGGTTAGCTTCACTTTGTAATTTTTCTTTTGTCTTAACAGTGCTGCACCACCCAGCTACCTCACTTTCTTTCGTGTCTCTTTATGCTATCTAGACTGTTCTTCCATGTTAGCGCCTTCCAGCGCGAGCGGCTTCCCGCACGAACTAATTATCTACAACAAACGTTTACTACTGTTTACGATTAAAATAATAATAAGCAAAAACATTTAAACCATTGCATGTTTGGTACCACGTGCACCGACCTTCGATCACGGCCAGGGCTTGAAGTATTTTTTCCATTTTTTCTCTCAATTGCATTGATGATTGCATCGTTTACGCAGTTCTTTTAGGATCTCATCGGTTACACTTACACTCTACAACACGCCCTATTCCTGCTCGTCTCTATGTCGGTGATGTTGATCAATGGTGAATTGTGTGTGTGTTTTAAACGAATAAACAAAGACGCTCCAATCAATATCTCAGTTACATATTATGCAACCCACGCGGGGATGCACGATAAGGTGATAGTCAAAGGGTAAAGAAGTATTTGCACTAAAGTCGTATTCTGTTCATCAAACTACATCAAACGTTAACAACAAATTTGTCCCTTATAAAATACGTACATCGGGACAAAACAAAAGCTAAAATGGATGGTTCAGGTAGTTTGGCTGTCGTTATTGATTGTGAAACCGTAGAATAACAGTGCTTATAAAGAGTTTCGCGTGATGTTTAGAATGCTTTGAATGCAACGATATGTCCCGCTAGCATTAGTGTTCGGCCTTTTCTATTTTGACGACTTGGTACCGTTGGCGATGCCTTTCTTCTGCAGGCTACGATACTCCTCGAAGAGATGCTTCATGTCGGCCAAGGCTCGGCAAATTTCCTGTGCGAATCGCTCCGAGCTCTGTACACAGAGGGACATACAAAAGACCAAACAGAAAATTGTAAATTAAACCAATGCAAACAACAAGACAAAGGGAGACAACCATTGTGTGCCTGCTACGTACCGTCGTGCCACAGGATTTCTTTGACGATATGTGGAAAAAGATAAGATCTTCGCCGGCCACAATGTACGATACACCGTAGCCATCGTCGGCCACCGGTCCAAAGCCGCCGCCGGCGCTGATGCAGTTCGGATGCTTCTTCAGGTCCATCTTGGACGTTTGCCCGTGCGGTGTTTGACTAGTGGACAGCCGCCAGGGTTCGCTCAGCACCTCCTGCAGGAACGGCGAGTCAATCTCCAGGTACTTCGACACGACGTACAGACAGAACAGGTGCCGGTCGATTCCCTTGCCGCACATGGCATCCTGGTAACCGAGTTGGTGCCGATCGCAGGCTTCATTAAGCAGACGGACACGATCTTCGACCTATAAAAAAAAAGAAAACAAGAATCGTTAGATCAACAAAAAAAGGCAAACGGATTGGTGTATTCTTTCAAAACACAATATTACCGAAACACTGTCATTGAGCATCGCCTTGACCCAGGCTGCCGATTCGATTGTGCATGGGCGGACGGTTTCCGTACGGCCCTCGCGGAACAGCCGGGTCATGGAAGCTTCGTAGGTGAGCGAGAATTTCCCCGCATCCCTGTAGTACGCTAGCTGCAGGGCCATCTGTATAAAAGCATCCGGAGACAGGCGACACGTTTTCATCAAACCCTTGCCGTACGCATCGTGAACAAGAATTCTCAAATCCACATCCTGCCGAGGGAACGGAGAAAATAATTTATAAGATACGATTTTATCGTTTACCCTGGTGCACATCACGGTCTTTCAGACTTACATTCAACAGCTTCTGCGATGCTAGGTGGGCCTCATCGATAGCGTCCAGCGCTACCTTATCGTTCAGGTCCCAGGTTAAACGCTTAGGGGTTGGCGGTTCAAACTCCGGAATACCGACGGGGTTACCCTTTTCATCGTATCTGCATATTTTACCCCGCGTAGTTGAATATTTAATAAACCAAGAAAATAGTTTTAATAAATACAATTCTTAAATTACTTTCATATAAGCATCACGTGCAGAATTTTGAGACATTTTTTTAGCTCTACGTGCAAACAATCTAAGTTAGGTGCGACAAGTAAGGCTTTAGGTTACGGCAGGAAAATTGATAAAGCAATAATAATCAAAATAGTAGTTAATTTAGTAAACTTCAAGAAGCTAGCTTATTAATGCTGTAAGCGGCATAAGAGAGTATTTAGCAAACCCGCTGGAATGGAAACTTTCATTCAGGTTAAAGAAGTACCGAAATCGAATGTGTTATGTGAATTAGAACAACATTTTGTTAACAATGTTAGTTTTACAGTTTAGATTGACAAAAATTTACAGGGAATTTTGTATCACAAAACGTTTGAAATCGAATTGTTTAAAAACGGGAAAGGATGTTTAAACTTTGTCACAATATCTTTGTCCCCTTCGAAGATTTTTGTAATTAGTTCACTAATTATGGCAAAACTTGGCACACATGTTCATTAACAATTAAAGATTTATTGTATTGTTTCTCAGGCCAAAGCAAACGAGTAAAAAGATAAGAAAACAATATTTAACAAATATGGATTTGGATATTCCATAAACATTTAGTAGTAGGGCATAAAATATGACAAATTTCGTGACATAAAGTACGTAAGAATACCAATCATATAGAATCTGGAAATTTTTTGGAATTTCCTACCACTTCCGTTATTGCTGAGTATTTCGTAAAGAACGTTTGAGAGCAGGATAGGGATATAAATCAAGAAACATTTCTGAATATGCATGCCAAAGGGGAAAACATCGTGTACGTAAGTGTTAAATCCCTATTCGTGTGAGCACCGAATTGAGTTGCGAAAAGTACATGCAACAACGCGCCACATGTGTCCAAGTACGGGGTTTAGGTAGATCGATGGTCAGTTAGTTAATAGTTCGTCAGTGTTTTTTGTTTTTTTTTTTTTAAGGATGAAGGGATTGATCCTTAAACTAAAACCATTACCGTTTGTTGGTTGCTTCTTCAGCGACTATATATTCCCAAACATGTGCCATAACGGGTGCATCGGCCCTGGCGGAAAACAAAAGTCAACGATAGAAAAAGGTAGTAGAAAGTGTGTTTGGTGGGAAGTAATTGGAAGAACCGTTTGCATGAAATTTATCGTCAAATGTCGGTCGATTGTAGCGGGAGATCTGGAGGAGACGAAAAAGAAACCAAGTTGCTGAAGGTACCTTTATCCACCATTCATTTTTACATTTTCCCCTAACCGTGGAATGCGATGTTCTTAAGGTTATACAGCTTCATCCATCACCGGTAGTTTCCCGCCCGCATGAATAGTATGTTCGTAGGGTGCCTTTTCCATGTTCCGGGCACGGATTCTCAAAGCATACCAAGAAACCTCAAAGCATCGAGCAAAGCGTAGCGTGAGTCTATTTATAAAATATTCGCCCCAAAATTTACGAATGTCCCCAATATGTCTCAAACCAATAACATAAATTGTAGCTATCACCATGGTTCATTCCGGAGCGGTACGTGCGACATGAGTGCAAGAGTTTGCCCTTCTCACTAGCCATCTACAAAAGCAAGACCATCAAGAAATTATGTACAAAAGCAACAAAGGGAGAGAAGGGCCAAAGATGTACTAGAGTATGGAGGTATACGTAAACGGGGTTTACCGCTGCTCAGTTTCGCCCATGATCAACATTTCCCAAATGTGCGACATGACGGCTGCGTCCGCCCTGTATTTTATGACGATGTTTTTGATTTGTTTTTTTTTGTGTTTTTGAGAATCGATGATCAGACGGACGGATGTGTATCACAGCGCGCATTCGAGCGGATTGCGATGGATCGATGTATGAGCGATGTCGTTCCCCATACCGAACGTATTTGTTTTGGTACGATTTTTTAAATAGTCCGATGGGAGTCGTATCGGACGGCACAACACAAGGCGATGGGGGGAATTTGGTAGTTTTTTTTTACAATAAAAAAAGGAAGAGAAGAGAGAAAAAACATTTAGACAAATGACACTTGACGAACGTGGACTTATGTTTATCCAATGAGAGGTTGAATGGTATGCCCCACTACAGAAGTGCCCAGTGCTCGTGGGGCGAATCTGAATCCGACCTCGTCCAACCTCTGCTTGCCTAAGTGGAAATCCTACAATCGACGGTGTGAGGGTTACAACCTTGAAACAAGATTGTGACGTACGTCCAGCAGTCTTCTCCGATTCACTTCGATGACATGACAATTTTGGGAAACAATCTCGGAAACAGGCTCCCGTACCCGTCATCGTAACTTACCACGTATGCTCAGCGTTGAATCCAATCTGCCAACGTATGGAAAAGAAGGAAAAAAAAAACATCACTTTAGGAACACGTCAAATGGGTGGCACACAATTGGCGGTACACTTACCCTTCCATTGCTGCCAACGCAGACGGTGAAGCTCTTATCGAACCAACGATCGTGTCCATTGCCGTGCAGTAGATAGCGTCCAAATTGGTCCAACTTTTCCGGATGTGCCAGGTCAAACTCGAACGGCTTTTCGTCGAGCGAAAGCACGAACGCCGCACTTTCGACCGTATGCAGTGAGGTACGGTTTGCGCCCTTCGCGAACACTGTCTGGCGGATTTGGGCCCATTTCGTACGATCGCCCGCCGTGAGCGAGGCGAGTAACTCTTCGCCGGGCTGCGGCTTTTCGTCACGCTGCTGCAGGATGTGCTCGATCTGAATCTGCAGCTCGCACGGTCTCAGCAGCCGCCCGTTGTGGTAGATGATGACCTTGTAGTAGCAACCGCGGTACAGCACGACGATATGGTTCGAGTCCTGGTAGTGGATGATCTTATCGGTTTCCACGCCGGGGGCACGCACGGTGTTGAAGATACGCTCGTACTGCCAGGAGCAGAGTGGCACCAGGCCTTGCACTAGTATCTGGGGAACAATGGAAAGCAAAGATTGTGTCAGAGTGTGACATGTATGGCGCAAGGGAAGCAGCTTTGCTCGCTCTCTCTCTTACTTACCGGTTCGAGCTCCTGTCGTTCAACGGTACGGCGGAACTGTAGCAACAGGTTAACGACACTGGCGGCACGGGCACTCTGGACCTTCGTCGGGTGCATAAAAATAGCGTCGATGCCGTAGAAGTTGCTGTTAACCATCAGGGCGCCACGGCCGCGCAGGTACACATACTCCTCCCACCAATCGGACACGTAGTTCGTAGACCACCAGCTCTTCAGGATCAGATAACGCTGTAGTTTCGTTGCGATGCCCTCCTGGAACTCATTCGCGAGCCGTTCCATGCGCTGATAGTTGCTATCATCCAGCAGCGGCCGAACGGTGCGAAGATAGCGGGACATCGTTTCCTGCACACTTGGCAGCGGCAGACGCGGAAGCGATCCTTGGAAGCTGTACAAACCTGGCTTGTTCCAGGTGGCAAGTATTTTGACACACAGTGCCCACAGCCGCGTCTGTTGGTGTGAGGTGGGAAGAGAGAGATGAAAACGATCAAGAATTTACCGACCCCGAGAGGTAAAGCGAACAGCGTACCTGTAAGGACACTTTGCTGCCCGGTGCACGTTTCTCGTACATCCATCCTTTGTACATTAGCAGCAGCTTCAGCGAGTATCGCATCGTGTAGCAAATCGAAAGCCAAACTACCAATCCGGCCAGGGAACAGGCCGTTAGCTGCCATTGTAACGAATCGCTGTAAGACATAAGAATGTGAATAAGTATAACTGGAATGGCACGTAAATTTGATTTCCGGCCAATAGCGTACCCTGGTAAAACTGTTAACCATTTGTTGACTAAATCAAATGGAACGTGACGGTGGGTAAAATGTAATCCTATCGCTATCGCTATCACCAGCCACAGGCTCTGTAGATGGGCAGGGTAGACTCCGTTGCGTACACCGGTCTTGAAAAAAAAAAAAAAAATACAAGGAAATAAATTAATTTCAATGAAATATTATCACGATCATTTGAAACTGTTCACACCTACCCGGAACCGTGCCAACCGTTTTTTCCACGATCGTACACCCGACTGCCAGACGAGATCCAGGACCTCCCGATCGTAGTTGATGTCCCATCCTTCGTGAGTGATGGAGAACGAGAATGCGACGGCTGAATGTGCTTCAGCCATGGCGCCGGAATACCCTGGGCCGGTTCAGTAAGTATTTAGTTTTTTGTTTCCACACCCAAACCGGCAACACTTTCGGTGAGACAATTTAAACCGGCAATCACAACTGTGGTACACAAAAAAAAACCCCCGTTACACAATCGTGTCGATGATGCTATGCTGATAAAGCTACCCTAAATTAAAGACAAAGAAAGAGAGAGAAAACAACGAACAGATTAACGGTTTTGGTCCATAACTGGGTCAGGGGGTACTGCGCCGGCGATTACGTCTCAAAATAATTCTCCGTGATAATAGAGAACCCAAATTTTACGTCTACACAGCCGCTCCAACACTGTTATCTGCGAACTAAGGAAGCAAATCATGTCGCGGTCGCAATGATAACCGGTTTTCAGATAAAAGCAAGCCACCAGGAGAGAACTTCAATGTCACGGTGTAAGTATTCGCATACGACGCATGTGATCGTAAACAACCTTACTACCGGCCTATTATAGTGACACGATCATTAGACTCTATAATTGCACACGGGGTACGGCCGGCCTTGAACCATTAGTTTCTATTAGTTTTCTAACTGGATGTTTCTAGCAACGTGTTTATTTGTTTGGTATCAAACCAAAATTTGCTAGAAATCTTACAATTAAATTCTTATTCAGTTTCTAACGAAGTCATTTGAGTCGAAGTAGAAATTTGTTATCAGTTTGAAATGTTTATCATTTGACTATGTTAAAAAGCAAATATTCAAATCCGCCCTTGAAAAGGGGATTTTTTATCGCTTTGTGTAATGTAAATTGCGTACCACAAGCGGCACAATCCAATTTACTTGATTTAGAACCTGTAAAGAATGATGTGATGATTGTTACTGACAACGCTTCATTTGAACCCGGTCACGATCGCTTGAAAATCTAACCCGATGTCATGTTTTGGTGGTGGCTTCATTTATGCTTTCTCATTACTTTACGGGCAAATAAAAGAAAGCATTACAAATTAATGTAAAATCTTTCGTAACTCATCGGCAATTCATTGCATTAATCTCGATCAATTCGAACCCGGGGTTGGTGTTCTTGGAAATATGTCCTCGGGTCAATACTTCACTATAAATATTGAATCTGAATTGATGAAAACAAAGCTTTCGATAAAACGACGTTGCGAGTAAACCAGTTTGCATTACGTTTGCGTAAAACACGTCCCGCGATAAGGAAGCATGGCACGGTAAACAGGCGGAGCACATTTGAACAAAAAAACATCCCTCCAAGCTGCTGGCCACCGAGCCCCCTGGCCCAACCCACCGAAGCACGTGTAACCTTGATCTTTGCCACGGTAACAGTGTATGCATGTGTTATGTATATGTTTTCCTTGCCCCGTGTTCACTGAATTCCACCACCAAACACAACCTTGGTGGAAGCCTACCGACCCGGGGCGGCAGCTAGCTAGATCGCTACCGATCGTGCCCTCAACGCCAACTTTCGCCTGCAGGTTGCCAAATCTTCGCTTCCAGCGACCTTGTGCTCTTGTGTCGGATGGTTCACCAAACCGGTGGTTTAGGTGAGTGGCGCGAAAAAGAAACAAAACCATAGACGAACGCTTTGGGTGCACGCTTTGGTTGTCCGCGGCCAAAGGCGGTTACGAAATCGCGCATTAAAGAAACTGGCCTGGTGTATATCCGAGTGACATTGAAAAACCCCCCGCCACCATTCGACTAACGCCACTGCTTCTTAAGGTGCGCGGTGGAGAAAACGAGAAATTGGTTCGGCCCAGTCGATGGATTCCCATCCGGGACAGAAATCACCCGCCACAACCCGTCGTTCGCCGTCTGGTGTCTTGGAGGGTAGGAAATTTTCTTCGACAGAACCATCTGCACGCGCGCGCCTCATTAAGGTAAACTTTCCACTTTCGATGGTCGGGAAGGCGTACCTTTCCACAGGGCCCACTGCGTGTTAACCCATTAGGGCTTGTGTCGATGCTAACCCTTAACGACCCGGGGGGAGAAGGAATTCGCTATTTTCACCGCATGTTTATTCAATTGATCGTTAGATGATGGGTAGATTTTAAGGAATGGGCTTGTCGTAATTTATGGCGTACGGTGTGGCAATCGTGGGCCCTCGCGTGGAAAGTGTCGTTTCGGGGACGGCCAGGTACTTGGACCTTCCGAATCCATCGGCAAGCCGTGTCTTCTTTCCTGTCTCCGCGCCGTTTGCACAACCCTGATGGACCTATTAACTGCGATCGCCTAGAGACTACCATTCGCCATTGCCTTTTAATTACGAATGGAGGAACGTTCATGTTGGGCAACGGTTCATGGGCTCGTTGGCCCTTAAGGTCGTCCGGTTTAGGACGGGAGGAGTTCCAGGTACCAGCTTGAAACGACTTCACCTTTCACCGAGTGCCAGTGCGTTGCAGTATGCTATTATTTAAGCCTCTGAACATGTGAACCAGCCGTTGTCCAGTCAGCTGCTTTGTCCATACTACCATTGCAAGATTTCATTCATTGCGTTTGGTTTGGTTGATCCTAAGGAAGCAGCTACTTGTGGTACAACAAAGATCTTTTTTGGGTTGATGTCCGCTTTCCATCCTTTGAAAAACACTAGAGCCAATTATTTCTAGTTAAAAGAAGTTAAAACACCTTCAACAATAGTCGGCATTGGAAAAACTTTTAAAAATCACAATAAATCTGGTGAGCTACAACTTCAAAACCATGTAACAGAAACTGACTATCGAGCGTTCAAATAACAATAAAAAAACATCACTTCCGTTGCACAACTGCCTTCCCGAAACCAGCACGCTAATAAATAACGCATATCTAACCTGCTCTCACTCCAAAGTACACTCTAAACCAACGCAATAGAAACGCTTCAGGTGGCGTAGAACCCGCGACCAACTGCACACGCGCGTACGGGTTGACCAGCGAACGACGACTGACGTGGGATCCGCGCTGTCCAGCGGTCGTGGCGACGCGAGATGGCATCCATCGGTCGCGACGGCGAGATAGTGGAACGAACGCATCCGTTGTTTTGTCGGACGAGGCGGTATGAGTGGGGTACTACTAGCGTGCTAAGTGTGCGTTGAACGACGAACAAACCACCGCGAACCACGGGACCGATCTTTACGGATCAAACAATACGGACAGCGGCTACGGATTGGTGGCATACGCCCAGGGGGGCAAAGGCTAATCGGAGAACGACTCAATCTGTAACTGGTTGTACCATTTGATCTTGCATATTCGCAACTTGAATCAGTGTGTGATCAGTGATCAGGTTTTTTAAGAAGATGCAGAATGCTAGCAAAAACAGAAATGAGTCGATCGTCTTTACTAGAGGAAGGATAGTGCATTGTTTTAGGAACCTTGCATGTTACCCGCAAGAAAGAACTGTTTCAATTACGTCCACATGTGTTTTAGCTCCGTCTTGCTAAACTTTTATCTAGAACTTCACGATAAAGGTTTTATGTTTTTTATGTAACTCTACTGCTTTTACTGAACCTTTTCGATTTTTTTCTTATTTTAATTTCTAATTACTATTGAGCCCTAGTCTGTGTTCCAAAATTCCAATATGCGCTTGTATTAAACATGCGTTGATTCCGTTGCAGAACTATTATTTTTTCAAATTGTCTTCAACAGCAATCTAGTATTTTTATATCAAGAAAAACTAAAACGTACATTGGAAAAAATTTTCATGATTGGTTTCGGCGCTTTATCATCCTGGAAATGTGTTGCTGTTGACCTTTGAAACCGCCCGGTTAGTCAGCCAGGTAAATGACGGACGAAATTGTTAATCTTGGCACGCCGAGATTGTGTCCAGCATGGAACTTATGCCGGGTTTATGCCAAAATAGCACCCAAAAACCCGTTAATCTCTGCGGCTTAATGATTTCTAATCGGGAGACACATGACGAAATGTACGTCATGATAAACTTAAAAATTAAAAAACAACAACGTATATAAATACATATTATATATCCATACATGACAAAGATCATTGACGTGTTGGATTTGAAATTTGCTCTTAAAATAAACATCGAAGGAAGCTGTTGATACAAGAGCCCGCTCTTCATCGACAAGTGTCCCACTGCGGGAGCACGAGCCGTACTTCACACATGGTTTTCGTGTCGATGGGACGCGCGCAGACGAAAGAATACAGTACGCAAACAAAACAACCCGATGCCGAAACGGACTCGCGGTTCGGTGACGTAAACGGTGGCCGGTGCAAAGTCCACCGGGTAGCGGCAGGCGCGCGTTGCGTCGTAGAATACCGCATCGCTGTTCACGGGTTCCGGCTTGACCAAGACAACCAGAAAGCGCGTTAGAAATGCTGCCGGTTGGCGATGGTAGCGCCTTTGCTTAAAATATCACCAGTACTGCTTCTTCCACCGCCCCAGGTTGGTGTTGGTTAAACGTGTTCGCCGGTTTGTTGATCACTAGATCGCACTCGCATCATAATGGTTACGGTTGGCTCGGGGCGATCAAGTGATCAAGGCGTTAAAAGGGTAAACGTTCCACCGTTTGCAGCAAATTTCGTGCTGACTCGTGGCATATGTCCGCTTCTATGCATATCTTCTATTCCGCCCGCGATAAAAAAATTTCAAGCATTTTCGTTTTTTTGCATAATGCGCCGTGTTGGAATTTGATTCTACTTCAAACCAGATCGAACCAGTTGGTGGCTGGATGGCCCAAGGAAATGATAAGAAAGTATCAGGCTTATGAAGTACGTCGGCGGACGGCGTCGAAGGTGGATTTGGTTCGTTTTTAACATGGCTCAAGATAATCGAACCGAACCAGGAAGGTCAGCTGACTGGTGCGACGGTTAAACATTATACAATGTTTTGTTTGTAACGTCGCTTAAGGTGCTTCTGGGAACATCATTGAGATAACGGAGATGTGTTGCATCAAAGATAGGCCCCACTGCTCCCTGCCATGTTGCTCAAACAAACGGCAAACGCAAAGGCCTCCAAATTCCGTTTCAAATCTGACGAATAAATTTCATTCACTTCGACTGTGTGATCATTTCCGTTCGTTAATGAGTAAAGGGGAGAGCTAAATGAGACATTTTTACTTCAGCAATAAGAAGCCACAGCTAATCTTAAGACTATTGCAGTAGATTCGATGAAAAACTCATTACATCCTATTAGTTTAACGTGGCTCCGCAATTAGTGATTAGTCTCGAAATTATTCTTATTGTTGCGAAAATTGATTTATGGATTAGCGGTATAGAATACCGACCAAGTATTTTATTTTTGTGGGTATTGTTCCAACAAGTAATAGCACTATTTTAAAAAATTATTAATATTTTATGTAAAAATATGTTTGTGCCCAAAAAAGATTACGGTGTAAAAGTTAATGTAGCCGATAAAAAAAGAAAAGATAACGCTCAACTCCACGCGATTTCTCTTCTCTTTACTTTGTTCAATTTCCCAAACAATGTACACACTATCTAAAGAAGGTAAGAAGCAAGCAATGTCTATTCCAAAATAAAAGGATCGTAGATAAGACAAGGGTACCGGCCGAAAATGTAAACCAGGAACCGATTAGAGCAGGGATAAGCACGCTAAGTCAATGCCCCTCACGGTGGCCAAATCCGCGATAAGTCTGCCACAAAATTGTTGGCGCACGGAGGACAACATTTTTTGCCGTCGGTTGGAGGACGTGAAGAAACATTCATCGGAGACATCCGTCCAAAGGTCGCTGAAGCTTATCACCGCTACCACGGTTTCGCGATGACTCTGTTCCTCCGTTCGGCGTGCGGCGGATGTTTATTCGTCAGAATCCCCACAACGAAACGGCGAAAGAGAATGAGCGTGCGACCTTTGGCTGACGATGTTGTGTACAGCGTTCGGAATGTGCGGTTAGTGGCTGTTGGAATGGCATCTCGAGATTTTTTTTACAATGCAGCTGTATGATCGCACATTGAGCGAAATAAACTGCAATGATCAACGGCAGGCGTTAGAATCGATGGCCATACTTTCGAAGGCAACCGGGGGCCGCTGGTGGTTGGTGGCAACAGAGTGGAGCAAATTGTGGATCACCCACAAACCAGTTCTGCGATCGCGGTTGAATCTCTCACAGACAAATTCGTTTCTAGGCAGGCACAATGCACAATGCAACCCACTGCCTTCACTTTGTGCAATGTTGAAGTGTTGGGCCGCGGTTCAGCGTGTGGTTTCTTGATTTGCTTCGCGTCTTTTAACAGATCTGACCTCCACAGAGTGGATCCAAGATCTCACGAACACCAGATCGATCGCGCCGGCATGGGAAACGGGGAGACTTGGGTAGAGATAGGTGTTTCCGATGCTGTGTACATCTCTCCACACTACTTCCCTTCGCCTGTCCGCATTGTTAGGTCTTAGCGCAGGTTGCTGTTTTGTTGACTGGTGGAGGACTTTGACCGCAACGTGGCTTTGTGTTGGTCAAACGATCTCTACATCTCAGGTTGTTGCATAATGTTATTTTTTGGCCTTTGTCGCTGAGCTTTCTTTTCCTTTTTTTCCTACGTATAAATGTTGCTTTGATTTGTTTTGATTTACATTCGCCTCACAGTAGGCTGACACGGAGGACAGTTGAATGAAGTTTGGGGGATTGGTTTCCAAGGTGAACGATCGAGTGGATTAGGGTTTAGTTTTAACATTCACAGTTTGTGTCTTTAAAGGTATCAAAGGGAGAAATATATTTGAAAATTGATTTACGATTTTCATAATGGACACCCGTTATCGGAATTTTACAGAGTCTTTAAAATGGTTTAGACCAAACTTGTTAATGTGAAGTTATGAGGAATGAAAAATATAATAAAATTCCTCAACCACTTCTTTTTATATATATATTTTTTGTATTTTTATGGCTTAAAACATAAATTCACCTAACATTCACATTTGTGTGACTACATGGAAGAACATTTTTACAACATCACTAATTATAAACGTTCGAAATGTTTTGATTATTCTCATTCGTTATCACGTTTCGCCCCCGGAAAAATAAACCTCGTAAATGCCACGCGCTGTCGTGCGCGAAGGCATGTCCACACTCACACACATGCAGTGTATAGGCAGAGACGGAAAAGTAGGTCAGTCAGAAAACCGAAACCGAACGGGATCCGCCGACTAGCAAGGACGAACTTGTTTATGTTCCCCAACATTTAGCGTTTTTACTTTTACTCATACGCCCTACCGTTTTTTTACTGGTGAAATGCTCTGAACCGATAGAAATTTGCTGCCCACTTGTCCAAATATCACCCAGCCGGTGGTTGTTCGGCCATTTTAGGGCAAGGGAATATTTAGAGAAAACCTTAGTGAATATGATGAATACGGTGACAAACTACCGTACGTGTTTACGCGTAGTTCTGTTGCACCTTAATTTAGTCACCGGTTTAGTACCGTTAGTTGGCCAAAGTTCTATTTATAAGCACTTACTTCGTCACTGTTTCGTTCTGATATTCACTATCGGGGGGTACTCTGCAGGAGCAAACAGGCGACAGGTTTTCTTCTTTCAAATCTGTTTTTGATGAAGCGCTAACGAACAAAACACTTTCTTGTAACGACTAATCTTTTACACTGTTGTCTCACATACGTTAGTGTTAATTAAATTACTCTTTGTAATCGATTACGCAAAACGAAAACTTCACAATCACGGGACAATAGTCCAGGGAACATAGAAAGAACCGCCCACGTTTGTATCCGATCTGCAACTGACAACGATTCGATTAGTGTTGACAGAATCGGGATTTGGAAGATTCGAAGATTCGATCCCTAGACGGATTCCAAAGATTCGAATCCAATCTGACGGAATCTAAGAGCCCCGCTACACGACCCGAAAACTCAAAAACTTCTCGGCGAGAAGAGGGGAACAACCGAGAAGTTTACGTCAAAAACTTTTCAGCTCCGTGAGCTGAAAACTGCACCCGAGAAGTTTTTG
This sequence comes from Anopheles coustani, assembly GCF_943734705.1. Lineage (NCBI taxonomy): Eukaryota > Metazoa > Arthropoda > Insecta > Diptera > Culicidae > Anopheles > Anopheles coustani. The sequence continues at coordinate 38,114,683 of NC_071289.1, forward strand.
GCAGCTAACCGAAAACTCAAATGCGTCAGAAGAAGAAGACGAAAAAGAAATAAATGTAAACATAACAAATCTCAAAAACAAAATAAACGAACATATGGTGATAAATTTACGTGTTTCTTTTGTAGTTACGGTAATATTTTGTCATTTTATAGCTAGAATATCAATTATAAATTCACTATAGATCAGGGGTTCGCAAAGTCCGGCCCACCAACTGATTCCAAAATCTAAAAGTTTCAAAAAGTTTAATGATAAAGATTAAAATATTTTATTCTACCACTTTTTATGTAACTTGAGAACATCAAAATCTTCCTTCTTCATGCGAAGAAAGTTAATTATAGTTTCATTTGCATGCTCTGCTACAGTATTGTCCAGCAAACGGTTGCCATCTTCTTGCCTCCGCACAATACGCCTGTTGCGTTGTTGCAAGTTTTGGGTACTCAACTCGATGACCCGCGATAGGGTAGTTAGCCACACTTCAACAGATTATCCATCTTTTACTTTTTGTGTGAATTGAAATAAGATCTTGTTTGCTTTGAAGGAAGATTTTTGAGTTAACTGAAAAATCAAAAACAAAAACCTCGTCGCGCCGCAAAGTTTTGAGTTTGCGGCTCGTGTAGCGTGGCTCACAGAATTGGTACCACAAAACGCGGCTACACGAACCGAGAAGATTTTGACGTAAACTTATACGGTTTTTGAGTTCTCGGTTGGAGTTTTCGGTTCGTGTAGCGGCCCGGTAAGGATTTATTTCGATTGGGATTCGAATCAGATTTGATTTGTTTGGGATTCGTATCAGATTTGATTTGTTTGGGACTCGATTTGATTCGATTTTGACTTGATCCCAATCTATTTGAATTTAATATGACTCGATCTAGACACGTAACGAGTCGATCTAGAGATAATGTAATTGATTTCAGATTGCTCTAGTGTTGCGTAATTCAGATTCAGGTTCTTGAATCAGAATGAATGAAGAAGGGTAAAACAATTCTCTTTATACTTGCGGGACACCTCAAAAGAGAACAGTTTTGACAACGTGACTGTGCGTTTATAACACCTATTTCTATTAATTAATTCACTCAAAAGCTATTCAAACATAAATTATCAAAAACTACTCGAGTTTGCAGTTGAAGAGTTGTAGAATTTTGATGGCAAATAGGCATGTGAAATCCCCAACGAGAAATTTTGGCGTTATTTTGGGGTAAAAGAATTCTCTTCAGAACTGCCCGCTCTTCTTTTCAGAACTCTTTTACCCCTTCTTTTGCAGCAGATTTTCTATGCAATCTAGTTGTAAACCGAAAACGCCAAAATTTCTCGTTGGGACGGCTATAAGAAAAATCTAACAACTAATGAAACAACGAATATGCTGGTGAAAACACGGTCGAATGCTTGCTAGTTGGCCAGACTTGCACAGTAAACAATCAACAATAAACAAACAAAGGTTTGACAGCCAGTACCTCCTTCCACTGCAGTGCTTTCGAAAAAAAAAATATATTGGTAGGTTATGAGGAGTCCATGCCTACCAAAAATACACTTGGCAAGGTTCTTTTAGGTAGGCATGTATACCTTTGGTAGGAACGTGCAGCAAGGTTCTCCTTGGGTACTGTCTGGCGCGAGTTAACCCGGCCCCGGTTAACCACCCCGAGTCGGTCGATCTAAGCGTTGCTATTGGATTGCCACTGATGCTATGTTACACCCGGTAACAACGGCTATAACAAAAATTAAACAACTAATGAAACAAAGAATACGCTGGTAAAAACACGGTCGAATGCCTGCTAGTTGGCCAAACTTGCACAGTAAACAGTAAACAAACAAAGGTTTGACAGACAGTACCTCTCGAAACAATGCGGTGCCTCCCAAAAAAAAATTATTAGTAGGTTATGAGGAGTACATGCCTGCCAAAAAATACACTTGGCAAGGTTCTCTTTGGTAGGCATGTACACCTTTGGTAGGAAAGTGCAGCAAGGTTCTCCTTGGGAATTCACTCAAAAGTTATTCAAACATAAATTATCAAAAACTACTCGAGTTTGCAGTTGCAGAGTTGTAGAATTTTGATGGCAAATAGGCATGTGAAATCATGCCTAAAATTATTCATAATTTTTGCATACACAGTACTTTACTAAAAATAGTAATACTAATTTCATGATATAACTCGATTGTTGCTTCATTAGAAAACGGTTCGTTTGAAAGTACAATCACATTGACTGTCCCCTCGTCAATGTCACATATTTCTAAAAAATCACGCTAGAGTGCAGCACTGTTCCGAATCGGAAACAGCTCTTGTCGCCATGTTTGCCGACGGCTCGTTCTTTCTCGGGTTGTCGTAAACGTCAACAACACGCACGTTCCTGAGGTGGATTAAATTTTCCATTTTAGCAGCCCATTCCACGTCTTAAGTAAGTGGAAACCATCGTTAGTTAAAGCCGGTCGGTTCGCGAATCGAAAGTAATCGAAACACTTGGTGATTTTTTCAGAATGCCGCAGGAAATCAAGGAAGTGAAAGACTTCCTCATCAAGGCCCGCAGGAAGGATGCCCGTGCCGTCAAGATAAAGAAGAACGAGACGAACACGAAATTCAAGATCCGCTGCTCCCGGTACCTGTACACGCTGGTGGTGAAGGACAAGGAGAAGGCCGAGAAGCTGAAGCAATCCCTGCCACCGGGCCTGCAGGTTAAGGAAGTGAAGTGAAGTGGTTAACGATGCTGCTTAACTCTTGTGTACGGGCGGTCACCGGTTGATGCCGCTGGTGACTGGTTGCTTGACCGCGAGAAGTAATGTGATCGGTTTCGTTCATTTGGTCTTATTCTTGTCTGCACGATATTGAAAATGCATTGTGAAGCCTTGTTGCTTCTATCGCGCTGGTGAATAAAGATTATGTGATGAAATCGACGGAAATTCACGTTGCATTAAGCGTATCCATCTATTCCGCTTGTCCCGGTATACACATGGTGTCATTTTACAGCATCGTGCCGGTATAACGCCCTTCCGAAACGGTTCGTGTGTGCTGTTTGTGTTGCAATATGTTCCCGAACGATGGGAAGTTAGGTAAATTTTGGCGGAAAGAATAAGATTAAGAAGTTTATAGCCAAAGTTGGGTTTAATTGACTTGTGTTTATAATTTCGTATATTCTTTTCAGGAAACCTACATCGGATCGTTCAATTGTCATCAAGAGCTGGCTAACATGGGGATATTTAGTGTAGTGTTGCTGAACACTTCCCCGGATGTTTTTCCTCTGTCTTTGCAATCAACACATTAGCCTTTCTAGTGATTTACTTGGAGCAAATAGCATTCTTGATCTGGCTCCTTGTTAGTTTTGGATGTAACGTAAATTTCCACCATGGCCTATGAGCACTACGTACCATATTTGACTATATTTTTGCGGAAAAGATTATCCCGCAACGGCATTAGGTTATTGAGCACGATATTTGTTTCAATTAACCTATGGCAAAATTTCAGAACTGGTCGACTTTCTCGTTTTTGAAAGCCGTATGTTAAGAAATTCTGCACATGCTGCCAGCATGTAACCCAGCTGGATTTAATAAAATGGTGGAGAGAAAATTTATTGAATTTTAGCCAATTTACGTTCACATAAATTTTTCCCGTCCATGCTATTTGAAGCCTCAAAATTGAAGGAGCAGATATTAGCAGGAATGTCTTTTAATAGTCATTTTTTTGGTATACAGTAGTACGAAGTAGTGTACGCTTGGGTTTATTTCCCCAATTGCTCTCTTTTCAGTGTTGAGTGTTAAAATGCTATCCTGTCATTACATTTCCTTACTCCATCGTTAACCACATTTGCTCGGGGCGAAGTTTTCCATTCGTGGAATACAATAAAATATGTTTTTTTTTCTTTTCTGTTGTTTTAATAAAATTTTCTGGCTCGGAGGGCGCTGAAGTGTTATCGATCGATTGAACCTTCACTTGAAATAAAAAAATTTCT